>NC_137332.1:71368136-72568136 GCF_965287045.1 Carcharhinus amblyrhynchos
TTTTGAACAATCCTATAATGAATTTTAAGTTCCTGCCACCACTTAGGGAGTTTGTCCATCATCCTGTTCTGGAAGGTAATGCTAGCGAGGAGCAAATTAAAACAAATGCCTATCAGACCCACCTACAGAATACTATCAGTTGGTTCAGGCCATTGGTTTTCAGTGTCAACAATTTCAATTCTTTAGGTGCATCCCAGCAATTGTCAGCTTGGATGGGGACTAATGGGAACTTTGAGATCCCTATTCCCTTATTTCAGAAGAATTACTATCCATACACTTTGAGCAAAAAATAAGATGATGTAGCAGCAGTACTTAAAGTTTATTTATTAGTGTTACAAGTAGGCTTACATTTACACTGAAGTTACTGTGAAATCCCTTAGTCACCAACTCCGGTGCCTGTTTAGGTACACTGAAGGAGGATTTAGAATGGCCAATGTACCTAACCAGCACAGCTTTTGAACTGTGGGAGGAAACCAAAGCACCCGGAGGAAACAAGTAATATAGGGAGCTGTACATTATCGTTACCCTTCTACATAGAGACATAGAACATTATAGAACAGTACAGGCCCTTTGGCCTTCAATGTTGTGCCTAGCTATGTCCAATCCCAAGATCAAGCTATCCCCTTCCTATAATTCTGGTGTGCTCCATCTGCCTTTCCAATAACAGCTTGAAAGTTCCTAAAGTGTCCAACTCCCCTATCACAGCAGCAGTCTATTCCACACCCCAACCACTCTCTGAGTGAAGAATTTACCTCAGACTTCCCTCCTATGTCTCTCACCATGAACCTTATAGTTATGCCCCCTAGTAACAGCTAGTCCACCCGAGGAAATAGTCTCTGCACGTCCACTCTATCTATCCCTCTCATCATCTTATAAACCTCTATTAAGTCATTACTCATCCTCCTCCGCTCCAAAAAGAAAAGCCCCAGCTCCATCAACCTTTCCTCATAAGACCTACCCTCCAAACCAGGCAGCATCCTGATAAATCTCCTCTGCACTCTCTCCAATGCTTCCACATCCTTCTTATAGTGAGGTGACCAGAACTGCACACAATATTCCAAACATGGTCTCACCAACATCCAGTATAGTTGCAACATAACCCCACGGCTCTTAAACTCAAACCCCCTGTTAATAAACGCTAACATACTATAAGCCTTCTTCATGGCTCTATCCACTTGAGTAGCAACCTTCAGAGATCTGCGAATATGAACCCCAAGATCTCTCTGTTCCTCCACATTCCTTAGAACCCTGCCGTTGACCCTGTAATCTGCATTCAAGTTTGTCCTACCAAAATGAATCACCTCACATTTATCAGGGTTAAATGCCATTCGCCACTTTTCGGCCCAGCTCTGCATCCTATCAATCGCTTTTTGCAGCCTGCAAGAGCCCTCCACCTCATCCACTACTCCACCAATCTCAGTGTCATCAGCAAATTTACTAACCCACCCTTCAGCCCCCTCTTCCAAGTCATTGATAAAAATCACAAATAGCAGAGGACCCAGCACTGATCCCTATGGTACACTGCTAGTAACTGGCTTCCAGTCTGAAAATTTTCCTTTCACCACCATCCTCTGTCTTATATGAAACATGATGTGGGTATGCCGGCGTTGGACTGGCGTAAACACAGTAAAAAGTCTGACAACACCAGGTTTTAGTCCAACCTATTTATTTGATAATATTCTCACAAGCTTTCGAGGGGTTACCCTCTTCGTCAGGTGAATGGAGAGTTCTGGCCTCAGACAGAGCATATAAAGCACAGACAGTTTAGAGATTACTGATTAGAATGCGAATCCTTACACTTGAACAGCAGGTTAGGTGTAAGGATTCGCATTTTAATCAGTAATCTCTAAACTGTCTGTGCTTTATATGCTCTGTCTGAGGCCAGAACTCTCCATTCACCTGACGAAGAGGGTAACCCCTCGAAAGCTTGTGAGAATATTATCAAATAAATAGGTTGGACTAAAACCTGGTGTTGTCAGACTTTTTATTATATGAAACAGCCAGTTACTTACCCAAACAACCAAATTTCCTTCCATCCCACACCTCCTTACCTTCTTCATGAGCCTACCATGGGGAACTTTATCAAATGCCTTACTAAAATCCATGTATATGACATCAACTGCTCTACCTTCATCTACATACTTTGTTACCTCCTCAAAGAATTCAATCAAATTTGTGAGACAGGACTTACCCCTCAGGAAACCTTGCTGACTATTCCGGATTAAGCTGCATTTTTCCAAATGATCATAAATCCTATCTCTCACGACCCTTTCCATTAACTTACCGGCCACTGAAGTAAGACTAACTGGCCTATAATTACCAGGGTCATTCCTATTTCCTTCCTTGAAGAGGGGAACAATATTTGCCACTCTCCAGTCCTCTGGCACTATCCCCATGGACAGTGAGGACCCAAAGATCAAAGCTAAAGGCTCTGCAATCTCATCACTTGCCTCCCAAAGTATCCTAGGATATATCCCATCTGGCCCAAGGGACTTATCCACCCTCAGGTTTTTCAAAATTGCTAATACATCTTCCCTCAGAACATCTACCTCCTCCATCCTACCAGTCTATATCACGCATTCATCCTCAAAAACATGGCCCCTTTCACTGAAGAAAAATATTCATTCAATGCCTCACCTATCTCTTCTGACTCTATGCACAAGTTCCCACTACTATCCTTGACAGGCCCTCACCTCACCCTGTTCATTCTTTTATTTCTCACATAAGAGTAAAAAGCCTTGGGGTTTTCTTTTATCCAACTCACCAAGGACTTCCCATTCCCCCTCCTAGCTCTCCTAAGCCCTTTCTTTAACTCATTCCTAGCTACCTTGTAACACTCAAGTGACCTAACTGAACCTTGTTTTTTCATCGTTACATATTCTTCCTTTTTCTTCTTAACAAGACATTCAACCTCCTTTGTGAACCATGGTTCCCTCATTTGGCCATTTCCTCCCTGCCTGACAAGGACATACCTATCAAGGACATGCAGTATTTGTTCCTTGAAAAAGCTCCACTTTTCGTTTATGCCCATACCTGACAGTTCCTGCTCCCATTTTATGCTCCCTAATTCTTGCCTAATCGCATCATAATTTCCCCCTATAAACCTTGCCATGTCGTGTGACTTATCCCTCCCCATTGCAATAATAAAGGACACTGAATTGTGGTCATTATCTCCAAAGTGCTCTCCCATAAACAAATCTAACACTTGGCCTGGTTCATTACTCAGTACCAAGATTCTCATAGAATCATAGAAAATAATCATAGAATCCTATTGTGCAGAGGCAGCCATTTGGCTCATCTGGTCTGCACCGACCACAATCCCACCCAGGCCCTATCCCCACAACCGCGTTCATTTACCCTAGCTAGTCCCCGTGATATTAAGGGGCAATTTAGCATGGCAATCCACCTAATCTGAGCATCTTTGGACTGTGGGAAGAAACTGGAGCACCCAGAGGAAACTCACATAGACACGGGGAGAACATGCAAACTCCACACAGTGACCCAAGACGGGAACCTAGCCCAGGTCCCTGGCACAGTCTGTCCACATATTTCTGAGCCATGTGTGTCCATATACTATATTCCATCAAAGGGTGGCTTCACCAGTTGGAGGTGAAGTGGTTCTTTGCTGGCTGCTTGTCTCTTTGCATCCCAACCACCATATACATCAAAACCTTGGAGATGTTCTCATACTTGGTTTCCTGGGAACACCTTCCAGCTGTGGCTGTGCCAAGCAATTGCTGTCCCAAAGCCTTAGGGTTTCCTTGTCATCCATAGAAAGAGACCTATCTTTAGTCTCAGAAGTATATATAGAGGACAGCTTGCTCTATGCTCTGCTGTCTTGCATATTCAATGCAGTGCCACATAAGAGGGTTACTCATCACCAGCAGATTTTAATATGAGTACAAACATCATGTGTTGCCATGAACACATATTTAAACAAATTTGATATATGGGGAAAAGATTAAGTAAAGAGATATTACTTGCAGCTATAAATCTAATTACATAATCCTGCCCGGAAGTGAATGAGAGATAAGGAATGTCCTTATATTTGTAAACAAAATTGTGAATGCTGTTCATATATGCAACGTTACTTAAAATTACCTCTTGCCATACATAGGAACGAGAGACCAATAGTTTAACAAATTGAATTAAGTTGTTGTCAAGTTCATGGTACGGCATGCTGAATGAATATAAGATTTAAAGGTTATACTGTCATCGGCTTTGGGCACAGGCAATACTCAAAACCAGAGTACTCAATTTCCGAGCTTTAATAACTTGTGTACAAGTGAGACCACAATGCAGCACAAAGCATTGCAAGGTGTTCTGTTGATACATACAAACAATTTAGCAGTTATAGTTAATTACAACAAATGAGAAGTGGGTAATTCTCTAATCCTTCAATTGCAAACAGTTCCATCAATCATAGCATAGTCTTTTGCTCTTTCTTATCCAATAGAAAACTATCTCCTGCTAATCCTTCATTAGCATAATATGTCCCCATATCTTGCCCTTTGGATTTTGTTATAGAAATGTCTTATTTTCCATTCTCTGGTGAAGACTGGGAATGAGATGTTTATGGGGCTTACACAGGGTGAAGATTACAGTTTATCCTGAAGATACAAGCATTGGCTTCAATGAAGGCCCTGTATGCTGATGAGCATTTTTCATTACTTGACAAGAGTTTTCTTTTGACACTTATGGAACTTTAATTTTCACGATTGTTGTAATCTAACTTCCACAATACTGGTTAAATCTCTAAAAATATTTTATAACAATTAGCAGGAGTAAGATGCACAAGCAAATCAAATCAGCAAAAATACAAATCAAATGAGATTACATTATTATTACAGAAGTGTTGTCAGGCCTCATTCTTGCCACAAAATACTGGAGAATATTATTCTCATTCGTTTGCTTGCCATGAGTGACAGAGAAGCTATGGAGAGGTATTGAGATTTTATTTAACATGGAAAAAGTTAAGGAAATGTGGCTTGCTTTCAAGGATAGATTTGGAGGCCTAAGAGAAGGCCTCATTGCAGAAAACTTTGACCAAGATTTGGATATGTGCACTTAAAGGCTCCAATTTTCAAGCACTAGAAAGTCGAGGAGTTCATGGTTCAAAAAGAGGCCATTTGGCCCATCACATTTGTGTTGGTGATTTGCTGGAAGCAATCCAAACCTAATCTTCCTGCTCTCCTTGCTGACCTCTACAATTTTATCAATTTTTAAAACTTTAAAATTTTTTAAAAATTTAAAATTTAATCTGACCTTTAAAAATTGAATGGTTTTGCCTCAACCACTGCCTGTGACAAAGCATTTCATGCTCCAATGATTCTCTGTAAAGACATGTTTCCTAAGTTCACAACTCACTCTCAGGAATGATATTAAACTAGATGAGCCTCTCGTCATTGATTCTCCACAGACAGGTTATTCTCTCTCACCAGGCACTGACCCCAGCCAAAAGGGAGGTGGGGGTATTGTCACTGGGCTAGTACTCCAGAGGGTAATGCTCCGAGGAACTGGCTTCGAATCCCACCAATGCAGATAGTGGAGTTTGAAAGTTGAAAGTCTGGTAGCTGCAGCAGCGTCCACACCTGTAGTGGACAATGCTGAGGTTACAGCTCCAGGGAGAGGGTGCCTCAGTGGCAGGGCTCCCTCCAACACAGGTGAGACAAGTTAGGGGGACACCAGTGGCCCTGCTGATAAGGGTGGGGATGGGGTAGATTGTGGTGCATTGGTGGTGCCTTTGCCGTGTGGGATGCTCCACATGCCACAGAGTGCCCAGAAAGATACACTGGAAAGCTCCCAGGGTTTATCCAGCAATGTGGCAGTGGGCCATACTGACATTGGAAAAATTCCCTTAAGGGGTTCACTAACAATAAGGCTGGTTCGAGGGGAGAGATCAGGCTACCTTCCAGACCCCACTTAACTGACCCTCTGAAATGGCCTAAAAAGCCACTTAGTTCATGGATATTTAGCGATTGGAGTGCAATTAGAAAATGCGATTTAGTTCTCTATATATATTGCAGCAACTGAGCTTGTTAGTCCTTTAAAGACATAGGGTGCAATCTTACGAGAAAGGTAATAAGTACTGAACTTGCTAATCAGATTGAAGTGCATATACATATATTCAAATACATATATACTGACACCTCGCCATTTTGGAAGCAATCCTGTTCACACCCAGACAAAGTATCTGGTAAGATGGGATCCGTGTGTGAAAATGAGCACATTTCTGATTTTTTTCCTTCTCATGTGACCTTATAACCTCACCACACTGACTGACAGACAGTGCGAGGTCGTAATAACGCACCCATAGTGTACCTGATCTCCCAGATAACTGTGTTCATTAGTGAGTTTTGGCCTGGATCTTTCTGGGGAATATTAATTTTCTAGGGAAAATGTGTGGCGCTCTTCCCCCCCAACAAATTAAGGCAGTACGATGGCACAGTGGTTAGCACTGCTGCCTCACAGCTCCAGGAACCTGGGTTCAATTCCAGCCTCAGGTCACAGTCTGTGTGGAGTTTGTAGGTTCTCCCCGTGTGTGCATGGGTTTCCTGTAGGTGCTCTGGTTTCCTCCCACAGACCAAAGTTAGGTGGATTGGCCATGCTAAATTCTCCCTTAGTGTTAGTGGGATTAGGAGAATAAATATGTGGGGTTATGGGGATCGGTTGTTGGTGCCAGCTTGATGAGCTGAATGGCTTCCTTCTGCACCATAGAAACTGCAGTCTGCACTCAGAATGGGAGCATTCCCAGCTCCCAGATTGGGAGCATTCCCTAGTTTAAACTAGGCAGGAAACCTCCTAACTGCAATCACATCCCATAAAAAAAAGTCTTCAATTCTTAATTTCAAACAGATGGTAAAAATAAGGTGCATTAAAAAGATTGCAATCTGAGTGTAAGCAGCTGTGACAGGATGAATTTGATGCCATGGCTGGCACGCTGGATTGCCAAGGATAATTTCAAACCAAAGTTAAAGTTAAAGTTAAAGTTTATTTATTTGTCACAAGTAGGCTTACATTAACACTTCAATGAAGTTACTGTGAATGTCTGTTCCACAAACGTGTTTTGTTCTCCTCCCCCCACCCAATAATAACCCTTTAACATATGGCTGTGCAAAATTAATTTTTAAAAATCACCATCTGGAATGACATTGCAATCTGAAAGGATTTAAAATGGGGAAAGAATCATCTCAAACTAGAAGCTAGAGAGAAATCTTGACCACAAGTTCTCTACCACTGGGGTTTTCCTCATGTGGTGTTCTTGGTGTGTTGTGGACTTAATGGTTGATTGCTACCAGTCAAGGTAGGAGCAGGAGGAGGGCAACACAATCATGCTATTGTGATAGATAGTGAACTCTATGGTATTTTTAACCTAGCAGGTCCTTTGTCCCTATATGTCTTGTACATTAGTGCAGCAGCGCCACCTCGTGGCTGCAGTCTTAATTTTTAAATAACATCAAGCAAGAGTAGAAGCGATTAAAATATATGCAGGCTAAACTGGAGTAAATACCTCAGAATTATCACTTTTTACCTATTGTCAGGGGACAGAAAACCCCTCCTAAAAAAATTCTGCACTAACTCATTCAATCATTCAGCTGCAGGAGGCAGAGTTTAAATATACTTAATAGGGCAGCACAGTGGCACAGTGGTTAGCACTGCTGTCTCACAGCACCAGGGCCCAGATTCAATTTTGGTCTCAGGTGACTGTGTGGAGTTTGCATATCCTCCCATGTCTACGTGCGTTTTCTCCTGGTGCTTCAGTTTCTTCCCAGAATCTAAAGATGTCTGGATTAAGTTGCTCATGTTAAATTGCCTCTTAGTATCAGGGAAATTAGTGGGATAAATACGTGGGGACAGGGTCAGGATGGAATTGTTGTCGGTGCAGGCTTGATGGGCCAAATGGCCTCTTTCTGCAATGTAGGAATTCTATGTTATTTGTAAAAGAGCATGAAATTATTCCTACCAGTCTGTACAACTAGATTCCTTCAAAGGTCATTAGACGAGATATTAACATTCCCTTGGGAACATTCCCTTGGAATCACTCCATGACACTCTGTTTGGTGGCTCAATTTACTGTTTATATCATTATCAATTTAGAATTGATAATTTGATAATATTAAGTGGAATTTAGAATAATTTTGTTCATCCAAACTCAGATCAAATGTAAACATCAGTGAGAAATCTTTGTATATTCCTCTCCTCTACTGACTTCTTTCATTAAGGTTTTAATCTTCGTCATTACCATCATCAGTAACATCATTTTCGGGGGGAGGGTTGACAGTTTAAAGTTTTAAAAAGTAAAAGTTTATTTATTAGTGTCACAAGTAGGCTTACGTTAACACTGCAATGAAGTAAAAAATCCCCTAGACGCCACACTCCAGCGCCTGTTCGGGTAAACTGAGGGAGAATTAGTATAGTCAATGTACCTAACCAGAACAACTTTTAGACCGTGGGAGGGAACCAGAGCACCCGGAGGAAATCCATGCAGACATAGGGAGGACATGCAGACTCTGCACAGATAGTGGCTCAAACCAGGAATCAAACCCGGATCCCTGGCACTGTGAGGCAGCAGTGCTAACCAGGAATTTAAAAATAAAGTTCAAACAAAAATGTATTTATTTCATTCATTGTGAGACAACAGCACAGTGATAGTCAATAGCAATGACCGTAATATGCTGGCGAGCACAGTTAAACTCAATATTTCACTGGTCCAACTGCAGTTTTCTACACCTGCCTTATCCCCTAGTAGTGGGTTTTGTAGTTTTGCATCTCTTGTTCCGTGATTTTAGCAAATTGAATTTGTCATAATTCATACTTCTAGGCAAAATGCCATAGAAAGGTAAAAAGTTTTGCATTTAAATAACACCTTTCACAATCTTGGGACATGTTAAAGCACCTTACAGTCAATGGAGGAATATTGAAATGTAGTAACATTGTAATACAGGAAAATATATTTGGCCAGACGGCTGGTTTGTGATGCAGAGTGATGCCAACAGCGTGGGCTCAATTCCCTTACTGGCTGAGATTATTCATGAAGGCGCTGCCTTGGAACATAGAACATAGAACATTACAGCGCAGAACAGGCCCTTCGGCCCACGATGTTGCGCCGACCAGTTAAAAAACAATGACCCTCTAACCTAAACCAATCCCTTTCCATCCATAAACCTATCCACGGATCTCTTAAACGCCCCCAAACTAGGCGCATTTACAACTGCAGCAGGCAGGGCATTCCAATCGCTCACCACCCTCTGGGTAAAGAACCTACCCCTGACATCCGTCCTATAGCTACCCCCCCTTAATTTAAAGCCATGCCCCCTCATGCTAGCTTTCTCTATCCGAGGGAAAAGGCTATCACTGTCCACCCTATCTAAACCTCTAATCATCTTATATGTTTCAATAAGATCCCCTCTTAGCTGCCTTCTTTCTAACGAAAACAACCCCAAATCCCTCAGTCTCTCCTCATAGGACCTCCCCTCCTTACCAGGCAACATCCTGGTAAACCTCCTCTGCACCCTCTCCAAAGCCTCCACATCCTTCCTATAATGTGGGGACCAGAACTGCACACAATACTCCAAGTGCGGCCGCACCAGAGTTGTGTACAGTTGCAACATGACGCTGCGACTCCTAAATTCAATCCTCCTACCAATAAACGCCAAGACATCGTATGCCTTTTTAACAACCTTATCTACTTGATTCCCAACTTTCAGGGATCTATGTACACATAGACCTAGATCCCTTCCCAGCCTTCTCAACATTGTCCCTTGCCTGAATCATCACCAGTCAAATCTCCCCCTCAAAAGGGATGAGTAGTGTATAGTCACCTGTGATTATGGTGACTTTACCTTTACCTACAGAAAAATGTAGCAGCAACTCACACACAAACAAAATCATCGGAGGGTGTTCTTGATAATGTTGGTTGAGGTATCAGGAAGAAACTTCAACCTGCAGCCCAACTGATCAAATTCCCTGGTGACCAACAAGTGTAAGATAAGTAGTTTGGACCATGCTGGGAGTTTAACCATGCTTACTATCCTTGAGGCTTGCAGACAGGTGCTCAGAAAAGACAGAAACACTATTTGAAATGGCACGATTTGTAATTAGTATTGTGTGTGAACCATTCATCCACATCCATTGTATTCGAGCATGAGGAAAAGTGCTGGCAGCCAGCTAGGCATTCATCACAGTTACTCCTGAGGGAATAGAGTCACAGAATCCCTCATAGAGTCATAGAGTCTTACAGCATTGAAACAGGCCCTTCGGCCCAACTTGTCCATGTTGCCCCTTTTTTAACCCCTAAGCTAGTCCCAATTGCCTGCGTTTGGCCCATGTCCCTCTTTACCCATCTTACCCATGTAACTGTCCAAATGCTTTTTAAAAGACAAAATTGTACCCGTCTCTATTACTACCTCTGGCAGCTTGTTCTAGATACTCACCACCCTCTGTGTGAAAAAATTGCCCCTCTGGATCCTTTTGTATCTCTCCCCTCTCACCTTAAACCTATGCCTTCTGGTTTTAGACTCCATACCTTTGGGAAAAGATATTGACTATTTAGCTGATCTATGCCCCTCATTACTTTACAGACCTCTATGAGATCACCCCTAAGCCTCCTACACTCCAGAGGAAATGTACCAATCTATCCAATCTCTCCTTATAATTCAAACCATCAAGTACCAGTAGCATCCTAGTAAATCTTTTCTGCATTCTTTCTAGTTCAATAACATTCTTTCTATAATAGGGTGACCAGAACTGTGCACATTATTCCAAGTGTGGCCTTACCGATGTCTTGTACAACTTCAACAAGACATATGAACTCCTGTATTCAATGTTCTGACTAATTACAACTTAAAAAGATGTAAAAACTCCTGTATTCAACATTCCGACTAAGTATAACTTCAACAAGACGTACAAGTTCCTGTATTCAATGTTCTGATCAATTACAACTTCAACAAGATGTCCGAATTTCTGTTCTAACCAATCCCTACAGTGCAGAAGGAGATCATTCGGCCCATCTGCATCGACTTTCCGACACAGCTTTCACTCAGACCCTGTCCCCGTAACCCCACATATTTACCCCACTAATTCCCCTAACCTATACATCCTGGAACACTAAGGGACAATTTACTATCGTCAATGCACTTAACAGAAAGGACCTTCAAAACCAGTCCACATGAAAATCTTTGGGATTGGCCTCAGCTGGTCCCTGGGATGATAATGGAGAAAACAGGGCCATCTGTGGTTTATACGGTCCAAAATTGTCAGGAAACATCTAGACCATCTCAGGAGTAGGGAGTCCGTGCCAGTGCAAGCTTCATTATCACTGCCAGCACCGAGCTATGACTGGAAGTCAACCCCACGTCCGCCTCTCCAGGTGATGAGGACACGGATTCCAAAATGGAAGCGGAAGAGACTGGCGCCCCTACTAAAGTGAGATCTCAAGAAGAACCAGTGTCAGTGGCTTTACAACGCAAGCGAAGGTCTCCAGTCCAGTTCACACACCCTGACGGGCTCCCTACTCCTGAGATAATGCACATGACAAAACAAGTAGTGGTGAGGCCAAAGAGGGTGTCATCAGCATACATGTTGCATTTGTGGATGATATCGTGAAGGGTTGTTTTTTATTTACTGAGTGAGGAGATGAAGGTAGATTGGAAGGGGAAGGACCCATAACAGAAAAAAAAGAACAATTATCAACATCAGCTAATGCAGGACCAGAAAGGGAGGTTGGATGGTCAGCAGTTTGCTAGGAATAGGGCTGAAGGAGCAGGAGGTAAGTTTCAGATGAGATGAGTGCAAAAGGGACAGAAGAGAGGGAAGTGTGTGTTTGGGACTAGGTCAGGGGAGAATCATATAGGAGGTTTGGATTGGCGGAATAGGGGAATGGAAGGAAGTAGGGGATGCCACCCCCATAGATAGTCTAAGTCTTTACTGATAAAGTTCTTTGCACTTGCTTTTGGAGATGTGAGTGGAGAGAAGTTTGAGAACATAATTTGTAGTGGAGGAAAGAATCCAGGTGACCTTTGCATTGCACAAGGATCCCAGTCTGGTGAGCAGTTCTAAAAGAACCTGATGTTGCCTTGCGTTTAAGAGAACAAGGATAGGATCACTGGTTAGGATGAGAAAGAATATTGGTGGTAGGACATCTAAGATGGAGGTGAGGGAGGGTGGGGGGAGGGGGATTGTGTGAGGTAGGGGAGGGGGGCAGAAATTGTGCAGACTAGTGGCTGTCATGGTTAATGGCAGGCCAAAGGCAAGATAGGTGTAAAATTGAAAATGGTTTAGAAGAGGTGAACAAAGTGACCTTTCCTTGATCATTACATGGCATTATTATGATGTTATTTTTAAGCCATGAATGAAATATTGCAATTGATTTTTTATGGATTAGCATAAAGAAATGCATTGCACAAAAATAATCAATCGTTTGTTTGCAGTTATCAGGTACTGTGCCCTCTGTGATAATTTTTTTGTCAGAGCTTAAGTATAACCAGCATGATTGTAGTGAGTGAATTCATAATGACCTCTGATTGTTGCCATATTATAGGCCTATCCCTAGGGAGTGTAATGACTTTCGTTGCAACCCCTTCACAAACTAATGAATTGCTGCCTTCGGCAATGGATTAATGACTTTACTTCTTGGGTACTTACTGGGTGTATCATTGCAAAGTGGTGATCAGCTTGTACATTGTAAATGTTGTTCAGTCTATGGGAGTCTTCCAAAGTAATAAGAAACTTACAAACACGTACAATGGATCTAAACATAGGACCACAGCTAATATTTTGCAACCCCAAATGTCAAAAGGAAAAATTGACACACAAATCCAAGGTATTGAATGTCACTGTGTTCAATAGGATAGGGATGATCCCAGATACCCCAGCTCAGTTATCCACCATATCTACCAACAAGAACATACTGTGATCCTTAAATATGTCGGCATCATTCAAATGCAATCCCTTAAGGGTTACAAGCATATCGGCACAGTGTACACCCTGCACACAAAAATATCCAGGAGCCGAAAGAGAGGTACAGAATGCAAAGTTATGCTAAACCTTTATACGGTGCAGATGAGGCTCCAACTGGACTACTGTGGCTGAATAGCAGCACCACATTTTAGGGAGGAGATCAAGGCCTTGAAGAAGACACAGAGTCGATTTACAAGGCTGGTAGCAAGTAAGGCAGTTTGCAATTATGTGGAGAGATTAGAGGAATTGAAGTTATTCTCTTTAGGCCAAACGGGAGATTTTGTGTTCAAAATTATGAAATGTTTCGATAAGAGTAAACTAAAAAAGACACGGTTTCCAGAGTCAGAAAGGGTGCATGTCCAGAGGGCACATATTTAAAGTGACTGGCAAAAGGATGAGGCAGCACTTGGAAACATTTTCTTACATGGTGAGTTATGATCTGGAATGCATTGCCTGAAATGTGGCAGAAGATGATTCAACAACATCCTTCAAAAGGGAACTGGCTGAATACTTGACAGGATAAGATTTACAGGACTATGGAGAAAGAACCCAAGAGTGAGACTAATTGGAAAACTCTAGCAAAGAGCCAGAACATGCACAATGGGCTGAATGGTCTCCTGGGCAGTATCATCCTATGCTTCTATATAAAGGGGAGATTTTCTGGCTATGCTTTGACCCAAGACTGGAAAACCCCACCCAAGGTCAACAGACCTTTGCGTGGTTCTGTCCCACACGCTACAATTCCCATGGCAGGTGGAATGGGAAAATTCTGCCCATAATGTGGATAACATATATAGTGACTTAATAGCTCTACATACATCCGCAAAGTTAGAGGGAGAATAGAGGAAAGGGCACATTTAAGATACCTTTATAATAGTCACTTTATAGTCAGCATTTATTCACTGAGAAGCATGAATAATCTGTATACCTTCAAGACATTTTAAGTAAATATATACAAATGCCCTTCCCCACAAGAAGTCACATCTTGAAGGCAAAATGTTTAATTTTCCACTATCAATGGAATGATTCTTTGAATAAGATAAACAAGGGGTCCTTTAACAGCAACAGTTTTTGCACAAAATAGCTATTTCTAAAACAGCATATTATATAAAAAAATTAACAACTAACCCTTTATAGAAGGTGACACAAATTAATTATGCATTAATTGAATCAGAACATAAGAACTCGCAACAGGAGGAGCCTGCTGTATCGTGGCTGATCTCCTTTCCATCCCAACTCCACTTTCCTGCCCGGTTCTCCAGAACCTTTCAACCCATTATTAATTAAAAACTATCTAGCTCCTCAAATTTACACAATGTTCTAGCATCCATCACACTATGGGGCAGTGAATTCCACAGATTCAACACTCTTTGAGAAAAGTCGTTTTTCATTTCTGTTTTAAATCTGCTGCCCCTTTCCCTAAAACTATGACCTCTTGTTCTGGATTGCCCCACAAGAGGAAACGTCCTTGCTATGTCTACTTTGTTAATCCTCTTTGTTATGTCATATATCTCAATTAGATCATCACTCGTTCTCCTAAACTCCAGAGAACATAAGAACATAAGAAATAGGAGCAGGAGTAGGTCATCTGGCCCCTCGAGCCTGCCCCGCCATTCAATAAGATCATGGCTGATCTGTCGTGTCTCAGTTCCACATTCCCGCCCTCTCCCCATAACCCTTAATCCCCTTGCCTATCAAAAACCTATCAACCCGCGTCTTAAAAATATTTAGCGAGGCAGCCTCCACCACTTCAACGGGCAGAGAATTCCAGAGATTCACCACCCTTTGAGTGAAGAAGTTCCTCCTCAACTCCGTTCTAAACCGCCCCCCCTTTATCTTGAGGCTGTGCCCCCTAGTCCTACTGTCCTTTCTGAGCGGGAAGAGCCTCTCCACCTCTATCCTATCCATCCCATTCATCATCTTATATGTCTCAATGAGATCTCCCCTCATTCTTCTAAACTCTAATGAGTACAAGCCTAGTTTATTCAGCCTCTCCTCATAGAAGTTAGGCCTAAATTTTTCAATCTTACTTCATAAGACATACCTGCCATCTCTGGAATCAATCTAGTGAATCTCCTCTGAACTGCCTCCTACATCCCTCCTCAAGTAAGGGGACCAAAACTGTACATAATACTCCAGGTGCAATCTCACTTATGGCTTGAACAGCTGCAACAACATTTACATACTTTTATATTCTATTTCTTTAGCTATAAATGCAAGGTCTACATTTGCCTTCCTAATTACCTGATGTGCCTGTGTATCAATTTGCTGTGACTCTTGCACCTGACACGAGGACACCCAGATCTCTCTGCACTGAAGCACTCCGAAGTTTTTCTCCTTTTAGATAATAAATTGCCTTTCTATTTTTCTGATTGAATTGGCTGACCTCACCCTTATCCATGTCAAACTCCATCCGTCACATTTTGGCCCATTAACCTAACTTATCCATTTGTAAGCTTCTTAATTCTTTATTGTAACTTACTATCTCACCTATTTTAATGTCATCTGCAGATTTTTCTGCAGTACTTTCTAACCCTGCATTTAAATCACTAATATAGATTGTAAATAGTTAGGGCTCAAGGACCAAACACTAAAGCACCACACTATTTATGTCTGGCCAACCAGAAAATGACCCATCCACCCTGACTCTCTGCTTTCTGTTGGTTAGCCAGTCCTCTATCCAAACTAATCAATTACCCTTAACCTCATGTGATCTTTCCTTGTTATATATTTAAAAGGATTGCAGGTTGCTTTAAGAGCTCAACACTTGATTTGTTGGTTATGCTATTAAGGTATTTGCACAGTGTGCTGTTTTATTTTCAGTTGGTACTGTGTACAGACAAGACCTCCTAGAATGCTGTTGTTAGCTTGAATTTACTGGTGCAAACCATATCTTTTTTGTGTAAACTTCACAACTCCTAACATAGTTCGAACTTTACAATTGTGTATTAACCTTTTGTACAGCAACTTATCAAATGCCTTCTAGAAGGCCAGATATAATGTATCTGCAGATTCCCCTTATCTATTTTGCTTGTTACATCTTCAAAGAACATAGCAATTTACAACACAGAGAAAGGCTATTCATCTCACTGAATAAAACATATCAATCCAGTCTAACCCCATTTTCCAGTTCTTGGTTATGCTACTTTGGCCACGACTTTCTGGCCCAGTTGCAACCGATCCACCACAGGGGATGAGAATCATAGAATCATGGAATCCCTACAGTGCAGAAGAGGCCATCTGGCCCATCATTCTGCACTGAGTCTCTGACAGAGGTCTTACCCAGGCCCACTCTCCCACTCTAACACATTTAACATGGCTAATCCATTTACCTACACATCTTGAGACAGTAAGGGGCAATTTAGCATGGCCAATCCAACTAACCTGCGTATCTTTGGAGTGTGGGAGGAAACTGCAGCACCCGTAGGAAACAGACATAGACGTGTACGGGGAGAACATGCAGACTTCGCACAGACAGTCACTGAGGTCAAAGTCAAATCCAGGTCCCTGGAACTGTGATGCAGAAGTGCTAACCAGTGTGCAACTCTGCCGCCCACAAGGTGGCACAGCGAAACATAAGAACATAAGAACATAAGAACATAAGAAATAGGAGCAGGAGTAGGCCATCTAGCCCTTCGAGCCTGCCCCGCCATTCAATAAGATCATGGCTGATCTGTTGTGGCTCAGTTCCACTTACCCGCCCTCTCCCCATAACCCTTAATCCCCTCTCTTATCAAAAACCTATCAACCCGCTTCTTAAAAATATTTAGCGAGGCAGCCTCCACCACTTCAACGGGCAGAGAATTCCAGAGATTCACCACCCTTTGAGTGAAGAAGTTCCTCCTCAACTCCGTTCTAAACCGCCTCCCCTTTATCTTGAGGCTGTGCCCCCTAGTCCTACTGTCTTTTTTGAGCGGGAAGAGTCTCTCCACCTCTATCCTATCCATCCCATTCATCATCTTATACGTCTCAATGAGATCTCCCCTCATTCTTCTAAACTCTAACGAGTACAAGCCTAGTTTATTCAGCCTCTCCTCATAGCTCAATCCCCTCAACTCCGGTATCAGCCTAGTAAACCTCCTCTGCACTCCCTCCAGGGCCAAAATATCCTTGCGCAGGTGCGGCGCCCAAAACTGCACACAGTACTCCAGCTGCGGCCTCACCAATGCCCTATACAGCTGCAGCAAGACCTCCCTACTTTTATATTCAATCCCCCTCGCTATGAAGGCCAGCATCCTATTCGCCTTCCTGACCACCTGCTGCACCTGCAAGCTGGGTTTTTGCGACTCATGCACAAGGACCCCGAGGTCCCTCTGCACCATCGCCTGCTGCAGTTTTTCGCCACGTAAGTAATAGTCCTTCCTACCATTCTTCCTACCAAAGTGGACCACCTCACACTTGCCAACATTAAATTCCATTTGCCATTTCCTGGCCCATTCGCCCAGCCTTTCTAGATCCTTCTGCAGACTCTCCACACCCTCCGCACAATTTGCCTTTCCCCCAATCTTGGTGTCATCAGCAAATTTCGACACCCTGCACTCGGTTCCGTCCTCCAGATCATCTATATAAATGGTAAATGGTAAACATCCTTCACTTTCGGCAGCTCCAGGCAATTTGAGCATCAGATCACCTGGATAGTTTTACCTTTTGAGTGGAGGAGACAGGCAGTTCAGCTTTATGCAATGATATGAATGGCAAGCACAAACCCTCAGAATTCTTACAATTTGCTGTGCATAAACCCCCCAATTCAGACAATACACAGGACTAACACTCCGCAGTTCAGACTGTACACAGCATTAGCACTCCCCAATTCAGACTATATACAGCACTAACACACCCCAGTTCAGACTGTACACAACACTAACACACCCCAGTTCAGACAATACACAGCACTAACATTCCCCAATTCAGAAAATACACAGCATTAACACTCCACAGTTCAGGCAATACACAGCACTAACAATCCCCAGTTGAGACAATACACAGCATTAACACTCCCCAGTTGAGACAATACACAGCATTAACACTCCCCAGTTCAGACAATAAACAGCACTAATATTGGTGCGTATAGACAAAAGCTAACTTCAAATGCCATTTATTTTAGCCAATTAGAAACTGAAGATGGTCCTGGCAATATCACCAGTGAATCTCTAATACATAAAAACTGTCTGTCAGATTTGTTAATGGACCATTGAACTCAATAGTGGTTCAGGGAACAGGATTGGGGCAGGGTTTGTAAACTTATTCACAATGTGGTGAACGTTAAAAGATTAAATGCCTACAGTGGTACTGCCAATGGTAGAAAATGCTGGAAAATGGCACACACCTCAGCCCTCCATCAGCAGTGCCTTCACCAAGGTCATAAATGAATATAATGAATGGTAGAAATTCAAGCACTTATCCCAGAGGGATTTGATGGTTACAACAGTCCAATTTAGTAGTTTAACTTTGATCTCCTGTCATCTCAGTTTAACCATCACATTCATATGAGGACCTTTATTAAATATTGTCTGTAAAATTACATTAGGTCATGACAATTTCATGCTCAAGCCTTATTTATTGAATTCCTATGTTTAAAAAACTCCGATAACGTTGTTCTCGCATTAATCATTGAGTTGTCCATTCGCAGACACATTCCTGGAATCTTCATCACGGGTCAGCCTGCCTTCAAATGCTTCGACCATCTTCTGCAGTATTAATACAATCATAAACAGAAATGCTTAAAGAAAATGAAATAAAAAAGCAACTTTAATTTCTCTCCTGGTTTCCTTGTAGTCATTTCCTGGATCTTTAACTCCTGGAGGCTACAGGACAATCTGAGAGTGTTGACAACTACAATAAGAGCAGGTAACCTTATCAGAATGGGATCCCTAATGTCCCGCTATAACAACTGTTTACATCGAGTTTACAGGGTCCCAATCATTCTTTCAGGGGTGCTTGGGGGGGAGGGGGGGCGGGGGGGGCGAGGAGGGGGGAGGTGTGGTGGTGGAGATTAGGAAAACAGTCAGGTAAATAATTGTTACAGCTCTCAAGCCTGGCCTTTCAGCACCAAAGCTCTTCTCCTGTGGATTCTTTGCCATCAAACATCAGTGTCAAAAGATATAGAATGAATTCAATCTGTCTACCCAAGGAGGTCTTCTGGTGCAGTGGGTAGAATCCCTGTTTCTGAGCCATGTTATAGTGGTATTGCCACTAGACTAATAATCCAGAGACCCAGGAGAATGCCGGGCAGATGGTAAAATTTGAATTCAATAAAACAGATTTTTTAACTGTTCTTTCATGGGGTGTGTGCATCGCTGCAAACATCCCTAATTGCCCTTGAACTGAGTGCTGGCTAGGCCATTTCAGAGAGCATTTTAAATGTCAATATCATTGCTGGGGTGTCACACATAGGCCAGACCAGGTAAGAAGGGCAGATTTCCTTCCCGAAAGGACATTAGTGAACCAAATGGATTGTTATGACAATTAACAATGGTTGCATGGTCATCATTAGACTTTTAATTCCAGATTTCCACCAAATTAAAATTCCACCAACTGGCGTGGTGGGATTCGAACCCAGGTCCCCTGAGCATTACTTTGGATCTCTGAATTACTAGTCCAGTGACAATACCACTATGTCACTGCTTCCTCTAAAATTTGGAATTAAAAGTCTAATTAATGATGACACAAAACCATTGTCAATTGTTATAAAAACCCATTTGGTTCACCAATGTCCTTTTGAGAAGAAAATCTACAATCCTTATGTGGTCTGGCTTATACCGGACTACAGATCCACAGCAAAGTGATTAACTCTTAAATGCCGTCAGTTCAAGGGCAGTTCAGGACTGGCAATAAATCCTGGGCCAGCCAGCGATGCCCACATACCATGAATGAAAAAGAAGGCTCTGAGTTTAAGTTCCACCCCTGGAGCTGATGGCCACGAGGTGGATGCATTCATGATGCAGGCAAACAGGTTGCAAATCTACCTGAAAAATCCTTCCAGCACACAGCAGTGATGGGTGTTAAAAGCAGGAGAGATTCCTGGTTAGCCATGCGATGGAAAGAAAGATGGAGCCTCCACCATTACTATCCATAGCTCTAGACTACAACATACCTGTAAAACTTCATGTTACCACAGCAATTCAGACTACCCGAATGAATTGTAACACACTATCATCGCTTACCTGCATTGTTCTAATGCGAGAGCTACATTACACTTTGCAATGTTTGAGACATGTCAAACTGTTGATAACAAGTTGTTTCTTTTACAAAATTGAAAACCTTGGGAGGTATCATTAACATCTGAATCAAGCTGAGATAATAATTAATTTCTGGGTGAGTTTTTCTTTCTGATCAGCATGATCTGAATAAGTACTTCTGCAGAGTAATAATTAACACGCTCATTGAGATTATCCATATATAAATTATACAATGATGTTGGAATTCCCACTTGTTCCATCCATTCACTCTGGTCTGATTATGCTGCTGAATTTCCATCTCTACATGTTTTCAGTTCAGAGTTTTTTGAAAATTAACAAGGACTCGACTGCTACTTGGTCAGCCTTTTCGCTGGCAGAGAGATGTTCAAGTACCATTTCTTGCTTCTGCCCCGTTTACCTTTTCCTACTGCTATCTGCTTTGAATCAACCAATTGAATCAATTGAATCAACCTTTGAATCAATTGATTGAATTCTTTGAGGAGGTAACTAAGTGTGCGGACAAAGGTAGAGCAGTTGATGTCATATACATGAGTTTAGTAAGGCGTTTGATAAGGTTCCCCATGGTAGGCACATGAAGAAGATAAGGAGGTGTGGGATAGAAGGAAATTTGGCCAATAAGTAACTGGCTGTATCACAGAAGACAGAGGGTGGTGGTGGAGGGAAAATTTTCAGACTGGAGGCCAGTTACCAGCAGTATACCACAGGGATCAGTGCTGGGTCCTCCGCTGTTTGTGATTTTTATCAATGACTTGGAAGAAGGTGCTGAAGGGTGGGTTAGTAAATTTGCTGACAACACCAAGATTGGTGGAGTAATGGATGAGGTGGAGGGCTCTCGCAGGCTGCAAATAGACATTGATAGGATGCAGAGCTGGACAGAAAATTGGCAGATGGGCGTTTAACCCTGACAAGTGCGAGGTGATTCATTTTGGTAGGACAAACTTGAATGCAGATTACACGGTCAACGGCAGGGTTCTAAGGAATGTGGAGGAGCAGAGAGATCTTGGGGTTCATATCCACAGATCCCTGAAGGTTGCCACTCAAGTGGATAGAGCCGTGAAGAAGGCTTATAGTGTGTTAGCGTTTATTAACAGGGAGTTTGAGTTTAAGAGCCGTGGGGTTATGTTTCAACTATACCGGACATTGATGAGACCACATTTGGAATATTGTGTGCAGTTCTGGTCACCTCACAATACATAGGATGTGGAAGCATTGGAGAGAGTGCAGAGGAGATTTAGCAGGATGCTGCCTGGTTTGGAGGGTAGGTCTTTTGTGGAAAGGTTGAGGGAGCTGGGGCTTTTATCTTTGGAGCGGAAGAGGATGAGAGGCAACTTAATGGAGGTTTATAAGATGATGAGAGGGATTGATAGAGTGGACGTGCAGAAACTATTACCTCGGGTGGATGTAACTGTTACTCGGGAGCATAACTATAAGGTTCATGGTGGGAGATATAGGAGCGAAGTTCGGGATAGATTCTTTACTCAGAGAATGGTTGGGGTGTGGAATAGACTGCCTGCTGTGATAGTGGAGTCGGACACTTTAGGAACTTTCAAGCGGTTATTGGATAGGCACATGGAGGGGATAGCTTGATCTTGGGATTGGATGTAGCTCGGCACAACATTGAGGGCCAAAGGGCCTGTACTGTGCTGTAATGTTCTATGTCTCTATGTTCTAACCAAAGACTCATTTAGTAATGTAGTAAAGGCTGTTGGTCCTGCAAATTGTAGGAAAACAACTTCATGTCATATATTCTGGTAAGGCAGTGAGCGAGAGGTGATGGAGACATTTTTGGAATTGCATCCAATCATTACACAAGTGCAGACACTTGGCTGGATTCTCCGACTTCACCCGCGGCTGGGATTCTCCGGTCCTGATGCTGTGAATGGAGATTTGGTTGAGCACCAAATTCTCTCTCACTGGCAGGGGAATATGGCATCAGAGAATTCCGGCCAGGGTTTAACTTGCAGGCATTACACCGGGACACAAGCAATCCACAAATATAATGCAAAAGCTCAGCTCAAGATGGCACCGTGGCACAGTGGTTAGCACTGCTGCCTCACAGCGCCAGAGACCCGGGTTCGATTCGTAGCTTGGGTCATTGTCTGTACAGAGTCTACACGTTGTCTGTGTGGACTTCCTTTGAGTGCTCCGGTTTCCTCCCTCAGTCCAAACAGATGCAGGTTAGATGATTTTGCCATGCATAATTTCCCCTTAGTGTCATGGCATGTTGTTATGGGGATAGAGCCTGGCTGGAATTGTGGTTAGTGTAGACTCAATGGGCCAAATGGCCTCCTTTTGCACTGTAGGATTCTATGTTTTTATGTCTCTGCATAATTAATGTGTAAACGCTCATAGCAACTATCCCTCAATCACCACCATGTCATAGCTGAGTCTAGTCCTAGTGCCCACTGCTAGTTTTAAACATTCATTTGGGATATGGCTTCAATGGTACGGTTTATTCCCTATCCCTAGTTGCTCTTGAGAAGCTGTTGAGTGGCCTTCTTACTGAATGGTTACAATACATGTGAGCAACATGAAAAGCAACAACCAGTTCGACCATGATGTCTCCACACTCTAATAGTGTACAAGCTTACAGCTAAAGAAAGGTTAATTCCACAGCTGGGATTCATGAAACAGTGTCTCAAAAACAGTTGTACCCTCAGAAGAATCAATGGAAAGGGGAAGAGAAACCAAAGAGATTTGGATTTACTAAACAATCTCTGCTTGCATTTCTCCCTCCAGTAGCTCGTTACTTTAATTATTACTGGCAAAATACAAATTAAGTTGTGTGCCAAGCTACTTGCACGTTAATAAAATGATTTGGTTTGAACACAGCAAGATATTTGCCAGTTAAACAGAGCCCAAAGAGAAACACAAGCCAGAAAGTAAAATTAATACATCTTGCCAGTAATCTGGGAAAACAATTTGGCAGTTGTAGGATTTCTAAATATTCATTTTCCAGTAAAGAAGCAGCCTTGTTAATGGAAAGGTAATAATTCAAGGAAGTAGATTTCATGTTAAACATTTACAACAGTTCTCGTGTTCAACATTTGTGACATTTTGGTGTTTGTAAGGACTCTTTATGTAAGAACTGGAGATTAACTAGGTGTTAACAATTACCGGCCACTTTGCAGGAAAATGCAAAGACGATGATGTCATCGAATGCCCAGGTGTAGTCCGGGTGGGGAGGGTAGAAGGCCAACTTTCTCGTCGTTTCCCTGCGCAGGTCAATGAGGAACGTTGAGTGCACCATAGGAACAGGAAAACAATTGGTGCGCTTCCACTCCCTGATTGGAATGTAATCAGGAGTCCTTCTGTAGTAGCCCTGGATGAAAGCAAAACACAAAACTGTACTTGGATTGAAAAAAGAAATGGAGGGGGAGCTGACAATGTATAAGGGTTGTAACTCCTTCAGGGGTGATTTGCATGTTCTCCCCATGTCTGCATGGGTTTCCTCCTGGTGCTCCAGATTCCTCCAAAGATGTGCAGGTTTTGTGGATTGGCCATGCTAAATTGTCCCTCAGTGTCCCAAGTTGTCTAGGGCAGATGGATTAGGGGTTATAGGGATGGGTAAGATGCTGAGTTGATACTGACTCGATGGGCTGAATGGCTTCCTTCTGTTCTGTGGAGATTCTATGATTTAATATCAGCATGAGAATGGATTGAGCCCAGTACAAACTGTGACATAACTTGGTGTTTGGGATTGACGTTGGTTTCAAAAGATTTTGTAAGGGTTATAGGCGAGAGTAGTGTGGAGATTAAAAGAAAAAAATGTGTCATGAAATGCATAAACATCTGAATATAAAATCTGACATCTTAAAATACTCTTAACTATAGGCCTCTAGGAAATGCTTGCACAGGACAGGTGGTGACTGTGTCATATACTATGTGATCGAATTGTGGTATCAAAGTTTGTATTCGTTTTTGAGACAGGCCCAAATTGAAGAGGGAAACTGAGAAGGAAGATTAACCCTTCTAGCTCCTGTAGAAACTAAGACTGAAACTGAGGTTGGAAACCAAAGCTTATGTGGAGACTGAAACGGGTTTACCCGAGGAACATGTGACATAGGCCTTAGGAACAGGAGTAGGCCACTTAGCCCCTTGAGCCTGCTCCGCCATTCAATAAGATCATGGCTGATTTCGTTGTGGTCTCAACTCCATTTTGCCGCCTGCCCCCACAACCCTTGACTCCCTTGTCCATCAAATATCCATCTAACTCTGCCTTGAATAAATTTAAGGACCAACTCCTACAGTTCTGTGGGGAAGAAAATTCTACAGACCAACATCTCTCTAAAAAAAAACTCCTCATCTCTGTCTTAAACAGTAGAGCTGAGGAGGTTCTGCAGATGTGTGCCATTTTTGGTGAAGTGGATTGTGCACAGCTGTCAGCTGGAGATCAGGCTAAATCTTAGAAGAGCACGAACTGAAATTCTTTTGGAGGATTTTATTTTGATTTGATTTATTATTGTCACATGTATTAGTATACACTGAAATTTTTTCTTGTGGGCTTTACAGACAAAGCATATTGTTCATAGAGAAGAAAAGGAGGTTGCATAATGTATTGTTACAGTCATAGTTAGGCTGTAGAGAAAGATCAACTTAGTGTGAGATGTGTCCATTCAAATGTCTGATGGCAGCAGGGAAGAAGCTGTTCTTGAGTCAGTTGGTGTGTGTCCTCAGACTTTTATATCTTTTTCCCAATGGAGGAAGTGGAATAGAGAATGTCTGAGGTGCGTGGGGTCCTTAATTATGCTGGCTGCTTTCTCAAAGCAGCGGGAAGTATAGACAGAGTCAATGAATGGGAGGCTGGTTTGGAAGACAGAGTTTGAAGGACTTTGTGACTTAGATTGCTGAGTGCATCACTGAGCCAATTAATAAGATGGAGCGATTGCCATTTAATAAATATTTTACATTTTGTATTTGAAGGTAGTTTGCCCGTAAGTTCATTTTTAATTTATGTTCATTCTGGATTTTGCAATGAAGGTGATCTGCTTTGTTTGATTGCTGTGTAGTAAAGTTCTTTTGTCTTAAACTGCGGGATCTCCTGGCTTCATTCTTTCACTTAAAAACTAGGATTTCCGATTTCTTCTTTTTAGAAAAATAAAGTTATCTTTATTTTTACATCAGCTGAGATGTTGACAATTAAGCTGTTAGTATCCCCAACCTTCTACCATTTTCATACTGGAAGATATTGCAGAATTGCCCACCCACCGCACACAGCAGCTTTCAAGATGCTGACATGGAGAACAAAGTGCCCCACTGAATGGTGGAGCCCGGATTGTTGCTGATTTTTGCCCAGGAGTGTAGACAATACTGCCTCAAAATACTGACTGTCCATGCAACATGTTAAATGATTGTCATGCACATTAAAATTTATAGATCTCATATTTGTTTCACAAGTCTAACCTCAGGAGAAATGTTTATCAGAAAGACATGATTAAAGAGGAGCAGCAATTGCAGTGACATGTCAACTGTTCTTGTTCACAGGCAACTTAGGATAAACAAAAAGGTTGCCAAATTTTGGGTGTGCATAAACCAAAGATGAAATGGTAAACCCGCTGAGGAACAATTTTAGTAACTCAATCGGAATGTGTTATGAAGGACTGGGTTAGTATGATGCCCTTGGGTTGTCGTGGTGAAACCACGTGCAGGATTTGATACAATTGACAAGCCATCCCCTGCCACCTGGTCATTACTCTGAATCTTTCTCACTAGTTCTGTTGCTGGAAGGTACCCCACAGCTGGGGTCAATGTGGAAAGGTCTCTCTGGTACTTTTTGTTGTCCTCACAGTTCCATTAACTGTTGACATTGATTCCTGAGTGCAAAGGGGGGTTTTCTCCGGGTGCTCTGGTTTCCTTCTACAGTCCAAAGATGTGTGGGTTAGGTTGATTGGCCATGCTAAATTGCCCCTTAGCGTCCTGAGAAGCGTAGGTTAGAGGGAATAGTGGGTAAAATATATGGGGATATGGGGGTAGGGTCTGGGTGGGATTGTGGTCAGTACAGGCTCGATGGGCCGAATGGCCTCTTTCTATACTGTAGGGATTCTATGAAAAGTCTGGGGTCACATACCAACCGATTCAAAAACAGTTTCTACCCAGCTGCTGTCAGTCTGCACTCACATGGGAAGATTTTTGAGCTCTGACGAAAGACCATTGAGTGGAAACATTAACATTCCTGGCCTCGACACTCGTGGGCATCATCGCTTCCAAATTTTCCCCTCCTGCCTCTGTTTCTCTCTCCATGCTGCATGACCTGAGTATTTCCATAAGGAAATTTAGCATTTCCGCTATGACTGTTGTCAATTTTTTCAGATGCACCATGGAAAGCATCCTCTCTTGTTATATCACAGCTTGATATAACTCCTGCTCTGATGAAATTGGCAAGAAACTACAAAGAGTTGTGAATGTAGCCCAGTCCATCATGCAAACCAGCCTCCCTTCTATTGATTCTGTCTACACGTACAGCTTCTTTAGAAAAGCAGCCAACATAATCAAGGACCCCAAACACCCCAGACATTCTCTCTTCCATTTTCTTTCTTGAATCAGGGAAGATTCAGGAGTCTGAGATTAGGTACCAACCCACTCAAGAACAGCCCTGCTGTCATCAGACTTTTGACTGGATCTATTATATATTAAGTTGATCTTTTTCTACACCCTAGCTATGTCTGCAACACCACATTCTGGACCCACTCCTTTCCTTCTCCCCTATGTATTCTATGAACAGCATGTTTTGTTTGTATAGCACGCAAGAAACAGTACTTTTCGTTGTATCCCAATGCATGTTACAATAATAAATCAAATCAAATCAAAGCATTTTCTTTTATCTTAAAATGTTATTTTGATTCAAGAAAGACCTTTTAAGTTCATAGTGAGAATTAAGCTCTATTTCCTGGTAATCTGCTTCTTTAATCATGCTCTGATGGGTGGTTTTTTTAAAAAAAGAATAAAACTTGGAATCCTCTGCTACTTCCGAAAGTATCAAATCATATGGTTCACAGACCACAACATTTTCAGTGCTTACTGTAATGGTAGAAGGTTTACTGCTCTCCCTGTGAAAATGACAACTCGAGATTTTTAGTAGATAAGATTGAGTTTCAGTTCTGAGGAAGGGTGATTTTAAGACTGAGGCTACCAACGGGGAGAGTGCCAAAGAAATCAAATGGAAAGGCAAGCCACAGGAACAATAGGATTTATTGATGAACTGTATTCCTCGCACTCAAGCTCCGGAGTGGCTGTACAGGTGGATCCCTGGACAAGTCACCCTCGTCCCGGGTCACAGTGGCTCAGTGGTTAGCACTGCAGTCTCACAGTGTCAGAGACTCAGGTTCAATACTGGCCTTGGGTCACTGTCTGTGTGGAGTTTGCACGTTCTCCCCGTGTCTGCCTGGGTTTCCTCAGGAATAGGGACTGAGTGGGATTGTAGTTGGTACAGACTCGATGGGCTGAATGGCATCCTTCTGCACTGTACGGGTTCTATGATTCTGAAGATTAAGAAGAACCATTGGAATAACAGAACTTCAGACAGGCTGAACAAAATTGCATAGAATTACTTAGGCTTTATATAATAAGACCTCTGATCCAATTAGTCTCTACCAATCTTGTTGCTCCTTTCCCTCCTTCAACACACCCGATCACCAGATATTGCTAGATTGCAATGTCAACCTGTGGATAGTACAGGAAATTCAATACCCATATTACTTTGTTTACTTTGTTCCCAATACTGTTTCAAATCTGGTGTCTGGCTGCCTCAGTACTAATCTCACCCAATCTGGCACAATTAATTTGAAAAATCTCACAAACTCTGTAGAAAATCAAGACTCTATGCATAGCCTGTTAGTATTTTCTACCAACAATGGAAGTGGCAAGCCATTGAGCTGAAAAGTAGTTTCAACCGTCCTAAGTAATAATTGGTTAAGAGACAGTAACCTGAAATGTTACTCACCAGTATGTAGTCAGCCCACTTCTCTCTCGCGGTTTTCAGTGCCGTTTGCTTGAGTTTCATCATATGTGCAAATCTGGAATTGCTCCAGTGTTTTGGTCCAATTTCGTCAGAATAATGCCTGGGGGAACCAAACAAAGGCTGCTGAATCAGTGGGAACATCATTGGAAGGACACGCTGACTGACCCTGCATTGATATTTTGTCTCAAGGGCTGCTGAACTTCAACTCTGGCAGGGGCACGTTAATGACAAGAAGGTAGTGGGTGGGCTGTAGAATGGAGACTGATTTACTGCTGCCAGTCCTGAACTCATCCTCCTGCCTCACAAAGGGGGAGGTAAGGGTCCTGAACCTATCATTAAAGAAACTTCTTAAGAAACTCCTCAGGTGCATTTAGAAAGCAGCAAGTGTTGCTGTAGTACACCACCCCACTGTAAAATTCACTCCCATATTTCAAAACCAAAATGAAAGCCCATCGCTGCTAATGAACAAATTTGGTAAGTTGTGCATAGGTTAGAGATTCTGGCTTGAAGCGATTGAAACTTGTAGGATTTTTTTCTCTTTTTAAAGGAATTCCAGTGGATTATGCATGCTGTTTATGCTTAGGTTTGTAATAATAACAGGGAACAAAATGTGGGTAAACAGGAATGTGGGGTTGAAGTTACAAACAGATCAGCCATGAATGGTGCAGCCGACTCAAGGGCTGAATGGCCTACTGCTGATCCTAATTCGTATTCATACTCTTTATTGTACTGTCTTCCCCATCCACATGCTTTCAGGTCACATTGAATACAACAGCCAGTGCCACAGCATGTCTAGTTCTATGAACACACTGGCCCTCTTGGTGCCAAACAATGCCTGCTATGTGCACTCATTTCCGTTACAGTCTTTGTTGGGTGCCATTTTGGTGAAGGAAATAAAAACATGGACCAAAGGTATGCCATCTTCAATCAGAATGTGGTGCTGATTTGACACTAGCACTATCATTAGCCTCTCGAACACACACAATTGAAGATGGGTTCAGCAGCATGAAGGATCCCTGGACAGTGCTGTTCAAAGTGATCATCATCATACTTTATCCTAGAATCCTTCCGGTGCAGAAGGAGACTATTTGGCCCATCAGGCCTGCACCGACAACAATCCCACCCAGGCCCTAGCCCCATAACCCCACGTATTTACCCTGCTAATCTCCCTGACACTAAAGGACAATTTAGCAAGGCCAGTCCCCCTAACCTGCACATTTTTGGACTGTGGGAGGAAATCAGAGCACCTGGAGGAAACCCATGCAGACATGGGAAGAAAGCGCAAACTCCACACAGTCGCCTGAGGCCAGAATTGAACACGGGTCCCTGGTGTTGTGAAACAGCAATGTTAACCACTGTGCAACTGTGCTGCCTTTGAAAAATGGTCTGGAATCTCCTACATGCCGGTACTGATGGTTTTATTACTCGTTTAGGCCCTGTCCCTCCTGACACACTAAGATTCCACAAAAAATTTAAATAATAATATTTAACTTGGCCTTTTAAAATTTATTTATTGGTGTCACAAGTATGCTTACACTAACACTGCAATGAAGTCACTGGGAAAAATCCCCTTGTTGCTACACTCTGGTGACTTTTCAGGTACACTGAGGGAGAAGTTAGCATGGCCAATGCACTTAATCAGCACGTCTTTCAGACGGTGGGTGGAAATTGCAGCTCCTGGAGGAAACCCACACAGACACTGGGAGAATGTGCAAACTCCAAACAGATCGTAGCCCAAGCCAGGAATCGAACCTGGGTCCTTGGCACTGTGAGGCAGCAGTGCTAACCATCGTGTCACCATGCCACCTGTGTGCTCATGGTACAGTGTATTAAAACAAGCTACTCTCACTCCCCCACCCCAACTCTTTATTGAACAAAGGTAATGTCCCTTTAATTGCTCTAATTCTACTTTCAAAGTGCATGTTCCTACATCAATTGCAGCATTGCTTGGCTGAGCAAGGTTTCCGTGAAAATATTTGAAAGCCATCTACAAAGTCTTCAAAGATTCGAACAAGAATTTATTGAGATGGTTATGCGATGGAAATTACTCACTTGGGATGGTCCATGGGCCTCCACTCCACATAGTGGTAGGCCTTCTGAACATTCTTTAACCATTCCTGCAATATTGCTGTTGTGTTGTCAATGTTGTGGTCTGTGGCAACCCTATGGAAAAGACACAGATAAAATTGTCAACAGTAAACCAAGCTGAATTAAATTAGCATTTAAAATCAGGAGGTTATAAAAACAAATTGGCTTTACTTCAAATGCAAAAAAAAGTTGCTTTTCTCTCAGCACTAATCAAAATGAGGACAGTTTATAAATCTGCTCAGTGTTGGACCGTTGCTTAGAGAAGAGAATAATTTATAATATTACCTTGACAGATACTATCATCAGGCCCCATTTTAAAAACAGCTCATTCTCACAGGTTTCTTGTCCTGTAATGCCTCATTTTGAATACTATTGAATTGATGATCTGATGCCAAAGGGATTGTTTCAGAGAGAAGAGAAATATTGACATTCCCTCAGATTATTCCTACATCACTTTGAATAGGCAAAGAAATTCCCACATTTAACGTGGGGCTACATGGAAGGAATGGACTATTCTAAAAGCTCTTCTAGGGAACCAGTATAAGGCATGATGGACTGAATGGCTACCTTCTGTGCTATAAGATTTTATCACAATGTGATAACCCCCAGACCTTGCATAGAGTTTCACTGATTGACCTCCTTGTAGGATTCGTAAAATACAAGCCACCTAGTGATTGGTAATTAGTTTACCAGGTGAGATTCTATGTTGAGCCCTTTATAAAGCAGGTCCTTGAGTAGGTCCATTATTGTATTGGACAGGTTAGGACCTGTGTTCACCATAGGTTTGTGGTTTTATTTTGTGCAACAAAGCACTATTCCTTTATGGCTGACTCCTGAAGTTACTATACGCACCTTTATTTTCATTCTCAGGATGGTGGTTAGGAGTCAGCCACCTTGGTATGGAACTGAGAGTCACATATAGGCAAGACTGGGTAAGGATGGATGACTTTCTCCTCAGGAGGATATTGGTGAATTGGGTAAGATTTTGCAACAATCCAACAGCTTCATGGTTGTTTCCACTGACACCAACTCTCAATTCAGTCAGCTGACTTCAACCAGGGGGTAGTTGCGGGATTGGAGAACACTGGGCTGGTGGGAAAGCAGTCTGTGTTCCTAATTCCAATCACTATTCCAGTGAACCTGGCCTTAAAGTGCTCTAGTGAATCCTGCTTAAGGTCAGGATGGGGCTCTGCAGTGATACCCCAGGGGTCAAGTTGCCTGTTGATGCACACTGCCCAAACTCTCATATGGTAGCAGGAGGGCAGAGCACAGAAGAGACTGCTGCATGTTGGGAATTAGACAGGTGGGTGTTTGTGGACTTCCTGGGCTTTCAAAACTCCACTTTCACTCAAGAGGCAAGGAGCAGAGGGTCAAACAATCATCCTGATGCATCTTGCTTGACTGGTGCCTGAAAATGCCACTAATCTTTGGGAATACAAGTCATAGCAGGGGAAGATCACAACTGCAGCAAGGGATGGGCTGAGGCAGCAATGGCCACCATATTTCCATGGGCCCCGCCAATATTCACAAATAAATCCAAATTTATCTTTCAGGAGACTCTTCTATTCCATTACTTGTGAAATTCACAGGCATTCTGGCAATTCCAATAGCCTTAGAGTTTCACAGCGCAGAATCATCTCATTGTGTCTGTGCTGACCATCAAGCATGTATCTAATTTTAATCCCCTTATCCAGCACTTGGTCCGTAGCCTTGTTTGGTGTGGCGTTTCAAGCTCATCTAAATACTTCTTAAAATGCTGTGAGTGTTCCTGCCTCTACTAACCTTTCAGCCAATGAATTCCAGATTCCCATCCATTCTGGGTGAAAATGGTTTCTTCAAAGCCCCTTTAAATCTCCTGCCCCTTATGCTGCTTTGTTACTGACCGTCTACGAAGGGGATCATCTTCTTCCTGTCTATCTTATCTATATCCCCTCAATGAGGTTTTGTACACCTCAATGAGGTTCTCCCTTCAACCTATTCTGCTCTCAATTAGGATCCTAATCACAGTATTGTTACCCGATTTCCATAACAAATGATGCCCATTGCCAAAACCAGGGCCATGACCACCTGGAAGTGGATCTTTCACAAAATTGCAGCTGTCTGAGTCACTGTTGTTAATGGGGCAGTGAGGTCAGCAGCCCTATTTTTTAGGGCCTTACCACCCTGTTCACACCAAGTGGGGTAGGGCACTCAGATTCAACCCCAGAAAATTGAGCTGGTTAAGGAAAACAAATTCAAAGGAATTCACAAATAATTGTGATATGGTTCTCAAATATATTGACACTGCTGAAAAATAGCATTTTCTTTTGTCGAAGCTTTTCATCTTGCACTCACCAGGACATCGGCAATAAGATATTATAAGGGAAATTGACAAATCTATACTATACAAGAAGAGAGCACTCTCTTGTCACACTGTAGAAATGTATTGATTTCCCTTACATTGTATCCTTGCAAAATGCTGATGAATGCAAGATGAAAAGTTTCGATAAAAATGTTTATTCAGCAAAAGTGACAATTGTTATAGAACCAGCTAGAAAAACATTTCTAAAATAAATAAAACCACTGTTGTAAATGTCAGTAAAGTCATTGCGAATGAACCTTACGTTCCACTGTTAATTCATAATTTATCACATTCATTTGAAGTTTCAGCCTCTTTAATATCTGTTTGGTTCAGACATGGCAGTAAGAGTAATAGTCAGAGCGACAATAATATGTTGATGAATGTTCTGTCGTTTATGTTACATTGCTATTTGTGTGCTGCTACCCAATCTCCTGTCCTGATTTGGAAATATATCCAACCTCCTAGTTGGCACCATATTCTGATACGATCCACTTATGAATAAATTTGTTGGTCTTTGCACCTGGAACTGGGTAGGCATAGAGAAGATGGTCTCACATGTGGGGAGACCAGAAATATAAAATAGTCTCAAATAAATCCAACAGGGAATTCAGAAGAAAGTAAAATCACTTACAATTATTATTTTTTCTGTATATATGTGGGATGTGGGCTTCGCTCAACAGGGCTTCATTTCCACGAGGATAAATATTGGTCAAGACACAGGGAGGACTCCAATGCCCTACTATGAAATAGTAACACAAGAACATTGGCGGCAACCAGAGAGAGCTGATGGAACCTCAGTTTAACATCTAATTCAGTAGTAGTGCTGACAGTGCAGCACTCCCTCACTACTGAACTGATGTGCCAGCCTAGGTTATTTACTCAAATCTCAGGAATGCACATTGTTGTTCAGGAAGTTGCTTTAGGAGCTGCTCCTGTGTTTTATGAAGGATGTAAAACTGTAGGTGACAGACTGTTTAGTCGCTTTTGTTTGTGTTGTATTCTGTCACTTGATGATATCGCCAATGGCAATATATACTTGGATTACTGCCCAAGATTTTGTGTCTCCAATCATGTCCTTAATGGAAAGGAAGTACTGCTGTAAAAGAGGCACATGGGGCTGAATTTCACCAGCCCTTTGGGGATAGGCTGAGAAGTGAGAAAGCTGGCAAAATGGCAAGGGATAGGGGATGGGGGGGAGAAGGGGAATGCCTAAAGCTTCCAACCATCATGCCTTTTCATCAGCAGTGGGAAATATAGTAGACATGAACCAAGAGCCCAACTGAGCCATGTAATCAGCCAATTAAGAACGTGTACCCATTTCCACTGGCATTTTACCCATGTCAGGAGTGTCAGTCACTGTGTGGAGAGGCCACCAGGTAAACCTTATTGGGTCCTGGGTCTGGAGGCTTTTGATTCAAGGGCCTCTCTTTTGGGCATGCCATGGTCCATAGAAGCATCGCCTGCAGCAATGGCCACCCCTGCAGCAACAGGCCACCTTCCCCCACCCCAACACACTTGCCTTGCCCAGGCTCCCTAAGACTGCATATTCCTGATGGCGAGGTGTACAATTAACAACATGCCCTCCGAGCCGAGTGTAGCCACTGCAACGGCCAGCGCTCATGGTGACGCTGCTATGCTTTCAGCCTTCTGATTGGGTGAAGGGGAGGCACTCCTTTGACGAGAGCGGAAGATCCCTCAGAATCCAGTAATCCGATTGTCTGAAAAGTTGCCTTTTTCCTTTTCCTGCTCACACCAGAGATATCCTGGAGAAGGTGCTCTGTTAGATCACATCCCCTATGGCAACAAGACTGCTCACGTGTCCACCAGACCACACTGTGGCCCATAGAGCAGCCTGAGAAATGACCTACAACTGTGCACTTACCTAAAACTGCAACACTTTCCTGTAAAAAGGGGAATATAATCTCTAGAGGAAACTTAGAATTTTGTAACGGTGTGTTCCGCAGCCATTTCCCAGAACTGCTATTAATTAGACACAGTAATGGAAAATTCCTGGTTTGCAGGGCAGAAATTCCTGACATTAGCAACATGGTCATTCAACACCACCGTGCTGCGTGACAGCGTATTGTGAATCCATGCTAAACCTTTCACCTTCAGAACTTTCGTGGCTCCAGTACATACACCAAACGACACTGATGTTTCCGATCTTGTGGCCCTTTAATCACAGGATAAACCACGAAAATCAAAGCTTAACTTGTTTTCAGATCTCAAAACAACAAGGACAAAATTATACCTGTTGCTATTGATATTCCCATACCATAGTCTCGATGAGATTAAAGAAATGTTAATTATGGGTACAGGCAGCACTGAAGTTAGATTGAGATTAAAGACTATAAGAGGTTGTTAGCATTGTACCATCATATTGGTGGAATAGTTAGGTTAGAGGGTCATTAGATTGGTTCCACTGGTCGGCGCAACATCGAGGGCCGAAGGGCCTGTACTGCGTTGTAATGTTCTATGTTCTATGTTCTATATTGTGATAATGGCATCCCAAGCTTTACACAAAATATAATCAGGGTAGTTATAGAACATAATTAAAAGAGAATTAAGCATGTTCGTATCATATATATGGCCAATAGCCACACAGAGGCCTTCCTTACCTGGATTTGAGCTTTAGCACAAACAATTGTTGTGTCTGTCTGTGGCTGATGACAGGACAGGTCCTTAAGGGCACTAATGTTCTAATGTAAATGAGATCGTGATTCTACCATATCCTTTCCTTAATTTTAACAGATGAGCAATATTCTGAAGTAACAAAACTGACCAACAATATTAATATTAAACTGTAATTCAGCAAAACTTATTGCTGAAAATAACAAAAAGGGACTTATTTTTAATAATACTTCCATAAATTACAAAGATCCCACATATGTAGCAAACGGTAAGAGATAAAGTTTTGGTTTTACTCAGTTCTTTTTCCCGTCTACCTAGCAAAACAGGCCGCACAGTGGCACAGTGATTAGCACTGCTGCCTCTTAGCAGTAGGGACCTGGGTTCAATTCCTGGCTTGGGTCACTGTCAGTGCAGGGTTTGCACATTCTCCTCATGTCTGCGTGGGTTTCCTCTGGGTGCTCTGATTTCCTCCCATGGTCCAAAGCTGTGGTGGTTAGGTGCATTGGCCATTTTCTCTCAGTGTACCCAAGGGAGTGTGGTGACTAGGGGATTTTCACAATATTAATGGAAGCCTACTTGTGACATTAACAAATAAACTAAACAATAACAAGGCAATGAGAATGTGAAACTACACCAACCGCAAGTCAACAAGCAGCCCAAGGCACTGTATTATTGCAGAACAATAGCTTTAGAGAAAAGCTTTAACTCTGGCAATGCCTAATCCCTCAAAACATATGCCTCAGTTGGCAGCACATTGTCTCAACATCACAAGTCTGGGTTCTAAATCGCACGCCAGGTTATGAGTTCAAAAGTTAAGGCTGACATTCCAGTACCGAGGGAGTGCTGCACTTCTGGAAGTGCTGTCTTTTGGATGAGATGTTAAGCTGAGGCCGCATTGGCCTGCCTCGCTTCAATGTAAAATATCTCATGGTACCATTTTGAAGAAAAGCAGGAGAGTTACCCCTGAGTATCTGGCTAATATTTATCCCTCAACCAACATCACAGAAACAGATTATTCAGTCATTATCACATTGCTGTTTGTTGACTTTGTTGAGCATGAGGAACTACACCTCAAAATTTCTTCATTGGCTACAAAGCACTTCAAAATGTTTGGTGGTTGTGAAAGATCAGTCCCTTAAAGCCATATTCTCAAGACAGCTTATTGTTATGTTTAAATCTCTTTGTAGCCCTTGCCTTCCCCAGATCATGAGCTGCTAAAATCCCTGCACCTCTCCAATTCTGCCCTTCTTTCACATCACAACTGATGACCATTCCTTCAACTGTTTAAGCCATAATGTCTGGCACTAGTTCCTTAAAATCTTGCCACCTATCCTTCTCTTTTAAACAGTCTCCTTAAAAACAAGCTTTTTGGCCAAGCATTTGGTCACCCTTCCTAATATCTCCTTTAGCTCAGTGTCCATTTGCGCCTGAACATGACCCTGGAGAGAAGCTTGGGACAGCTTTCTGTATTGATGGTGCTATACAAAACACAGGTTATTGGAGTCAATTTTATTTTGAAGGATTGGATTGTGGGTACATTTTTTTTGAGTGGAGCAACGTGGATATAGGAACTCAGAATGTCACACAGAATCAGAACGTTCGGGAACTAGTAAATCATGGGAAAATGTTCTCTGGAAGTGGACACATTTCCCCGAAACAAAATCAGATTCATGGTTGACCTCCTCAGATGATTGGATAGGTGACAGGCCTAGCTCTGGTAACCAATCACTGAGCTCAGAATCAGCATCTCCTCCAGTAACAGAGCTGTAGCTGGAACATAATTTCAAGGTGAGTGCCTGCCAGGATTTCAAATCAAATAACGCTGAGTTTTTAAGTTGCGTTCCAGAAGCTTCTTATTCCGTTCAGGGGAGCTGGACATAAGATCAGGTTTATGAGATATTTCGGTAAAGGGTTTCCGGGTAACAGACTCAATACAAGGAGTCTCCATGGGGCTTAATCATTACCAGGTTTTTTAAAAATGAAACACTCTTCTCTCTTGGGGGACCGATAATTGCACTGGCTAACTACCGTAGATTGTGACACATAGTTTGACCGTTGAAGCTTCAGAAAAATCCCTCCAAAAGTAAGAGTCAGCTTATATTTAAAATGTTAATGATTGGTGTCAGTGTAGGTGGTCGCTATTTTCAGATGTGTTAAGATTTATGTTCATTGTTACTCATACACAGTCTGCTCTGTGAGGGCATGTCTTAAACTCCCACACAACATCTCAGCAGCAGACTGCTTGATCCAAGGTATTTATTTATAAGGTGTGTATAATCCTAAATATGTATTTCTAAGCTGAGAAACTGAAGTTGATTCCTACTGGGAGCAAAATTCTAACCATGCATTTGTTAGCTGAAAAATGGGTGTTGGCCTATGCTGAGTTATAGGCTTAAACATGCATTTTGGCTCCAGGGAATGAGAGGTCATCTTTTATGCTGGGTCGACCTTATACCATAATCTATGGAAATAATTGTTAGACATTCTATGATCAATATCACGACGGTTAATGAATTTTACCCAGGTTAATGATGAATTGCTTGATTGTCTTGCTGACAAAGATGTGCTGGTTAGGTGGATTGGCCATGCTAAATTGCCCCTTAGTATCAGGGGGACTAGCTAGAGTAAATGCATGCTGTTATGGGGATAGGGCCTGGGTGGGATTGTGGTCAGTGCAGGCTCGAAGGGCCAAATGGCCTCCTTCTGCACTGTAGGGTTTCTATGATTCAATAACAAGCAGAAAGCAACAAATATAACTGTCAGGAGAATCCTCTTTAACGGTAGGATTCAGGTCTACTATAATCAACGGAGCTAACAACATTTCGATAAGACACATCCAAAATAAGAAGCAATCGGTCTGTGCCTGCATGTTTGCTACAGTGATTGGGCTATCTTGCCTTTTTAATCTCTGGCTTTAATGTTGCTTTGTTTCAGATATTATGGCACAGATGATTTCAATTAGCAGAGCTGTTGCTATGGGTTATTATTGTGTTTAGCTTTCATGCACTTCAGTCAGGCTACAAGCTGTCCCACATTCTTTGATGTCATGTCGGAAATTTTCCTTGACCAGCCTTTACTAAAACACAGCCGAGTTTTGCAAAGGGGGGCAATGATTCCCAATAAGGAATCAATAGTCCTCTATCAATTAATGCAAAAGACTGAGAGCAAGCAAGAGCCACAGAATATACTCCAGCAGCAAGTGTGACACTCCGAGAGTGTGTCTGTGTATATCACACCAAACATACAAATATTGGTGCAGAAAGATTATAACTTCCTGCTGGTTGCAGCAAAAATGATGGGGATTATACTCAAGTTGCAAGTCAGCAAATACATCCAAGTAATTAACCACTAATTGACCCTGGGACATGCCAAACAGCAATCAACCTTGTAGCTGAGGAAGGATGAAGGTCATTGACCTGAAACGTTAACTCTGTCCCCCTCTGTCCACCTGAACAGCTGAGAACTTGCAGAATTTTCTGCATTTAATTATAATTTTCCGCTTGATACTAATTTTGTACTTGTCGTTGTTTCCTTGCCTGGGGAGTTGCTGTATAACAACACATTCATAAGAATAATATTTGGGTGAGTGGCCAATTTGATTATATCTGTAATGGAAATGAATGGAGGCTCCTCTCAACTCATGAGTCACTGGGGTAATATTTGTAATGCTGGAAGGAGCCTGCTGAGAGTTCCACTAACTTGAGGTGTAGCTGAAGTATAATTCTTTTGTTAAAACCAATGTGTAACCATTTGAAGTCAGATGCTGCCATCAGCAGAAACAAGAGCAATGAGGAAATCAATTTTGTACTTTTGACACAAGACAGAAGACATTTTATATTCTAGTTGGGGTACAGAGGGAGCCCCATTTAAGTGGACACCCCAAATGTTCCTGCACCAGCCCTGTACTATTTTCTATTGTTCTATTTGGAGACCAGCAGGCAAAGCTAGGCCCAAGCTGTATGCAAATCCAAATTTGCTGCTGAATAGGGACAAAGTGGGAATTAATGGAATTAGCCTCATGCATTCATAAGAAAATATATATTTTTTTTAAATTCATTTACAGGATGTTGGCTTCGCTGGCTAGGCCAACATTTATTGTCCATCCTCAGTTGCCCTTGAGAAGATGGTGGTGAGCTGCCTTCATGAACGACAGCATTCCATGTGGTCTAGGTACAGCCACAATGCTTTTAGGGAGAGAATTACAGGATTTTGACACAGCAGCTGTGAAGGAGCAACAATATACCTTGAAGTCGGGGTGATGAATAACTTGCAGGGGAACCTCCAGGTGTTAGTGATCCTAAGTATTTTCTGTCCTTGACCTAGCCTGTAGCAGTTATGGTTTTGGATTGTGCTGCCTAGGGAGCCTTGACTCCAAGACAGCCTACCTCCGTTTGCTGGGACATCAACCCAATTTAGTTTACTGCTATTAGATCCTCTCACCACACCTCATTCCCCACCTCTCATATCCCTGATGGCTGTATGCATCCTCCATGCCCCTCACCTAGTGTGTAATAGGTATAGAACTCACTTGTAATGAAATACATCTTTGCTTTTTCATACCATTTCAATCAATTATTCATAATGAGATGGTCTATCATAACAGGGGTCTGGTCATCTGTTCAGCCTCATAATGTTGATGGTTACCAGATGGCTTCATTATGAATGCCTGGCTGAGCTCCAACAATGACTAACACATTCAGCCCAGTAGAGCTTGTTCACATAGTTGTAAAGGGAACTGTTATCTTTGTTTGACAGTTTTATTGCCCTGTAATAATTTGATATTTCTTTGAAGCAGTTTTTCAATGCCCATCTGTTTATTTTGACAGGATTACAGTTTTCTCAATGGCTACATTTGATTCACAGTTTTATGAGAAGTAAGAGGGAGGTTTTCCAGATGGAAAGCTGAATGTCTGATTGTTTTTCTTTTTATTTTCTTGAACATTTCAATGAGCATTTCTAAGACTTCCCAGTATTATGATATAACTCTTTGGTTCGGTATCCACTGAACACTGAAAGAATAATTCAAAGGCTCAATAGATGTTAGGACATTAAATCAATGTGCAAATCAAAGCATAAGATTTCCCTAATTACATTTATATCTGATTTTCCATACTGTAGAATGTAGAAAAGAACTTTATCCACTGGAAAAAAAACCTTAATGGGTCTGAATCATTACAGTGTTCATCAATTTAATGGCTTCTCATCTTTAAAGGACTGTGTCCTATGATCAACTACTGCATTGAAAATATTCTTATATCATCATAAACCCTTGCATTATTGTAGTTGAAGTTGAAACTGTCACAAAAAAAGATGACAGTTCCCTTTGTAACTATGTAAACAAGCTCTACAAAGCAGAATGAAGTCAGTATTCTTGGAGTTCAGCCAAGCATTCATAATGAGATCATGTGGTAACTATCAACGTAAGCAGGCTACATAGATGGCCAGACGTCTGCTATATTAGATTGAAATGGTTATGAGAATGTAAAGATGTGCCTGTGACTTACATTGCAAATGAGTTTCTGCACCTATTGGATACCAGGTGAGAAGGCATGGAAGATGCATTGAGGGCACTGGGGATTTGAACTTGTCCGTCACAAGGTTCCCAAATCCTTAGCAGGTTTCCTCCAAGCTGACTTAACTGGCAGTTCCCACAGGATTCAGGAACCCATTTGTTACATAAAAATAGCAATAACAGAAAAACATGAACTTGCAACTGGCATTTAAATAACAAGCATTTAAATAATGTGCTCAATGCCACTTTAAATGAATATCAAGTCAGGCCATATTTTCCTGACCTGATGAAAATGGAGTGTGGTGGAAATTAGAGGAGAAATTTAAAAATATGGTCCAATGCTCCTCCCGTTTCATCTTCCTGACGTGAATTTGTTGAGTACTGGGAGGTGAAGATTCAGCCCCCTGTCCCTGTTTCAGATGTTTGCCAGAGCTGCTGAATATTTCTAGCACCTTCTGTTCTTATTTCATTTTTGTCATTGTTTATTGGGGTGGCAGCCTGACTGCTCCCTGAGGAATGGCAACAGATGAAACAGTTTATTCCCACTGCAGGTAAGGCCCCCGTGGTGAATCGCTACAACATTCAAATTAAACAACTCCACTCATAATGGAATAAAGACAGGTTTTAAAGAGCATGGAATTTTCCAACGTACTGTTAACTGTGAGTCCTTTGGCACCAAGCCTGCACGAAATTTCATGACAGCAATTCACAACTTTCAGTAATAAGAACATAAGAACATAAGAAATAGGAGCAGGAGTAGGCCATCTAGCCCTTTGAGCCTGCCCCACCATTCAATAAGATCACGGCTGATCTGAAGTGGATCAGTTCCACTTTCCCGCTTTCTCCCCATAACCCTTAATTCCCTTGTCTATCAAAAACCTATCTACCCGTGACTTAAATATATTTAGCAAGGTAGCCTCCACCACTTCAACGGGCAGAGAATTCCAGAGATTCACCACCCTTTGAGTGAAGAAGTTCCTCAACTCTGATCTAAACTGCCCCCCCGCCTTATCTTGAGGCTGTGCCCTCTAGTCCTGCTATCCTTTCTAAGTGGGAAGAATCTTTCTACCCTAGAGAGATTAATTATTAATTCTAATAACAATTAGAATTAATTCTTTCTTGGCATTTTCTATATTTGCAGGCTTGTTACAGTATGTGACAGATCTGAAGCCTGTCTCCTAACTGTCTATATACTTATAATGCAGATACTGGGCCTTTAAGTAACTCTACTGGTGGTTGCAAGATTCTAAGTTGAAGTTGTGATTTTATTTTGCTCAAGTCATCTTGTAAGAGCAATGAAAATACCTGAATCTAGATGCTGTCTATTGAGATTCATGGAGTTGAATGGGAGATTTTTAAAAAATCAGGTTCAGGCCAAAAGTGTGGCATAATGGTTAGCACTGCTGCCTCTCAGTGCCAGGTGCCCGGGTTCAATTCTGACCTCAGGTCACACACAGTCTGTGTGGAGTTTGTATGTTCTCCCCGTGCCTGTGTGGGTTTCCTCTGGGTGCTCTGGTTTCATCCTACAGTCCAAAAAATGTGTGGATTAGGTTGATACTCAATTGCCCCTTAGTGTCAGAGAGATTAGCAGGATAAATATATGGGGTTAGGGGGATAGGGCCTGGGCGAGATTGTTGTCAGTGAAGGCTCGATGGGCCAAATGGTTTCTTATTGCACTGTAGGGATTCTGTGATGAAAGGTCAATTTGATCAAGGCCACATAAGAAGCAAAATCAAACTTCAAAAGTAACTGACTGCTTCTCAAACAATCATTCTGCCAAACATCGGAAACCACTGATACAGCTTCTTTAACTACTTTACTTCAAAAACTGTGCTTTAATACTCAATTGCAATAAACCAAAGCAACTTCCAAAATAACTTGTTTATTCACCTCAACTCTTGGGACTCTTCTGAAGAATTCTGTTTAAACAAAGTCAATTCCTCAGTCTTGCTGCAGTCTGGTTGTCTGTCCAATTAATTTCACAACAGGGTCAAACATGATGATTATATTGTCATCAACAAATATTATAACAAAGGCGTAATCGGTGACCAATGATGAGCACTAACTGCACACATTTACCATGCAATGTTATCTCATTACTCTACAAAACTTATTCATCTTATCACACCCTCTCATTCACTTCACAACACTCATTCAGTCGACTTACAATGCTGTCTCATCAGAACAGGGGAAAATCATTCAACACCTTGAACCTGAACTTCCTTTTCAATGAGATCAAGGTTGATTTGTATCTCAACTCCGTCTAGCTGACTTGGCTCCAAATCCCTGAATAGCCCAAGGCTATCAAAAAAGCTATCAATCTCAGAGCTAAAATTATTAATCGAACAAACATATACTGCTCAGAGAATTCCATTTCTATATTTGCACAAAGAGGTGATTCCTAACTTCTCTCTTGATTGATCTTGCTCAGGATTTTAAGGTAATGTCCCCTTTTCCTAGACTCCCAAACAAAGGAAAAATGTTTCTTTCTATCCTCCATATCAATTAATTTCAAAATTCTAAAGACCTCAATTAAATTACCTCTTACATTTTAACATTCCATTGAATACAAGATAAGTGTTTGAATCACTTTACTTAATCTAACTCTTGGGAGTCTTGGTAACACTTTGGGTGAATTTATGCTGCTTGCCTTCCAAGGCCAATATATTATTTCTAAAATGTTAGGCCCAGAACTGTACACAGTACTCAAGTTAGGGTTTAACCAGGGCTTTGTATCACTGTAGTAAAACTCCGTCACCTTTTCTATTCTAGCCCTTCGCATTCCTTCAGGATTTCTGATTTTATTTGGGGAACTAATACATTTTACTGATCTGTTTGCTTGAACCCTTGAATATTTTTGGATCTTCCCTCTTTCTTACTTTTCGCATTTAAACAAATCTAACCTTTGTCCAAAGTGAATGACCGCACATCTCTCTGCATTGAAATCCATCTGTCACAGTTTTGTCCTTTCACACCAATCTTGTTGTTTTGTAATTTAGTTCTTGCACCTACACTACTTAGTCTGCCACCAATCTTTGTGCTATCAGCAGACTTAGAATTATGGCTCTCTGTTGTGTTACCAAAGTCATTAACAAATAAATTAAACAGAGGCACATTATAGATCTTACTGGAATATTTCCCAAATTTGTCTTCTACTGCCTAACCGACAGTTAGGCAGTAGAAGACAATTTGTCTTCGACTGCCTATAATTTTTTGAGTTTTAATTCACCTTAAAATATTATCTTCTTGATCCAGCAGCCCTGTTGTAATATGAAGTGCTAAACTGTCCTAATGGTTGGAAAGGAAAGTTAAGTTTTTATTCACCCTCGTCTCTCCCTCAGTTCCTATGAGTGGAGGTCAGGGGGTCCGGACACTGGCGCTGACAGTGGGATGCAGACACATTTTAGTGGGCAGCATTGCCTGGGGTAATATTTTTTTTGATAGCAACCAAGTGAGTCCACTGTGGATCATGGAGTGCCCATAAAAGAGGTTCCTAACCCTTGAACCTGCAAGGAGGGCAACAGAGTTTACCTGGTGGCCTCCCGAAGCAGTGAAGGGTGCTTTCTCCATGTAGAGGTGGGAAGAAACCCTTAATTGGCTGAGAAGTGGCTCCATTGGGCTTTCAGTGACTTCATGTGCCATGTTGCTCACTTCCGGCAAAAAGGTGTGATGGGTAGAAAGGTGCCAGGCACCTTCACTAAAACCACCCCCTTCCACCTGCCCCACAACCTGACTGCCCTCCAATGCATTTTCTTGTCATTTTGCCAGCATTACCACTTTCCAGCTCATCCCCAAAGGGCTGGTGAAATTCAGTCCTGTGTGTTTCCTTTACCACAGTACCTCCTTTCTATTAAGGGCATGATTGGAGATGCAAAATCCTGGACAGCAATCAAAGTGTATGTTGCCGTTGGCAATATCATTAAGTGATAGAATACAATATAAACAAGAGCGACCAAACTGTCTGTCACCCACAGTTGTACATCCTAAATAAAACACAGGAACAGCTCCTGAAGCAACTTCCTGAATAACAACGTGTACTCCTGAGATTTCAGTAAATAATCTAGGCTGGCACATCAGTTCAGTACCGAGGGAGTGCTGCACTGTTAGTAGCAACTGCTATTGAATTAGATGTTAAACTGAGGCTCCATCAACTCCCTCCAGTAGCCGCCAATTTTCCTTTGTTACTGGTTCACACAAGAGCATTGGAGTCCTCGCTTTGTCCTGGCCAATATTTACCCCTCAATCAACATCACTTAAATAGATTACTTGGTCATTCTCACATTACTGTTTCTGAGAGGCACGGATTGGCTGTTGCATTTCCTACATTACAACAATAAATACCATTCAAAACTATTTAATTGGTTGTCAAGTGTTTTGGAGCAAAACGCTATATAACTGCAAGTTATTCAACTTTCTTCCAAATTCCCCGTTGGATTTGAGACTCTTTTATATTTATGACTCTAAGTTCTGTTCTCACCACATGCAGAAACATGTTCCCTATGTCTACCCTTTCAAACCCCTATATAGTTTTTAAAGGCCTCAATCAGTTTGTCACTCAGTCTCAGCAAAGAATTATCCTGTGAGCAACTCTAACCTCTGACCTTAGTCTTTCCATTGGCATTCACTGCTCCATGAAGGTTAACCTGCTGAATGAACCCCATTGGTTCATGTTTTTGCACAAATGTCATAGTGTTTTGCATTTACAAATGGTATAGTAATTTGACTGACAAAGGATCATCACCTCAATGCTGTGTGGAAGTTTCCATTAAAGCTGTTTCCTTTTTCGAAGTCACACAGATAAGTTCAATTCCCTGTACAGTTTTTATGGGTCTCCCTGTTTAAAATAGGGTGTCCTATAAAGGCCAGCAGTGCCCACAAACAGGAGAAACAAAGCAAACATCTCCAAATGTAGGCAAGGAAGATTTCACAATGCCTTTACGCGTCTTACATGATGTTTGAATGTCAGGTGCACAACTACCCAGGTGCAGAAGTTAATACAATCCGAAATTGTTTTCTGAAACCTGGCTTGACGATTGTTAACACCAACTGAGAATCAGTTGGCTCCCTCCGTTCTCAAAATAGAACAATTTCTAGGTGCAAAAATCAATAAATGTATTCTTTCAACACCTGTATCAGAATATGGTGCCACACAGGAGACTGGGTAACACACCTAATTGACCCATGAAGGAGTAGATATGAAATAAATTGCAAGACATTTGTCATCAAATGACTCACAAATTGGAACAAAAAATGCAGCAAAGGAAAGAAAAATATGCATCATATTCTTTATTTCCCCATAAAATTTAATTGAAAGTTCATCAATAATATATCACAATATAATATGCCAACAACAAAACATTAAATTTTGTCAACAGTATCAAGAGACTTATAGAGCATGTCTGACAATTTGGTTATTGAAATGATGACCAGTGATATGTTTTCCAAATATCAACAAGAATCCACATGTCAACCAATCAATCAGCACTCTTCTCATGAAGTATAAATTGTTGTTCTCTTACGAGTTGTCCTGAGTGTGCAAGATGAAAAGCTTTTGTGTCTTCTTCAGCAATACTCAAGTTCTAAACCACTAAATGACTATTTATTAGCCAGCATGGAGATAACCTACTGACATTAGCTAAGGCCTGGACACATTCTGATTGCCTGAGGGAGCTGGACAGAATTCCCTACAGATTTCCCCGATTGGGTCTGAGTTTTTATTTGCTTCCTTGAATCTGCTGGGAGGTTACATGGATTTATGATTCACAGAGCAAGACATTATATGGGACAAGCTAAACAGACAAGTCATTCTTTTACTGTCCACCATTTTTCCTATGTTTATACAAAATTAACTGGTCATTAATCTTATTGCAGATTTAGGATCATGCTATGCCTTATGCTATTTTGCTTGTCCACATTTGCTATGTCTCTGATGGGTTAGCTCTTTTGTGAGATGTTCCTGTACTGGAGTAAGGTGCTAACAATCGATCAGTGGTGGGGAGATTGACAGAGACCGGCACAAGCAGTGATCTGGGCGCGGGGGGCTGGGGGGTGACCGGGGCAGGGAGCAATTGGAGGGAGGGAGTGAGAGACAGCACAGGGATTGATTGGCACACCAAGAGCTCAGCAGCTGGCTTCTCTGGTGGGTTTGGGCTCCACTCGTCTCTCCCTACTGGCGAGAATCTCATCCAGGCTTTTCTTGCACTGAGATTGAGACTTGCAGCTCGCTTAAAAAACTGGCGCCATTCTCTGCCATTTTCTTGCTCGTTTGGCACTTACAGTTCTTTTCATGATATCATGTTTTTGGGAAGATCGTTCTCCATGTGTTCGGGACGATTAGTCAAGAAGCATAATTACCCCATTGTCAGTGTAGTTTTTAGCATGGCATCAATGACAATGGTACAGTATAAAAGTGACAAATCAGAGAGCTTATTTTAACAATGGAGGCTGTGCCAGTGACCTTCTGTGGAGCCAGGAGAAGCAATATGAATGCAACTCTGGGCTGTTTCTGCAGCAGCCTCCAGTGGTCCATTTAAGGGCTACAGATCAGACCAGGACTGAGCTCATGTTCCAAACTGGACCATAGTGTCTCAGAATCAAAAACCCACCTTCAGAAACAAAAGGGAACTGTGGTCTCCCAAGGTAAAAGGTCCCTTTACCCAGCCGTAGATGCATTGCCTTTAGCAGGGCTGGAAGCCCACTGACCACACTTCTGACGTAGTTATCTCCTGTCAACATTGATCTGACTGAAAGTCGGCTGATAATCGGCCCCAGGTATGCAGGGGGGTGCACTGAGCAGTGGCTGGTCTCTGAGGTAAATGTTGGTAACATTATGACACAGGCAGACCTTTCAAGGACAAACAGTGCTGTATTTGGAGCTAAACAACACTTCCTTTTAAATTGGCTGAATGTCTAATAGCCGCATAAGAGTTGCTTGTCTCGCAGAGTCAGAAGGAGTAGGAAACATTCCATCAGGCCTCGAGTTCCACACTGGCAGCTGCTGTTAAAATGTGTACCAGGAGCCAACATAGTGTGAAGGATGTTTTTCAACGTTTGACTGTTTACCTGGAAACTCAATGTTTAGAGAACAAAATCTGCTAACCTGACGTATTCTGTGGAAAATAACGACAGAATGTGTTTACGGCTCAAACTGTTGCTTTCTTTTCTCTAACAGACAAGCGATCCCAAGTGCTCCAAGTTGATTTCTTCCCAAACTATCCATGTATTCCTGAATCCGATTGCACAACACGTTCCCTTCGGATTCTGCCATAGGCCAAGTGCTCATCAATTTCATAAACAAATATTCATTACTGGATAAAAGTAGATATCAACTGGATTTCACATTAACAGACAGAATAATCCATTGGCTCTGAAATGTCAGTGATCTAGAATGTTGATTCCGTTATTCCCTCTCCATAGGTGCTGCCAGACCTGCTAAGTATTTCCGGCATGTACTTTTTTTTTATTTCAGAGTAACCATTAAATCTGATGCAATGGGCAGAATTTGCAATGGGTAGACCTGAAGTTTGGTAGGCTTGGGAAGGGAGCACCCAAAAATAGGGTGGAAATTCTATTGGATTAGATCCACAACATGGCCCCAGCTTCATGGGATTCTGGGGCACAGCTGGCACAAAAGTTATACATCACATTAGGAGGCTATCCTTAAAAGGGTTACAGTCCATCAATGCCAGTCTGGCATGCTACCCAGGCCAGAGGCACGCCATTCAATAGGGAAGGTGTTTTGCTAATAAACAGCTGTACCCGTTACTGTGGAGAACATTCATCTGCCCATCCGATGGCCCTTACCCACTTGCACCTTCTTATTATTCCCCCATTTGTGGCCAGAGACCACAATGAATATATTCCTGTCTTCCCTCCTGATTCAGCCGTGCCTACATCTGATTTGGGTCTTCTGGGTCCTCCAGTCTCAGGAACCCACCCCTCCACCATCCAAGTTCCAAGGACTGGCTCCTCCAAAATTTCCTTCAACAATCTGACGTTGGGACCCTATTAGGTTCTGAGGCCACAAATGGTCTCAATGCACCTGCTGAAGTCACTTTATGTCAGGGAACTTAGTAACTGGCTCCAGATAAGCATGGTGGGTGGAGCTGAAAGCAGAAAGCCTGATAAGGATGGAAAAATGACTTAACTGCTAATATAAAATGCCAATCAGTCCCCATGTATAAAAGAAATCATACATGGGATGGGGGCACCTCTGACCAGGCCAACATTTATTGCTTATCTCTTGTTGCCCTAGAGAAGGCGGTGGTGAGCTGCCTTCTTGAAATGCTGCAGTCTCTGAGTGAGTACACCCACAGTGCTGTTCAGAAGGGAATTATAGCATTTTAACTCAGTGACTGTGAAGGAACAGTGATATAGTTCCAAGTCAGGATGGTGCGTGGCTTTGAGGGGAGCCTGAAAGTGGCTCTGAAGAAGAGTCAGATAGACTGTCTGTTTTTCTCTCTCCACAGATGCTGCCAGACATGCTGTTTTTCCAGCATATTCCGTTCTTACTGAGGTGGTGGTGTCTCCCTGCATTCATTGCTGTTGCCTTTCTACATGATAGAGGTCACAGGTTTGGAAGAGGATGTAATCGATAAGGGCGAGGCTGCTTTCTAAAGCTGCAGAGGAAGACTGGTTCTCAAAGGAATTAAGCATGAAAATCATATGATACTCAAGGGAACGACTGAGAAATATTTCAAAATGACAGAACTCAGCATAGCATACAACGTTAATAAAATTACAAGAAATCAAACAGTGCAACACCAGTGCGCAGAAAACACAAATCAGAAGCATTAGAGCAGGCTACCTCTAACCCCGCTGCAAATGCCAGAGTTGTACCAAGGCAAAGTATTAGGAAATGCAGGTTAAAAAAATTCTGATGGCACAGAGGTGTCACAAGTGTATATTAATTCTATAGATATTACCAGTCATGGTAAATTACCATAGGAGAGGGACAGACTGATTTCCTCTCAACACATACCCAAAAGCAATATCATAGAATCATAGAATTCTTACAGTGCAGAAAGAGGCCATTTGGGCCATCGAGTTTGCACCGACTTTCTCTGACAGAGTATCTTATCCAGGCTCTTGCCCCTAAAATATCCCTGTAACCTGACACATTTATAGAATGTAGAACATAGAACAGTACAGCACAGTACAGGCCCTTCAGCCCTCAATATTGTGCCGAGCTTTGTCCAAAACCAAGATCAAGCTATCCCACTCCCTATCAATCTGAGGTGAATTTACCACAGCTAATCCCCTAACCCACGCATCTTGGGACACAAAGAGGCAATTTAGCATGGCCCTAACCCGCACATCTTGGGACTGTGGGAGGAAACAGGAGCACCCAGAGGAAAGCCATGCAGACATGGGAATAATGTGCAAATGGGATGGATAGGATAGAGGTGGAAAGACTCTTCCCGCTCAAAAAAGACAGTAGGACTAGGGGGCACAGCCTCAAGATAAAGGGGGGGCAGTTCAGAACGGAGTTGAGGAGGAACTTCTTCACTCAAAGGGTGGTGAATCTCTGGAATTCTCTGCCCGTTGAAGTGGTGGAGGCTGCCTCGCTAAATATTTTTAAGAAGCGGGTTGATGGGTTTTTGATAAGAGAGGGGATTAAGGGTTATGGGGAGAGGGCGGGAAAGTGGAACTGAGCCACGACAGATCAGCCATGATCTTATTGAATGGCGGGGCAGGCTCGAAGGGCCAGATGGCCTACTCCTGCTCCTATTTCTTATGTTCTTATGTTCTTATGTTACCCAAGGCCAGAATTGAACACGGTTCCCTGGTGCTGTGAGGCAGCAGTGCTAACCGCTGTGCCACCGTGCAGCTCCAGTATGTTTTTCAAGTTAACTTTATAAAGTACAGGCGGTCGTGTGTTTTTCTAACCCCTCATTTTGTTTTACTGTGATCCAATTTTACTAAATGTCCACAGCAAACTTGAGTTAGGATTCATTATTTCACACATGCAACTCAGCAAAAATGGAGTGTTTGCAACATCCCAGACTGCAGACACAGAGTGAAGGTGTGGGGTAGAAGGAATGAATTACCCAGTATAGGACCGCAGAATATGAATATTAATTCATGTGAGTTCCAGAGTTCAAAGTCAGACTCCACATGGGTGTTTCTTTCATGGTGGTATTCCCATTGCAATGCGTTTCTAGCTGGTTAAACGATTGATGCTGCTGCATGATGGGCTTTTCTGTGATAAAACCACTTGATAGGTGTTGAAATTAGATTTTAGATTCAAGCAGGCTTTGTGGAATTGAGGTTACTTACCTGCCTTTGTTCCTGGACTCCTATCCAATCAATGTTAAAAACAGCAGTCTGGCTGTCTGTTGCCAATGATGTATTATTAAATTGTCCTAAAGGCTTGAGGCTGGGGTCATGTGGCTTGTCTATTGAAGGCTAATCACAGCCTAATAATTAGTTTCAGTGCTCCTGACCAGGGTTCCATTGTTCCTCCTTTGAAAGGAGATGTCTTGGAGATTCACATCTCTTCCAGTAATAAGGTTCTATTCTTCTTCTTTGTGATAGCTCAGGGTAGAGGAGCCAGTTTGTCTGCACATCCTTCACTTCTTTTGATTAGATGCTGTTTGTACAATGAAGTGTGAAATTCCAGAAACTAAGAAAATGTTTATTTTTTCTTGAAACTACAGCAGATAATTTCCAGAGGGCCAAACCTGTGATCAGGTGACTTGTAACAGCCGTCTTAATGTTTATATATTCAGCAGAAAAAGCCCAGTTTAAAACAAAATAGCATAAAATGTTTTAAACATTATAAATAGATTGTTGGGTTTCTTTCTGTGCTGTAGCAATCTAGCAATCATTTCATTTGTGATCATTAGGGTGGCATGGTGGCACAGTGGTTAGCACTGCTGCCTCACAGCACCAGGGATCTGGGCTCAATTCCTGGTTTGGGTCACATATGTGGAGTTTGCACATTCTCCCCACGTCTGCCTGGGTTTCCTCCCGGTGCTCCAGTTTCCTCCTATAGTCCAGGGATGTGTAGGTTAGGTGGATTGGCCATGCTAAATTACCCCTTCATGTCAAGGGGACTAGTTAGGGTAAAATGCATGGGGCTACAGGCACAGGTCTGGTTGGGATTGTGGTCAGTGCAGACTTGATGGGCTGAATAGCCTCCTTTTGCACCACAGAGATTCTATAATCCCATAATTAATTGAATGATTGTTATACTGAGAGTTGTGCAAACTTACAGGTCCATTTTAGGGCATATCACTTTATTGACTATCACTGCTGGGTGATGTCGGTCTATAGAAATACTTACTTTTGTGGCCTCAGTAATAGTGTCATTTGAGACTCTAGAGATATGCAGACTTCTATTTTAGCAAAATTACTCCTCATGTGGTTCTCATCCCCTTATCATCCCTGGCTAAACAGCATCTGGAGCTGAGGCTATCCATATATTGCAGGTGAATGCATCAAATTCTTAACAAGACATTGCCAACATTTGAATCATGTGCAGCTTTTTGCAAATCACAGTCCTCTGGAGGTTTGATTAAATTATGCATTTGAGCTTGCTTAGGCCAAGGGCCTATAGTATTTTTTTCTCTAGGTGCCAGAATGTAGGTTAGTCTAGAAGTGTGCCGAATCTGCTGGCACTTACACCACAACATTTATTGAGGAGATTAAGAGATATTGCAGGGGCCTCACTCTTGTCATGGGCCTCTCAGGTGTGCTGCTCCAATACCCTGGCATTTGCAGCTGGAACCACAACATCCATCATGTCATGAATGTCAGTTCCTTTTCCTTGTTCCTCATGTGAGGAGGCCTCCGGCTCCTGCATGTCCCTGTCTGAAAATTCCTTGCTCCTTTGCTGTGCAAAGTTGTGTGGGACACAGCAGACTACTATAGAAATGTTGGGTTCCCAAAGACTAGTGACCAAGGACATATAATAAATGATAATTTATTCACTAACTGAGCAGCTATTGAACGCTCGTACTCTGGCAACGTTCCAGGGAAAACTCCCGCACTTCAGTCACATGACCTCTTAAGTAACTGCATCATCACATCATCATGTGATCGCTTGGTCTACAACCACAGTGGTCCTAGAGACATTGGCTGGAACATTTTGGCCTCACTTGAGCAAGACTGGAAATTCCTGCCCAAGGTCAATGGAAACTCCCCTTGTGAGACTCTTGCCCGCTCTGATTCTGGGCGCATGAGGTGGTAGATTTCCACTCTATGAGGTACATACTGCAGCGCTCCACCTGAGTGGCCCAGGCAGTGGAACCCATCTTCTGTATGCCAATGGTTTGTTCTATTGTTTGCTGTGTTGAGGTGTAAATGGCATTCTACTAATCCTCTGCTGGGTTTTGTGGGTCACGAACCAGATCTCCAATGGATATCCCCTGTCCTTCAAGAGACATACCTGCAATTGCTGAGTGGTGGTGGTTTGGGGCAGGAGTGGGTGGATGGGGAGAGTGTTGTGATATCAAAGAGTGACTTAGCATGCCGGAATCATGTAGATATTTACCTACCCAGTTGTGAACTTGAAAGCACATGATTCTTGGTTGTTATAGTGTTAATTACAAGGTACCAAGTATAATGTGATGGAATGGTGAGTTAACAAGTATGAATGACATGCTAATCCATTAAAAATAGCTTCCTATCATTTGCCAGGAGGTGGTTTGGTCCGCCTTCAATCCGTCGCAAGCTTAATTCCTTACTTTCACCTCAGGAACCTAACCTTTTGCCTCCCACAAAATTAAGTGCACCCACCAGCCTCATTTCCCATAGCCAGCAGAACTCAAGCTTGTCCATTGATTCCGTCTACACTTCCCACTTTCTCTGAAAGGACTTTAGAATGGACCTACCTTTTATTAAGTTGATCTTCCTCTACACCCCAGCTATGACTGTAACACTATATTCTGCACCCTTCCCTTTTCCCCCATGTACTCGATGAATGGTATCTTTTGTCTGAATAGAGTGCAAGAAACAATACTTTTCACTGTATACCAATACCTGTGATAATAATAAATCAAGTCTTCAACATTTTTATATCTGGTGAAGAAAATTCTTTAAAGGACAAAATAAACAATCTCTTTGAACATCCTGATGATATTTTTCTAGGATTGTACATGGCAGGGACCTGGAGATGGATTTTTAATTCCTGCAGACACCAGCCCTATCCTAGAGTGTTGGTAACCTCATCATGGAGTTTTGTGTTTGAATGGCCTAAAGCCAATTGTACTGCCAAACGTGAGTTAATTAATTTCACATCATTATGTCCGCAGGTTTCTTTGCACTGTCAGAGGTGTGATTGGGAGGAATTTTATTCATTCTTATCTGTGCGCAGAGCCTCCAGGTAAAAGGTAGTATATCATTTATCACAACTGAATTGTACTTATAAAAAGAAAGTAACATTTGCACCACAGAAATGCAAGGCAATGACCACTGCCAACAAGAGAGGATCTAACCATCTCCCCTTGATGTTTAAAGGCCACATGAATCCATCACTGAAACCTCCACCATCAATGTCTTGGTGGTTACCATTGAACAGAAACTGAACTGGACCAGACATTCTTTGGCTTCAAGAGGAGGTAAGAGGCTTGGAAGTTTGAGGCAAATAACTCATTTCCTGACTTCCCAAAGCATGTCCATCATCCACAATGTACAAATTAAGAGTGTGATGGAATACTGTCCACTTGCCTGGATGAGTGCCTCTTCAACAATACTCAGGAACAATTACACCATCCAAAATGAGACAGGCCCATCACCCCATTCACTTGCTCCACCACCAGTATGCAGTGGCAGCAGTACTGCAATGCAGCAACTCACTAACTCCTTCAACAGCAACTTCCAAACTGGCAACCTCTACTATCTAGTAGGACAAGGGCAGGAGACACCTTGGAATCCCACCAAGCATAGCTTGTCTTTCTAATCACATAATCATCGTGACTGGGACTATATCATCACTATCGCTGGAAATTTGGAACTCTCTCCCTAACAGAACTGTGGGCGCACCTACACAAAACATGGTCGTTCAAGAAAGGCAGCTCCAGGGTAATTAGGAATAGGTAATCAATGCTGGCCTCACCAAAGATGCTGAAATCCCAACAATAAACTAAAGTAAGAATTGGACATATCTGCCTTTGACTGAGCATACAAAGAACAAAGAATAACCCAGCACGGGAAACAGGCCCTTCGGCCCAACGAGCCCACATCGCCATTTCAACAAAGCATTTTCCTACACCTACCCTGCCCCGTGTGTATGTGAATGGTACCCTAATGTAGCCAGATTCAGGGGAGAATAGTGTAGAGTCAATTTGGTACACCAATCAGCCTAAGAGCACATCATTGGGGTGTGGGAGGAAACCGGAGCACCCGGAGGAAACCCACGCAACCACAGAGAGAATGCGTAAACTCCCACAGACAGGCCCAAATCCATGTATCTGCACAGCAATCAGTGATAGTCACTGAGCTGTTGTGGTGCCTGTCTGCTGGTCCAGGTTTAAGCACACACAACGACACAAGTACTAGGCCACTCCCGGAACCTCCAAGAGCAGCCCACGCATGACCCACCGTGTGCATGCCCCTCGTTTGACAACAAGGTGGACTGACACCTGTGGATTAAAAGAGACAAAACATTAACATGTAATATTACATTTCCAGTGTCATCCCGAGGCTCTGACCCTTTTTAATACCGTCTACTATAACCCTCCATCCCTGTTTTGCTCATGTGTCTATCTAAGTAAACCTTAAACAAGTCCAGCATGAATGGTGTTTTTCTGGTTGGTGATCAGTGACTAGGTCATAAAACCCTACAGTGCAGAAAGAGGCCCTTCTGCCCATTGAGCCTGCACTGAATGCAATCCCACCCAGGCACTACCCCCATATCACGACATATTATACCCACTAATCCCCTCTAACCTACATATCCCTGGACACTAAAGGGCAATTTCTTAGCATGACCAATCAACCTAATCCACACATCTTTGGACTGTGGGAGGAGACCGGAGTAACCAGAGGAAACCCACGCAGACACGAGGAGAATGTGCAAACTCCACACAGACAGTGACCCGAGCAAGGAATCAAACCCAGGACCCTAGAGCTGTGAAGCAGCAGTGCTAGCCACTGTGCTACTGTGCCGCCCACACGGTGGTGTCTCAGGGATCAGTGTTGGGACCGCAATTGTTTACGATTTACATAGATGATTTGGAATTGGGGACCTAGTGTGGTGTGTCAAAATTCACAGATGACACTAAGATGGGTGGAAGAGCAAAGAGTGCAAAGGACGCTGGAAGTCTGCAAAGGAATATAGATAACCTAAGTGCGTGGGGCAATGCAGCCTGTGCTCCCTGGCACTGCCCAAGGGGCAAGTGCCCATGCCCAGGGTGCACCTTGGCACTGCCCATCAGGCATCAGGCAGTGCCAAGGGGGATGGGCCCATTGTGGGTGGGGCCTAGGGACAATTGATGGTGGTAGGGAGTCCCGCTGCTATTCTGAATTGGGACCGGTTTGGGATGGAGGGAGGGCAGTGATTGGGGTGGGCTGAGGGGGTTGATCTGTCGGGGAGGGGGTGCGGTCTGCTGGGGGTGGGGGGGCCTGCCTCCAGGGGGGTCTGACCCGGTGCAGTCAGCAGGGGGATGGTCTGCTGGGGTGAGGGGGACGAGGGGATCATCACTGCTGGGGATGGGGCCTGGGCATTGGGGCACTCTGGGATGGGGGGGTGGTGGGGAGGGGTGGGGGGGTGGGCGGTGTTGGTGTCAGGGCTGGCCCAGAAATTGTTGTGGGAGCTGCGATCGGGCTGAAGGAGCAGCACTGTGGTGGTCCCAGGCTGGCCAGCGATTGAGCTAGCCAGCAAACGGTGAGACTGACTGATCAGGACCACTGCGCATTTGCAGAGTTCCAGAACTGTCAAACTCCAGCCTGAAAAGGTCCCCCTCCCCTGGGATTTTATTGAGATTCACGATGGGGGGCCTCTTTAGTACAGACTGCGGAGATTCAGGTGAGAAGCTGAATTGTCACAACTGGCGTGATCTAGAACAGCTTTGCCACTAATTCAGCACTTTTGGGAGATTTGCCTCCCTTGTCTCTTGCCATCCATATATGAATCAATGATGGATCCTGGCCCTTTAAGCTGTTGCATGTGTTTCTATTCTGGCTGCAGAATGGCATTCCCACTCACAAATCAATGTCTTCTCAATCAGAGGTGCTAACAACACCAGGACTTCACCCAGTGCAGATAAGAGGTAACTTTCCTGCCTTACCACATTGTTTGCAATTATTGATCCAAAGGAAAATGCCTGCATTCTAACCCCTTGAGTTCAATTATTTGTTAGGAAAAATTAACACAAAAGAACTAAATGATGACCTATTTTGTGCCAACAATGATTTATTGGTTTACCCTGTGAGATCTCAGTATCTTTCATTAACTCTCCAACCCTTTGGGATCTCTATTGTCTTCCAGCCCTGTCCTGCTGTGTATCCCTGATTTTTATCACTCCAACATTAGCAGCCATGCCTTCAGCTGTCACATCCCTAAGTTCAGGAATTCCTAACCTACACCTATCCGCTTATCTCTCTCGCTTTAATATGCACATTAAAATCAACTCCTTTAACCAAGCAATGTCAAACATTATCTGACAACAGTCCAGTGAAGGAACTTGGGTGTTTTACTACAGTAAAGGTATCATAGGTCATATGGGGTTGAGTCATCTCCTCACTCCGAGGCCTAAAGGTTGTAACTTCAGTTCCACTCCAGAGATTTGAGGAGAAAAATCTAGGCCGAAACTCCCATGAATTACTGAGCGAGTATCCGAGAGATGCTATCTTTCAGCTGAAATGTTAAACCTAGGCCCCTGGATTGGTAGGGCAAACCTGGGCCTGAGGGAATACATTGAAGGACAGAGCTAGGCATTGAGGGCACATGGGCACAAAAGGGTTGAGTGGAAGGGCAGAGCTTAGCACAGGGGGATATGCAGAGAGGAGGGATGAGGACTGGAGGACCTTTGTGATTTTTGTTCATGGGGACAATGTCTTACAGCACTGAGGCAGGTCTTACAGCCCATCTCTGCACACGGTAACCCCTGTAGCAGCCTCTGTACTTCTCACCTGGTGGACTGGCCCAACTTCAGCCCATACCAAGCCCCAGCCCCTTGCAGTGAAGGTCCTGACTTTCTCTTGAGGCAAGTGAGCTAAGTAGGGAATTTTCCCAACTCACTGACTCACCTCATATGAAAGTCCAGGCCCATTGGTTAGTCACTCTCACGCTCCAGACCATAGGTTCAATTCCCACTGTAGAGATTTGAGCACAAAAACCTGCACTAACCCTCCACTGACAAACTGAATGAGCATCGAGGAGGCGCTTTCTTTCAAATGAAATGTTAAATCTGCTCTCTCAGATAGACGTAAGAGATCCCATAGCATTATATAAAAAAGAGTGGGGCGTTCATCCTTGCTAATATTAATCCCTTGACCAATATCAATAAAATGAATTATTCTTACTATTAGTAGGATTTTGATCTGTGCAAGTTAGTTACTGAATTTCCTATTCTCAGAAAGTATTTCACTGGCCACAGAGTATTCTGGATGAGGTTGTGAAATGTGCTACATAAATGAAACTCTTGCTTCTCTATATAATTGCAAGTTGCTCTTATTGCGACCCAAATGTAACTTATTTTGTGGTAACTTCAGGCCAGAGAGACACATTCACAAGGAGGAAGGGGTTGGGTTTTTCCTGTTTCGATTACCTCCAATCAGTTCATCCTGCAGCTTTGCAGAAGTTGTCAACCAGGACAGAAGAATGTATTATTTCACCATCTGTCCCTGCATTCTTCTCCTCTACACAGCCATTGTTTCTGCCCTCAGTACAAGGTCACTAGTATTCAACGAAAGCAAACATGCAAGAACTTGCACGTGTAAGAGTTTTTGCAACAACATTGTACAATTTCATTCCTTAAAACCCAATTGAATTGTCATTGTGTTTAGCAAAGGAAAACCTCATTTCTTAAAACCTCTGACAGAAACCTTGGCCCCTGTATTTGTGGAGACGGGGTTGTGGTCGTGGGTTGTATCCTGTGAAGCTGGCTGAAGCAGGAAATGAAGTGGATGGGGGGAGCGACATTACATTCTGCAGGAGGTGAAATGTCAGCTTCCTGATAGTAGGATGAAAGTTGGTGGTGGATTAAAGGCGAGCCTTGGTTCCTGATAGCCAGCAACAGGAAGCTACTGTCAATGCACAGGGTGTCATGTATACTCATTAAAACTCATGGTCTCTAGATTCAATTGTAAATTTGAATTAAGTTGGCAGTAAATGAGAATGATTCACATCTGGTTCAAGGTGATGTGCAGCAGGTGAGGTAGTCTATCTGATTGATTTGGAATGAATAAAAATGGTTTTTCTTGGAGGGGGATTTTTATTGGGCCTAAGCTGTTGCATCGGGATCAGGTAGCAGCCGTCCAGGAAGGTTGAAGTATGGCCACCCGAGGGAAGGATGTTGAGTTGTTGGAAAGCATAGGAGGGAGCTGAGCCACAGAGGAAGGGTCATTCTGTACTGATAGCTCAAGCAGGATAAAGGGAGAGTTGAGTGTAACGGTGGGCAGATCATGGGTGATAGAGGGAGGCTCAAAGGTGACAGTTGGCATATTGACGATGAAAGGTGCCGAGGTGGAGAGACAGTGATCGGAGGTTGGTGCGGGGATAGGGGATGGTTGGGGTGGGGGGGGGCGGGGGGGGGGGGGGGGGGGGTGCGGGGGGGGGGGGGTTGCGGGTGGCGGATTCTGCAGCTCAATGTTAATAGGGGATAGCTCTGTGTTGCCAGACAATTGTTAGTGGGTGGGTGGTTTGAGAGTCGCAGAAGACAGTGTTGGATGATTGAGGGTGGATCAAAGCGAGTGGACATGACTGAGATCCTTGCAGAGAGGAAGTGTCCAGGGACATAGCTGCGAAAGCAATAGAGATGGTTTTAGAGCAAGTTGAGGAGGGAGCTGGCCATAGTGGGGATGAGGGGAGACCAGGGTGTCATTGATGCAGAACAGCGGGCACCCCAGAGATCCACAGTCATCAAGTCAGGAAGGAGGGTGAAATAGGCTGGATGGACAGATCGCTGCCTCTGTTTGTACTTCCCCTCAGGCGGCAAAACTCACATGCACCGAATGCTTTTCATTACTGTGGTGATGGAGAACGGGAGGAGCTGACAGAGGACTTCCCAGAGGCCAGGCACCTCAGTGGCCTGTTCAGTTCAGGATGCTGGCCATCAGGGGTCAGTGTGATGCCAAAAAACATCATGTAACCAAATATACTGCATGCAGAGTAACTGTCTAAAAAGGCCAGAGAGGTAACGTCAGAGATGGCTGAGAGTAGCAAGGTAGGAAAAAACTGACTTATGGCATCTGTTGCAGGACTTATAACCCTGGAATGGAAGACAATGTAACACCAGTAGCCTGAAAAATCACTGTGGCCTAGAATTTCTATGCCATTCTGTTATTCAGGGCTCCATTGTGGGCACATTTGGCACCTCCCAGTCAACCACACGTAGCAGCATGAGGGAGTTCATTAATATCATGTCCAAAAGGGCCAATGATTTTGTGTGATTCATCACAGACCCTGAGAGCCAGGTAGCCAGAGCTATTGGATCCAGCTCCATATCTTCCTCAGGTAGAAGGATCACATACATGTCCTGATGTGGTGCTGTGTGTTTAAAATGCCTTTATGGGATAGCGGTATGACAGCACTAGAAGAGAAATATGATCCACTTTTGCTTTTGCTTTGAATATGCACATATCTGGATGGAGATCAGGCTGCTCCATTCTGCATCTTGGGTTATCACCATTGTGTAGAGCCCATTGCCAGAGTGACAGGATGCTGGTCTGAGCATATATCCAGCAGTCACTGATTGTACTGCTGGACCTGGCTCTTTCCATGGTGGTAGCCACGTGTGCTGGAGATATGACAGATCTCATGGCTTAGATGGCCTACTCCACCTTTCACTCAAGGCTGCATGTAACCTTTGACATCTCTGCCAGATTTTCGTTGTCTGACCATGTGTCTCTGGTAGGGTTCATCCCCTACATGGGGCTCAGCATAGGCCTAGTTCCACACAGTCCTCCAACTGTCAGCAACCCTGACTGTCAAATCCTCTATCAGCTGCTGTGACGTATCTCTGATGTGTTCCCTAGTTTGTGACACTGAGCCTAATTGCGAATGCATTCCCAACAAGGTGATTGTCTTTGCACTGCTGAAGGGTATGAGGGAAAGATGTAATGGTTCAACCTCCACCTGCTCTGTGTCAACATCCACAGAGGTGGGAGTTCTGGTTTGCGGCAGACTGTGGCTGATCTACAAGGACCTGTACTGGAGAACACAAAGAATTAACTTGAGATAATGCACAATCCCATGTCCCAATGCAGTGTCACAGTGTCTGCTGTTTGTTGGCTTGGCAGTCCGGCCTCACCATCTGCAGCTGAGAATCTATCCTACTTTCTGGCCAAACTGACCACCTTCTCCTCAGGGTGGGTCAATATGTGGAGGTCACCATCAGTCTTCAAGCACTCCCTGACGTTAGGCAACCTTTTATCTTGCTCATTTTATGGTTGCAGCAGAATTTGAACTGTCAAAATATCGACTCAGGCAGCCAGACTGGTGCTGCTGGATTGTAGGCACTGTCGGCCTGTCTGTGTGTCTTAAAAATATGAACCCTGGACCTTTGACCCATTGAGGTAACAGCAGGGTCATCAGCCTCCCAGCTCCGCTCACCACGCCACTGGTTTCGATTCTGAATATCTAATTGGCTGCCTCCACATGGCAGAAGCCTCATACACTTCCAGCCCCACAACCAGAACCTTGATGTGGCGCTTGCTGAACCATGTTCCACCTTTAAGCTGCTGCCCATTTAGTTCCCAACTTTCTTCCCGCACCTGGGAAGCTGACAATTCACCTCCTGCAGAATTAAATGCATCCCGTCCTGTCTCGTATCATGCACCCAGGAATTTCACGCGATCCACCCATTATCTGCAGTGTGTGGTAGGGGTGGAGGATGAAGGTTTCTAGTGGCTGTGAGAAACAGAAATGCAGACAAGTGTCGAATTCTCATCAGGATCTCATTTGAATAGTTTTCTCCATTGCCTGGCTGACTGTTGTGGATCCCTTTATGGGATTGGATCACGGCATCACTAGAAAGAAGTGCATCGTATGATCTAGTTTTAGTTACACTTTTGCTTAGTGCAGAGCACAACCCAGACAGCTCTGCTGCTGATGTGTCTTCAGGCTTTATACCTGGGTATATCTATTCTCATGTACCTAGTCTCAATAAATGAACCCACAATGCGTTTACACAATCCCTTATCAGGAATTGGTGCCTTTATATCATCATAAAAGCATAGCACAGATAATCAGCCAAATTGAGAGGCTAGTTATCTGTGTCGGGTAGACAGCAGCCAGTAGGAGGAAAACAGAGATTCAGAACAGTCTTCAGATTGAGTGAAAGGAGGGATTTTGGATCCTGGAGAGTGAATGCAAGTTTGCTTGAGGGAACCAGAAATCAAACTTCACCCAAAACCTAATTAGCAAAAATTGGATTCTAAAAGTCTGATAAAAATTTGAGGCAGGAACCTTACTATCAGTTTGAATTAACTGAGCTGCTTCTCCAGAGCAAGTTAATCATTCACCACCTCTACCATTAACTCCCACCCTCCCCCCACCCCACCACCCCCATCCAACCCATCTCCATATAAACTGGAAATGGGCCCTTTCACAGCAGGCTGCAGTGAGGATTCAGACTAATGAAATTTTAGCCTCTCCCTCTCCCCTGTTTTCCCGCTTTCGTGGGCAGGGAAGAGGTAACAAATTCCCTCCCCACTTGGCTCAGACTTTGACCTGTGGCAATGAAGTCAGGGTAAGCACAGCAAAGGTACATTATTGGGACACATACACCATATTGCCTTTGGTTCCATCATTGTAAGTTTCCCAATTTGCACTTTCTGTAAAAGATTCATTCTCAGATATCGGTGCTGAGGACAAAACCAGCATTTATTGGTCATCCCTAATTGCCTTTGAGAAGGTGATGTTGAGCTGTCTTCCTGAACTGTTATAATCCTTGTGGTGAAGGTGCTATGAAGTAGGTCAGGGAGAGTTTCAGGATTTTGATCCAGTGACAGTGAACCTTGAAGCACACAACTTTCAATCTACCACTTTCCCCCTTGCTTTCTTTACCTCTGGGAACACATTCTCTCATTAACTGCTTTAAGCATAGTAAATTTTCCCTTACTGATATTCTGGCCTCTTTCCTCAGGAGGGAAATCCTTCCCACAGATGTGTTCTGCACAGGAACTGTTTCTTGTTTTCTCTCTCAGTGGGTCTGGGGAATGATGGAAGAGTTGATAGATTGATCAACTCCCGCCTTCTCCCTCTGCGAGTGCAAGTATTTTGAATGTCAACACATTGTTCATTTGCCAGATACAAACTGAATTCTGCTGAGTTCTGGGTAAACAAAATAACTGCACTCAGAGTCAAACTTGTTTTAAGTAGATTTTTCATGGTCATTTGGAATAATGGCTGACAGACAGGTGGGTTTATCTGGTAGGTGTTTGATTGTTTCAAAGCCTCATTAACTCTGTGTGTTGTTAACTAAAAACACGACTCAAAATCAACAAGTTTCGGATTGTTTATCCTCCACCTTGAGTTCCATTCATTTACAACTGTTCCTCACGTCAATGTATTGAAGGAATGTTGACATAACAGTGCTAGAACATTCATAGAAATCATAGAAACCCTACAGTGCAGAAGGAGGCTATTCAGCCCATCAACTCTTCACCAACAACAATCCCATGTCTGGCCCTATCTCCACAATTAACATGGCCAATCAACTTAATTTGGACTGCGGGAGGAAACCTACACAGACACGGGGAGAATGTGCAAACTCCACATAGAAGTGACCCAAGCCGGGAATTGAACCCGGGTCCCTGGAGCTGTGAGGCATCAGTGCCAGCTACTGTGCCACCATGTCGCCCCAAATGTGAATTCCCATACCGGGAGTCGAAAATTTCCATACTGGGAGTCGAAGTCAATAATGATTGTACTTGTCATTATGTATGAGGCATTTAATTATTCTGTTATTCATCAGTGCGTAGTACATATACCCTTACGTCGATTAAAGAAATAACAAATCGTCCTTCTTCAGGATGTTCCATTGCGGTTACAGACAGTGCTGCAGACTGGGAAACATGAAGGTCCATTAGTAACATTTAACCACCTAGTCCTTTGGAGTTGGCAAACTGTTTTGACAAGTTTTTGAAAGAAGATTTGGTAAGAACTTGCCCAAGCCCTGGAGGTCTCACTCGGGTAGTTTTCGGGTGGCACTTGGGTAAGAAGTGGGACGCGATATTGCCAGAAAGGGGCGATTAAGCCAACATGCTGGGCTGGCAGCCAATTAGAGACAGTGGGACAGCGTTCCGCATCGCCAGCCCCATCAGAGGGCAGGCAGCTCTGGAGCCTTGGCCGCACTCAAAGAGGTGCCACACTGAGGCAGCAAGGACAACATGAGGGCACTGCTATTTTGAGGCACCCTATGAAGGTGGGCATTCAATAAATCGTGAAGCAGGTAGGACACACAGTACAGGGTGGGTGGAGGGGGGACCCCTTTGGCGGCAGTGTTGGGCTGACAGGATGTGATTGGCTGCCGGCAGCCCTCTGCCTGTGCCACAGAGCTTCCATGTAATTGGCAGCCTCCCGTAGTGGTCATGGGGCTGCTCTGCCATTGACCAAATACAGGCAACCAGGAACAATCACCCTTAAATTGTCCATTGCTTATTCGGATAACAAGCTGCTCGCAATCCTACCAATGGGAAACTTTCTCAATCAGCATTTTACTGATCCTCACACCTCCATCCCCCACACCTCGCTAACTGGTAAAATTTCAGTGGGCTTTTAAAACAAGAATCAGGACAGATAGCAATATTAATACTGTGACCTGCAAGTTCATGAACCAGTCCACGATACCTTTCCACGCAAAGTCTGCCATTGAAGCTTTTGCATGTGTGGGTGGCAAGTGCTTAGCATTGCTGCCTCGCTGCGCCAGGGACCCAGGTTCAATTCCAGCCTCGGGTCACAGTCTGTATGGAGTTTGCATGTTCTGCCTGTGTCTGTGTGGGTTTTCCCTGGGTGCTTCGGTTTCCTCTCACAGTCCAAAGGTGTGCTGGTTAGTTTGATTGGCCATGCCAAATTGACCATTAGTGTCAGGGGGATTTGTAGGTTAAATAGTGAGATTAATGGAATAGGGTTTGGGTGGGATTGTAGTCAGTGCTGACTCGATGGGCCGAGTGGCCTCCTTCTGTAGTGTAGGGATTTTATGTGTGCAAGTTTTATAGCAGTTAATGTGGAAATTAAAAGTAGCATGGCTTGATCAGCATTGGCTAAGAACAGGCTGCATTACTGTTGATGAACATTTCCAATCTTTCCCAAAGGAAATCATTTGCATCCTGCAACATTCTGTATAGGATATCCTGGTGTCTTTCTGATTGGGAAATGACTTGCTGAGACACAGCATTACTATCCATTCAAAAAAACAACTCATTCATGGATTCTTGATTTTGAACCAAAGGCGTGATGGAGAAAAGCCTCCCCTAGCCTTGGGAAGGTGAAATATTGCTCCCTGTGTATCCTTCCCGAAGCCATTAGGAGCAGCATTTTCCTGCTGCTTCCCCATGTCGACACGAAGGACAGCCAAGCTAGAGTGTGAATTCATGTACAGCAACAATGTTAATATGGTACAGAGGAGATGAGGCTGAGCTATTTGGAGAGTGAGTTTCACATTGTACTGCCAAAAGCTTTTCAAGTCATGGAAACAACCTTTCTAATTATCTGAAGACGCATTCAGCCGAGATCAGTCAGCGATTCAAAGGTGTTTTCTCCCCCACTGTTATTGTGTGGTCATTTTTATTAGTACAAGCAGCAATTATGTCCCAGCAATCATAAATCTAATATATATATCTTATGTGATTTCCTAACTAACTTCAGCAAGGAGATTTCTTGGTTTGTCTGACTATCAATTATGAATATGAGAAACAGAAGTTAATTCCTGCACTACATTTTCATAGAATCATGAAACTTCCTTTGAATTTCGCATCAGGTATCAGCAAATCATCTTCACTCTCATTTCACATTCCAACCACAAACAAAGAAACATTGGAATTAGGAGAAGGAGTCGGCAATTCAGCTAATCGAGCCCACTCCGCCATTTAACATGATCGTTGCTGACCTTATCCTGGTCTCAACTTCACTTTCCTGCCTGCTCCCCATAGCCCTTAATCCCGCTTTTCATCAGAAACATATCTATCTCTTTCTTGGTCTGTTGACTGATTCTGCCTCCACTGCACTCTGGAGCAGTAATTTCCACAGATTCACAACCTTCTGAGACAAAGAGTTTCTCCTCATCTCAGTTTTGGACCTACCTCCCCTCACTCTAAATCTGTGACCTCTTGTTCTAGACTGCCCACAAGGGGGCACATTTGATCAATCTCCACTTTATCACAGAATCACAGAATACTGCAGTGCACAAGAGCTCCTTCGACCCTTCCGGTCTTTAGTGACGCATGAAATGCCCTGACCTGTCCACCTAATCCCACTTGCCAGCAAGGTCCGTAGCCTTGAATATTATGGCATGCCAAGTACTCATCCAGGAACTTTTTAAAGGATGTGAGGCATCTCACCTCCACCACCCTCCCAGGCAGCGCATTCCAGACCATCACCACCCTCTGAGTAAAAAATTTTTTCTCAAATCTCTCCTATACCTTCTACCCCTCACTTTTAATTTGTGTCTCATCACAACTGACCCATCAACTAAAGGGAACAGCTGCTCCCTGTGTATCCTGTCCATGTTCCTCGTAATCTTGAACACCTCAATCAAGTTGCCCTTCAGACTTCTCTGCACCAATGAAAACAACCCAAGCCTACCCAACCTCTCTTCATAATTTAAATGTTCCATCCCGGATAGCATCCTGGTGAATCTCCTCTGCACCCCCTCCGTTGTATTCATGTCCTTCCTATAATGTGGTGACCACAATTGCATATTGTACTCTAGCTGTGGCCTCACCAAAGTTTGATACAACTCCATCTTGACTTTTCTGCTTTTGTAATCTATGCCCCGATTGCCTTTTTCACCACCCTATCTACCTGCCTTTCTGCCTTCAGAGATCTATGGACAAACACGCCAAGGTCCCTCTGTTCTTCAGAACTTCTTGGTGTCAGTCATTTCCTTCCTTGTCAAATTACGCCTTCCAAAGTGTGTCACCTCACACTTTTCAGGGTTAAATTCCATCTGCCCATTTGGCCACCTCATACCCTAGACACTCAACCTCACTGTTAACCATCCAGCTAATTTTGGTGTCATCAGCAAACTTACAGATCTTACCCCCCACATAGTCATCTATGTCATTTATATAAATAACTAACAATAGTGGGCACAGCATGGATTCCTGTGGTATGCCACTGGCCTCCAGCCATCTGTCATCATCCTCTGTCTCCTACCGCTAAGACAATTTTGAATCCACCTTGTCAGATCACCGTGTACCCCATGTGCATTTGGCTTCTTAATCAGTTTCCCATGTGGGACTTTGTCAAAGGTTTTGCTGAAATCCATGTAAGCTACATCAACTGCACTACCCTAATCCACATGCTTGGTTACATGCTCAAAAAATTCAATCAAATTTGTTCAGCATGACCTCCCTCTGACAAAACCATGCTGTCTATCCCTGAGCAAACATTGCCTCTCCAAATGGAGATAGATTCTCTCCTCCAGAATCTTCTCCAGTAGTCTCCCAACCACAGACGTGAGACTCACTGGTCTCTAATTCCCTGGCTTGTCTCTACAAACTTTTTTAAATAGTGGGACCATTCTTCAGGCTGTTCTTCAGTCCTTTGGCACCTCCCCAGTGGCCAGGGAAGAATTAAAAATTTGGGTCAGAGCCCCTGCAATTTCCTCCCTTGCCTCCCACAATAGCCTAGGATGCAATTCATCAGGACCTGGAGCTTTGCGCGATACCTTGTCACTCCCTGTGATAATTTTCTCTGGAGTCTCACAGTCTCTCTCCCCAGGTTCCATAACTACCTCCTCATTCTCATGGGTAAAGACAGATGTGAAATCATTACCATTTTATATCAATATCGTTTTATATCTGCCAATCAGATCCCCCTCATTCTTCCAAACTCCAGCGATTACAAGCCTAAGTGATTCAGCCGGTTCTTGCATGGCAGCCCTTTCATCCCTGGAATCAATCTGGTGAACCTCCTCTGAACTGCCTTCAGTGCCAGCATATCCTTCCTCAAACACAGAGACCAGAACTGACATGATGTTCTAGGTGTGGCCTCACCAATAATATGTACAATTAGAACAACATTTCTACTTTTAAAATCCAGTTTTTTTTGCAATAAATGCCAAGTTTCCATTTGCCTTTCTTATTATATGCTGCACCTGCACACACACTTCCTGCGATTCATGCACACCCGAATCCCTCTGCACTGGTGAACTTTGAATCTGCTTCTCATTTAAATAATAATTTGCACTTTTATTTTTCCAACCAAAATAGATAATCTCACACTTACCCACATTAAACTCCAGCTGCCAGGTTCTGCTCCACTCTTCTAGCCTATCAATATCCATCTGTAAACTCTTTGGGGGTGATTTTACCATTGCATTGTGCCCATTTTAGGGTGTGAAAGTTTGGTAAAGTCGGGCGTGAGGTGAGTAGTGTGATCTGTGTCCGTTTCTGCACCGTTTTGCACTTTACCAAGGCCCGAAAATGGCAATGATCGGGAACCCACCCAAAACAGGCGCGACATCAATTTAAATATTTTTGCATGGATTCAATCCACTTAATGAGCAGTACATCCCACTTTACCACAGTTTGCCGTTACTACCACACTTGCCCAACCTGGAATAGACATGTTCAATAAAAGTTCAATTCAGGCACTCCATCAGTGAGGATTAGTGAGGAGGTAAGTGCTTGTTATTGGATGGGTCTGTGCTGCTTATGGGGATTCCTTTCATGATGTCTATGTTGTGTTTCCGGTTAGGAGGGCTCTGCGAGTGTGTGTGTGTGTGTGTGTGTGTGGGTGGGGGGGGGTAGTGGTGGGAGGGACAGGGGGATGCTTTGTTCAGCAGGGTGTCTGATGTCTGATTTGTAGCACTGACCTCAGGTTTTGGGAATGCTGCTGGGTCCTAATGCACACAGCACTCTTTCAGCTGAGGATGTGCCCAAATCCCTTTGAAATTGCACTGCTGCAGCCTCAGAACTTTTCAAGCAGCAGTGTCTATGCTCACTGCTGCATGGGTTCTGGGCGAGTAATACTGGGGGTAGGATAGGGGGTTGCAGCTGTGTTGGTAGGGTGCCTGTGGGTGGGGAATGGGGGGGCTGTATTGGTGGAGGATCTGTGGGTGGAGTACGGGGGGGGGCTGTGTTGGTGGGGAGTCTGTGGGTGGGGAAATGGGGGGCTGTGTTGATGGGAGGTCTGTGGGTGGGGAATGGGGGACTATGTTGGTGGGGGGTCTGTGGGTGGGGAATAGCAGACTGTGTTGCTGAGGGGCCTGTGGGTGGGGAATGGGGATGTGTATTGGTGGGGGGTTTGTTGATGGGAAATCAGGGGCTGTGTTGGTGGAGGCTCTATGGGTGGGGAATGGGGGGATGTGTTGCTGGGGGTCTGTGAGTGGGGAACAGTAGGGCTGTGTTGATGGGGGGGTCAGTGGGTGAGGAATGGGGGCCTGTGGGTGTTGAATGAGGGGGCTGTGTTGGTTGGGGGGGGGGCTCTGCGGGTAGGGAATTTGGGGACAGCGTTGCTGGGGGCCTGTGGGTAGGGAATGGGGACTGTGTTGGTCGGTGGGGGGGGGTCTGTGGGTGGAGAATTGGGGAGATGTGTTGGTGGGGGTCTGGGGCTGGGGAATGGGGGAACTGTGTTGCTGGGGGTCTGGGGGTGGAGAATGTGGGTCTGTGTTGGGGGGGGTCTGTGGGTGGAGAATGGGAGGCTGTGTTGGGGGGTCTGTGGGTGGAGAATGGGGGGCTGTGTTGGGGGCTCTGTGGGTGGGGAATGGGGGGCTGTGTTGGTGGGGGTCTGTGGGTGGGAATGGGGGTGTGTGTTGCTGAGGAGGCTGTGAGTGGGGGATGGGGGACTGTGTTGGGGGGTCTGTGGGTGGGGAATGGGGGGCTGTTTGGTGGGGGGGGCCTGTGGGTGGGGAATGAGGGTGTGTGTTGGTTGGGCTCCTGTGGGCAGTGTATGTTGCTGGACTAGCAGCATTCCTTAACCTTTCCGTGTGTTTCTTCCCTTCACCAAATTCGCCCACCCTTCAGAGTGATGAGATGGCTTTTGCGATGCAACCAATCGATCTTGCTGTTCTTTCAGTTGCTGCTGGAGCTGAGGAGGAGGAGCTGGAGGATGAATTGCAGGAACAGGAGGCCCAAGCCTTACCACTTGCACAGCCAGACGGAGACGATCACCAGAGGGAGGAGGTGGCCACCATTCACCCAGAGGGGGTTGCAGGAGAAGGAGGAAGCAGAAACCCCAGCAGTTCTGCACACGAGTGTCAATTGAACAAATGACAGAGACCATGTGCTGCCAACAGCTCTGGGCCACAATGAGACAGTGCAACACCTGTGCCACTTGTTGCAGGACCTGGTACCTTGGGGCGGGCGGGGGGGCACCGCTCTCGGTGGCGAACAAATTGACGGTCGCTCTGAACTTTTATGCCACTGGCTCCTTCCAGACCCCCAGCAGAGCTGAATGTGGCATTTCACAGTCTGCTGTCCACACCTGTGTCAGGGATGTCACGGATGCCCAGTATGCCCAGGCTGGGCAGTATATCACATTTCACCCGGACCAGGCCCAGCAGGAAGCCCGAGCTTCAGCATTCATGATCATTGCAAGGATGCCGAATATGTAGGGAGCTATAGACTGCACCCATGTCATCCTCAAGACCCCGCTTCAGAATCCACAAAGATTCTTTGATAGAAAGGGGTTCCGCTCACTATATGTCCAACTGGTTTTTGACCACAAGATGAGCAACACGAAGGAGGTGAAGGAAAGTGTTAAATTAAAAGCGGAGGAATTTAGAGTAGCTAAGAGCAGTGGGCGAGAAGAGGATTGGGAAAGGTTTAAATGTCAACAAAGATTGACAAAAAAGTTGATAAAGGAGGGTAGAAGAAGCTATGAAGCTGGGCTAGCGCTTAATATAAAAAAGGATAGCAAGAGTTTTTATAAATATATAAAAAGGAAGAGGCTGGCTAGGGTGAACGTTGGTCCTTTAGAGGATGAGAAAGGGGACCTAGTGGTAGGGGATGGGGATATGGCTAAGGTCTTGAATAACTTTTTTGTTTCTGTCTTCACGGAGGAGGACGTGAATAATTTGCCGGGTGTTAGCGATGGAAAGGTGGTAGGACTGGAGGGTCTTAATGACATTACTGTTACTAGAGAGGTGGTGCGCGACAGACTGGAGGGGCTGATTGTGGACAAGTCCCCAGGACCGGATGGAATGCATCCGAGGGTTCTGAAAGAAATGGCGGAGGTGATAGTGGATGCCTTGGTGGTTATTTTCCAGACGTCGCTGGATTCCGGGGAAGTGCCGGAGGATTGGAAAACGGCTAATGTTACGCCGTTGTTTAAGAAGGGTGCCAGGCAAAAGGCGGGGAATTACAGGCCGGTTAGTTTAACGTCTGTGGTAGGTAAAATGTTAGAATCCGTCATTAAGGAGGAAATTGCGAGGCATCTTGAAGGGAATTGCTTGATAGGGCAGACGCAACACGGTTTCATTAAAGGGAAGTCGTGTCTGACAAATTTACTGGAGTTCTATGAGGATGTGTCTAGGGCGGTGGATAGAGGAGAGCCGGTGGATGTGGTCTTTCTGGATTTTCAGAAGGCGTTTGATAAGGTACCTCACAAGAGGTTACTGCAGAAGGTCAGAGGACATGGAGTTGGGGGTAGGGTGTTAGCGTGGATAGAGGATTGGTTGTCAAATAGGAGGCAGAGAGTGGGGGTCAATGGGTGCTATTCGGATTGGCGGTTGGTGACTAGTGGGGTGCCCCAGGGGTCGGTGCTGGGGCCTCAGCTATTTACCATTTATATAGATGATCTGGAGGAGGGAACCGAGTGTAGGGTGTCGAAATTTGCTGATGACACCAAGATTGGGGGAAAGGCAAATTGTGCGGAGGGTGTGGAGAGTCTGCAGAAGGATCTAGATAGGCTGGGCGAATGGGCCAGGAAATGGCAAATGGAATTTAATGTTGGCAAGTGTGAGGTGGTCCACTTTGGTAGGAAGAATGGTAGGAAGGACTATTACTTACGTGGCGAAAAACTGCAGCAGGCGACGGTGCAGAGGGACCTCGGGGTCCTTGTGCATGAGTCGCAAAAACCCAGCCTGCAGGTGCAGCAGGTGGTCAGGAAGGCGAATGGGATGCTGGCCTTCATAGCGAGGGGGATTGAATATAAAAGTAGGGAGGTCTTGCTGCAGCTGTATAGGGCATTGGTGAGGCCGCAGCTGGAGTACTGTGTGCAGTTTTGGGCGCCGCACCTGCGCAAGGATATTTTGGCCTTGGAGGGAGTGCAGAGGAGGTTTACTAGGCTGATACCGGAGTTGAGGGGGTTGAGCTATGAGGAGAGGCTGAATAAACTAGGCTTGTACTCGTTAGAGTTTAGAAGAATGAGGGGAGATCTCATTGAGACGTATAAGATGATGAATGGGATGGATAGGATAGAGGTGGAAAGACTCTTCCCGCTCAAAAAAGACAGTAGGACTAGGGGGCACAGCCTCAAGATAAAGGGGGGGCGGTTCAGAACAGAGTTGAGGAGGAACTTCTTCACTCAAAGGGTGGTGAATCTCTGGAATTCTCTGCCCGTTGAAGTGGTGGAGGCTGCCTCGCTAAATATTTTTAAGAAGCGGGTTGATGGGTTTTTGATAAGAGAGGGGATTAAGGGTTATGGGGAGAGGGCGGGAAAGTGGAACTGAGCCACGACAGATCAGCCATGATCTTATTGAATGGCGGGGCAGGCTCGAAGGGCCAGATGGCCTACTCCTGCTCCTATTTCTTATGTTCTTATGTTCTTATGTAACATGCACATCTGCACCAGACACCCCAGCAGCTTGCAAGACAGTTTGATTCTGAAGAGCTCAGACATCCCAGAGGCCTTTGAGGAGGAGCCCAGGCTGCAGTGATGGCTCATGGGTGACATGGAGCACCTGCTTTGGACTTGGCTGATGACGTCTGTGGGGAGGCCTGTGACTGAGGTAGAGACCTGGGATAACGAGGCCCATGTTGCCACCCACGCGATAGTGGAGAGGTGCATGGGGCTCCCGAAAATACGGTTCAGGTGCCTGGACTGCTCTGGCAGGGCCCTACAATACGGCAGGGTTTCCAGCACATTAAGCCCCACCCACAGGCTTCTACAGTGAGAATCCGATTCACTGATATTTTTGCAAGCAGCATGAGTATGGGGGGGTGGTGGGAACAAAAAACAGGCCCAGAAAATGGATCTGAAACATTCTGTTTCAAGTCTGCCCAGCACTGAGACAAAAAAGGATAAAATAGTGCCCTCTGTTTGCTGCTTGCCACCCAGTCTGTTTTAACCCTTATACGGTGGACAAATAACTACAAGTAGACGTCTTGTTAGTACAACCAATATTTATTTAAACCCACACAATCAACAATCACCCACCCAACCAACAATAAGTTATCTTACAGGAAAATACTAGAATTCAAGTACAATACAAGACTTTGACTTAACTTTGCGTGACTGACAAGTGCCCAAGCAGATATTGGCCTTTATCTGTGTGCTGGTCTCGGTAGTCGTCTGCATAGTCTGGTCCTTTGGTCTGGTGTGGCGCTCTGGCTCTGATCCTCCTTCCTTCCTTCTCGGGTGTGGTGGCTCTCCTTGTGCTGGCGATGTTCACCATTCTTGTAGCTTGTTTGTGGGGGCAGAGAGAGAGAGAGATTCCTGGTTGTGCAGCACCCTTTATACCTCATTTGGTTTCAAGCCCCTTTTTGGCCATTGCCAATCAATCAATCAGGACTTGATCACCCTGATCGATAAGAGGCCAATCAGGTGCTACCACACCAATCTCTGGGTGTGACCCCAGCGGCCATGTCTGTAGGTGTTGGAGGCACATAGGTCATATACCTCCCTCCTAAATAAGGGTTCCCGGTGCCCCTATGTCTGGTACACAACCCAGTGTGACCAGAAAGCCTCTTTCATCCCGGAGACAACCCATATCCTGTTTATTCACTCAGCAGGGTTGCAGCCTGTTTGTCTCTGCCTTTAAACTGCAGCCTGTCGGTTTAGTTTCTTGCCCAATTGTTCCAGAGTGCTTTACAAAACACCATTTTAGATGGTCCGTTTGGCTACATGTCTCTGTTTGCAGATCATTTATATAATTGTAAATATTTGAGGTCTAAGAACTGACCCCTATGGTACCCCAATAATTACAGTTCGCCATCCAGAGAAGGACCAATTTATCATGACCTTCTGCTTTCTGCCAGTCAGCCAATCCTCAATCCAGTCTAGTACTCTACCCCCAATCCCCTCCGATCTCACCTTCTGGGTCAGTCTTTCATACAGCACCTTGTCAAATGCCTTCTGGAAGTTTAGATATATCACATCCACAAGTTTCCCATTTTTTTCATGGGATGGGAACACCAACAAATTGCTCTTGAACTGGCTAGGCCATCTCAGGAGGCCGTAAGATTCAACCACATTGCTGTAGACCCTGAGGCCAGATCATGAAAGGACGGCAGATTTTCTTCCCTTAGTGAACCAGCTGGGCTAATGCTTTCATGGCCATTATTAAACTTTAAATTCCCAATTTTTCTTGGATTCAAATTCCACCATCTGCCAATGGTGATGGTACCAAATAAACCTGTTGGATTTTAACCCAGCATTGTGAGACATCTAACTGTGCTTACCCCAGCCCAATGCTGGCATCATCACTTTCCCTGACTCCAGTCACTGAAGAGATTGCTGAAGAGGTCTCTGGAACGTTATCCTGTGTGTCTGGATTAATACTCCAGTAATAAAACCACTACATCACCATCTCCCCAGACCTGCCAACGAATGTATGGGGAACCAAATAACCATGTCGACAAGCTTTTCCTTTTCCATGTAAAAAATTACCTTCTCTACAAGTCTACGTGATTATGAGAGTTACGGGCAGTGTGGATAGTCAGAAGCTTTTTCCCAGGATGGAAGAATCAATTACGAAGGGACATAAGTTTAAGGTGCGAGGGATAAGGTTTAAAGGACATGTACAAGACAGATTTTTACACGGAGGGTGTTGGGTGCCTGGAACTCCCTGCAGGGGGAGGCAGTGGAAGTGGATACAATAGTGACTCCCAAAGGGTGCCTTGACAAATACATGAATAGGATGGTACTGGAGGGATATGGTCTCCAGAAGGGTAGGTGGATTTAGTTGAGTCGGGAAACATGGTTGGTACAGGCTTGGAGGGCCAAAGGGCCTAATCCTGTGCTGTAACTTTCTTTGTTTTTTGTTCTTTGTTCTGATTTTTTTAAATGTTGCCTACTGATGTGGATGCATAGTATGTGTATGGACTTCTTTCAGCGCCTATGTTATAGGGTTCTGCCAATTATGCAGCAAGAGACCTGGGGACAAAAAGTGGATGTTGGCAGCACAAGTGGTTTCCTCCCTGCAACAAAATGGGTCAATGACTGCAGAGTGTATGGCGCAAGAAAGGAAAGTGCCTTAAACAAGGTGAAAAGAGTGGAAATACTCCCAAGAGAGTCAGGAGCTAGAGATGAATATAGTGGCCATTACTAAGGAGAAGGTGCTAGGGAGGCTGAAGGGTCTGAAGGTGGATAAATCATGCATACCAGAGCTCTCAAATTGATTGCTGAAGAGATGGTGAAGGCATTAGCAGTGATCTATCGGGAATCACTGGGGTCAGGGAAAGTGATGATGCCAGCGTTGGACTGGGGTAAGCACAGTTAGAAGTCTCACAATGCCAGGTTAAAGTCCAACAGGTTTATTTGGTAGCACAAGCTTTCAGAGTGTTGCTCCTTCTTCAGATGAGTGAAGAAGGAGCCAGACTCCGAAAGCTTGTGCTATCAAATAAAACTGTTGGTCAGGGAGAGTCCCCGAGGACTGGAAAATAGCTAATGTAACACCCCTGTTTAAGGACGAAGGGAAGCAAATGATGGGAAATTAAAGCCAGTTAGCCTGACCTCGGTTGTTCGTAAGATTTTGGAGTCCATTATTAAGGATGAAATTTCGAAATACTTGGAAGTTCATGGTAAAATACCACAAAGCCAACATGGTTTCATTAAGGAGAGGTCATATCTAATAAATTTATTGGAATTTGTTGAGGAGGTAATGTGCAGGTTAGACAAAGGAGAACCAGTGGATGTTATCCATTTGGATTTCCAGGGGCATTTGTTAAGGTGCCATACAGGAGGCTGCTGAATAAGATAAGAATCCATGGTGTTCGAGGCATGGTGCTGGCATAGATAGAAGATTGGTTGACAGGTAAGAGACAGAGAGTAGGGATAAAGGGGTCCTTTTCAAGATGACAGCCGATGATTGGTGGAGTTCCATAGCAGTCAGTGTTAGTTCACAACTTTTCACTTTATACAGCAATGATCTAGATGAAGGAACTGACGACACTGTGGCCATGTTTGCAGATGATACAAAGATAGGTAGAGGGACAGGTAGTATTGAGTATGTGGGGAGGTTGCAGAAGTACTTGGACAGGTCAGGAGAGTGAGCAAAGCAGTTGCAGATGGAATACAAAGTGGGAAAGTGTGAGGTTATGCACCTCGGTAGGAAGAATAGAGGCTAGACTATTTTCTAAATGTGGAGAAAATTCAGAAATCAGAGTTCAAAGGGACTTGGGACCCCTAGTCCAGGGCTCTCTCAAGCTTGGGTTGCAGGTTGAGTTGGTAGTTAGGACAGCAAATGCAATGTTAGCCTTCATTTTGAGAGAACTAGAATGCAAAATAAGGGATGTACTGCTGAAGCTTTACAGGGCTCTGGTCAGACCACATTTGAAATATTGTGAACAATTTTGGGCCCTGTATCTAAGGAAGGATGTGCTGACCTTGGAGAGGGAGCAGGAGTTCATGAGATTGATCCCAGGAATGAAAAGCTTGACATTTAAGGAGCATTTCAGTGTCTGGGCCTGTACTCAATGGAGTTTAGAAGGATGAAGGGCGACTTCCTTGAAACTTAGAGAATAGTGAAAGGCCTGGATAGAGTGGACGTGGGGAGAGTGTTTCCATTGGTAGGAGAGACTATGATCTGAGGGCACAGTCTCAGAATAAAGGGACAACTCTTTAGAACCAAGATGAAGAGGAATTTCTTCAGCAGAAGGTGGTGAATCTATGGAATTCATTGCCACAGAAGGCTTTGGAGGCCACGTCATTGAGCGTTTTTAAAACATAGATAAATAGTTCTTGATTGGTAAGAGTATCAAAGATTACAGAGAAAAGGCAGGAGAATGGGATTGAGAAACATATCAGCCATGCTTGAATGACAGAGCAGACTTGATGGGCCAAATGGCCTAATTCTGCTCCTATATTTTCTGGTGTTATGATCAGGCAGCATCTCTGCTGAGTGTAGGGTTGCCAAGCACCGTGATTATCCTGGGATATAGTTTTATGTTTATTTATTAGTATCACAGTAGGCTTAGCCCATTTGGTTCACTAAGGGAAGAAAATCTGCTGTCCTTTCATGATCTGGCCTACAGGTCCACAGCAGTGTGGTTGACTCTTACTGCCCTCTGAAATGGCCTAGCCAGTTTTTCACTCAGTATAAGATTTGGGGACAAGGTCTGCCCCCGCTTGGCCAGCTCACTTGGCAGCCATTTAACAACTATTGGGTAGTTATTGGCATGCTGTGGGCCTACATCAGGGGTGGTAGTCTCGTCTCCAAGACTGCAAGACAATTAAATCCCTGCAGCGCCACTAGTGGGACTGCAGCCAGTCCTGAAGTAGGCATTCAGCAATGAAGGCAGGGATTTAAGGCAAGTCTGGGATCTTAGCAGGCCCCAGACAGGCCAGCGAATTGAATGGGTGTGGATGTATTTGATGGTGTGGACACAGCAGAGTGATTGGGGAAAAGCGAGTGTTGGGGGAGCCTCTAAATTGGTAACAGGAGTCCTGAAAATGGTAGCACCCCACCTCTGGACAGCCCACCGGCCCAACCAGTGAAATCTGTCGACTTGGCTTCGACCTTTCCCATCACAGGTAAAATCTAAGCGATAATGGGAGAAGAGGCTGAGGTCACAACTGACCTGCAGATGAGTGGGTGATCCTCCCAACACCTTCCCCCACTGCTGGTATAATAGCAGTGATGTGGGGACAGATAAGTGGCTGCAGGCACTCATAGCATGGAGCAAAATTTACCAATGCTCCGACCAACTGACAATCACCACCGCCCCCCCCCGCCAACACCCCGATGTTGTTAGCGATGAAGGCTTCCACAAGTGAAATATTCCATCAGTCTGAATTGTTCAAACAGACTTTGATTTTTAACAAGGTTTTCCTTTAAAATTGATCTGACCTCACAATGCTCTATGACAGCATAATTCTGTTACCATGGAAACTTTCCCAGCTATGATGACATAGTCAACAAAAACAGCTGTGCACTTCATTTCCGCTTGGGTCAACGTGTTGCGAACACTGTCGATCTTAGTGCTGTTTAGTGTATTTCTTGCCTTTTTCTTTCTCAGTGGTTTTTAGAGTTATTGGAAAAGCGTTATTTGAAGTGGAGTGAAAGAACAACCACTGCGGGAGCCTCACGCAGGTTTTGCGTGAAGCGCTATCAGGTATTTTGAAATCACTCAGAGTTGAGCAGAATTTGTCAAAGTTGGAATGTTAGGCCAAATTCAGATGCGGGAGAAATGGAAACATGAATGCCAGTGAGAGTGATCCTGTCTGCATTGTGGCAATTGGCAATGGCTCCCCACAACCAAAACTAAATTGGCCACTTTTGTGTCTGAACTGGGGCAAATGGAAAGTGTTTCTTCTGTCAGAGGTGCCACCTTCAGGATGGAACACTTTATCAAGTCTCTGTCCCTTAGGTGGTCATAAGATCCCATGATACTATTCAAAAAACAATAACAGAGTTATCAATCCTGTTCTGGCCAATATCGATTTTAAACCAAGTTTATTAAAATAGATGATTTATTCGGTATCGCATCGCTGTGTGTGACAATTGCTGTATGCAAATTATCTGGTCTCTTTTATATCTAATATCAGTGATGGTAACCATTGAAGCACCTGGGAAGTGGGAAATGTTTTGGGATATCCTTTGAAGTTCTATTTTGGATGATGTATTGAGGTGCCTGATGGATTATATCCCAGGCTAGCTCAGTGGTCAAGTTAAAGTTGAAATTTTCTTATTGAGACAAAGTAAACATTAAAAAGGCAATGGACATGAAGTTTGCTGTTGGCATCTGCTTAGGTCTGACTGCCATCTTCTACCTTCTATGTTTAATTTAGGCTTGATTGCAGTCTGATGTTTGTCTCATTTATATCTTAGATTTGACTGCACATCATCTTAAAAGTCACACTTGCAAGTAATCCAACGTCCGTGCTGCTGTTTAGAAGCAGAAAGGTGATTAACTATTTTCACTTCTTCATTTATGTTGTCATGGTTGAAACACAATTCATGGTTACAGACTTATGCTGCAGTCGTCAGACTGTAGTGAGATCAATGACACGAGGCAAAGATCACGCGGAATCATTGCTTCTTAAAAAAACGTTTTGAAAAATTGGCCAGAATTTTAGAGTCCCTTGTTACAGCCAATGAAGTACTTATGGTAATTTTTTCAAACTGCTTGTGGGAACTCGCTAACTGCAAATTGTCAACAGCATTTCCTGCGTTACAGCCAATGAAGTACTTCTGGTATGAAGCTCTTTGGGCATCCTTCCAGTTGTGCAAGGTGCTATAGAAATCAAAAATCCCATTTTGAGTGGCCCACTGAGGTATCTGAAGGATTCAATCCCAGGCTGTCTCGGCTGACATGTGTTGGTTTCTCCTGTGACAATTTAACAGGGCATTCAGATCTTGAGAGAATGGCATGAATGTGACATTATTGAAGCCCATGCCAGCTGGCTGAGAAGGTAAAAAGTAAAGAGAAAGGAACATGTTTCTTTGAACACCAGAGTAAAAAGAACTGTGCAAAATCTCAGAAGCACGTGGAGACCATGGAGTGCCACAGAGAGGCAACACAATTGGATGAGGGGAGATTCAATTTGAATAAATGCATTGAGAAATGTTGACTGCACAAATTAAAGCATTATGTTTCTGAGGAAGACTTAGCAAACCCTGAAAGGGCAAGAAAATGGTGGCATATGAAAACTGTGACATTTTTCACCCAGTGTTTAAGTTTGGATGCAATCTTCAACCTTAAGTTTTTAATTTAATTTTGATGTAAATCTGATGTGTTCTCCTTTATATTTTAGATTTGACTGGATATTATCTTCGAAGTCTACTTGTATAAAATAATCCAAGTTTTGTGCAGCTGTTTGGAAAGAAGACAGGTGATTGTTTATCCTCAGTTGGTCACTATATTGTCAGAACTAAAATATTTTACCGCAGATCACAGTGTTTAAATTGACGGGGTGTGTAAGACAACCCTGTTTTCAGCCCCAATCGTTGGTGAGATTATCCAGCCTCCCAGCTGTAAGTTTCCCGTCAGTGGGAGGTAGGACGTTGTTTGCGAGTGGCAGGAGTCTTTGTGCCCGCTGCAGTCATTGACGTCACCCCACGCCGGCAGGTGAATAAGTCAACCCCAGCACCCCACCCCTGCCCCACGCAGCCCCCCACCTCCCCCATCACCACTCTACTTGCAGCTTTTCAGACACAACATGCCATATTCACACTGATAGTCAACTTCAATCTTTCACCCCACAGATAGAGGTTTAACTTACCGGTATGCAATAACTAGTGCAAGAGGTCCAGCAAGTGATATGGGCTGTGTTGCGAAAATGTGTGGGAGTTTAAGATATGCCCACAGAAAGCAAATACGCCACATGGTGAATGATCAAAATGGTGACCACCCACAACCAGTTTGACCATTCATTTTTATGCTCAGCATATAAGTCAAATCACACTTATTGATGTTTTGAGGTTCTACTTTGGGTGATGTACTGGGGTGCCTAATAGATTTATAACCCAGACTGGCTCACTGGTCATGTTAAACTTGAAATTTTCTTATTCAGACAAAGTGAACATTAAAAAGACAATGAACATGAAGTCTGCTTTTTGCATTTATTTACGTCTGACTGCCATCTTCTACCTTCCAGGTTTAATTTAGCCTTGACTCCAATCTGATGTTTGTCTCATTTATATCTTAGATTTGTCTGCACATCATCTTTCAAGTCACACGTGGAAGCAATCCACGTCCGTGCTGCTTTTTAGAAGCAGAAAGGTAAATAACTATTTTCATTTCTTCATTTATGTTGTCATGGTTGAAACACATTTCATGGTCACAGATTTATACTGCAGTCGTCAGACCGTAGTGAGATCAATGACACAAGGCAAAGATCACTCAGAATCATTGCTTCTTAGAAAAACTTTTTGAAAAATTGTCCGGAATTTTACAATCCCTCGTCATAGGGTTGGCAGGCAGTAGACACAATTACATTGAGTCAGTTGGCAGGGGATGCTTGTGTCCATTGTCTACTTGGCTCCACTGGTATGTTACCATGGTGGTAGGATCGTTGGCAGGTACCTGCCCTCCTTTAGACCACTTGAGCTCAATTGATAAACTATTAAGGGGTTTTCTTCCTCAGCTGCAGCTCATATTTTATGTGAGGGACAGGGCCAAAATCTCATTGTGGCCAATGAGCAACCCATCCCAGCAGCAAGGCCCAGCTCTTCCTGGAGTACCCCTTCCCATTCTGGATATTCAAGCACACCACCCCCAATCATCCCCTTTCCAGGTTCGGATTGATGACTCCTTCTCACTTACCTTCAAGACCATAAGATATGGGAGCAGAATTAGGCCGTTTGGCACTTCAAGGCTATGCCACCATTCAATCATGACTGCTAAGTTCCTCAATCCCACTCTCGGATGTTGGTGAAGCCACATCTGGAGTATTATGCGCAGTTTTAGTGTCCTTATCTGAGGAAGGATATCCTTTCTATAGAGGGAATACACACTCTTTGCCACTTCAGGAATTGTCTTACTTGGTGACATCAGGTTCGTTAGTTATTCTGCAATATTCGGCCCATGGGGAGGTGGCATTCACCAGGAAAACAGACAGAACAAAGATCGTTTTGGAAAGTGTGCTTTTAATAGTGCCCATTGCAAATGAAGAATTGAAGTATACTTGAGTTAACTATATGCTGTGAAAGTTGGTGGAGTACTTTGTCATTCATCGCTGATTTCACCAGTTTAAATATAACTCTAACAAATGAAGCAACTTAACTATTAACTGTTGAACAATATTTAAAAGTGAAAGGAAACAACTTTACTTTTTGGCTTATGACTATCCAAGTTCCAAAAAAACCCCATTCATGCATAAAACAAATCCACTTTAAAATGTTTTATTTATTTGTTTAGTATTGTCACAAGTAGGCTTACATTAACACTGCAATGCAGTTACTGTGAAAATTCCTAGTCGCACACTCCAGCACCTGTTCGGGTACACTAAGGGAGAATTCAGCATGGCCAAACCACTTAACCTGCACATTTTTTAGATTGTGGGAGGAAACCAGAGCACCTGGAAGAAACCCACACAGACATGTGGATAGCATTAAGCAGAGGTTGAAGAGATACCTTTAACCTATCTCTTTAAACTATGCTTAATCTCTTCATCCTATGCTTAATGCTATCTCCACTCACATTGTCTGCTCCTTTAAGACTTGATTAGTTGTAAAGAATCGCACTCTAATCAGTATTCTGTAAACTGAGTGAGTGTCTTTACATGCCCTGTTTGTGATCAGAACTCCCCATTCACCTGACGAAGGAGCAGCACTCTGAAAGCTAGTGGCATTTGCTATCAAATAAATCTGTTGGACTTTAACCTGGTGTTCTGAGACTTCTTACTGTGTTCACTCAGTCCAATGCTGGCATTTCCACATCATTAGTGCTGCACCATGACAACCCTGCAAGAAGTAGGTGTCAGTCTTGCCACTCAATCTGACATATGTAGGTTGCTGAGATTTGTGCACATAATCTGGGCTGACAAATGTGTCCAGTACTGGGCATGTGTTGCGCTGCCAGAGGCACCATCTTTCAGAAGAGACATTTAAACCAAGCTTCATCTGCCCACTCCAGCAGTCATTTGATTCCATGGTATTATTCTAAGAAAAGAGTAAGGCAGGTTTTAGTGGTGTTCTGACCAACATTTATTTATTCTCAGACAACACTACTTAAACAGATTATCTTGTCATCATCACATTGCTGTTTGTGGGAGCTTGCTGTGTGCAAATTGATTTCCCTACTTCCCTGTATTATCACAGTAACTATACTTCAAAGGCCCCTAATTCACTTCTCCTTTGGAACACTCTAATGTTGTGAAATTTGCAATTGTCTTCTTTCAAAGTAATAAACCATGGAACAAAAAAACTGGCAAGTGTCACACTGACAAACCCAGCACTAGTCCACACTAACTATTTTTCAGCTAGTTTTTATCCCAATCTTCATATCTTCCTGGAAGGTGAAAAATCCACAAACTGGTCTGGGACATTGATGACAGGATATCACTCCTGCTGAGATGATAATCATCTTCTATTATCTCCACAAGAGATAGCAGTTAGTCTCTATGTCCTTTGTGCTTTTGATGTGTCCTTGTCTTAAAACAGAGTGTGAATTCATTGTTTTTCTCTTTGTATCATACGCTAGCAATTTAGCCAGTGATTGAATTTACATCCTCAGCCATCGTTGACTTTTGTGTCTATTTTTAAAATCACTGGCCTTATTTAAAAGTTCTTTATGTTCATACATATTATTCGATTTTCTTCATCATCATGACATGAGAAATGTCTTATCAATTCATTTAGACAGTGAAGGCTGAAGAGAGAATGGACAAGACTTTCTGCAGTAAGCTTCCCCGCTGCATCAGTGGAGGCCCCCCGCCATTGGAAGAACCTGACACTATGAGCGACGAATTTGGTTATTTAAACCTATCGTTGCCAGAATCGAAGCGCAACCACACGGAACAGTTGACAAATCTCTCCCAATCTGGGAGTGTTAAAAGCAGACGCAAATGGGTGAGTCTAGAATGGAGCTGAAAGGAAATTACAGATTTGTTGAGGGGTATTCTATCAGTTTTCATATTAGATGCTGATAAAATATCAATAGTACAGAGAAACCTATAAGTACATCAAAGTGGGAAACCTATTGAATCTAATATAAGGAGTAAAATAATAATGGAGAAAATACTAGAATTTCAGTTCGGTAGTCCTACTGGGTAATTTTAAGGAACTGGTGGGATAATTGCAGGCATCCTGGATATAATTTCCAACATGCTCTATATTGTGGAATTATGTGGTTAGATTGTAAAATAGGAATGTCACTCCATTATTTATCATTTAAGAAGGGTGAGAGAAACCCAGGAAACTTTGGGGGTGATTCTCCCATCACAACCCTTAAATTTTCTGGTCAGTCGGGTTGGGAGATGCGCGTGTAGGCCATTTCACAGGTTCCCCATGAGCGTTTACAACCTGCTTGCATCTCCCAACCGGAAAGAAATGGCACCACAGGGACTGCGCAGAAAACTGGTGTGCCGCTGATTTGCATGTCTTACCATACCCCAGCATGCCATTATCGGGATCGACATGGCAATCTCCAGCCACATTTCCATCTCCCACCTCTTTGGCGTGATGTCACTTTGGCGCGAATCAGAGTAGGTATATAAAAGTCTCAACCTGGTGTGGCAGCCTTGAATTGGCATGAGGAGTTAACTGCTGCTAACGGAGCATGGGGGATGTTGCAGGCAGGCCCTGGAGATGCCTGGTGGCCTTTGTCCTGCTGTCTTCAAGTGTTGGCCCATTGACCAGTGATATCTGGGGTGAAGGGTTGGGGGGGGCGCAGAAGGCTTCCATTTTATCAGAGCTCTCTGGGTGAGGTTCCATGAAAGAGTTCTGCTCAGCCCTCCCCTCCAGGGCACTTTGCAGTGACATTATCTTGCCGTGGGGTGTGGTCAGGGGTTGTACTAAGTGCTGGTATTACGGGGTTGGGGATGAGTGTACCATGTGCTGACTAAGGCCTAACCAGATGAAGCAGCTGCTGCTCCAGGCCAGGCTACAGAGGTTCAGACAGGGACTGCATGGAATCTGCTGTCACTGGGCTCACATCTGGTGCTGATTTGCAGTCTGTCCCTGCCCTGTGACACAGACCAGCAACGCATGCCTGTAACAGATGCTGCAGTTGCACATGTAGCAATGGCTCAAGGGTGCACATTGCCCACGGCTGCACACTGACCTGCATAATCTGTGCCAGCATTTGGCATGATGGGAATCTCACACAACCCTAACCGGGCCACTCGTTGTGTGGTGTTGCCAACTCCCACAAGTGGGAGTTCTGGCCCAACTGAGGGATTGGGGTGGTGCTGGGTCTATGCAGCCAATTGTAATAATTTGTCATTCCATGCTGATTCCAAACCCCACTGTGTAGATGGATCGTAGTTTTCTCAATTTGGAGTTGGCCATTGTGGTGGCTCTAGGGGTAGAGGAGGAGGAGGAACAGACAGCTTAGAAGGTGGTGGGTATGGAGAGACAACCACAAGAGCAGCCACCACCAGACCCTCAGGAAGGAGGACATGGGGCTGCTGCTCAGGGCCAGGAGGTGGGTGAGCATCTCCCGAGAGGATGCACAGAAAATGGAGGATGCTGAGGCTAAGGAGGTACAGGCCCCACAATTCCTTCCAGGCTCTCTCAAAGGAGATGTGCTGTTGTCGGCTGTGCCTGTCCAAGACCACCGTGAGACACCTTTGTGAGGTGCACTCACACCTGCCACTTCAGGGGAGGGGCGGCCACTCGTTCCCTGTTGATGGGAATGTTATGGCTGCCCCAAAGTTTAATGACTCTGGCTCACTTCAGGCACCTGTGACACAGATATGGGTCATGATATGGGTCTGATGTGGGCCGTGCACAGCAGGATACCTGGGCTCTCAGCTTCGCTTCTATTGCTGGGATTCCCCATCCAGAGAGCAGTGACCGGGACACACATCGCCTTGCAGGCCCCATATACAGGGCCCCAGCAATTTGTGAACAAGAAGGGATTCCATTCCCTGAACATCTAAATCGTCTGCGACCATCTAATGAGGATCATGCAGGTCAATGCATGTCCCCCAGGGAGTGTTCATGACAGCTTTGTGCTCAGGCAGTCAGACATCCCTGGGCTCTTTGAAGACCAGCCCAGGCTCTTGGGATGTCTACTGGGTGACAAGGGGTACCCACTAAGGTCATGGCTGATGATGCCTGTGCAGAGGCCCCAGACCGAGGCAGAGACCCACTACAACAAGGCCCATGCAGCCACCCGGTCCATCGTTGAGCGGTGCATTGGCTTGCTGAAACTGCGGTTTCACTGCTTGGACCGTTCTGAGGGGCCCTCCAGTGTGACCCTGTGCATGCTTCATGCATCGTTATCATTTGCTGCTCTTTTCACAATTGGAAAGGAGGAGGAGGACGAGCAGCGAAGGGGCCAGGTGTGCACCCCACCACATGAATAGCCGCAAGAAACAAGGCAGGCGGCAAGAACATAAGAAACAGGAGCAGGAGTAGGCCAACTAGCCCTTCGAGCCTGCCCCGCCATTCAATAAGATCATGGCTGATCTGTCGTGGCTCAGTTCCACATTCCCGCCCTCTCCCCATAACCCTTAATCCCCTCTCGGCAGCCTTGATTGCAGCTGGTGCTGTGCAGTGAAGCGGGTGCAACCAACACATGTCCACCACTCCCCAGGAGCAAGTGCAGCCACTATTCCCCCTCCAAACCACCTGGACCCCCAAACCACATCACCCTTCCCATGCTCCTGTCATCCCACTACCCTGTCCCCCAGAATCTTCCAACCCTATTAATCTGCCTGGACTGGCAGTGGTTGTGAGTCTTGACTGGAGGATGATGACGACTCGCTGTTGTACACACTGGGATCCTGCCCCTGGTGCCACTCAAGTCTGTACTTGGAATGCACACTGTCACATAGCCATAAGGGTTGGGGACACGTGCCTTTTGGCCAATGTGGGGTAGGGGGTGAGTGGTGGGGGCACTTGCACCAAGGATCTGGTGGATGTTGGGGAAGGTAGGGCAGGCACTCTGAAACATTGGCTGAGTCTTCAGGCTCAGCAGACAGCACCTCTATGTTTGGGACTCAGGAACACTCAGCTCTGTGGGGGATGAGGGGGGAATCAGAAACACATTAGTCACAGCTGTGAGGTGCAATTAACAGTTTATTATGTTCTTAACATTATTGATTAATAAATCCTGACTACTGGTGACCTTCACCTGTGCCCTCTAGTGAACTATAACTTTCTAATTTTGTGTGGTCTACTGCTTCTTCTAGATCTGGAGGGCTCCGGCTGACTTGCGGATGGCAAGGTTTCGTGCCACCCTGTTCACCTCACTGCTCTTGAGATGCCCTGGTGTGAGGAAGAGGGGAATTGGAAGGTCTTGGGACATCCGGGATCTCCTGGGTGTAAGGCCCCAGCATGGGCTCAAGCCCTTCCTCTTCCCTTGGGGTGCCCAGAGGCTCCAGGGACACTCCATGGGATGCCAGGGTAGCTGGACTGAGCTCCAAAGTTCTGGCATCACCTGGCTTTGTCAGTCCTGGAGGCCTAGATGTGTCTGCCCCATGATTTGTGATCCCTCAGCCCTGTTCCTCTGCTTCAGCATTCTGTAAGCAAGCCAGGCTCTGGAGCCTCTCAGCAGTAGCCCTCTGAGCCTGGGCTAAATTGTCGAGTCTCACAGCCACTGCCTGCTGCATCTCCAGAACGCCAGCGAGAGTCCCAGCCGTGGCCAGTAGTATCTCCCACACATCCCCGACACCCACGGCCAAAGAACCCTGTGCCACCTGGATGACGGAAACATACTTGCCTTTGGCCCAGAGTGTCTCCAGGATAACCTGGACCCTGGCACCCAGGAGGACAGACCCCTGAGCCAGACTTTCCACTGCAGTTGCCACCCTTGCAGTGTTGGTCTGGGGTCTGGGTCTAACGCTGTGTCAGCACCACCTCCTGCAACAGCACTCTGTTTGACTCCCCTAAACAGCCTTGCAGTTGCAGCATGGTTGCTGACAGCCCTTCCACAACTCCCCAGGTATCCTGATGTATCTCCACCAGCTTTGGGAGGAACAAACCCAGAGGCCCAGCAGCTGACCTGAGGACAGCTGAATCCTGGCCTCCGGCAGACCTTTCTGTGCATCTGTGAATGGTAGGTCAGGCTGGAATGAACTGGTTGAATTTTTGTGGTGCTCACTAATGATGCAGTTAAGGGAATACCGATGCTATTTTTAAAGTTGAGCCAAGTTATTTAGGTATGAAACCAAGAAGCAGCTGTTTGTACACATGTCATGTCTTGGACATATGGAAACTTTTGTCAGACTACAAATGTTGGGTTAATTCAAAATTCCAAGACCAGATAGAAAGGGAGATATGGTGGCGTGGGCTCGTTGGGCCGAAGGGCCTGTTTCCCCGGCTGATTTTGTTCTTTGGTAAATGTTTATTTTGTCAGGGCTTTGAGGGATATGGATAAGATGGGTAGGTGGAGTTGCTAGAGAAATTAGTCATGATCTGAGTGATTAGAACACATTCAAAAGGCCTCCTAGTCTCATGAATGCAAATAGAATGGTTTAAATCTTGAGATTTGCAGCAGACAGAATATTGGAGAAAAAGGGCATATATATTGAGGGTGCTAGAATACAGATTGCAACAAACTTTGCTGCTTAATGTTAAATTAAGTAGTGTTGTAGATAATAGGATACTTTAATTTAATACTGGTCTAAGTTCCATCTACCTTGAAGACAATATACCTCAATTATATGTATTTATTAAAACATAATTGAGCTCCATGATGTAAAATGCTGGGGTCAGTGGAGATGACTATTCTGGTTTTGGTACCTCTTCAATTTATATAAACAAAAAAAATGTTTTAAATGAAATTACTTTTGAATCACAAGCTGCAGAGGACGGTTTTCACCTTTTAATTGAGGTTAATGATGGACCTTGAGTGGTGCTGCATGTGTTGGCCTCCTTCCATCTGCTCTCCCATGTGTTCTCCCTTCAGTAAACAGATTCCAAATTCAAACTAGATTTTCAAACTACTTCCTGGACCCGATACAGGAAAATAACATGTCATCTGCTCGGCAATCCTTCTGTTCACTGTAAGCATATTGTGGTATTATGACTGCCAAAACAAGGAAAACAGTGTTCCTGTGCATATATACTTTCTAAGTTTTTTACCTGAATGATTGCACCAGAATTGATGTTCTCCTCTGCATATTTAACTTCAACACCCCCATCAGGTTTTGCTTGGAATATTATTAAGCTTCAAAGATTTCTTCCATCCCCGTTGATTGCTTAATTACTCCATCTATTCAATGTGCTGTAAAAAAACACAGCAGTTTTGATTTATGGCTGTGTATATTTGTGGAGTGGGGGACAGCAACACGCTGTGTTGGATTATGTATGTTTTTTGGCAGGCTCTGTGAGCATTTAAAGGGTTTTGAGATACTGGAGGTCAGAAATACCCATAGTGTACACTGGGATGTACACTGCCAGGGACCTGGGCTCGATTCCTGGCTTGGGTCACTGTCTGTGTGGTTTGCACATTCTTCCCGTGTCTGCATGGGTTTCTTCCAGGTGCTCCAGTTTCCTCGCACAGTTTGAAAGACGTGCTGCTTAGGTGCATTGGTCATGCTAAATTCTCACTCAGTGAACCCAAATAGGCACTGGAGCATGGCAAGTAGGGGATTTTCACAGTAACTCCATTGCAGTGTTAACGTAAGCCAATATACGACACTAATAAATAACTTAAAAAATAACTCTTCTTCTGTTGCACCATGCACTGAATGGGAAGGAAGGATTGAGGAGGAGCTCAGAGAGTGAGGAAATGATAATGAACCCCATGTGGCGTGGGAAGAAGCCAAGAGTGTCATCGAGTGAGAGCACCACCCCCACACCACCCCCCCCCCCCCCCACTACCCCCCTTCCCCTACCCCCTCCCCAAATGCAGCACAGAGCCAGGTTTCTGGACTTCTCTATAGAAAGCCTATGATTATCAGAGAGGATGCCATAGAGCTGAGTTATTTGGAAAACTTAGCATTGATATCAAACACACTGATTTAAGAGTAATTAAAAGGGTGATTATGAAGAAGGAAAGCTGAGCGAAAGTTGACAGCCTGCTACCTCCATGGCAAAACAAATGGAAAGAATGATGAATAGAGTGAAAGAGGAAGAGACCAAAATACTTCACGCATTGTAAAAGTCAAAGGGAATGTATTGACAGCTGGTAGCCTTTATTTTAGAAATTTATTGCAACCACTTAATAGTTTTGTTTTTTTGCTGAAGCATGGACTTCCCACAATCTCCTTCACTCAGATTGTCAAAGTGGTTGAAAACCGCCAATTTATTTTGCTATAATTTGTCTTACTAGATTGAAATGTGATGACACATAATCAACAAGAGCATTGTATCTAGCAGTGTTTTGCCGAAACAACAAAGTGAATGATATGTGGCCCTTTCTTCCTGGATTGAGCTCATAACACAATGCAGCACACATAAAATTATAATTACTGATTTCAGCCACAATGGTAAAGTTAGGCTTTGATACCAAGTTACGTTGGGAGATCAAAGTGAATTGGGCTTAATTATTCTTGTCAAAACCAGCTGTTAAAATCATTATCAGCATCCTGGAAGTTACCATTGACCAGAAACTGACTTGGACTAGCCACATAAATGCTATGGCTGCAAAAGCAGGTCAGAGGCTGGAAATGCTGTGTGAGTAACTCATCTCCTGACTCCCCAAACAAAGCCTGTCCAACTTCTACAAGGCACGAGTCAGGAGTGTGATGGAATACTTTCCCCTTGCCTGGATGGGTGCAGCCCCAACAGCACTCAAGAAGCTCAGCACTATCCAGGACAAAACTACCCTTTGGATTGTTACCCCTTCCATAAACATGCACTCTCTCCTCCTTGGATGCACAGTGGCAGCAGCTACAAGGTGCACAGCAGCACCTCACAAGGCTCCTCCAATGGAACCTTGCAAATCTGTGGCATCTACCATTTAGAAGGCCCAGGACAGTAGACACATAGGGATGCCACCACCTGCACTCACCAAGCCACTCACCATCCTAATTTGGAAATAGAGCCTCATTCCTTCTCTGTCACTGGGTCAAAATTCTGGAATTCCCTCCCTAACAACACTGTGGCTGTATCTACACCACATGGTCTGCAGCAGTTGAAGAAGGCAGCTCACCACTGTCTTCTCAAGGCCAATTAAGGATGGACAATAAATGCTGGCCTAACCTCTGACACCCAAGCCCATGAAAAGAATAGTAAAATAACAAAATAACTTTAAAATTCAAATGAGCATTTTTGATTGATGTCAGATATGAGACCATAATATTTACAGAAAGATGAGAAAGATTCAGGAAGCTGAGACTGACTGAAGGTTGGGGCATGAAGGACCTGTCAAACTTTTAAAGCAGAATTTCTAACGTAACTGGCAAGAAGGATAGTGAGATCTAGTTATTAAGTATGCCCCTATGAGCTAAGGGTAAATAAAAAATCACAAGGTAGGCCTGGCAACTTGAACAGTGGGACTTCTTTATGAGAGGTGTACACTCATTCACAGTCAAGTCTTAGACTGCCCAACAGGGTTCCATACTGGGAGGAGCTGGGGTTACCCGACCCGCATTTTTAAAGGGCCGTTCGCACTCCAAACTTCAACATACAACATATATGTATACTTCACACCCCTCTAGCTCTCACATAGTGAGAAAGGCACTTGCTTTGTGGAGACAGCACCTTCCTCCTCGCTTTAATTACCTAAGAAAACCAAGGTCCCAATTGTTCTAAGGCTTTATTTTAAATGATTTGTGTAAGTGCCCCCGCCCTAACGAGGCTGCACACTTGAATCTCCACTGTTTTACAACAGATGTGTATGAAGCATATTGTTAGCATATTCCCCATTTACTGCCTTTACTGCCCAGCATGGATGTTTGAATGATAATTTCTCGGTCCAGCAAGATTTTCTGGTTAGCTAGTTCATTTGAGCATTAACTATCCATACTTTTTTCCAAATCAGAAAAAGACAAAGACAGATAAATTAATTGTTGTAGCATGACAAATTTAGCATACCAATCCACCTAACCTGCACATCTTTGGACTGTGGGGTGGGGGGCGGGGGGAAACTGGAGCACCTGAAGGAAACCCACACAGACACGGGGATAATGTGCAAACTCCATACAGTCACACAGTGCTGGAACTGAACCCATGTTCCTGGCAGTTTGAGGCTGCCGTACTATCCACTGTGCCACTCACCGTCACAGGGCTGGGTCTGGAGTCATGCATTATTTGCAGAGGCAGTGGCCATTTTATTCACCAGCTGCCTCCACTGAAGAGAGAATTTGGTAGGCAGGAATGTGAGACCCAAAGTGTGCAGATTAGACCAGGTAAGAAGAGGTCTGACCCTGATGGAATCATTTGGATAGCCAGACCTTGTTGTAGATCACATTTGCAGGAGTTAAGGCACACTTTTGGGGGAGGTAATGCATCATTTGGGGAGTTAAGGTATCCTTTGGGATTGTTAAAAGTAAACATTATTATGTATAGAATGTGCATACATCTACTGGAATTCTCAACTTGTTAGAGAACAGTCAAGGAACTGTCAATGATTTCAAAAGATGCTAGTTGCGTTGGCAAGGAAGAATAGAGGCAAAGGATAATGGATGAAGATAGTGTTGACATGCTGATTACCATTATTTATGCCATTACTGATGCCAGCACAGATAAAATTTTGCACTTATCTATTAAAATGATGGATCAGGAAAATGCCTCAGAGTATTCCAAAGGGAAACTATATGGTGGATTTCCCGATGGCATTAAAATATTACAGCTGCTTAGGAAAGATATTTTTTGAAATGTTTATGATCTCCACAGTTTCTAGAATGTCCAGGTATGGTTGCAGAACCATCATGTACTGTCATTGCACGGTGAACCATGCTCCAATACTGATCAAGCAAGGCAACACTTGAGACTGTCAACATAATGCAAAATTTTAACTTGAACTGAGGTGGTTTGTCATCACATTGTCCTCCTTGAGAGAACTACTCTCAATTTTCCCATATCCCATTTTGTGGAGAATGTGCAAAAAATTGCTCCAAACATATTGGGCAAAATTAAAATGTATAATGACTTGGTAGAGGCAAAATCTGATAAATATTAATTGTAACACAGAGCAACCAGCAATGAGCAAGATGATTGCTAGCATTGGCCCAGGTCACAAGGACACATTTTAAAAATAGGGTTTAATTGTAGAAATTGTCATATTTGTAGAGTAGATGACATTGGTTCATAAAGATGATAACATCTTGACATCTGTACATGCAGTTCAATGCAATAAACTTACTTAAAGAAGTATTATTAGAGGGGCCAATTTGCTTAATTCCTGATTATTTTAGTAATACGTTACTGGTATGTATGAGATGCCTTGTATTTTCTATAAAACCAGGTCTCAATGCAATAGACATGCTGAAGAAGTAATTGCTTGTTTTTATAGCACCAGGTGGTGCTAGTACTTCATTGTGCTGTAGGAATTGTGTGCTGTGTGCTATTTGCCATGCTGATAGCAGCATATATAAACATTGAACGGTAGACTATGGGCCTATGTCAGTTGAAAGAAGGGAGATTTATTCACCATGAAATACACTACCAACTTCAAGTTGTGCATTTATTGGACACCTACCCAGAGACTCACATTCTAATTATTACAATAATTGCACAGCTATAAGCAATCTTTGAGTCAGTGGGAGATGAATCACTTGTTTGGTTAGACTGTTGCCGACAGTTAATGTCTACTCACTCAATCCCCTACACCATTATTGCCTTTCAGTCAAGTCTCCTCCTGAAGTAGCTTTGCCACATTGGCTGCCACATTTCCTCTATTCAACAAGTGCCCTTGACAAAATACTTCATTGGCTATCGCTTTAGGCATCCTGATGTTGTAAGCGGTAATTATAGAACAGCAGGCTATTTTCTCTATTTGAAAAGAAAATGTTCCACCCATGCCCCTGCCTCAGACGGATTGTCCCGTGAGCTACAACAACTTGCATTTGTTTAGCACCATTGTGTGAAACATTCCAAAATGTTTCAGAGGTGTAAGGGTGGATACAAGAGAGACTGCAAAGCCCGTGCCTGCTGCATCAGCTACTATCCACTAAAGCAACGGCAAGATACTAGAATTCATCTTGGCATCACGGGGTTAGGGAACAGGATGCTGTCTATTCATGTTGCAGTCCAAAAATCCCTGCTCATTTCCCCTGTCAACGGTCACCTGGGCATCTTGGTTGATAATGGAGACTTAACCCTGTGAAAATAAAGAGAGGAAAAGTAGCTCTTCAATGTTTCAAGTAAATATATTCCCTCACTGACAAATCTCAATCACGCATCTTATTTTTCAATCTCATTTTCCTTTTCATAAAATGAAGAAAATGTGTGTTAAAGGCATCATACCTTTCAAGCAAAGGTCAAAGTCACCAGAGGTATTTTGTTGCACTGTTGTAAAGCTTTCTGATTTACCAATCCAATGTCGTTAATGACAAGGGAACAGTCATGTGGCAATGTTACTGGATTAGTAATCCAGAGGCCTAAATTGATGCACCAGAGACAAATCCCAGCACGGCAGCAGGAGGAATTTAAATGTAATGTCTATGTAATGGTGACTCTGAAACTACTTGATTGATTTAAAAATTCCACCTCTTCCATAAATGCTCTGCAATGGAGGAAATCTGCCATCTTCACCAGTCTGGCTTACATGCACCTGCAGATCCACAGTAATGTAATTAACTCTTAACTGCCCTCTAGCCTGCAGTACCTGCAGTGCCTGCGGCATGGTGGCACAGTGATTGGCACTGCTGCTTCACAGCACCAGGATCTGGGTTCGATTCCCAGCTTGGGTCACTGTCTGTGCGGAGTCTGCATGTTCTCCCCCTGTCTGTGTGGGTTTCCTCCGGATGCTCCGGTTTCCTCCCACAGTTTGAAAGATATGCTGGGGGTGGGGGTGAGGGGGTGGGTTTACAGTGGTGTTACAAACACAGTATTAAATAATTGGATGATCTGCTGTCCTTTTAAAAATGTAATGAACTCAAGTCACTTTCAGTTATAAACTTGACAAAAATGAGAAGGTATAACCATATTTAAGTTGCCTTCACTGTTTGTGCTCCACAAGAAGTGAGGATATTGCCCTAGTTTTGATTTCTCTTTAATGTGGCACGCTATCAGTTGCTTTTCCTACATTTCTGTCCAACATTTATTATTTTTCCATGTGCCCAGTTATCATGTATTTGATCTACTGTGTTAATATAATGTGTTGTAAGACTTATTTAGGGACATAGAAGCAGCAGGAGGCCATTCAGCCCATTCAGCCAGCTCCACCATTCAATGCAATCATCAACTTCATCCATTTTCCCCACATTATCCCCATATCCCCATATCCCTTTGTGTCAATTGTGATTTAGAAATCTGTCAATCTCTGCTGTAAACATACTCTGTAAACATAGATGGGTTTTATAACAAATGATAGTCATGGTCACTGTTATTGATTTTTCATTCGAGATTTATTAATCAAATTAAAATTCCAACAGTTGCCATGATGAGTTTTGAACCCATGTCTCCAGAACAACAGCATCTGAAGTGTTCCAATTCTGGGGTTAATCGACCTTATTTTGAATTAAACAGAATGGTCTGTCATTTTAACATGTGACTGATCTCTGCGCCTCCCAGTCCTCCCCCGCTGTATTCTGATAACTTTTTTTCTTTCCATAACAGCACTGGTTAAAATGGTGCAGCAGTCACCTCTATTTTCATTCCTTACAACACAGACCAGTCTCTGAAGCTCTGCCAAGAACAACACAGACAGTGGGGAATGTTGTTTTTTTGAGACACCAGTCAGTCACAGAGCATTGTCTCTTATTCTTCACGAGCTGTGCCAGTGCTGAAAGTGGATTTAATCACTGAAATAAAAACAAATGGAATTGGGTAACAGCTTCTTAAGCCAGCTCGATGCCTCCAGTAATTATCCCCTGTGATAACTGCGTCTGTCTTTATTCCACAGTAAAACTGCATTAATTCAAAAGTGGCTGTGACTGGAAAAGCTTTTCAGTGTAACTTCTGTGTCATTCTATGATTTGTTAGATAAGTTCCTTTTCTCTCCCATTCTCCCCGTATTTCCAGCCTCTTGCTGCAGGGCTACTTTCTGCATTGAGAAGTGCTTATCTCACCCAAAAGAAGTATGGACAGGATAGAGTCTTTGTACACTGTAGTGTCTTGGAACTTGTGACTGCTTTTCTTATTCACAAGTTTCATAATGTGCACGTTGCCACAATCTGATCCTTCAGTCCACAACGTCTAATATCAGCGGCTGCAATCTTTTTTTTTGGGGGGTGGGGAAGAGATATTGGAAGTAAAGGTTTAAGTCCAGGGATCCATACAGGAAAGTGTTGCGTCACACACAGCGTGGGAGGAGTTGCAGCTGAATTCTGTGTCAGAAATGGATTTATTATTGTGCTGCTTAGCTTTGGAACTCAGTGGAGTATGTGACAGGATTTCTAAAACTTCAGTTCAGAGTGCTCAAGGATCTCTGGAGTAATTGTCATGAAGAGAAAAAACGAATGTGGTTACCTTGGAAGTATAAAGTGGTACAGTTAGTTATTTTTCTATGTTTCATTTAAATGGACCTGACAGAATCAGAGCCAAAGCTCTTGTAGTTAGTTTTTCCTTGTCACTGAATATGCTGGTCTTGTAATGTAGTGTCTGAAACACATTGTGTTGTCCTTTTTTGCTGCCTAGTGAACATAAATGCAATTTGATGTTCCACAAGGTCCTTTTTCATGCTTGAGCTTCTGTAAAAATCCATTGTGGTCCCATGGGATCCTTGCTAAAGTTTAGTTTCATTTTTTAGTTGATTCCTATTATACCAACATCAATTAGGCTTAATTTGATTATGGCCAAAGGAGAAACTAAAGCAAAGGATTGCAATATGTTTGCTCAGTGAAATGCTGCTATTTCGGTATCATCCGTTTGTTACCAAAATTTTATATTAAGATCGGTGCCCAGATTTTCCCAGGATATTTTAGGGAAAATGCTGGGACACGAGTGGGAAGAGGTATAGAGGGTTTTTTCCTCATTATCAAGTTGTCCATTGTACTATATGTACAATGTTCGTGAATCAATGAGCAAAATTAACACTATTGTGATTATTAATACAACTCTGCAGTTTGTAAACTAAAATTGGAAGCTGCTTTTTAAACTTCTATTATACTGTGTGAAGACATTCTGCACTGTGGATGTCAGGAAAATATCAGCACAATGGGAAATGGCACGTGTGAATGATTTTTAGTATAGACTTTGAAACGGTTAATTAGCATTTCTCGTCAATTTAATTAATGTTGAAAAGTCTAACTAAAGTGCTCAGGAAGTCCCGTGAGCATTGTCATTTTAATGTCATTTTGAGAGTAATATGTGAAGTAGACAAAGTTTCCTCAACCCTACAGGAGTCTTAGATATAATACTGTCTGCATTCTGGATGCAAAATTTCAGGGACTTCTCCAGAGGAATTTACTCTATTTTTGGTTTGATTTCTCCACAGCACAATTCAGTTGAAGACTGGAGTGAAGAGATAGAAGAAGAGGCTGTTTATAATGTGAGCTTGAAGAAAATCCAAACACAACAAACGGCCAGCAAGGGTGCAAGGTGGCTGGGGGTGAGTATAACTTAATCTTCCCTTCCACTTTTCCTCCTTTTTGTTTTATAAACAATGCATGTACATTGAAATGCTTATATTGGGGTTAAACTCTGGCTTTGTTACATGCTCAAAAGGTTGAATGGGAATTGCCCATTTCATCAGGAATACATTTATCTAAAATCCTGTGTATTGAGGTTACTCGCTGATCAATCACTAAGGAAGGGGAAACAAAAATGAAGCGATATAGCATCAAATGTTAGCAATTAAATTTGATGAAACTAAATCTTTGGCAAATGTCCTTCATCTAGATTAATTTGGTTGTTCCCAGTACTTGGTCAAATTTAGCCATGTACTTTCCTGGTTAATCTTCCAAAGCAAACTTCAGATATATCCAGTGAGTGCTTGTGCTTGGCCAAGTGATTCTATGGGCGTGCATGAAATATTCCTATACCATTGTGGAAAAACCACTTGAGCATTTACAGGGACTAGAGATGCTCACCCTTTTTACCAAGAAAATACTTTCTTTGTTACCTCCTTAGTTTGACCTGAAACTGAGAATTCTGGTGTTCCATGAGGGATTTCACCCACAAAAATAGATTGTACATTTGATGGCTGATTGCAATTGTGGATATTCAGCTCAGACCCTTGTTTACAGTACTACTTTACAAATAAGTTTGATACCATGCTGTTTTTAATTTCCAAATAGCACAGCTGAGATGTTTATAAAACTGAACCAACACTGGAATAGAGCTAGGATCTTTGCAACTTGATAGGGTAGTGAGTTAATGTGGTGGCATTGGGATTACAACCTGATATAGAAGGAGCAATCTAATTTTGTTTACCGATTGTTCTCTCACTTTGTGGTGCATTTAATGCTTTCAAACATGGTATCTTCTTTAGAATCCCTACAGTGCAGAAAGAAGCCATGACATTTGTATCAACTCTGACAAAGCATTTTGTCCAGGCCCTTTCCCTTGCCCTTTTCCTGCAACCCTACACACTTACCATGGCCAATCCACCTAACCTGCACATCTTTGGACCATGGGAGGAAACTGAAGCATCCAGAGAGCCCACACAAACACAGGAAGAATGTGCAAACTCCATACAGTCACCCAAGGCCTGAATTAAATCTGGGTCCCTCAAGCTGAAGTAGCAGTGCTAACCACTGATGTTGGATCTAATGTACAACCATGGAAATCCAAGTTACTCCTGTGATAAATTTGGAACTTGGGATGTAGGAAGTTCAGCCCATTTTTCTGAATAGAGTTGATCACTAATACAGAGGCTTGAGGAGAAATATTCAATTGGAAAGACTTTGTTAAATAGGTGACTTCATATTGTTTGAGAAGCTTATTTTGTCCACAGCCCCTACTTTGTGATTTTTTTTAAAAGAAAACTCTATTTGCATGGAGCTGCCATTTGCTTAACCCCTTCCTTAGATGCATAATCTCACTTAATATTGTCCTTTTGTTATTGTCATCATAGTACTAACAGCACCTGCCGAACCCTGGCCATTTCATCTGCAACTCCAGAACATAAGAGCATAAGAACTAGGAGCAGGAGTAAGCCATTTGGCCCCTTGAATTTGATCAGTCACTGAATAAGATCATGGCTGATCCTTTTGTGGACTCAGCTTTACTTGCCTGCCTATTCACAACCCTCAATTCCTTTATTGATTTTAAAATCTATCTATCTTAGCTTTACAAATCTGCAATGAGATAGCCTCAACTGCTTCATTGAATTTCACCTAGATAACAAGGACACCGATGTCAGACTCCTATTTATTGACTACACCTCAGCCTTCAACACTCATTCCTGTACTCTGTCTCGTCATTGTTTGAGGTCCGACCCACTATGGTGGTGCCTCCAGCAAACTTGAAAATCAAATTGGAGGGGGATTTGGCTGCACAGTCATAGGTGTCTAAGGAGTATACTCATCTCTGAACTCCATGGCGTAGGCCTTGGCACCTCCCTCTGCAACTGGATTCTGAACTTCCTAACTCTGAGACCACAATCAGTAAGGATAGGCAACAGCACCACCTCCACGATCATCCTCAACACTGGTGCCCCACAAGGTTGTGTTCTCAGCCCCCTGCTATATTCGTTATACACCAATGACTGTGGCTAATTTTGCCTTCAATTCGATTTTCAAGTTTGCTGATGATGCCACTGTAGCGAGTCGGATCTCAATCAATGACAAGACAAAGTACAGGAGAGAGAGAATCTGAACTGATGCAGCAACAATAATCTCTACCTCAATGTCAACAAAACAAGGGAGAATGTCATCTACTTCAGGGAGCGTAAAGGAAAACATGCCCCATCTACATCAAAGGGATGAAATAGAAAGGTCGACAGCTTCATGTTTTTAGGTATCCAGATCACCAACACCCTGACTTGGTGCCCCCCATGCCGACATTATAGTTAAGAAAGCCCAATAACGCCTCTACTTTCTCAAGACTAAGGAAATTTGGTATGTCAGCTACGACACTCTCCAACTTTTACAAATGCACCACAGAAAGTGTTCTTTCTGGATACTTTGGTATGGCTCCTGCTCTGCCCATGACAGCAAGGATCTACAAAAGGTTGTGAATGTAGCCCAATCCATCACGCAAACCAGTCTCCCACCCGTTTACTCTGTCTCCACTTCCTGCTACCTTGGCAAAGCAGCCAGCATAATTAAGGACTCCATGCACCCTGGACATTCTCTCTTGCACCACCTTCCTTCGGGAAAAAGGTACAAAAGTCTGAGGTCACATACCAATCGACTCAAGAACAACTTCTTTCCTGTTGCTGTCAGACTTTTGAATGGACTTACCTGCATTAAGTTGATCTTTCTAGCTATGACTGTTTCACTACATCCTGCACTCTTGTTTCCTTCTCTGAAGTATTTTGTTTGTATAGTGCACAAGAAACAATACTTTTCACTGTTCATATACATGTGACAAGAGTAAATCGGATTCACAACCTTTTGGGTGAAGAAGTTACTCCTCAACTCAATCCTAAATCTGCTTCCCCTTATTTTGAGACTATGTCCCTTGAGTTCTAGTTTCCCCTGCCAGTGGAAACAACTTCTCTGCTTCTATCTTATATTCTCTTAATTTTGTGTTTGTAAGATTCCCACCTCATTCTTCATTCCAGTGAGCATGGTCTCAGTCTCATCATAACCCAACCCTCAACTCCAGAATCAACCTCATGAATCTCCTCTGCATCCCCTCAAGTGCCATTATATCCTTAAGTAAGAAAACCAAAACTGTACACAGTATTCCAGGTGTGACTTCACCAGCACCTTATACAGCTGCAACATAACCTCCCTATTTTTAAACTCTCTCCCTCCAGCAATGAAGGACACAATTCCATTTGTTTTAATTATCTGCTGCACCTGCAAACCAACTTTTTGTGATTTATGCACAAGGACACCAGGCTCCTCTGCACAGCAGCATGCTGTGATTTTTTACCATTTGAGTAATAGTCCATTTTGCTGCTATTCCTACCAAAATGGATTACTTCATATTTAACAACATTTGTACTTCATGCCCTACCCACTCAAACTATTTATATCCCTTTGCAGATGTTCTTGCACACTTTGCTCCACCAGTCATCTTCGTGTCATCTGTAAACTTAGACATTCACTTGGTCCCCAACTCCAAATCATCGATATAAATTGTCAATAATTGTGATCCCTGCACTGATCCCTGAGGCATACCACTAGTCACTGATCGCCAACCAGAAAAACACCCATTTACTCCCACTCTTTGCTTTCTGTTAGTTAACCAATCCTTTACCCATGCTAATATAGTATCTACAATACCATGCACCTTTATCCTGTGTAGCAGCCTTTTCTATGGCACCTTGTCAAATGCCTTCTGGAAATCCAGATACATCACATCACTGGCTCCACAGTGCTTCTAATGTCCTCAAAGAATCAGTAACTTAGTCAAACATGATTTGACTTTCATGAATCCATGCGGTGTCTTCCCAATGGGACAATTTCTATCCAGATCTCTTGCTATTTCTTCTTTGATTCAAGCTTTTTTACCCACTACAGAAGTTAAACTAACTGGCCTATAGCCACCTTTTGTCTACCTCTTATTTTAAAAACAGTGGCATCACGTTTGGGGCAGTGCCAGTAGATTGGAAAACAGAGTCAGCAAATTTTGATAAATTGCCACAAATGCATTTGCTATTTTTCCCCGCCATCTCTTGCAGTACCCTGGGATGTATTCCATCAGGGCCAGGAGACTTGTTTCCCTTTAACCCCATTAGCTTGCCCAACACTGCTTATTTAGTGATAATGACCATTTCCAGGTCTTCACCTGTCATAACCTTTTTCACCAATTTTTGGCATGTTATTTGTGTCTTTCACTGTGAAGACTGACACAAAACATCAAAATGTTCAATGCCTTTGCCATTTCCAATGATTAAATTCCTGTTCTCATCTTCTAAAGAGCAAATGTTTACCTTTTCATTTTATATCCTTGTAGAAACTTTTGTTATTTGTTTTTATATTCTGAGCTCATTTACCCTCCTCTATGTAGGTTTTTTCATTGGCTTTCTGCTGAGCTTTAAAGATTTCCCAATCCTCTAGTTTCCCACTAGTCTTTCCTGCTTTGTATGCATTTTCTTTGCATTTGATATCCATGGCTGATTATCCCTTTTTCTACGGTCCTTCCTTATCACTGACATATACTTTTGCTGAGCACTTTGAAAGTCCTCCATTGTCCTATCATAAAGCTATTGCTCCCAGTCTACCTTGGCCAACTCCTCCCCCATCCCATTGTAGTTTTCTCTAAGACACTTAGATTTGGCCTTGCACTCCAGGGTCCTGCTCCTCTGAAATAGCCATGAACAATAGAGCTATTCCTCATTTACAACTCCCAATGTAATCCTGAAAATAGTGCTCCAAATTAAAATCACCTTGGCCTACCCCAGTGTTGAAGTGGAAATTTTTCTGCTTCTTGACTGTGATAGAGAGAAAGGCTCAATAAAATTCATTCCGACCAAATAACTAGTCTTTATTTACGAAAGACTGCATGCAGTAGTGGCAGTAACATGAGTTTGGAGAGCCGTTGTTACAACTTGCTAATTCCTTCTCAAGTACGAGCTTAGATAAAGACTCAGTTCAGTATTTATACATAATCATTATCAGTTTGCCTGATCAGAGCTTATTCAGGAATTTGATCAGTAGTGGCGTCATAAGCAATGTCATAAATCATGGTACAACTTCCTAGAACTCTTTGTCTCATCAGTCATGCCTTTATCTTGTCCTTTAATAGAACAGAAGAAACTTGGTGACTCCTTCATCCCTAACCTCATCTTGCCGTACTCATACAGCCCTAGGTTATGCAGAGATAGCCTTATCAGGTCTTGACCTTCTCCAATCTTATTCATGTCTAGGGTTATGCGGAGTCAGTTTTCCTTATTTTGTACCAAATGGTTGACCAATTTTCCCATCATGCCATTACTTTATTCGTACAACTTCACAACAGCTGTATTCAGCCCCTCAAGCCTGATGGCCATTTGGTTTCTGCACCATGTTTACTCCCCCGATAACCTTTCACCTCTTTGCTTAGCAAGAATTTATCCACCTCTGCCGTAAAAACATTCAAAGAGTGTTTCCACAATGTTTTCAGGAAGAGAGTTCCAAAACCTCAAGACCCTGCTGCCATCAGACTTTTGAATGGACCTACCTTGCATTAAATTGATCTTTCTCTCCACCCTAGCTACGACTGCAATACTACATTCTGCTGTCTCTCTTACTACTTCGAGTAGTATGCTTTGTCTGTGTAGTGCACAAGAAATAATATTTTTCACTGTATGCTCATGTGACAAATCAAAAGCAAACTCTCCAACCCTCTGCTCCATTTTAAATGGATGACCTGAGTGGCTTGCTAGACAGGATAGTCATGAGTGAACCACTTTGCTGTGGGCCTGAAGTTTCATGTAGGTCAGACCTGGTGAGGGTAGCAGAGTTCCTTCTCTAAAGGACATAATGAATCAGATTGTTTTCTTTACAATTGGTAACTTTCCTCCCCTAGATTTAAGTGAATTCAAATTCCATCAGCTGCTCTGATAGGATTGGAACCCATGTTCGTTACAGCATTAGTCTAGGCCTCTGGATTAGTAATCCAATGACACTGTCACTGCCACCATTCCCTCCATGCTCTTCACCCACCCCCCAAAAGAAAACATGTAATAAGGGTGGGTTATGTGCCTGACCTGAAATACGTACATTCAAAAACCTATTGGCTGCCTTGAACCTAACTGGCTCAAAAATCCTCAACTCTTGATTCTCAATACAATTCAATTACCTCCTTGCTGCTTCCCACTGTCAGCTCACTGCCACTCCTGATTCCCCTGCTCAATGCTTCCCTTTGCTACTGTAAGCAAGGGCTTGGGACATGGATGGCGAGAGCAAGGGAGCAAAATGAGTTGCAAGTGTCAAGGCACATGGGGAATGTCAGGGTGGGAGGTGGCAAGCAGAACAGTCACAAAGGGAGATGCCTAGCAATAAACTGTGTCCCTATTAAAATGAAATAGCACAATTGGAACATCCTCTAATTTGACAAACTCACTCAAATGCATGTGTTAGAATGTACTTAAAACAGGTGATGCTTCCACACTGCTGTGACATTGCATTCGTTCTCCCTGCCACAGTTTGTTTCTTGACCCATCTTCAATTCTTTGACACCGTTGACCGGAATGTCCTCTTCAATTACGGTTTCTTTCTCCATGTTAGTGAGACTGTTAATCACCATTGTCTCTCGTCCTCCACTGAGTTCTGTCTGACTGCTTGTCTGATGTGTAGTCCTCCAGGTGGTGTAATATATCCCAGCTTAACATTGAGAAGATTGAATCCACAGTCACCAGGTCTTGTCACTTTATCCCCAACTCTGAACTTTGTCTTCATCATTGACAGTCTTGGAGTTCAGTTTAATTCCATACGCGACATCATAATTGACTACCTAACCCTTGTTGTTTTCTCCTCCAGACTTAACCAATCAAAAATCTTCAGGTCTCCCATCCTTCTTGAACTTTGCTACTCGAATGCTGTCTCACCAAGCCCCACTCACCTTTCTCTGCATTATCAGTGACTTACACAGTAAATGTCACATTTTAAACTTCTTCTTGCCATTGTCTTGAACACTTCCAGCACATGCATTTTCTCCAACACTATCCTCTTTTGTCTGCTGGTTGACTGTTGGCAAACACACCACTGTCTAGGTTTCACTCAAATGCCTCCTCCCAAATCTCTTTGTTATTCCACTGACCACCTTTTTGCTTTCAAGAGCTCCCTTACCTAAAACTTTTGAGCCAAAGTCTGAGAACACCAAGTTGCTCTGGATATATATGTAAGGTGATGCTGCTTATTAGTACTTATTTGAGAAGTGGTGTAGTGGTTTTGATTTACTTTTGAAAGTGATTTACTAGAAGGGTGTGTGATGCTTGTGTCACTAGCTAATGTGAAATAGGAAGTGAATAGCAAAAAGAGCAGGCTCTTTTTAGACAGCTCCTGGTTCATCTATCTAATCTCTGTCTACCTTTCTTGATTCTGTAACTTTGAATATCCTTGCCTAACCCAGAATGCTGAGTGGCACAGCTCTGTTTCATCATTATTTGCTGAACTAGCAGTACAAATTGCAATGAAGGGATAGAGCAGGAATAGGTAATCTCTTGTTTAAAATTGTCAAGGATTCAACATTAGAAAATTTGCCAAGTCTGCCAGCAAATACTGTCAAAGTGTGTGTGTGTGTGTGTGTGTGTGTGTGTGTGTGTGTGTGTGTGTGTGTGTGTGTGTGTGTGTGTGTGTGTGTGTGTGTGTGTGTTTGTCAGTCAGAATCAGTAGTTCAGGCAAGTGGGAATGAATCTATGCAGGATGTTGGGCAGCAAGTTGTTCAGTGCCGTCCCTGTGAACAATGTAAGATTTTGCATCCAGGTCTAAACATCAATATTGTGTTGTTGCAAGCAATGGAATAGCAATGGATTTTGTAAATAAATAATTGCAACAGTCACACTTGTTTCCTGTGATATTTTCCGGTCCTTTCTACACAAAGGAGAAAGTTCAGACAATGTGATCCATCAGCAGTACTGGACTTTGGGAGGATATCCTACCAGCAGTATCCATTGCCTGTCTTGTGAGGCTGCTGTTCTAGGCAGCACTTCTGAATGGGACTTCTACTCCTGAGGTCCTTAGTCCCAGAGCAAAGGGTGGCAACTGGCCTGTCAAGTTCCTGAATGAAATCAGATGTAGTTGCCCTTGCTAAAAAAAAGCACACAGGGCTCCCATTAGCTAGCAGCTGGCAGCCGAGACCTCCAGCAGTGTACTTGGGCTATAAACTATTTTTCCTTTCCTTCAACTATACCATGTGCACCATTTGAGCCTTCTCCATGTGTCATTCTTGCATAGTCAGTCCGTCTATTTATTCCTTACTTAGTAAAGAAGTGACAATTTCTGAGCTTGGACTCTGTTTCTTTGGGTTGTAATTAGGTGATGGTAGCCAGTAGCGTAGCTCATTTCCAATTGTATGTAATGGCAAAATATTAACAATTGTTTCCCTTAAAAATGTATTTTCTTTGCTTCTGTTCTTTCCTTTGCATTTTTGTTGAACATAAAATGTGACAACAGTGTCTAAAGTCTCGAGCCTGTAAAGGCAATCTGCTTTTTCTGTCCTTGAAACATACTTGTGTGTCAAGCTGTCATATAATGGTACAATAATTCATATCTGGAAGGTTTAACTCTGAGGTGTAACAATTCCTCTTAAATATGCCAAATGTTAACATAAACATTTAAAAGAAAGCTAAGTGTGCATCAGGGAGAAAGGGATGGATAGATAGTACTGATAGGATGAAATGCAGTAAGGTAGGAAGAAGCGGACTTTGAATGTTAACACCAGCGCAGACAAGCCATTTGGTCCAAATGGTCTATGCTGTTGATTCTGTATATGTAAATTATTAATTATAGCCCCTTTTTTTTTCAGAATTTGCTTGAGTTTATAGGCGAATAGCCATGTAATCACCATGGTTGTCAGTTTGATTAAAAATCCAGGAAGGCATGTTATTTCTAAATAACCTCTTGTTAGGATCTGTGGTTGATGTTAACTTGGTTTGTGATTGTTGCCACAAATGACTCCTGTTTTAATAGCTGGGGAGAGCGCAATATCTTGACTTTGAACCACATTGCAGCTATCCTTTTATGCAATGATTCTTGCGATAAGCAAGATGACAATTCGTTGGTTCAGTCCATAATGGACTAACCCTAAGCAGTGCTGTGATTTAGGATTCACCCCTTTATAGCTCACACTCGCTAGCTGAGCAATTGTCCCTCTTTTTATTTACTATTAATTTGTGGGTTATCCTGGTAATCACTTCATCAAACTGGCTTCCTGTGGCAAAATTTGCTGTTCAGAAAACATGTTCAGTATCATTTTACTGAATTGCTGTCTCTGCAATGAATTGAGCCTAAAATTGGTTGGAAGTAATACATTTAATGGCAGGAGAATGGCAGCTGAAGGGTGAATATACATGAACACCATTGAAAATAAGATTCTATGTCAAACAGGTTGATAGTGAAAGTGAGGAGGCCCCTCCAATGGACCTTGGGTCAGGTTGGTTTTACCTGAGAAATGAATCAAATAGTTAACTTTTTAAAGAACACTTGGAGTTGGGGATATGCTTGGCTGAAAAGCATTAGTCACCTCCAGCTAACTCCTCACTAATTGTTTTTTAAATTGTAGTGTTCTAACAATCACCCCTACAAAAGTTATTTCATTTGATTGGTGTCCTTTTAAGTGTGGCAGACTTGAGGAAAAGGAGTGATATTTGGTTGTATGTTAACAGGATTCAAATGAACATTTGCTCATAGCTTAGAGGAGATGGCTTGTAATAACCAGGCATGAAATCCAGCCAGGGCCATAGACCAGGCTTGTATTGTAAGTGCCCAGAAGGCCACTCTCATCCAGTCGATTGTGCCTTAAATTGTGGTGTTTGCGCAAGTGTTGACTAGGTTGCTGGTCTTGTTTGTCTCTTAAGAAATGAAATAAAGTCTCATTATAAAAGTCTCACATTTAGCTGGTATAATTTATGGGAAGATAATGTCTGTTCCACAGGCTCCATCAGGTTCAATCGTTTGCAGGACCATGCTGCATGTTGCAACCTAGCCAGTCACTGTCAATAAGCTGTCTGACCATGGTCAGCATTACAGCTGAGCTTGATCATGCCCCCTTAAACATTTTAATAATGTCATCTATTCAACAGAACCATAGGGAATGCTCCTTGTGACCACTTGTACCCCAGTTCTCTCAGTAGCCAATAAGAAATAACTGGCCCTGGAGTATGATATTTAAATTTTGGCTCAAGTCAGTGACTTTTTCCTTATTTCAACGGAAGCCTCTGCTTTTACAACTGCAATCCTCAGTGACGTCAATCCCGCTTGTGTATTTTTTCCCCCTGTTATTGCAGAATCTTTATCTTGTGCTGCCTGAATGTGCTTTTCTGTTTTAATATTGAACACATGTTTATGCTTCTGACATGTAGATCTGAACTAAGTAGTAATGCAGGCAACTTTGAAAACCAAAGTGTGCAGTTGTACACTGCTTTTATTGCACGAGCACCATGGGATCGTGGAGGCTTTTTTTCTGTTGTTATTGTCATCCCTTTTCTCTGCTTTAGTAAACTGTAAAATGAGACTACTTGGTATTTCTACTTGAGAAATGGAAAACACATTATGGAGTGGGGCAGCAGCATTTTGGACAGTGTTTGAAAGATAAGTCTCATGAGAGGAGCTAAGGATCATCTATGAAGTGGTTTAGATACCAATCGCCTGAATTTAATTGTTTTTCAGGTCCTTTGCTTTATCTGATTACACAGTCATTTATTTTACCTCTTGCTTTTGTGTGGCAACAATAAGTACTCTGGTAGACAAGCCTGTGACTTGAGAATCTGACATATTGCATCTATTTTCCTTTATCCAGATGATCCCAAAACTTGGTGTAATAGGTCAGCTAGCTTTTAATTTGTTTGAAATTGGATGGAACAAAAGTATTGGCCCGGATTTTTCATGTCAGCAGCAGTGAGTGTTGAGATGTTAACTGCCATTGTACACTGGGACCTTGCTAAAGTCTGGCCTGACTACATGCGTGGTATTGCCTGGGAAGTTAAATTTCCAGTGGGCACTTTCGCACTACCCGCGCTTCTCTGAAAATACTCTGACACTGACCTTCGTGTCAGAAACTTGGGCCAATTGCTCAATACTAGAATAATGATCTATGTAATGACCTGTTCTGGCACAGGTCAGTAGAGCCTGCACCCTTTCCCCACCTTAAATTGCCTAGACAATCTTGGCCATGATTATCCTCCTTTTTTTCTGCTTACCAGTTTCTTTCCTTGCATCCAAGTCCCTTATTGGGATATGATTCCACAGATGGATGGGTATCAAAGGTTTATTCAAGTACTCATTTGATTTGAGTGAGCCCTCAAGGGTGAGATTGTAAAGGATGATTTCACCAAGGATGACCCAATTCTCAAGTTTATAGTCACATGACTTTTGCCTTCCGACATTTGGATGTTAACAAACTTTTCAACTTTGGTTTGCTAAGCATTATCACAGGATGGGTTTGTGAAGCTGGTAGTTGCTGTTTTGTATCATGATGGTTTAAGGCAGTCTGCCCAGAGGGGCAAAGCCTCTATACCTATGGACCTTCCAGGGGTTCAGGATAGCAAACAGTCCCACTCTCCCTTCTGATGAGAGAAGCACAGAAGCCAATGGTTGTGGTCCTACAATTAGCCCAAATAGACTTGGTGCAGTTTTAGCCTTTAGGGTTCGGCTACTCCCTGGTTGAAATGGCTGAGAACTTACAGATGCCTTGAAGGAAAACAAACAGGGACAGGCTCTACAAGTTCTCTAGTTTTGTCAGCCAGTTGTTATCATTCTTTTGCACCAGCCATTGCTCCCTATCCCTTGATGCCTTTGCCTAATTTTGACAGATGGAGAAACTGCTTTGGTTGCATATGGCGAGAATATGGACAGGAATTCCTGTTTTGGAAATTTTTGGTTCCAATTGCTGCTAACCTTTTTATGTAGGAATCACCTCTCTGCGCTTGATTCCTGTGTGAGCTCATTTTCTTTTTTTTAGAATCCCTCACCAGGGAAAATAATTTTTATCTACACCATTAGATCATTATCTGAATTTAAAAACTCTAACTCAACTAAACATGGGAAAACCAATGTGTCCCATTTTTGTATTTGGAAATGAGGATAAAGTTGTTGATTTAGTTTTAAATATCTCAACTGAAGTCATGTTTGATTCAACATTATTTTGCTATCCTCCTGCTGCCAGACACCGTGGCATTTTGCTTTTATTAATAATTTTCCCTCCTTCATTCTCATTCTCTTCCACCACAATCAGAATTCTAAGGGAAGCAATTATCCCATTCCAAGGGAATAGATTTTACCTCAGGGACTTGCTTTTCAGCGCATCTGTCTCTGTCCTGCCTGCTCTGAAATTCAGTTAAACCATGGCTGATCTGCATCTCGATTCCCATCTCGCTCCCTTGATACATCTGCCTAACAAAATTGACCTGTCTTGGAAGCTGCACTGCAATTGTTCGCGCACCCACAGCTTTTTGAAGAAGAATTTAGGAGGTGGGGGGAGGCATTGATAACAGGAGCCCAATGCTGCAAGTAGTGACTTATTTTACAAGGTAGCAATCGGCAGAAGGAAAAGATGTGATAAATGAAGTGAGTTCTCCATTAGATTTGACTTAATGCTACCAAGTGCCTTAAGTCGAGCATTTGTCTTTTAAATAGTTCAGTTATAGCCTTGACTTGGGCAGGATGCAAAATTGTGTTCAGCACTTGATGAATTTTCCACCATGTCCCTTTGCTATACATTGCGGGGACAAAATAACAAACATTGGGTTTATGCTGGGTCAAAACCTGCAAACAACTGTAGAATGCAATTCTTGAATGTATGCTTTGCATTTGCTCATTAGGAAGGCTGAGTTCTAATTATTGGAAATCATGTATAGTAACCCATAAATTAGCTTCCCTTCCCGCCACACTCTGAATTATTTGTTGAGTATCCAATTCGTGAAATGTAAAACAGATGTGCACGTTTTAAGGAGTAAAAATGTGCCTGCAGCAGCAATCACCCATACAGACTTGCACTATCCAGCTGAAACACATAAGCTATAATTGAGAGGTAACATGCAAACTCTTCTCACAATAACACTGTGCTTCTCATAGCTTGGTCTTTGGTTTTGTTATTTAATTCACAGCTTAATATTTATCCTGCTGAGTATTCATCCCTTAAAAGCACCAAGCAAGCTTCCCCAGCCAGGCAGGGATTTCTACTTTAGCTGTGCTTTTTGTTGAGACCATTATCACTGTTGCTTTTTAGAAGTTGCAACAAAGGAAGCCTCCAAATTAGCTGGGTCTCAACATGTTGATGGCAGAATGCTATTTTTTGTGTTGGCAGGAAAGCGCAATAAACTGGTGTGTTAGCCGCAGTTGGATCCAGCTGTCAATTTTGAAACTTGATCAACACGTGGGAGACCCTGTCTTCCTTGCAGTGAAATGCATCTCCTGCCAGGGTCAGGGGAGATTGAGAAAAGTTGATTGATTGGACATGACACTTGATATGTTTCAATAATCCAGCTGTGGCTTTCTCCTGTTAGCTCTCACTGTTAGAATTTTATTTTTCAAGATCGATTTTAAAAGTGGACTAGAACTGTACAGTAATAGCCTTGCTATAGTGGTGCAATATTTGTCTTTTCAACTGTTCTTCATTTGTACTGGAATGGTTCAAACATTCAATAGTGCTCTGAATTTAATTGAAATATGCTTTGCAAACTTTGTTTTCTGTTGATTTGGAACAAGTCTTGGAAAATACATTTCCGGTAGTTATAGGTGATTCATGACTCTGGCACAGTTGAGAAGCAGACAGAAAGCTTGGCTAGCAAAGTTCAGAGGTTCAAACTTTACATCAAAGTTCAAACCAGGCTGCCCAAAGAGGTAAAATTCCATGACCCACCGCACCTCCATTATCAAAGATGATTCCTATTCCAGCTGGGCACTTGTTGCTGTGAAGGAGACCAAATTTAACACCAGGACGGTTGTGCCATTTTAAAGCTATGAGATCCTGAAGCCCTTTTTTGTTCAGCCCTTGATCTCTCTACACGGCCAGGCTGAATAATCACTGAGGCAGCATATGGAAGAGACTTTGCATAAAGTAAAATCAGAGCTTTGCTTTTTTTATCCACCCTCCCTCTTTTTTTACATTTCCTGTCAGCTCAGCAAACGTTTTGCATTTCAACTTTGCTTCCAGCCAAGGCAAGCTTGCTTTCAAGAGTAATTAGATTTTCTAAAAACAATATTGTTGGGAAATGTGAGGCCTATGATAATGTAGTGGAGGATTCAGACATGATTGAAGCCAGACTGACCCGCTTCCTGTTGTGTGCTGTGGCCCGGGGCTGTAGAACATATAATTCCACAATGCCTGTGGAAACTCACTGGGCTGCGTTACAAGCTATTTTCTGCCAAAGACCTTGTTGGGTTTTTTTTCTGGTGACTGGATTGAAGTAGAAATTGTAAACCAGCGCGTGGGCAGATAATGAATTTAATACTGAAAGTTTTTTTTATTTAGGATTAAGGTTTGATATTGTTGCCCTGTATCCAAAACTAACTTCAAGTTTCAATTTGTGCTTTAGTATTAATTTAGCTTTCATTACATTTTTGTTTGAACTTATCATTTATACTTACCACACGCATGAATTTTTTCAACTGACTGATCCAGCTAATATTAACAGAAAATGCAGAAAATGAGGGAAATGAGTTTGAGCTCAATATGACTCTTCAGAAACATGTTTCTCCCTCTCCACAGACACTGCCAGACCCACTGAGTTTTTCCAGTTTCAGCTTTCCATTTGCAGTATTTTTGCTTATGTTCTAATGAATAGCATGTACAGTCTTTACAATATTACCCTCTTGTGTGTTCTGTTAGTCAGGATTCTGGAAATGCAAATGCAAATGCCAGTAATAGACACAAGCAGGCTTGGGTGCATCTGGGGTAAGAATGGTCATATCTTGGGGTTTGGATCCATCATCTTAACAGATGTTGATTGTCCTCTGCAGCATTTTCTGTTCTGGGTCGAAACTCCATTTCAACCAGGTATGCAGCTGCATAAACACGTTTAGTGGAGGGAGAAAGATCTGGGAAGCCCGTTGCTGGCAGTGCACTCACCAGACACTGGGAATTCACATTTGCTAAAGAAGGATGGATTACAAAGAACAGAAAATTACTGCACAGGAACAAGCCCTTCTGTCCCCCAAGCCTGCACCGACTATGCTGCCCGATTTAACTAAAACCCCCTATGCTTCCGGAGACATTCCAACTTGACATCCATTTGTGGGATAAATACCAGCTGGGAGCTAAGTGGCTCATTGGAATAAAAGTTGTATGATCCTGCATTTCTGAGAGGCGCAAGTGGTGAGACAGTAACTGATTGCAGGGCCACCATGAAGTACAAGATTGATTTACAACAGAATAGTACACATTACAGAAATGAACATGTGCTGACTACTGGCAAATTGATCTGTGTTTAACCTGGTGGTGCAAAGTATTTACTAATTGAAGAAATTGGTGCGATTCTGGATAAAGTTGGTTTTGACCATGAGGAAAGTTAGCAGTACTGCTTTCTGTATGTACAACAACTGCAAAGAGCTTTCAGTACTAGCTCTTCTTGGAGTGCACAGTAAAGTGCTTTATATGCTCTGTCTGAGGCCAGAAATCTCCATTCACCTGACGAAGGGACTAACCCCGAAAGCTAGTGAGTGTACTATCAAATCAATCGGTTGGACTTAAACCTGGTGTTGTCAGACTTTTTACTGTGCGCAGTAAATACAGAATAAATTTCAAATTTAGAATTATTCTATTTTTGTTAATTGTTGAATTGAAAACCAGCCAGGAAGAGTTAGAAAATGGAGAGCTGAACTAACCAAGAACATTTAATGTTGAAACTTACAGGTGGCTGGTTAGTTGGATGACTTGTTATTCCATTCCATCTCATCACTTCAATCACACCCCTCCAAACTAATTTCCTTAAAGTTTATGAAGGAAATGTAATAAGTTAAAAGGATCCTGGAGATGATTATAAATCATGGAAAGTTTGTTTGTAATTTAAATTTCCCCTTCCTGGATGTGGTACAGCAAGCCAGATATTTATGAGTAGCTCATACAGGCGTGAGCTTAAACAGAGTTCCAGCCGGCCATTTTACCATGTGGGGGTGCAGCAGCATCGCAGCAGGCCCTATCCTGTACTTGCCCAACAGAGGCTTTTTTCTTCTCCTCCCTACTCATGAGTTTAATTGTGGAACCCCCTCATCCTGCTCCAGCTGGACAGCATTGGAACTTGGAACATTCTTGTTTGGCTCCATTGGGAAGCTTTCTCTTTTCTCATCTACTGGGGATTACCCTCTGCATTTTTTCATGCTCCAGTACACTAATTCCTCCAATTATCAGTGAACTAGTCACATGCACATAATGTTTTGGCTTTAACTATTTTGTATGAAATGGTTTCCATAATACATGAAATGACCAGTCAATGTCAAATAAGATTGAACAAAATCAGCCTCCCTTTCATTGTAACCACTTCCAACCTTGCAATGCATGCACTCTTATTGTTTATCCCTGATTTTGTTTCATTCTGTGATTGGTGACCAGGCCTTCAAATGCCAAATCCTTAAACTCTGGAATTCCTTCCTAAAACTCATGTTTTCCTTACCTCTACTGGTAAAAGACTCCTCTTTAAAAATGTATATTTCTGATCAAGTATTTCTCTTCAAGACTTGGTCTCAATTTCATTTAATAATGATTCTGTGAGGCATCTTGTAATGTCTCTACAACATAAATGTTATGGAAATGAATGTTCTTGTTGCTGTACTTTTGCGTGGCATTGACCTTTTTTATCTTTGCATCCCGTAGGTGGAAAGAGACAAGGTGCCTCCAGGTCACACCGTCAGTCAGTTTGAAACGCGCAGAGTCCGTACAATTAAGGCTGGGACCTTAGGGAAGCTTGTAGAAAATGTATTTACAGCTTCTGATGACAATGATTTCAGCTATATCGACATATTCCTCTCAACATACAGAACTTTTACTACGGCTGATCGTGTGTTGGAACTCTTGCTGGATGGGTGAGAACAATTAAGTGGCATCTCTTGTTTAATGGCAGTAGTAGAAAGGATTTTTTTGGTCAGGTTATTTTCATGTTTGAATCTGCCCCACATTTCAATCATGGCTGATATGTTTCCTGGCCACATTCCCCCTTTAATCTCCTTACTAATCCAAACCCATCATTCTCTGCCTTAAATACACCTGGTCTTCTGTGGTAACAAATTTCATAGATTCTCCACTCTGTAGCAGAAGAAATTCCTCTTCATCTTGGTTCTAAAGGGTCAGCCCTAAGTCTGTGCCCTCAGATCCCGGTCTCTTACTAATGGAAACATCTTCTCTTCCACTCTATTCAGGCCTTTCAGAATTCTGTAAGTTTCAATGAGATTCCCCCCTCATCCATATAAGCTCCACTTGAGTACAGACCCAGAGTCCTAAATGTTTCTCATTCATCAAGCTTTTCGTTCACGAAATAATCCTCATGAACCTCCTCTGGACCCTCACCTCAAGGTCAGTATATCCTTCTTTGGATGTAGGGCCCACAATTGCTTTCAATATTCCAAATGTGGTCCAACCAGAGCCTTTATACAGCCTTTGCAATACATCCCTGCTTTTGTATTCTAGTCCTCTTGAAATGAATGCTAACATATTTGCTGCCTTAACTACCAGTTCCACTGCAAGTTAATTTCGAGAATCCTGAACTCGGACTCCCAAGTCCCCTTGCACTTCAGATTTCTGAATTCTGTCCCCATTTAGAAGATAGCCTGTCTCTATTCTTACTACCAAAATGCATAACCTCACTTCCCCATGTTGTATTCCATCTGCCACTACGCTGACCACTCTTAAAACCTGTCAAAGTCTTTCTGCAACCTCCCCACATTCTCAATGCTACCTGTTGCTCCACCTATCTTTTGTATCATCTGGCAGTTCTCTGCTGGAGGCACCAGCCCAGCTGGTTAACTCCATTGGCACAATACCATCTAAACTTGTGTGTAATCCTTTTCCAAATGTTGCCTTGCAGAAAGCAATGATACTTTTCTGCTTTAGATGAAGGCGAGCAAATGTTTGTCTCACTGATTGCTTTCTTAGAGGTTACAATTGACATTTGCATTGATTGTTTTTAACCAGAATTCACAAGCAATACATAACCATTCTCTTATTCAATATGATGAAAAGTTAAAATCTCAAACATTTTTCTTGTATTCTAAATGAGAAAAACAACTACTGATCCCATAAGCAAAGAGTTCCAGTAATGCAGATGTAAGAACAAGAACAAAGTTACCGTTAAGACAGTCTTGCAGCATGTTCCCCACAAAATATGCTTTGTTCATCTTTGATTCCACTGTTTTCAACACTTTTCCAAACAATAAAATATTTCATGTTTTCCTATTGCCTCTATTTTTGGGTCAAATAATATTTAATAACCTTCCCTTATGAAATCTTTAAGTTGCAAAAGTTCCTTGCTCTTCTTTGAAGCTGGAAAATCTAGTCTCTCCTACAATTTGCCTGTAGATTCACTTCACTGTGGCATTTTATTAAAAAATTTATGCATTTAGTACCTTTATCTCTTGACTCTGCCAGACAAATTCTCTATTGACCTTTTCCCAGCCTAATAAATTTACACACAAAAAGTAGCAAACTACTCCCCAAATGGGGAGCTTGGTTTTGCTTAGTTGGCTGAATGAAGCAGACTGACACTAAAGCATGGGTTCAGTTCCTGTACCGGCTGAGGGTTATGCCTGAAGGCTCTATCTTCTCAAACTTGCCCCTTGCCTGAGGTGTGGTGATCCTCGGATTGAATCACCACCAATCAGCTCTCCCCCTCAGAGGGAGCACACTATGGTCATCTTGGACTATGTGGTGACTTTACCTTTATTCCCCCAATAACAGCCATACCAACCCCTCCTCTTGCCAATCCCTCCTCCCTGAAAAAAAGACATTCAACATAATGAAGCATCGCATGTAGAGGTTTGGGATAGAACTGAATAAAGCAGAACCACAAAACATAAATCCACAACCATGTGGTAATGTTTGTGCTCAAATGATCACAAAATAACTGTGATCTTGCTCGAGCCAATCATGTACAATCCGTACAAAGTTTGAAAACGCAGTAAGCAGTTTGCCATGATGACCGGACACCTGTATTAAAAGTTTATTACCATTACTGAGACTTGTTGTTTGTAGGTTATAGCTACCTGCATCAGGTAATATTCTGAATGTGTAAATGTCTGGAGGGTTTAAAAAAATTGATTGTTGTTGTGCCCATTGTAAAGTTTCTAAATTGAATATTTAAAACTAAGCCTGATTAGAAAATCTGAGATGTTGGTCAAATCTGTTTATTACTGAAATATGGAAGATATCACAATCATTCTGCAGCAATGACACATAAAGTACTTTTTAAATGCCATCAGAGGCAAGACTTTGGTTTCTCCTTGTCTGTTCCTCACACTTACTGTGCTTCACAAGTGGTCAATTGGGGTCACTGTGCACAACTCAGTAGTGGTGCTAGCCAGTGTGCCCCAACTGAGTTGATGACCTTTGTGTTCTGACTTTAGAGGGACAAACTGCATTTGGGGAAGAAGAGTTTACTAAATATTCTATAGTTGGGAAAGCTTAAAATTGGCAAAACAACCACAGAAGATTTTTCTTGAAAGCTACAAGCTTGTGATTTGGTTTGCACTGTCTGCAAGGGTGTTGGAAGTATTAATAGCAATATGCTTGAAAAGGAAGTATTGCATGGCCATGTAGAAGGAGTAGAGTTAACGTACAGCAGTTTCAAGAGCTTACACAGGTCTATAGTGGGCTGAATGTCCTTAACCTGTGCAGGCTATGATTTTAAGATAGAAAATGTCACCGTGCTAAAAATGGTGACATTTCTCATCTCTTCCCTCTGTTTCCCCAAACATGTTTTCATGTCTATTTGGGCTGCCTTTAATATTTGTATCAATCCTAGAGATTCAAAAGCTTCTATTTTAAAAATTGCATAATCACAATACCTTCAATGGAACTGTTATTTAGGTCTTGAAGTTAAGGTTGATCTGGCACTGTTGGACAATGAAACAAGGATAAATATATTGAAGAAATGGATCATCTCTGCTGCACCCGCTGCAGCCTCATTTTTGGTATCCTGTAAACTTCCTATGAAGGTTTTGAAGGAAATCATTCATTGCAGTCATACATCTAGAGTGACTTACAATTATAGAATCCCTGCTGTGCAGAAGGAGGCCATTTGCCCATCAGGCCTGCCCTAAGAACTATTCCTGTAACCTCCATGTGTTTACTCTGACACTTTTAATAACAGCCAAATGTCAATGCAACTGTTTTAATAACTTTTTCCTGACCAATTGCTGGTGCAGAAACTGTGATAGTCTAAACTATGAGGAAAATCGTAATTGTTTTCCCGGGCATTTGCAGTCATCAGACGGCAAGTTCAATCCAATGTGTAACCACTTACAGAAATTATAAAATATTAAAGAAATGAGTTTGCTGCTTCCTTCCACGTCTCCCTTGCACGCTCTGTCTCTTCCCAGGTGCAGTTATCCGTCTGGAGTGTGACAGATCAGCTTATCAAGGGTTTAAATATCAAATCCTCAGTCTGCAAGGGTTCATTTTAAATGGCCAGATGCAAATGCTTGTTGGAAATGATTTAATTTGTGCGTTTTGATGAATTGCAGGTATGGAAACCCCCACAGCCCCAACTATATTGCAAATAGAAATCGTACTTCTCCAGGAACAACTGCAGTGATCGGAGAGTAAGTTAAATTCTGCTTCATCCCAAACAATGCAAAAACAGAATTGCTGGAGAGACAGAAATTCTTGTAAGATTATGTGGCAGCAGCTTTCTGAATGCATCTCATGGAAGTGCCATTTTGGACAATATCAACTGAATTAGAGACTGCTTGACACAGGAAAAAAATCTGTAATTTGTGATTGAAATTTTATGAACAGCTGGTCAAGTCTTTTTGAGACTGTTAAGTGGGAGCTGATCTTCCTTCAGGCAATGGGACCCAAGGCTGCACGCTACCAATAGTGACCAGTTAAGAGACTGCAGCTGGGCCTACTATCCAATTTAGGATGCAGTCTAGTCCCAAGAGCTTCTGGTCTAATCAGATGGATGGCAAATTAACAGCCTCTCCTCCAGTGGCTGCTGAGGATAGGGCATCTCAATGATGGGTTGGGGGGTGCCAGAAACTTGAGACATTGGTGGGGTTTAGAAGCTGCATTTATATGACAACAGAAACTGGTGCAGCAGCCCCTCAAGGCAGGAAGTGGTCCTCAGTTGGTATTGTAATTGGCTGCCCAGTAGTTTTGCCAAGCTGCCCAAGTGCCACACTTTTGGCAAATATGGCATAGCACTGGACAAGGATTAGGCTAGACTACTGATTACTTCTTATTATTTTGCCAAAATTCATACCCCCTGGCCCATCACCAATTGTCCAGGAAAGTGCAACACTGTATTGACACAGCATCAAAACTCTTCAATGAGTAATTGGAAAATGACGTGCCCTTCAGGCATGTTCACTTCCAGCAACTGGTTATACCACAAAGTTCCATTTGAAATTTCAAAGATTTAAAAAAAAAGTCACCATCTCATGCAATGATGAGTATCTTGAGTGTGATCTGTTTTGTAAACCCTGCTGATCAAGATTTGAAATACTGCATCTTCAGTTTAAAGGGGTGTGGGGAGAGGGATGTTTAATGGGTTTAATTTTGAATGCAAATACATGCTTTATGACCACAGCGATGAAGACTTTGACATGCCAAACTGCAAGCTAGTTTCAATGTTATGTTCTTCAGGAACTAACTCAGTCGAGTAATGTGATACAACAATCACATTACTGACTCTCTCTGCATTTGTCTTATTCTTCAATATTTCTAAATGAAAAATATATTAGTACAGAATAAAAGATGATGCATTAATGCAAACCAGCTGATCAAAGGTTGAAATATTGAATCCCAGAGTCTCCTGTTTTTTAAATGATGGCCACTTGTGGATGCATCACTTTTCTTTGTGACCAATTGCACCTGCAGAAACTGTGACAGTCCAAATGGTGAGGGAAATGGAAATCATGTTTCTCCAGGAGCCATTGCAGTAATTGGAAAGTGAGCTTAATCTGATGTATGGCAGCAATTCCTTCTTCCAGAACACCGCAATGTAAATGTGAATGGTTGGGGAGCTAACAGTTCCTGTAGATAATGTATGAACTTGCTCATAAGGGCATGTAATAGTGCAGCAAACACCATCTAGACCATAGCAATCACATGAAAGGAACTGACTGAGGTCCTGGCACAGTAGCACAGTGGTTAGCACTGCTGCTTCACAGTACCAGGGACCCAGTTCGATTCCTGACTTGGATCACTGTGTGGAGTTTGCACCTTCTCCCTGTGTCTGTGTGGGTTTCCTCCCACATTCTGAAAGATGTACTGGTTTGGTGCATTGACCCAAACAGATGCCAGACTATGGTGGCTGGGGGAATTTCACAGTAACTTAATTGCAGTGTTAATGTAAGCTTTATTTGTGAGTAATAATGTTTTTGCATTATTCCTAGAGGTAGTTTTTAACTTTTTGTGAGAGTCTTTTTTGAGGGGTTGGGGGGGCAGAAAACGATAGGAGGAGACAGAAAGAAGGGGAGGTTTTGTGAGTGATGGCAAAGCCCTGCTGCTGGTTCTGAAGTGGCCTTGGACCCAGGGCAGCATGTTGCTGCGGGTGGCCAGCTCTCATGAACCTGATCCAATAAATGGTGTTGCCTGGTCTCAGACTGCCTGTCTAATCACTGGGATGTCACCTCAGGAACCACTCATTCAGCGGTACTGGTCTCCATTGCTGAGGTTGCCTCCAGAATAGGCCAAGATTTACCCGGTGATTTCCCCAAGTGGTGAGCAGGGTTGCCTGTGGAGGTAGTAGCAAGTAACGGGCTACTTTTTTATCCATACATGGGATGTGGATGTCACCGGCTGGGCCAGCATTTATTGCCCATCCCTATTTGCCCTCCAGAAGATGGTGGTGAGCTACCTTCTGGAATTGCTATTGCCCCTGAATGATCTGAAGGAAACTTGATGGCGGCGTTTCATGTGTTTACTCTTTGTCCTTCTAGGTGGTAGATGTCTTGGGCTATTATTGTTGAAGTGGGCCTTGGTGAGTTCCTGCAGTGCATTTTGCAGCTGATGTATATTGCTGTCACTGATGGAGGAAGTGAATATTGAAGGTGATGATATGGTACCAATCAAGCAGGCTGTTTTGTCTTGGATGGTGTCGAGCTTCTTGTATTGTTAGAACTGCTGTCATCAATGGGGAGAGTATTTAATAACACTCCTGACTTGTTGATATTGAACAGGTTTGGAAAGTCAGGAGGCAGGTTACCTGCTGCAGAATGCCCAGCTCTGACTTGCTGTTATAGCTGTTATATCTATAGGCTGGTCCAGTTTTGTTTCTACCTTGGGGGTTATGATTCAGAGATAGTTGGGAATCAGCAACAATGATGCAATTGAATTTCAAGGGGTGATTGTTGAATTCAATTTGCAAATGGTGCTGAATCATATATGGTCATCAGCTAACATGACCACTTCTGATCTTATGGGGGAAAGGTCATTGAATGAAGTAGTTGATGATGGCTGGGTCGAAGACACGCTCTCTTCTGAGGAACTCCCGCAGTGATGTCCTTGGACTGAATTGACAGACCTCTAACAAGCACAACCATCTTCCTTTCTGCTGCTTGCAACTTCAGCCAGAGGAGAGTTTTACCCCTGATTTCCCATTGATTCCAATATTGCCTGGGTTCCTTGATGTCGATGGCAGTCACTCTGACCTTGCCTCTTGATTTCCATTCTTTGTGTCTGTTTGAACTAAAGTTGTGATGTGGCCAGGTGCTAAGTGACCCTGACTGAATCCAAACTGAACACTTGTGCACAGGTTATGCTGTGTGATAGCACTGTTGATGGCCCCTTCCATCACTTCCCTGATTGAAAGTAGACTGATGAGATGGTGATTTGCTGGGCTGCATTTTGTGTGCAGAACCTACCTGGGCACATTTCCACGTTTTTGGGTAGATACCAGTGTTGTAGTTGGACTGGGACAGCGAATTCTCAAGCACAAATCTTCAATACTATTGGTGTAATGTTTTTGGGGTCCTTTGAGGTATCCAGTGACTTCAGATGTTTCTTTGTTACATGAAGTGAATCAAATTTGCTGAAGGCGGTTTAGAACGGAGTTGAGGAGGAACTTCTTCACTCAAAGGGTGGTGAATCTCTGGAATTCTCTGCCCGTTGAAGTGGTGGAGGCTGCCTCGCTAAATATTTTTAAGAAGCGGGTTGATGGGTTCTTGATAAGAGAGGGGATTAAGGGTTATGGGGAGAGGGTGGGAAAGTGGAACTGAGCCACAACAGATCAGCCATGATCTTATTGAATGGCGGGGCAGGCTCGAAGGGCTAGATGGCCTACTCCTGCTCCTATTTCTTATGTTCTTATGTTCTTAAGACTGGCATCAATGATGCTTGGGTCACAGAGGCCAAAGTGGACCCAGTTCGATTCCTGGCTTGGGCCACTGTCTGTGTGAAGTTTGCACTTTCTCCCTGTATCTGCATGGGTTTCCTCCCACATTCTGAAAGGTGTGCTGGTTTGGTGCATTGACCCGAACAGGTGCTGGACTATGGTGAGAAGGGGAATTCCCCAGTAACTTAATTGCAGTGTTAATGTAAGCTTTACTTGCGACTAATATTTATTTTTGTCTGATGTTTGCATTATTCCTAGAGGTAGTTTTAACTTTTTTGTGGGTGTTTGTGGGGAGGAAAGAGAGAAAAGGGGAGGATTTTTTGGGTGATGGCAAAGTCCTGTGCTGGTTCTGAAGTGGCATTGGACCCAGGGCAGCATGTTGCTGGTGGTTGCCTGCTGCCATGGATCTGACCAATAAATGGTATTGCCTGGTCTCCAGAACTGCCTGTCCAATCACTGGGTTGTTTCAGCAACCACCTCTACAGCGCTACTGGTGGCCATTGCTGAGGTTGCCTCCAGAATAGGCCAGGATTGACCTGGTGACTTCTCCAAGTGGTGGCCATGGTTGGCATGAGCAAAATGCCTGTGGAAGTAGCAATTGATTGGCTACTTTTTGATCCATACATGGGATGTGGGTGTTCCTGGCTAGGCTAGCATTTATTGCCTGTCCCTGTTTGCTCTCCAGAAGATGGTGGATGGTGAGCTGTCTTCTTGAATTGATATTGTCCCTGAAGTGTCGGTACATCAATGGTGCTGTTAGGGAGGGAATGCCAGGACTTTGACCCAGCAACAGTGAAGGAATGGTGATATATTTCCAAGTCAGGATGGTGAATGACTTGGAGGAAACATGGGAGGTGGTGGCGCTCCATGTCTTTACTCTTTGCTCTCCTAGATAGTAGAGTACAAGGAGGAATAAGAGTGTTGAAGTTGGCCTTGGTGAGTTCCTGCAGTGCATCCTGCAGCTGATGTACACTGCTGTCACTGATGACGGAAGTGAATATTGAAGGTGATGGATATGGTACCAATCAAGCAGGCTGTTTTGTCTTGGATGGTGTTGAGCTTCTTGTGTTATTGGAACTGCAGTTATCAATAGGGTGAGTATTCCATATCATTCCTGACTTGTGAGTTATAGATACTGAACAGGTTTTGGAGAATCAGGAAGCAAGTTACCTGCTGTGGAATTCCCAGCCTCTGACTTGCTGTTATAGCTGCAACACTGGTCCAATTTAGTTTCTGATGAATTGCAACCCCCAGATAGAGATAGTTGGGAATCAGCAACAATAATACAATTGAATTTCAAGGGATGATGGTTGGATTCAAGTCACAAATGGTTCTTAATCATGTGCAATCATCAGCAAAATGCCCACTTCTGACCGTTATGGAGGGAAGGTCATTGAAAGAAGCAACTGAAGATGGCTGGGCTGAGGATCACTCTCTCTCTCCCCTGAAGAACTCATGCAGATATGTCCTAGGACTGAATTGACAGACCTTACAAGTACAACCATCTTCCTTTCTGCTGGGTACAACTCCAGCCAGTGGAGAGTTTTCCCTCTGATTTCCCATTGACTCCAGTATTGCCTGTGTTCCTTGATGTTGATGGCAGTCACTCTGACCTTGCTTCTTGATTTCAATTCTTTTTGTGCCTATTTGAACTAAAGTTGTAATGAGGCCAGAAGTTAAGTGGCTCTGACTAAATCCAAAATGAACACTTGTGCACAGATTATTCTGTGTGATTTGATGGGCTGCTGCTTGTGTGAAGAACCTACCTGGGCATATTTCCACATTGTTGGGTAGACTCCAGTGTTGTAGTTGGACTGGAACAGCTTGGATAGGGGCACAGAAAATTCTCAAGCACAAATCCTCAATACTATTGGTGTAATGTTGTTGGGGGTCTTTATCTTTGAGGTATCCAGTGACTTCAGATATTTCTTTATTACATGAAGTGAATCAAATTTGCGGATGACTGGCATCGATGATGCTTGGAGCACTGGGGAGGCCAAAATGCATCATCCACTTGGCACTTCTGGGCAAAGATTATTGCAAATGCTTCTTCAGCTAATTCTTTTGCACAGATGTGCTAGGAGTGGGGATAATTGTGGACTTGCCTCCCCCAGTGAGTTGTTTAATTGTCCACCACCATTCACAATTAGATGTGGCAAGACTGCAGAGCTTGGCTCTGATCCACAGTCTATCACCTTGCTGTTTATACTGTTGGGCAGCAAATAGCCCTGTGTTGTAGTTTCACCAGGGTTGTGCCACATTTCTAGTTTTCCTCCTGGCTTGTCTGCTTGTACACTTCATTCAACTAGGGTTGATCCCCAGCTTGTTTATAATGGTGAGGAATTTGCAAGTTCATGAAGGATATTCGATAAACCCAGGTGATGAAGCCTTGAAATACTGCATCTTCAGTTTAAGGGTGGGGGGGTATTTAATGGGTTTAATTTTGAATGCAAATATTTGCATAAAATGATATGATGATATGCTTTATGACCACAGCTATGAAAACATTGACAGTCCAAACTGCAAGGAAGATAGTAAGCCATCATGTTCATCAGAAACCAAGTCAGTCAAGAAGTAAGTTTGATCGAATGTCTGACTAAACTCTGCTTCATTCAGAATCTGTGTAAAAAGGAATTGCTGGCGCTTCCTGTAAGAATCATGGAGGAACAGCTTCATATAATAGTGTAGTGAAAACCATTCCAGACCACAACAATCACATTACTAACTCCCTCTGCATTTGTCTTATTTCTTGACATTCCTAAATGAAAAATACGTTCGTACAGAACAAAAGATGATGCATTAAAGCAAACCAGCTTGTCAAAGGTTGAAATATTGAATCCCAGAGTCTCCTGTTTTTTAAATGATGGCCTCTTGTGGATGCAAGCGTTTGTTTAAAATTACTTTTCTTTGTGACCAATTGCACCAAATGGTCCAAATGGTGAGGAAGCTGGAAGTCGTGTTTCTCCAGGAACAATTGCAGTAATCGGAAAGTAAGTTTAATCTGATATGTGACAGCAATTCATTCAGAACATGACAACATAAATGTGAATGGCTGGAGAGCTAGCAGTTCCTGTAGATAATGTAGGAACTTGCTCATAAAGGCATGTAGTAGTGCAGCAAACACCATTGCAATCAGAAGAGAGGAATTGATCGAGAGCTTGGCACGGTAGCACAATGGTTAGCACTTCTGTTTCACAATGCCAAGAACCTGGTTCGATTTCCGGCTTGGGTCACTGGACTTTGCATACTCTCCCTGTGTCTGTGTGGGTTTCCTCCCACATTCTGAAAGATGTGCAAGTTAGGAATTAAGTTGACTTTAACAGGTGCCGGATTATGGTGACTAGGGGAGTTTCACAGTAATTAGTTGTTGTGTTTATGGTAAGGTATACCTATGACAAATAATTTTTTTGTCTAATGTTTCCATTATTCCTAGAGGCAGTTAAGATCTTTTCTGCGTGTGTTTTGGGAGAGGGAGGAGGACGTTTTGTGGGTGAAAGCAAAGCCCTCCTGCTGGTTTTAAAGTGGCATTGGACCCAGGGCAGCATGTTGCTGGTAGTCGCCTGCTGCCATGGACCTGATCCAATAAATAGTGTTGCCTGGTCTCCTGAACTGCCTGTCCAATCACTGGGATGTTTCAGCAAACACACATTCAGTGCTACTGGTGGCCATTGCTGAGGTTGCCTCCAGAATAGGCCAGGATTTATCTGGTGTTTTCCCCAAGTGGTGAGCATGGTTGGCATGAGCAAAATACCTACGGAAGTAGCGAGTCATTGACTACTTTTTGATCCATACATGGGATGTGGGAGTCCCTAGCTGGGCCAGCATTTATTGCCTGTTCCTAATTGCCTTGAGAAGATGGTGGTGAGTTATCTTCTTGAATTGCTATTGTCCCTGAAGTGTAGGTACATCAATGGTGCTGTTGGGGAGGGAATGCCAGGACTTTGACCCAGCAACAGTGAAGGAATGGTGATACATTTCCAAGTCAGGATGGTTAATAACCTGGAGGAAACCTGGGAGGTGGTGGCATTCCATGTGTTTACTCTTTGTCCTCCTAAGTGGTAGAAAACATGGGCTAATAAGATTGTTGAAATAGGTCTTGGTGAGTTCTTGCAGTGCATTTTGTAGCTGATGTACACTGCTATCACTGGTGGAGGAAATGAATATTGAAGGTGATGGATATGGCTGCTTTGTCTTGGATGGTGTCGTGTTTCTTGTTGGAACTGCAGTCATCAATGGGGAGAAGATTATTCCATACCACTCCTGACATGTGACTTGAAGATACTGAACAGGTTTTGGAGAGCCAGGAGGCAAGTTACCCACTGCGGAATTCCCAGCCTCTGACCTGCTGTTAGAGCTGCAATATCTACAAGACTGGTCCAATTTAGTTTCTGATGAATCGTAACTCCAGGATATAGAGAGTTGGGAATCAGCAATGATAAAACAATTGAATTTCAAGGGACTTCGGTTGGATTCAAATCACAAATGGTGCTGAATCATGTGCAGTCATCAGCAAAATGCCCACTTCTGACCTTATGACTTTATGGGGGAAGGTCATTGAAAGAAGCAGTTGCAGATGGCTGGCCAAGGACACACTCACCTGAGGAACTCGTGCAGACATGTTCTGGGATGAATTGACAGACTTAACAAGCACAACTATCTTCATTTCTGCTGGGTACAATTGCAGTCACTGGAGAGTTTTCCCCCTGATTTCCCATTGACTCCGGTATTGCCTGTGTTCCTTGATGCTGATGGCAGTCACTCCGACCTTGCTCTTGATTTCAATTTCTTTCGTGCCTGTTTGAACTAAAGCTGTAATGTAGCCAGGAACTAAGTGACGACTGAATCCAAACTGAACAGTTGTGCGCAGGTTATGCTGTGTGATTTGCTGGGCTGCTGCTTGTGTGCAGAACCTACCTGGGCATATTTCCACATTGTTGGGTAGATTCCACTGTTGTAGTTGGACTGGAACAGCTTGAATAGGGGCACACCAAATTCTCAAGCATAAATCCTCAATACTATTGGTGTAAGGTTTTTGGGGTCTTTACCTTTGAGGTATCCAGTGACTTCAGATGTTTCTTTATCACATGAAGTGAATCAAATTTGCTGAAGACCGGCATCAATGATGCTTGGGTCACCAGGGAGGCCAAAATGGATCATCCACTTGGCACTTCTGGGCAAAGGTTTTTGCAAATGTTTCTTCAGCTTTGTCTTCTGCACTGATGTGCTGGGAGTGGGGATAATTGTGGACTTGCTTCCTCCAGTGAGTTGTTTTATTGTCCACCACCATTCATGATTAGATGTGGCAAGACTGCAGAGCTGGGCTCTGATCCACAGTCTATCACCTTGCTGTTTACGCAGCTGGGCAGCAAATAGCCGTGTTGTAGTTTCATCAGGTTGAACGCTGCATTTTTAGGTCAGCCTTGGCTTGTCCTCTTGTACACTTCTCTCAACTAGGGTTGGTCCCGCAGCTTGATTTATAATAGTGAGGAATTTGCCAGGCCATGAAGGGTGTGCCCTGTTCAACAAAACCGGCTGATCAAGGTTTGAAGTACTGCACCTTCAGTTTAAACAGGGGTGGGGGGGGGGGGGGGGGGCGCGGAATGGGTTTAATTTTGAATGCAAATACTTGCTTAAAATGACCTACTTTATGACCACAGCCCTGAAAACTTTGATAGTCCAAAGTGCGAGGAAGATAGGAAGCCATGTTTTTCAGAAACCAACTCAATCAAGAAGTAAGTTTGATCTAATGACTGAACACTGAAACAGAATACTTGTGTGCAGGTTATTCTGTGTGATTTGCTGGACTGCTGCTTATGTGCAGAACCTACCTGGGCATATTTCCACTTTGTTGGGTAGAGTCCAGTGTTGCAGTTGGACTGGAACAGCTTGGGTAGGGGCACAGCAATTCTCAAGCACAAATCCTCAATATTATTGGTGTAATGTTGTTGGGGGTCCTTACCTTTGAGGTATCCAGTGACTTCAGATGTTTCTTTATTACATGAATTGAATCAAATTTGCTGAAGACCGGCATCAATGCTCCTTGGGTCATCAGGGAGGCCAAAATGGATCATCCACTTGGCACTTCTGGGCAAAGATTATTGCAAATGCTGCTTCAGCTTTGTACAGATGTGCCGAGAATGGGGAAAATTGTGGACCCGCCTCCACCTGTTTAATTGTCCACTACCATTCATGGTTAGATATGGTAAGACTGCAGAGCTTGGCTCTGATCCATAGTGTATCAATTTGCTGTTTATACTGTTGGGCAGCAAAAAGTCCTATGTTGTGGTTTCACCAGGTTTACGACATATTTTTAGGTCTGTCTGGTGTTCCTCCTGATATCCTCCTGTACACTTCATTCAACTAGGGTTGATCCCCAGTTTGATTATAACAGTGAGGAATTTGCCAGGCCGTGAAGGATATTCAACAAACTCAGGCGATGAAGGCTTGAAATACTACATCTTCAGTTTAAGGGTGCAGGAGATGTTTAACGGATTTAATTTTGAATGAAAATACTTGCATAAAATGATATGCTTTATGACCACAGCCATGAAAACTTTGACAGTCCAAAGTGCGAGGAAGATAGAAAGTCATGTTCTTCAGAAACTAACTCAGTCGAGAAGTAAGTTTGATCCAATGTCTGACTAAACTCTGCTTCATTCAGAATCTGTGTATAAGGGAATTGCTGGGGTGCTGGTTCTACCTGTAAGAATCATTCAGGAAGAGCTTCAAATAATAGCATAGTGAAAACCATTCCAGACCACAACAGTCACATTACTGAGTCTCTCTGCATTTGTCTTATTCCTCAACATTTGTAAATGAAAAATACATTAGTACAGAATAAAAGATGATGCATTAAAGCAAACCAGCTGATCAAAGGTTGAAATATTGGATCCCAGAGTCTCCTGTTTTTTAAACGATGGCCACTTGTGGATGCACGCATTTGTTTAAAATCACTTTTCTTTGTGAACAATTGCAACTGCAGAAACTGTGACAGTGCAAATGGTGAGGAAAATGGAAATCGTGTTTCTCCAGGAAACATTGCAGTAATCAGAAAGTGAGTTTAATCTGATGTGTGACAGCAATTCTGTCTTTCAGAACACTGCAATATAAATGTGAATGGTTGGGGAGCTAGCAGTTCCTGTAGATGTAGAAACTTGATCATCAAGACACGTAATAGTGCAGTAAATACCATCTAGACCATAGCAATCACATGAAAGAAACTGACTGTGGTCCTGGCATGGTAGCACAGTTGTTAGCACTGCAGCTGCTTCACAGTGCCAGGGACCCAGTTCGATTCCTGACTTGGGTCACTCACTGTCTGTGTGGAGTTTGCACCTTCTCCCTGTGTCTGCGTGGGTTTCCTCCCTCATTCTGAAAGATGTACTGGTTAGGTGCATTGACCTGAACAAGTGCCAGACTATGGTGGCTGGGGGAATTTCACAGTAACTTAATTGCAGTGTTAATGTAAGCTTTACTTGTGACTATCTAAATGCTTATTAAAAGATAAACTGTTACCTGTCTATACCTCTGGCAGCTTATTCCAGACACTCACCACCCTCTGTGTGAAAAAACTGCCCCTTCGGACGCTTTTGTATCTCTCCCCTCTCACCTTAAACACATGCCATCCAGTTTTAGACTCCCATATCTTTGGGAAAAGATATTGTCTACCTCGCTTGTCCATACCCTTTCTGGGCAAAGATTATTGCAAATGCTTCCTCTGCTTTGTCTTTTACACAGATGTGCTTGGAATCCCCATTTTTCAGCATGGGGATAATTGTGAACTCACTTCCTCCAGTGAGTTTAATTGTCCACCACTATTCACAATTAGATGTGGCAAGACTGAAGAGCTTTTTGTTTCAAATCATTTGATCTGGCTGCAAGTTCTTTGTTTGAAATGACTTAACATGTGCTTTATAATCAATAGTAGCGATGGAAAATTTGACGAATCAAACTGTGATGGGAATCTAAGTTCACCAGAACCAAGTGCACTAATCAGAGAGTAAGTTTAATTTGATGTGACTAAATTCTACTTCATTTGGAATACAAGATTGTGAACTGTTGCCATCCCTATATTTAAAAAAAAATAGAAACTTTCTCATGGAGGCCTCCCATAACAGTGCAGCAAACACCATTCCAGACCATATCTATCATGTTAAACTGCTGGATTGCCTCTAAAAATTGTTATTGCAGCAGAAGCCCATTGTGACTGCCCTGGCTCTCCAAATGAACATTCTGACTTAGTGCCATTGTCTTGCCTTTTCCCTATATCCCTGCACATTGTTTATATTAATGTTATCATTGAATGCCTTGTTTGAACCTGCCTCCATCACAATTCCAGACCCAAACCACCCGTTGTGTGGTATTTTTTCCTTGCATCACATTTGTTTCTTTTGCAAATCATTTTAAATTCTTGCCCTCTCATTCTTGATCCCTTGATGAACAGAAACAGTTTCTTACCTATTCTATCCAGCCCCCTCATGATTTTGGACATAACTATTCGATCTCCTTTTGGCCGCTGCCTCGCCAAGGAGAACAGTCCAACCATGAAGATGTTCAATGGCGTATGCATGATAAAATGGCATCAACATAAATATCCAGAATTCTGTTTACCTCAACTATTTCTAACCCCCTGTCCCCAGCCACACTACTTGTGAAAGTTTCAAAAACCACCATCTAATGCAGTCATGCACCTGGAGAGTGGCCATTAACAAAACCAACTGACCAAAACTTTAAATAGTGAACCTTCAGTTTTTTTTTCATGGTGAGCAGCCAATGGTGGATAGATGCTTAAAATGACTTGACTTGGGCTTTGTGGCAAATTGAAGGTAGGGAAGCCTTGATAGTCCAAACTGATGATTCTTTGTGTTAAGAAAAAACACTTTCAAATGTAATCATTTATTAGCAGATTGCATCCCTCATGCAATTATGAATAATTCATAGATTAATAAAAACCATAGGTACTTATTTTTTCCTTTCAACATTGCTGGGGTCATTTTAATTCCCTGGATCAAGTTAATTAACTCACTGGAGACCTAAACCCAGGATTATTCTGGGCTATGTAGCTCTTTACCTAAGCTCTAAACTCATGATACAACAAAAACTAAATTATTAGCAAAAGCTTGTAAACAGCCCATAAGCAATAATGTGGAATTAAGCTTTGAATCTGAGTAGTGTATATCATGGACAATATTACATACACTGAAGCTCTAGGTCAAACGTTGAGTTGGAAGCTTATGTTTGAGGGTCGAATTGCAAATGGTCTGTTAAGAGCTTGATTTTTTTTGTTAGAATTGAGAGAATGGGACGTTGTCTCTGGACTTGAATTTCCTTTGATTAAAGGAAATGAGAGCAAGAAATTGGTGACAAACAGAGAGGAATCAGTCCTTGACAGGCATGTGAATGCTAAAAGAGTGGTTTAGGGATCAAATGGGGAATCTATACATGGAGGCAAAGGATACGGCTGTTAAATGAGCACTTTGCATTAGTCTATACCAAAGAAAATGCTGTCCAAATGAAAGAGAAGGTAATTGAGGCACTAGATGAACTGGGCTTGGTAGGTGAAGTATCAGAAAAATTGGCTATTTAATAATGATCTAGTCTTCATGATTTACCAGACATCCAAGGATAGTTAAAGTGCAAGTGGAACCTGCAAAACTATCCACACAAGTGGAACAAGTGCAAGTGGAACGTGAATAACTTGTCCATAACTGTCCAATCCTAATTACAGCAATAACGCCAGAGCACTTGAGAATTGCAGAAGTTACAACCTTGTTAGAAAGGTGTGAAGATAAACCTAGTTAGTGGGAAAGCACTTAGAAATGATATTCTGGGCTAAAAGTAACAGTTACTTCGAAAAATGTGATTTAATTTTGAACAATTAAGATTTTATCACCACGTCAGTTTAATTATATATTTGGAGTGTGATCTATTTAAAGCCCATTGAGCCAAGCTTGAAATACTGAATCTTCAGTTTTGGATTTAATTGTGAATGAAAGTCTTGTTCATTTTGTGCTTTAAAACCAGTTGCAGTCACGGAAACTATGACAGTCCAAACTGTGAGGAAGATGAAAATCTAAGTCTGCCAGGAATAAGCGAAATAATCAGGAAGTAAGTTGGATTTGATGTGTGACTCAATTCTGCTTCACCAGAATGTAATGTGAAGGGGAATTGCTGACGATTCCTGTAAGATAATGTAGGAATTTCCTCGAAGACATTCCATTGCAGTGTATTAACTGATAACAGCAATCACATAATACTTGCACCATTTCGAGAGATGCAAGAAAACTGTCAGTGCAAAACATGGTTATTAAATAGTAAGCAATTTTAATGACCAAAGTCTTGAGTTGTTTGCCCTCAGTTTAATATTCATGGACTATGCAGCAAGGATGAAATATTGGGGAAATGGATGCCCCCCACCTTCTCTCCCCTCTCTCCCCATTGCACCCATCCCCACTCCCAATTGCCTTGGCCCTCCAGCCTTGTGGCAATGCCCTATAAACTTCCTGCGAAAGGTTGAAGGGGAAAAAGGAAATCACCATCCATTACAGAGATACATCTGCAGTGCAACCTGTTCAACAAAATGAGCTGATCCAAGTCCCAAGATGCACATTTGATTGTTTGGATTGCTTTGAACAACTAGCCACCACTGTAGATGTGTGCAACGTTTTAAAGATTTATTTTGTGATCAATTGCAGATGCGGAAACTTTGGCACTTCAAACTATGATAAACTTTTCCAGACAAGTTTTCCAGAACCGAAAGCAGGGCTCAAGAAGTAAGTTTTGATCGAACATGTAACCACCAAATGCCTCATTCAGAATGCTATGAAGTGAAATTACTGGAGAGCCAGCAGTTTCTGTAAGATTATGTGGAAACTTTTCCCATGTGGACATCTCATTGCAGCGAAGTGAGCACCATTCCAGACCATAGCAGTCCCATTAGAGAAACTGGTGGAGAGAGTTTAAAAAATATATACATCAGCACAAAATATCTGAAACTCTTGAGTTGGGTTGATTGGCTGACAATATCAAGATCTTGAGTTACTTTATCTTGGATTGACATTTTTGAACCTTGCATTAAGGGTATAATTAAGTTGGCTTCCCTCTTTCACCTTGGCTTCTCAACAATGTCCTTCAAACTTCCTGTCAATGTTCGAATAGAAAATAAATCGCCCAATTGGTGAAATCATTCATCTGAACTGTGACTTGTTCCTGGTATCCTACCTTGGTAGACTTCTCACTAAGTTCTCATTTGTCCAGCTGGTTTCTAAATTAATGCTGTCAAGTACTTTTTCCAACTGTTTGAATCATGTTAGTTGAGACCTGCCAAGGGTATTTGACTGTAGGCAGTATCACATACAATGCTGCAGAATACATTGGCGATTGGTGGGAACGCTGTATATATTTTAAAAAATTTGACCGATACCGATTTTTGCTGAGGTCATTTTATGGCCATGGACCAAATCGTCTGTTAATTGAGTTGAGACCTGGGATTAAACGCATGGGTATTCTGGTCAATACAACTTTTCAATTAAACTCTGAGCTATTTAACAGGAAAGAAAGGAAAGGCATCAAAAAAGATTGAGTGGTGGACTTGGAGTTTGGTTTCTGTGCTCAGGCAGTAGTTCTTTTTCCTGTTTATGGCTTGCTCACTAATTTGTTTTTTTTGAGTGGAGATATTGTGTTTTGTCACTTTGATTAGTGAGAATGACCTGAAAGACCAAGGAGCAAAAAACAAATTTGCTGCGATCAAATTGAAAAGCATGTTTGTGTTGTATTATAAAGAGAATTGGTCAGTTTGGTGGAAAGACAGTTTTCTGGGAATGCTCTCTCTTGCAATGAAATAGCAAGCAATTCCAATGGGAATGCATCGACACAAAAGAAACCACTCATCAATCTCTGTACATGCTTGAAAATGGCATGCACAAAAAAACCCTCCGCTCAATCCAACTGTTGCAGTACCTACCATGCCACCCCACCAAGAGATCTGTGACCTCTTGGAATAAGCAAAAAAAAAGTTTATCAAAACCTGAGGCGTGAGGGAGGGAGAAATCCTCCAACCCCCTAACTAACTCATTTTAGATGGGGGAAGCTAATACAGGAGACTACATCTTTTCTGAATGAAGGTTACGTGGATCCTTTTATTGTACCAGGATGTGCATACACAATAATGAAACAGGAAGGGGCCAAAATATTGCTGATTCCTCATTGAGGAAAGCGTAAATCACATTAAGATAATGTGCTAGTTGGCCAGTTACTTCGGAAGTTGATCTCTACAACCATTTTTGGGTAGAGCGAGGGCAGTATGAAACTCTTGCTTTTTTTTCCCACGGAAACATGATTTTTGAACTGCTGGCATTGCATTTAGTTAAGCAAATGCCAAGAACAATTTGTATTTAAATGTCATTAATATGATGAAACATCCATGATACTTCATAGGAACACTATCGAACAAAGTTGCAAAAATAACCAAAAGCATGTTTGAAAACAGGTGTTTTAAGGAAAGTCTTTCAAGGGGGGGGACAGAGGTTTGTGATGGAGTTGACATTGAAAGTGCAATAAAACTCAGATGCCTCAAGACACGGAACTGGAGCAAAGTGCACAAAATCCACAAACTTGGTGATTTGCAAATGAAGCATGTGATGTGAGGAAGAAAACACCTTCACATTGACTTGGGATGCACTGCCCGGCAGTGCAGTGGAGGCAGGTTCAATCGAGGCATTCAAGAGGGCACTGGATGATTACTTAGAAAAATATGCAGAGTTCTGTGATACTGTGTGTATTATTTGAAATATTACCTGAGATTACAATTATTTCCAGTCCTATCATGTCCTTACATTTTTCTCCAGTGTCACCACAGTCCTGAGTATTTTCAGTGTTGGCTTTCAGAAGTGACCATTCTGGGTACTGAAAAGAATGCTATTGAGTAGTTAAATCTTAACAGAACAGAAGTTTCAGATGACTCAGTGGCAATATACTCACTTGTTAATTACGTGTTGCAAACAGGGGTTTTATTCCAGCGGAATCACAAATTAGTGCTTTGGGCCAAATTTTCTTGGCTGCAGGTACTGATTAAATCCTACCATAATGAGTCAGCAGGGTAGAGCCTCTTTAGCTCTAACTTATTCCCAACTGGGCATTTTGCTGCTGAAATAAAGTTTTATGGTTGTGATCGTTTGAGTTTCTTTCGTATATCTTTGGAGTATTAATGGTTGGATGTTTTTAATGCCTACACTATTTGATTTGAGCAATACCAGGCAAGAATTTCTTGGTGCAATAAATCATCCTGGTTTCTTTCTGTGGTCTTATTTCACTTGGAGAGCCACTGTTTCCTCAAGCGAAGGTAACTACCTGAAATATGGTTACCTTTATCAAGGTTCCATGGCTTTTTTCCCCTCTCTCTCTCTGATATATTTCTTGAACCTAATGCTGAGATTTCTGATCCTCTTGTGCATCTTGGATTTCCTTTGCCTTGCCATTGACAGCTGTGCTTTCAGCTGTTTTGACCCTAAACTCTGAAATTCCTATGCAATTGTTTAAAAACTATTATTCATCAAGGCTCAGGTAATGCAGCTGACTTCACTGACGGAATTTACTGATATTTCCAAAAATTCCAGTACTTCACTTTAAATTGATTCCGTATCCTTAAAAATTTAGGCCACCAGTTTTGGGACTGATTTGAAAGAACAGTTATCCCTGGATTTAATCTGTGATCTGAACACCGTCATACTGAAGACAGATGAAGTAAAAATCATCCCTGCAGTGCAAAATATTTCTAAGAATGAGTCATCTCATTATCGAACAGCACAAGACTATTACTGCATGTGACACAGCAAGCTACTGCCACCTCCCCCATCCACCCCCATTTTAATAAGAATGAAATTGGTTAGTCTCAGTAGAGTCTGTGCATGCGTGTAATCCACATAATATGGAATTACTGAGAACAGATGTGTGCAACTTTTAAAGGCATGTCCTTCTGTTTCAGTTAAATGGAGCAAAAAAGGTAAAGTGTCATAGTCCAAAATGACTATAGGCTGCTCTCCCTCTCAAACAATTAACCTGAAGATCCTAAGGCAAGGGACAAGATTGAGAAGATGGGGCTTTCGTGTATAATCTTAGCCAGTATGGCAATTGAACCTGTGCTGTTGGCATCGAAGCAGCTGTCCAGCTAACTGAGCTAAACCAACCTCCAGTCAGATGTAGTAAACAGTGCAGATTTATAGAAGAGTTTCCTAATGAAAAACTGATAACTTCAGTATAAATTGTATGTTATTTTAAGAAGAATGTTTCACTTTAGTCTTTACAAAAAAAACTCCTACTTTAAACTCTCCTTTGTATTCGTAATCTCATCTGGAATTCAGTCCATCTCTATTTGCTGACCCAAATATTTTCTGCTTCACCAATGCCTGAATTTGATTTTTTGAATAATTCTGATTTCTCCATGGCCTCCTATCTCTCTCATCCTTGTGAATCCCTAAAATACTTCTGGAGTTCCATGTTCCACTAAGTATGGTCTGTTGTGTATCTCAACTGGATAAATCCTTCCCCTTAAACATCTCCATCTTTCTCTTTTTAAGAAGCTCTTGGAAAAATTGTCTCCCTTGGTTTGTCTGGCTTTGTTTGATGAGCCTCAGGAGGTTGAATCAGTGAAAGTCCCCAAAGAAGAAATACCTTGGGAACACCACCACCCCTCAAAGTTCTGTTCAAAGACATGCCACATCCTGATGTACCTTCATTCCTGGAGTGTCACTGGGTTAAAATTCAGCAGCTTGCTGCCTGATGACACCATGGGAGTACCGTCAGCTAGCACACAGCAGCAGTTCAAGAAGGTGGCTCATCACCACTTGCTCTCAGCTAACTAGGGAGGTACAAAGAAATGCTGGTGTGACCCATATCAGAAGAATACATTCAAAAGCAGTCTTGATCTACAAAGTTTAAAGTTGCAGATTACTAACTTAATTTTTGCTTGATGGACAGTTACTAATTCTTCACTTGTCTAATTATTTCCAGTACTACAGTCTCAATTCTACGAGCCTGGCTAGACCAGTGCTCAGAAGACTTCCGCCAAGTTCCAAATTACACATGCCTCTGGAAGGTTATTGCCTACTTGAGGCAGATGATGCCAGGATCTGAGCTTGAGCAACAGGCACAGAATCTCCTTGATCAGTTTCAGAAGGAAGAATCAGGAGAACAGGAGCTTGACAGTAAGATATTAATTTTTGCATTGCAAAGATAAAAACTGCTTGTCAAAACAACAGAGGTAGAATGGAATTTTACTGTCTTGGTGGCCAGAAAATAGGATGAACTGTTCAAAAGTCCACTGACTTCAGCAAGGCCAGGAAATTCTACTGGGGTGGGTGGGTGGTGGTTGCAAATATTTTATTGTGATTGCAAATACTACCGTGAAGCTTATTTTAATTTCATCTTTCAAAGCTTATTTATGCCATACACATGAAATAACATCAGAATTATAGACCTCCAATCCCTCTACAACCCCTTTTTCCTTCCTTCCTTCCCACTGTCCCAAAACCAGAACAATATCAGAGCTCTCTGTTCCTTCCTTGAATGGAGACCCATCCACTACCTTACCATACCTGAATGAGCCTGTCCTAATTCTGAACAACTTCTCCTTCAACTCCATTCACTTTCTCCAAATAATTAACTGTGTGGGTCCTAGCTATGACTGCATTTTTCTTTTTGCAAGACCAAGTGGAACATTCATTTTTCCAGTCCTAGGTGGGGCCCTCCCTTATCTCATTTTTCTTGTATGTTGATGACTGCTCTAGCCATGATCTGGGAAATTTAATTGACCTTGTTTTTGAATTCCACCCTTCCCTCACCTTCACCAGGTCCATTTCTGATTCTTCCTTCCCTTGATTTTTCTCAGTTTCTGGATTCAGCCTGTCAATTAATATTTGCCACAACTACATTGACTACATTTTTTGCACTGCTTTCTACATCGAACATAGAACAATACAGCACGGTGCAGGCCCTTTGGCCCTTGATGTTGTACCGAGGTTTGTCAAGATCAAGCTACCCCACTTCCTATCGTTCTGGTGTGCTCCATGTGCCTATCAAGTAACTGCTTGAAAGTTCCTGAAGTGTCCAACTCCACTATCACAGCAGGCAGTCCCATTCCACACCCCAACCCCTGAGTAAAGAACCGACCTCGGGCATCCCTCCTATATCTCCCACCATGAACCTTTTATAGTCATGCCCCCTAATAACAGTTACATCCACCCGAGGAAATAGTCTCTAAATGTCCACTCTATCTACCTCCCTCATCATCTTATAAACCTCTTGTCGCCTCTCATCCTCCTCCGCTCGAAAGAGAGAAGCCCCAGCTCCGTCAACCTTTCCTCATAAGACCTACCCTCCAAACCAGATAGCATCCTGTAAATCTCCTCTGCAGTCTCTCCAATGCTTCCACATCCTCATAGTGAGGTGACCAGAACTGCACACAATATTGCAAATGCAGTCTCACCAAGGTCCTGTACAGTTGTAGCATAACCCTGTGACTCTTAAATTCTAACCCCTGTTAATAAATGCTAACACACTATAGGCCTTCTTCACGGCTCTATCCACTTGAGTGGCAACCTTCAGAGACCTATGGATATGAACCCCAAGATCTCTGTTCTTCCACATTCCTCAGAACCCTGCCGTTGACCCTGTAATCCACATTCAAATTTGTCCTACCAAAATGAATCACCTCGCACTTATTAGGGTTAAACTCCACCTGCCAGTTGAGAGTTGGAACCAGCACATTCACCTTTGGCCAAATGGTTGACCTGTGTTTCACTTTGAAACATCTTCATAAACATACTTTGACAAATGCCAGTTAAACTACTCTACAGATAACTCAAAAGATAAAGGTTTTCAGTCTCTCTGAAAGATAAAACGTTTAAATATACACTGGATTGTAATGGAATTAATGAAATTGGGACAATGATATTTTAAAGATTATCAGATCTTTAAAAAAACACTATTAACAAATTGTAATCACCAACGTGCAAGACATGTTGTTACAGCAACACCATTTTACCCACAGATACTCCAATTGAGTATTCTGCCAGGTTGAGAGAATCATTTCCGAATGATGTGGTGTTGTGAATTAGTTTATTTATGTGTATTGTTTACAGCTTTTCACATTACTGGCATTCTTAAGTAAACTAATTCAGAACATCTGCTAACCACAGGTTCATGCAGAGTTATGCCCAGTGGTTTTGGAGTTCATTTGGGTTTCCTTTCGCATTTTTTGGAAATTGTTTCTGAATTCTGAATTTATAATTAAGCTAAGCTTGTTTAAAAATGAATCAGAGTTGAGTGTTGTGCTGACATTGACTGGAAGAGGGTCTTTTTTTTTGTTGTGGTGCCAGATACTTATTTTCCATTTCAGTCTTGACCTTTTGTAAAGCCTGTATCTGTCAAAGTATCAGAAAGGCTTTTCCAGAACTTGCAGTGTTTCTGGAAAGGACTCTGAAATGTTTCCCTCTCCTTCTCTAACCCCAATCTTTTCCTGCCCCCTCCTTGCACTACCAATTTGAGGCGTTATGATTACAGAATACACAAACACAAGATATACATCATGCAACCTTAAGAGGAAGATGTACTATGATCTGATTTTTGCCTGGCAGCATTTATTGTGACCTATCGGCAATTTCTTCTAGCTGTTGCTATCAATGGTATCTTTATTAAATTCTGTGACTGGCTCTAAGACAAAGTTATGAAATAAGAACATACTAAGTGTGGTGGAAGATTTATTCAGACACAGACTAGCTTCCCATCTATAAGGACTGCTTGGTGGGATCACATCAATAAATATTTTCTTGCTACTCAAGTGCTCTCCATTAAGAGACTTTGACTGTAACATTGTTGAAGATTTATTTCACTGAATCTAGATTTTAAAAATACAGCTGTAAGAACATTTTAGTAAAAAGTCTGATAACACCAGGTTTCAGTCCAATCGATTTATTTGATAGTAAACTCACTAGCTTTCGGGTTAGCCCCTTCGTCAGGTGAATGGAGAGTTCTGAGGCCAGAAAACGAAGGGGCTAACCTGAAAGCTAGTGAGTTTACTATCAAATAAATCGGTTGGACTGAAACCTGGTGTTGTCAGACTTTTTACTGTGTTTACCCCAGTCCAACGCCGGCGTATCCACATCATGAGAACATTTTAGACCAGTGCTAGATTTCTAATTGTGCATATTTGAGAAGTGTATTGTTTTTAGAAATTTTAGTTAAGTGCCATGAACTTTGGGCACAAAATAAATGTCTCCTTTCAATTGTACAGGTAGTAACTATGGAAACATCACTTTCCAACTGGGAGAGGAAGGGGATGTAGAGATAGAGGGAGTTGACGAGAAACAGGACATCCTCTCCTTCCCGTCAGACATTGTTGCAGAGCAGCTGACATACATGGATGCTGTGAGTAAACGTGAACTTGGGGCCGTTCTGTGGGAATAGTTGCCCATTACGCTGCGTGTGATGTTTTGGATGGCAGTCAGTGATCCAATCTCTCTTCACGTCATTAGCAGTCACTATAACTGAGTTCACACACAATGCAGTGTCTAAGACACCAGAACATGTTTGACATGTGACCTCAGTAACAAGGTTGGAGTGTCTTTCAATGAAAACTTCAACAGCTGCCTTTGTTTTGCTGAAGGTGAAAGTCATGTGAAACAAGTAGCCTTGGGAGTGACTGAAAACCCCTTTCTTATTAACATCTACTGTTAGACTTCTATGCATTGTGTAATAGTATTGCAGGAGTAAAGCTGCAATGTTTACAGCTGGCATAAAAATGGTAACAAATATGAGCAGGCCAGTGCATTTTCCTTTTTAGTTTTCAGATAAAGACTGATGCAAGCCTGGCTTGCATGGAGAAAGCTTGGCACACTTTTCATGGTGTATAGCAGTCAAAGTGCAACCAGTCCACTCGATTATCCTAGAGAGTTACAGCTTGGAAACAGGCCCTTCAGCCCAATTTGTCCATGCCACCCAGTTTTTAACCATTAAGCTCGTCCCAATCGCCCATGTTTGGCCCATATCCCACTCTACCAGACTTATCCATGTAACTACCTCTGGCAGCTGGTTCCAGATGCCCACCACACTGTGGAGGGGTGGGGGGAGAGGGAAATTGCCCCTGTAGACCCATTTGTATCTCTCCCTTCTCACCTTGAACCGATGCCCTCTAGTTTTAGTCTTCCCAACTTTGGAAAAAGATGTTGACTATCTACCTTATCTGTGCCCCTCTGTTTTATAAACCGCTAAGGTCACCCAAAGCCTCCTATGCTCCAGGTAAACAAAGTCCCAGCTTCTCCTTGTAATTCAAACCATAATGTCCCAGTACCATCCTAGTCAATCTTTTTTACACTTTTTTTTTCCTAGTTTAATAGTATCCTTTCTATAATAATAGGGTGACCAGAACTGTACACAGTATTCCAAGTATGTCATGTACAAGTCCCAACTGCTGTATTCAGTGTTATCATTTATGACGAGACCAATTTAACATATGCTATTGGAGGGTACAAATAGGCTGTAAAATTAGTCTTTTGCCCAATCCCATCTTGACAAGTTAAGTTAAAATTGCAACCTATAGTTGTCTCAAAATAAAATGTTTTAGAAATCTGTTTAATTGAAATGCCTAGTCTATGCAGGACATCTTACTTCTTTAGAATATTGGGAAAGGGCAGCTGTTTAACAGTAAAACATTGTATCTATTGACTTCCTTTAGTCCAGATCAGTTATCCTCCTCTCCAAACATCACTGGATCCAGGGAATAAAGTACATGCTGCTTTAGCACCCTGAACCCACCCACCCTACTTCAACTACATGCTGCCTCTTTGGCAATATGATCTGCAGACATGGAAGTTAGCTTCTACAGGTACTTTGATGCCTAACTCTACCTCTCTGTCATTTTTCTTGACCTTTCGCCTTGTCATTTGCATTGTTAGAGTGGCAGTTTATTCAGTTGTGCATGAACAAGCCATAAATTTCCCAGCATTGATCATGGAGGAGAATGGAGGCATAGTCCATCTTCAGCTGGCACTAGAAACTGCATGCTTTCCCAGTCACTATCTCTGATTAAAAACAAACTGTCTACAGCATGCAGAAGTGTCACTTTTAACCCCATTGCACAAAGAATTCAGTTCAATTCTAATACTGCCTGCTTTTGATCATAGAACAACCAATCTTCCACTGAAGCCATTGTTCATGCCTTTCATTTCCATATCCAAAACTCTTCAGGAGCTCCTCCAAAACTCTCGACACTGTATCCTATCAGCACAAATTCACCACTTCTCCAACTCTCGTATTTTCTGCCTATATTCCATGCTTGCATTTCCTCCCCAAATCGTTTCTGCCTCTTCCTGCTATGGCCTTTCTTAAAACATACATCTTTGGCTAAGGTTTTGGTCAACCTTCCTAATATTGCCCCTTGTTTCTGGCTATGTCTTGAATCCCATCTCCATATGATTGAGTAATATAGTTGTAGCTGTTGTGATTCACTCTCACCTTTTAATTTGAAGATCTTGTTAGGTGTTACCAAATATTTTAATTAGTGTATGACAAGCTCTTGTAAAGTAGATAATCTGGTCAAAAATAATCTATCACTCACTTATGGGGTAGAAATTTGTCTCAGGTGATTGGGCAAATTGTGTGGTATTGGATTAGCCACTCATTATATACACACCATCCAATGTTAGCAGGCAGCTGAACAGATCCTGCATGTTTCACTCCATTAATGCACTCCTGTATCTGTGAGAATTATACACTGTCACTGTCTAACCTTTGTATTTTAGTTTTAAATGTACAAAGCAGTGAAGCTGGTTGACCTTTATCTGGGCAAGTTCTGTTTGCACTTTAGTGTTCAAAAGGTCTATGGTAGTAAAAACATCTTTAGTATTCATTTTTATTTTTGATCAGTACCTGTTCAAGAACGTGGTCCCCCATCATTGCCTGGGATACATCTGGTCCCAACGGGACAAGAAGGGAAACAAACATCTAGCACTTACAGTCCAGGCGACCATCACCCAATTCAATCTTGTCACTAAGTGTGTCATCAGTACCATATTAAAGGATCTCCAGTCGAAACCACAGCAGAGGGCTAAAATAATTGACAAGTGGATTCACATTGCTCAGGTATGACATTGTCTATCGATCTCTATGCAAAAGGCAAAATCCCACAAGGATGTGGAAGGCAGCATGCAAGCAATTTGGGTTGGGTGTTAACAAGTACAGAAAACCTCATGGATAGTGGGTGAGGGAGGAGCAGTGAGGTAGGTTCTTGAGGAAGAAAAGTTGATTGCTTCTGTAGAATGTTGAATCATGGCAATCATAATTCCCACAGTGAGTTTGGAAGCTGAAATCAGTATAATTTGCTTTTGTAAACAAAAACCCAGTATGTGCTGAACATTGTATCCTTTGGCTGCAAATAACAGAGTAAGCTGAATAAGCAGCCCCTTCTTAATTTGCAGTACCTATTACAGAAGCTCGGCAGTGGGAATTATGACTGATTTAATTTCTCCTGCTTCCTTTTGTAGAGCCAAGTGTATGGTGGGCACTGCTGCTGCTATCCTAGTTGAGATCAGCTGACTTGGATATCAACAATTTTATTTTAGTCAAAATGTAGCCAATAAAAATGTACTCAATTTTCTGATTTATATGCTTTTCTTTATCTTGTGCTGCCTGTACTACCCTTTTTGCACTTTTGTTCGAAGTTACAATATTTTGTCACCAATTCATCAGCCTAAGAAAATGGGCAGAGGCTTCCCCTCTCCTCTTCCCTTCCCTTCCCTCCCCTCTTTCCTCTCCCCTCCCCCTCTTCCCCTCTCCCCTTCCTCCCCGCCTCTTCCCTTCCCCCTCCCCCTCTTCCTCTGAAACACACCATCTGACCACAGCTGAAGAGATTGTAGTGGAGGAAAAATAAGGGAGTAACAAGCGTGAAGTGTGACAATGTTTTTCCGTAATCTGTTTTTGCTGCTGTTATTTTCACAGCTGAACTTCTGTTGATACCTCAGGTTCTGTTCTTATCAGCAAATGGGAGCTGCTGTTACTTACACAGAACTCCTTTGTTTTCCAACAGGAATGTAGGATCTTGAAGAATTTTTCATCTCTGTATGCGATTGTGTCTGCAATGCAGTCAACTCAAATATTCAAGTTGAAGAAGACTTGGGCATTCGTATCAAAGTAAGCTCCTTTTCCACTGTCGCTGTGAAATATTTCTGATAAACATACAGTACTGGATAGCAAGTTCTACGTGTGTCAATAAGACTACCAGAGGTACTTGCTGTGCACTCCTAACAATTGGCTAATTGTCAGAATTGTTCTTCCTTTGGCTAGCACCAGGGACCTGGGTTCAATTTAGGCCTTGAGTGACTGTGGAGTTTGCACATTCTGTGGCTGCATGGTTTTTCCCCTTGTCGTCCAGTGGGACTAACAGGGTAAATCCATGGAGTTAGGACCTAGATTAGATTGTTATTGGTGCAGGTTGGATGGGCTGAATGGCCTCCTTCTGCACTGTAGGAATTCCGATTCTTAATAAAGCTGTTCACCTTGAACTTTAAATTATTGTGCTCCCAAACTGATCTACTCTTAGATATAACCTGCCTCAATTCTCCCAAAATGATGCTGTGCCAGCCATATAAGATGGTGGATAAAAGCAAATTCCTGTGGATGCTGGAATCTGAAAAGAGCTGAACATTCAAAGGGTGTTCTGGACTCAAAACGTCAGCTCTTTTCTCCCCTGAGATTTTCCAGCATTTTTCTCTTTTATGATTTTGTACAGAATGCTGTAAGTATGGAAAAGACAGTCTTTTATCTCCTGAGGAAGTGCAATAAACCTCTAAGAGCATACACCTGTAATTTTTATCTCTGTGCTGCAGACAATTTAATCCTGTTTGCATTTTTGAGTTTCTTGACAGTTTCTCTTGCTGCCAATAATATTTGCCAAAGGATAGCTAATCCGATTCATTAACATTAAATTCTGTAAAACTCCCAAAATGCTCATCATTCTCCACTGTCTTTGTTACCTGTTTGTAGATGTCGGAGTCCTTGGCAGCCATTAGTTAATCTCCTTCTACTCCCTCATGAGTAATTTGTCTCATTCTCTTGACTAGGCACAGTACTTCAATGTTTCACGAGCTTTCAGGTATATTCTCCAATGAAAATAACTCTCTGACAAATAGAGACCTGCTAATGAAGGTAAGATGTTGCATGTGGCCCAATGGATCTATTTTAGTGAGCTGTTCAATGATTTAAAATAAATAATAAATAGTATCTATAATGAGTTAAACTGGCTGCTGACTACATGTGAATGTTGTCAACCGATGAAGCAATAAGTGTACTAGGTGGTCTGGTTTGGCTTAAGCATTCAAAGCCTGTCGGATGCTAACTTTTTAAATAAACATTTAATGTGGGTATGCTGCCAAGAATACAACCTGAGTATATCTTAGAAATTTGAACTTGAAGTATAAAGTGAGACTTGTGCCAATGATTTTTTGTTTTGTGCACTGAGGGCATGTAATTAAAACCCAAAGTGGAAGAGTTACAGATTCGATTGGTTCCCCTAAGTATTTATTTGTTAAATTATCACCTGTTTTTCTTGTTTGTCCTCTATAATAAGAACTAGTTGTTGCATGAGAACTGGGGCATATTTGTAATCCGATTGCTTTATTTGTTGAATATTTCAGACTGTAATGATCTAATTTCATATAGTTTGTATCAAAACAGACACCAATCACAGCATCTGGAAACATTGTGCTTTTTTTTTGTTTTAAGAGAGCCACGTACTCCAGGAATACTGAATTACCGAAATTTTATACATCGAAATTTACAGTGATGAAGGGGTCACTCATCCCATTGTGTCCATACTGGCTGATTAGTAGCCGTCAGTCTAATCTCACTTCCCAGCTCTTGATCCGTAATTTTGATAGGTGTATATCCAAGTAGTTAGAGGATCTCTTGTCACTACCAGTGAGTTCCCAAACCCTGCCACTATTATTAGTACCATAGGAATATCCACCCTTGTGGTTTCTAGTAAATCCTGATCTTTATTTGGTTCTGCATTGGTTCTTAATGTATTCTAACAAAGTCTTTGGGTTTCTTTGATTTACTTGCCAATATCTTGATGCCCCCTCTTTACTTTCTTAATTTCTCTTTAATATCACCTCTACACTTTTTACTCCTCCTAAGTTCTTCATAGTACTGAGCCTTTGGTATCTGTCAAGAGCTTCCTTTTCTTTCTTCTCCTAAGCCTCTTGACATCCAGGGACTCTGGATTTGTTAGTCCACCTTTTTTGACGGGAATATTTGACCTAAACTCTTGGTATCTCTTCCTTGCCTGCCTCCCATTGAGAGCTAAGACCAGTTGAATAACAACTCCTTTTCTCTGATGTGCTTATCAAGAATATTGGATGGTTGTTAATGATTTTGCCAGGATTTTTTTGAAAGTTCTCGAAGACAGCCAAGTATATCCTCCACCCAGAAAAAAAGCCCAACTCGGAATGTGCATCCACCATGTTTTGGATATGGCTTGCAACACCTAACTCTCAGTATCTGAGAAGGACCAAAATGCAATCGGTCAAATTGAGGGGTTTGACAGGATTGCCTGTTTTAATATGTGTTTGACATGATTTTGCAATGCCATGCTGTGGTTGTACAAAGTTGATGTGACTATTTATTGGCTTGCTAGATTTTGGCAGTGTGACAATAATTCAGTTCATCTGAATGGATTTTGCCTTTTCTAAAAGAACATGATTCAGCTCGAGCACATGTTGTTGCACTTCTAGGAATTGCAGCTACATTCTTCTCCTTCTACCCTTTTCACCACCGTGCCTGTTTTTAGTGCTTGGCTCCATGAGGAGCATTTTTATTTCCCCACTCTCAGGCACTCCCTTTCAAACATGTCTTCTTTGATTTGAATTAGTGTCCAATAGGATGGGAGGCAGTAAATCTATGCTAATATTGTAACAATCAACACTGATACTTGTGTTTTGAAGAAAATGATGATCTCATAAAGCATTTGTCCATCTCTGGGGGACTGTATCCCCCAAATTAGATACAGATTTTATCTTGAAGTGCTTCCAAAGTTGTTTTTTACTTGATTAAGCTGATTGGCCTAGTAAATGAACATAGAACACTACAGCACAAACAGACCCTTCGGCCCACAAGTTGTGCTGATCATATCCCTACCTACCAGGCCTATCTATAACCCTCAATCCCATTAAATCCCATGTACTCATCCAGAAGTCTCTTAAAAGACCCCAGCGAGTTTGCCTTCACCACCACCAACGGTAGCCAATTCCACTTACTCACCACCCTCTGAGTGAAAAACTTATCCCTGATATCTCCTCTCTACCTACTCCCCCATACCTTAAAGCTGCGTCCTCTCATAGCGACCATTTCAGCCCAGGGAAATAGCCTCTGAGAATCCACCCTCTCGATACCTCTCAACATCTTATAAATCTCTATCAGGTCGCCTCTCATTCTTCGTCTCTCCAGGGAGAAAAGACCCAGCTCCCTCAACCTATCCTCATAAGGCATGCCACCAAATCCAGTCAACATCCTTGTAAATCTCCTCTGCACCCTTTCAATAGCTTCCACATCCTTATTGTAGTGAGGCGACCAGAACTGCGCACAGTACTCCAAGTGGGGTCTGACAAGGGTCTTATAAAGTTGCAGCATTATCTCCCGACTCCTAAACTCAATCCCTCGATTAATGAAGGCGAGTACACCATACTCCTTCTTGACCACATCTTCACCTGTGAGGCCGATTTAAGAGTCCTATGGACCCGGACCCCAAGGTCGTTCTGGTCCTCTACACTGCTAAGAGTCCTACCCTTGATATTATATTCCTTCATCCCGTTGGACCTGCCAAAATGGACCACTACACATTTATCTGTGAAGTCCACCTGCCACTTCTGCGCGCAGTCTTGCATCCTATCTATGTCTCGCTGCAACTTCTGACATCCCTCCGGACTATCCACAACACCACCAACCTTCGTGTTGTCGGCAAACTTACCAACCCATCCCTCCACTTCCTCATCCAGGTCATTTATGAAAATGACACACGGCAAGGCTCCTAGAACAGATCCCTGGGCACTCCACTGGATTTGATTTTGCTTCTCCCTGTCGTGGAATTTTCCTGCATATTTTCAGTTGAACAATTGGGCTGAATGGTCAACATAGTAGTCAAGAATAAGGCACAATCCCAAAATTCATAATTTGTGGGCTGCAGCAAGTTTTCAGTCTGTCTTGTGCTGTTTTAAAAAATATTAACACACTCCAACATTGTCTGTACATACAATAGAACATCCTGGCATATTTATCATCATTTGGGTATCAAGAAGCCATTGTTTCTCGCTATTGCCATAAGCTCCCTCCTTTGCTCAGACTGAACTGGACAGTGGAAAAACTTTGGCTTTCTGTTTTATGTATCATGTGTCATTTTAGATCTAAATTGTTCCACATTTAAGATGATCCAAAGCTAGTATGGACAGCATCTTCCTCATGGTCTAGACGGTAAAGGCAGTATTCTGACTCAATCACTGCTGAGTGTACTGATGTTCACAAGTATAGAAATTGGGGCTCCCATTTGGTCACCTATTTTAGGATAAGGAAGGAAGAACTAAATTCCATGCAGAAATAGGTAATTAGGGTCAGCTCAAGTCTGTTAGGCTGAATGGATTAGTTCTGGGGATGGATGTATAATCCTGTGAAAGATCATGCAGGTCAATGCACTGGATTGGAAGAATGAGATGGAATCTCAGTGAAATGCAAGATTCAGGATTTGGCAGGAAATCTATACACAGAAGAGCTGTGGACACTTGGTTGAAGATCAATAGATTTTGAATTCAGGAAATCAAGGGAGATAAGAATCAAGCCAAAAAGTGGAGTTGAAGACGGTCACTTATTAACTTACTGAATGGTGGGAGCTGTAGGGTCTACTCTAGTTGTTACTTGAGTTCTTTTGAATCTCCTTCTGCGCGATAAAATAACAAAACTAGTTGGCACTGCTGATAGCTGACCATTAACTCCTGCTGGAAAGCTGCATATCTGATCATTATTTAAGGATTCAATTGATCTCAGCTGTCGTGCCTTTTGATAGAATTAGACACCAATGATCATCCTCCAGGTCACCATATGAAGACAAGTTCCAGCCATGAATTTCTGGTAACAAAGGAGAAAAAGAAAATAAAGTGATGGAGGATAATATAATGTTTTGCCTGCCCTTACAATTAAGTGAACTGCTTATAATTTGGTGTTAGGAGAGGCAAATGTTGTATTTGACCAATGCTGTTTATGTTTATTACTGTTTTGTACATAATTACTTATCACTTGAGTGTTCACCATTAGCAAGAATGGGTAATCTATTTATAAGCCCTGATGTGTGAGAGAATTCCCAACCTTCAAGTGACTGATATTGATCAACTCAACATGGGAGATCCAGTTCTAGCTTTCTATTCCATGGTATAATCTGTAATTAAATAGACTCGCATGTTCGAGTCGCAAACTGATTTAGTTGCATACTAAAGGGAATGGTTTTAAGTATGGATAGTATGTTTGGGAAATGTGACATGCATTTAAAATGGATTAAACAATTTTGCTCCTCTTTTATAGGGTGTGATGCAGGGAACTGTGCCCTACCTGGGGACTTTCTTAACTGATCTAATTCTATTGGACACTGCTCTTCCAGATTATATTGATGTAAGTCTCTTTACGACATGTTGTGATTTCTTCTTTGCTATGATTACAGTTGTCGTGCAAGTTGCTTGGAGATGGGAACCAAAGTGACAATAAAAGAATTAATGAGACTAATGAATGGAGCACATTAAAGACAGTACATGCATGGCTTTGATTTGATGCTTTGTACTATGAATCAATCACTTGGTGATTTGCATGCAGCTTATTCACAAAGCAGCCAGTTGAGTGTAGCCCGATTTATTTGTAGCCTGAAAATGTTATATAAATTGCACACTTTTTATTTGCGCAGTTAAGATTCTGTTAATTGAACATTGTTTTCCATTGCATTCTAAACTTTAAGTTTATTAATGTCACAAATAGGCTGACATTAATACGGCAATAAAGTTACTGTAAAAATCCCCCAATCGCCACACTCTGGCACCTATTCGGTTACCCTGAGGGAGAATTTAACATGACCCAAGCAGCTAACCAACACGTCTTTCAGATTCTGAGAGAAAACCAGAGCACCTGGAGGACACCCATGCAGAGAGGGGGAGAACATGCAGACTCCCCACAGTGACCCAAGCTGGGAATTAAACCCAGGTCCCTGTTGCTATGAGACAGCAGCGCTTGCCACTATCTCCCCTAGCTTGCCTACTTGTATAATAAACTTGGTGTTTACAAATTTGACTGTAGTAGAGGATTCTGTATAATTTTGCAAAATAATGCTCAGTGCAATGCATTTATTTGTGTTGTACACATGATTGAGTTTTGCTACATTTTAATTTCTTTAATTATGTTCTTATGTTCTTATAATTTGGAACCAGGTTTACAGGACTTGGATTTCACTCCTAAGAATCCTTTCAAGTTCACAATCTTGTAGTGTGATCTGACCTTTCTACAAGTCAAATTAATTTTTGCTGTTCTTGTTTGTCTCATATAGAATGGTTTGATCAACTTTGAGAAGAGACGGAAGGTTAGTATAAATTATTGCACCGAGCAAAACTTCAACAGTTGTATTTGGGGGGGATGGGGAGCATGCCTCTGTTATTGGCTTTGGAAGCGGGAATCCAAAACTCCAGATCTGAAACATAAAAGTCACTAAAAATTGGATGAAGAAGGAACTTGGCATGGTTGTCTTTCCAGGAAAGCGAAATGCATGGAAAAGAAATAAGAGAATGTTTGGAGTCTGATGAAGACAGGAGAGGTGTAAACACCAGCGCACAACCGGTTGGGCCAAATAGCCTATGTCTGTGCTGTTAATTTGAGTAAGAAGTCTCAGGTCAAAGTCCAACCGGTTTATTTGATAGTAAACCCACAAGCTTTCGGGGTTTGTCCCTTCGTCATGTGGGTAGAGAGTTCTGGTCTCAAACAGAGCGTATAAAAGGCACGCACAGTTTACAGAATACTGATCAGAATGCGAGTCTTTACAGCTAACCTGCTATTCAAGTCTTAAAGATGCAGACAATGTGAGTGGAGATAGCATAAGGCATAGTTAAAGAGACGTGTATTGTCTCCAGACAGGACTGTAAGTGAGATGTTGCAAGTTCATGCAAGTCATGGGGGTTACAGGTAGTGCGACATGAACCCAAGATCCCGATTGAGGCCGTCCTCATGTGTGTGGAACTTGGCTATCAGTCTCTGCTCAGCGATTCTGTCATAAGAGCATAAGAACATAAGAAATAGGAGCAGGAGTAGGCCGTCTAGCCCTTCGAGCCTGCCCCGCCATTCAATAAGATCATGGCTGATCTGTCGTGGCTCAGTTCCACATTCCCGCCCTCTCCCCATAACCCTTAATCCCCTCTCTTATCAAAAACCCATCAACCCGCGTCTTAAAAATATTTAGCGAGGTAGCCTCCACCACTTCAACGGGCAGAGAATTCCAGAGATTCACCACCCTTTGACTGAAGAAGTTCTTCCTCAACTCCGTTCTAAACCGCCCCCCCTTTATCTTGAGGCTGTGCCCCCTAGTCCTACTGTCCTTTCTGAGTGGGAAGAGTCTGTCCACCTCTATCCTATCCATCCCATTCATCATCTCATATGTCTCAATGAGATCTCCCCTCATTCTTCTAAACTCTAACGAGTACAATTCTAGTTTATTCAGCCTCTCCTCATAGCTCAACCCCCTCAACTCCGGCATCAGCCTAGTAAACCTCCTCTGCACTCCCTCCAAGGCCAAAATATCCTTGCGTAAGTACGGTGCCCAAAACTGCACACAGTACTCCAGCTGCGGCCTCACCAATGCCCTATACAGCCGCAGCAAGACCTCCCTACTTTTATATTCAATCCCCCTCGCTATGAAGGCCAGCATCCCATTTGCCTTCCTGACCACCTGCTGCACCTGCAAGCTGGGTTTTTGCGACTCATGCACAAGGACCCCGAGGTCCCTCTGCACCGTCGCCTGCTGCAGTTTTTCGCCACGTAAGTAATAATCCTTCCTACCATTATTCCTACCAAAGTGGACCACCTCGCACTTGCCAACATTAAATTCCATTTGCCAGTTCCTGGCCCATTCACCCAGCCTTTCTAGATCCTTCTGCAGACTCTCCACACCCTCCGCACAATTTGCCGTTCCACCAATCTTGGTGTCATCAGCAAATTTCGACACCGTACACTCAGTTCCCTCCTCCAAATCATCTATATAAATGGTAAATAGCTGAGGCCCCAGCACCGACCCCTGGGGCACTCCACTAATCACCAACCGCCAATCCGAATAGCACTCATTGACCCCCACTCTCTGCCTCCTATTTGACAACCAATCCTCTATCCACGCTAACACCCTACCCCCAATTCCATGTCCCCTGACCTTCTGTAATAACCTCTTGTGAGGTACCTTGTCAAACGCCTTCTGAAAATCAAGAAAGACCACATCCACCGGCTCTCCTCTATCCACCGCCCTAGACACATCCTCGTAGAATTCCAGTAAATTTGTCAGACACGACTTCCCCTTAATGAAACCGTGCTGTGTCTGCTCTATCGAGCAATTCCCCTCAAGATGCCTCGCTATTTCCTCCTTGATGACGGATTCTAATATTTTACCTACAACAGACGTTAAACTAACCGGCCTATAATTCCCTGCCTTTTGCCTTCTTAAACAACGGCGTAACATTAGCCGTTTTCCAATCTTCCTGCACTTCCCCGGAATCCAGCGACGTTTGGAAAATAACCACCAAGGCATCCATTATCACCTCCGCCATTTCTTTCAGAACCCTCGGATGCATTCCATCCGGTCCTGGGGACTTGTCCACAATCAGCCCCTCCAGTCTGTCGAGCACCGCCTCGCTAGTAACAGTAATGTCATTGAGACCCTCCAGTCCTACCACCTTTCCATCTCTAACACCCGGCAAATTATTCACGTCTTCCTCTGTGAAGACCGAAACAAAAAAGTTATTCAAGACCTCAGCCATATCCCCATCCCCTACCACTAAGTCCCCCTTCTCATCCTCTAAGGGTCCAACGTTCACCCTAGCCTGCTTCTTCCTTTTTATATATTTATAAAAACTCTTGCTATCCTTTTTTATATTAAGCGCTAGCCCAGCTTCATAGTTTATCCTACCCTTCTTTATCAACTTCTTTGTCAATCTTTGTTGACATTTAAACCTCTCCCAATCCTCTTCTCGCCCACTACTCTTAGCTACTCTAAACGCCTCCGCTTTTAATTTAACACTTTCCTTCACCTCCTTCATTATCCACGGCTTATTACCTCTCCTCCTACGGTCCTTTTTGACCATCGGAATAAATTTCTGCTGAGCACCAAGAAAGATCTCCTTAAAGATCCTCCACTGCTCCTCAGCAGACCTACCTTCCAACGCGGTCCCCCAGTCCACATTCGCCAATTCCTCTCTCATCCTACCGTACTCCCCTCTGTTCAAACAAAGGACGCGTGTCCGGGAACCCACTTTCTCCTCCTCCATCTGCACCAGAAACTCCACCATACAATGATCACTCTCCCCAAGAGGATCCTTCACCACAAGGTCCCTAATTCTACCTGCCTCATTACATAACACCAGATCTAAGATAGCTCGCTCCCTCGTTGGCTCCAACACACACTGTTCAAGGAAACTATCCCGGCAGCATTCCAATAACTCCTCCTCGAGTCCACCGCGTCCAACATGGGTCGACCAATCAATATGCAGATTGAAATCCCCCATAATTACGGCCGTCCCATTCCTGCATGTGTTGTGTGTCGTGAAGGCCGCCTTAGAGAATGCTTACCCGAAGATCAGAGGCTAAATGCCTGTGACCGCTGAAGTGTTTACCAACAGGAAGGGAACAGTCTTGCCTGGTGATCGTCCAGCAATGTTCATTCACCCATTTTTGTAGTGTCTGCATGGTCTCCCCAGTGTACCATACTTCGGGACATCCTTTCTGCGGGGTATTAGGTAGACAACATTGGCCGAGTTGCAAGAATATGTGCTGTGTACCTGGTGGATGGTGTTCTCACGTGAGATGATGTCACCCATGTTGATGATCCGGCATGTCTTGCAGAGGTTGCCGTGGCAGGGTTGTGTGGTGTTGTGGTCACTGTTCTCCTGAAGGCTGTGTAGTTTGCTGCGAAGAATGGTCTGTTTGAGGTTATGTGGTTGTTTGAAGGCAAGAAGTGGGGGTATGGCAATGGCCCTGGCGAGATGTTCATCTTCATCAATGAGATGTTGAAGACTCCAGAGAAGATGTCATACTGTCCTAGCTTCTCCGCTCTGGAGACAATACACATCTCTTTAATCTATGCCTAATGCTATCTCCACTCACATTGTCTGCATCTTTAAGACTTGAATAGCAGGTTAGCTGTAAAGACTCACATTCTAATCAGTATTCTGTAAACTGTGTGTGCCTTTACATGCTCTGTTTGAGACCAGAACTCTCTACTCACCTGACGAAGGGACAAACCCCAAAAGCTTGTGGGTTTACTATCAAATAAACCAGTTGGACTTTAACTTGGTGTTGTGAGACTTCTTACTGTGTTTACCCCAGTCCAACGCCGGCATCTCCACATCATGACTGTTAATTTGATGCAGTTTGCCTACCAGCAGTCACTGCTAGGTAAAGCAAGTATCTACTGGTGTTACATGAATTATATTATAATTTAGTGTTTTGGCAAGACTGAAGGCCTTAATCCTGAGACTGGTTGAATAGTTCCTCAATAATCAGATAGCAGTTTCCTCCAGAAGAGAAACATTTGCAGCAGTCATGGCATGTCAGTAAATTGAAGCAGGATTGCAGCTCCTGATTTTAGCACCAGTGATGGATTTTTAACACCCATTTCTGACTTTGCTACTATCAACTTTGCAAACATGCTTTATTGCTATGGTTACAGTTGAGCATGTTTGTGCTAGTTTCATTTTATGCCACGGAGAACCTGCAAATGCTAACACAATAGGAACCTGACCATGTGGAAAGCAGTGACACTTCATTCCTAAAACTGCAACTTGAGCTCCACTTTTTTAGCCGAACCCAGGAATGAGATGGGTTCCTACCTGATCCACTTTGCACCCTGTGTGGTTTGACTCCAGTGGTTCATGAAATCAGGAGGGACGCAAAATGTGTATCTATCCCAAATCCATACATTCCCCACCTAGGTGGATACAACTGTAGTCTTATCAACTGACCAATTTTACACTTTTCAACCCAACGGTGCAATGCTTTTGTCAAATTTTCACCCGGATAAAGTCTTCCTCTTTTACCTGTCAAACTGACACTGAATGCAAGATAGAACAGAACGGCCACAGCCCATGAGGAGAAAACTCTGCAGCGGTTAGGTTCCAGAATATTCTAGCTACACATTGTCCACAAAGTTCATGGTTGAATAATCTATATGGAAATTCATTGCTGAAGCACAGCATGGGCCATTGATTCCCAATGAAAGGTTCTGAGGCATGAGCCACTACGCATCAAATCTAGCCAACAAAATGTTTTAAAATAGTTTTGGTGCTATTCTAAAATCAATGACTCGGGTAAAGCAGCAGCAATTACAGCAGCTTTGAATCTCAACTTCCAACGTTTCTTTCCATGTTCTTTTTAGGAATTTGAGATAATAGCACAAATTAAACTGTTACAGTCTGCTTGCAATAACTACAGCATCAATCCAGTCCAGAAGTTTCTAAAATGGTTTCACGGTCAACAATACTTGACTGACAAAGAAAGGTAAGAGGGTATTGCAAACATGTGCTGATCAAACCATCAAGGGTTGTATAATCTTCCACCATTAATGAGCTTGACAGTTCCCTGTTATAAATATTTTTGTGATGAGAACCATACAGCACACAAGTTCATTCAGCCCATCTTGCCTGTGCCTGCTCAAAGATTGTTTTAAAAAATAGCCGCCTACTCTAATCCCGTGTTTTAGCAACTGGTCCGCAGCCTAACTAATTTAAAAAGGTACTTGGATTATAACCTGAAAGTATCTGCCTCTACCAACAAGAATTCAGACACTCACCATGCTCTGGGTGGAGAAGTCCATCTACCAATCACCTTAAATCTGTGCCCCCTGGTAATTGACCTCTCCGTTAGGGGGAGCTGGGCTTTCCTCATAGCCTCAATTTTCAAGCCCTGATGACATTCCTGTAAATCTCCTCTACTCCGGAGGAATTATGTTGTTCCTGTAACATGGCAGCCAGGACGGTACATAGTTCTAATTGTGGCCTAACTGGTGTTTTATATGGGTTCCAGCATTACATCACTGCTTTTGAAATCTATATCTTGTCCAATAAAGCAAACATTCCGTATGCCTTCTGTATCATAACCATCTGTATTGCCACCTTCAGCGACCTGTGGAATGGACTCCGAGGTATTGCATTTCAACTACCCCTCCAGTTTATTTCCTATTCCCTTGCAACAACTTCAGGTTCAATTCCATTTGCCAGTTTTTCCACTTGCTCAACCAAATCATTTTGGGTGGATGCACAAACACTGCCATCATATACATGTCTTTATATCAGTATGTAGTAACATGCACCAAACAAGTAAGCCAATACTTATAGGAAAAAATGAGACTTTGAATCAGAAACCATGTTTTGAGTTTCTACTTTGAACACATCTGCTGATCCAGATGTAAATTATGCTACTTTTTGAAGTTTCTGCTCAAACATGTTTCAGCACCACTGGTCTTTATCACTCACAATTGGTCAGCATTTTGGAAAGTGATTTTTTTTAAAATAATTATACAAAGTGTTTGCCTCAAATTATTCCTTGATGTACTGCTGTTTTATTAATTATGTCAAAAACCCCAAGTTTAATCAATATCTCATCCTCCACCTGGGATTTGAAATAATTGAAATGGACTTGTAGAAAGCTTTTATACAGTTGCATTGAATTGCAACAGTTGGCTTCTTAGTAAATGAACAAAAAATGAGCTTAAATATTCTTGCACCTTTTACACCACCTCAGGCTGCAGACAGACCTGCTGAGCCATTACCTGGAATGATTCATTTGAGCTGGGAGTATGGCCATTTTGTGGGTGGGGGAAGCTTTTATTATTTTCCTTTTTGGAATGGCTTGGTTGATTTTGGGAAGATTGCACCAGAAATGTTGGCAGCACAAACTCTTGCCCTTTTAATGTTTTGTCTGCTCCCATCATTGCCAGTCAACAAGATCTGCTCCTCATTTTGGTATCTGTACACCTAGCACATGAGTGTTAGTCACTCAGTGAATGATGGACCAACTCCTTGCATTAACAATGAGTAGCTGCCCACCATCAGCTGTGTGCACTCATGGGTCAGTTTAACTCAGTTGGCTAGATGGCTGGTTAGTGATGCAGAGCAACGGCAACAGATCAGGTCCAATTCCAATATTAGCTGAGGCCAGTAATGAAGTCCCTGCTTTCCCAACCTTGCCTCTTGCCTGAAGTGTGGTAATCCTCTGGTTAAATCGCCACCAGTTTATACTCCCCATCCAAGGGGAGAGTCGTCTTTGGTCATCTGGGACTATGTCGACTTTACCTTCATGTGAAAATATAGATAAGGCCAGGAACTGCTGGTGACTTTACAGCCTAATGCTAACTACTGCACTTACTACTGCTTTATTTTCCTGTAACTGATGTTCAGGTTGGATGATTTTGTTCCCTTCAGTATGTCCCACAAAAAGGCAATGATGATAATGGTGGCTGTCTTCTAAGAATGTCTGACACATGAAGTTAAATTCATTTCCATCTGCATTTCATGTGGTACAAAAGATTGCAGTTCCAGTAGTGAGAAGCAGCAGTTAATCATTAATCAAAGTGCAGTGTTCTCCTGCCTGAAAATAAGTGCCTTTTGGAAGCAAATTAATCATTCATGCAATTTTTTTGTCTGTACAAATGAGTTTTTCAAAATGCCAGGAATATTAAGCAAAGACATCTCCTTATTTTAAATGAACCTTGTGTGAAGTATTGTTATCTGCCATCCTGCAGCTATCGTGTGTCCTGTGAGCTAGAGGCAACTCCTGATGTTAGTCCTACATCACCAAAACCCAGAAAGAGTATAGTGAAACGCCTCAGCCTGTAAGTATCATAAACAAAGGGTGGAATCTCATCTGGTTGCTTCCTTTGTAATAAGTACCAATAGACAGACATGATGTGCATCAGTTCCACCATGAATGTATATTTTAATTTGTGGCCAAAATTTTTTACTGGAGTGTGAAGATTCGGTGGTTGATAAAATTTAGTTTGAGATAATGTGATAACCGTTGGGGTAGTTCTTGCCTCGAGCCTATATCTGTTGTCGACTAATTGATAGAGACTGATTGCTAATGACTAATCAATGACTCCATTATCATTGTATCATTTGATTGGACCAGATAGTCTTGTCTAGCAATTCCTATGTATCAAATGATAGCCAGCGTATACATGGCTAGACCTTTCCAAATTTGCACTTTGAGGAGGAATCTCAAAAATGGATTAAAATGAAAAGGCTTTGAGCATTGTTGTGTGCCTACATAATAAAAACTGAATGGAGTTGATTATTTGAATGCAAATCCAATCATCTACATTCCATTTCCTCTAAAGTTTACTGTTATGTGGATCAACGAACAGCAAAACAAATCTATCTGCAACTCTATCACTGGTGATTCATGTTTGAAGGTCAAATGTACAAATTAACATGCAAGTGTGTGTGCATCAAGATTACAAAGACATTTTGTTCTCAGTTTGTTCCTGTCGTAGTAAAGCACTATCTTTTATTTATCTCCACATGGGCAAGGACTAAACAATGTGGAGGTTGAGGGAGAATCACTCCTTACTACTGTGTTGTACCTTGCAGTAGTCTGTATTGCAAATTGTGATTGTTTTGGTCATAGAGAATATTGAAGTCGAGGCAGAGAAACATATATTCATTGCCTGGTATATCATCTTTCTGTATAATTGGGTTGGCTTTAGTTGCATGTTATAAGTTCATAAGATATCGGAGCAGAATCAGACTCTTCGGCCCATTGAGTCTGCTCCGCCGTTCAATTACCCTTCAACCCATTGCCAATTAAAAATCTGTCTAACTCCTCAAATTTACTCACTGTCCCAGCATTCACTGCACTTTGGGGTAGCAAATTCCACAGATTCACAACCCTTTGTGAGAAACAGTTTCTCCTCAACTGTTTTAAATTTGCTACCTCTTATCCTAAGACTGTAACCTCTCATCCTAGAATGCCCCACAAGAGGAAGCACCTCTTCCACGTCTACTTTATCCAAACCTTTTATCATTTTGTATACCTCTTGACCTCCCCTCATTCTTCTAAATTCCAGAGAATATAGGCCTAAACTGTTTAATCTCTCTTCATTCAACAAGACCCTCATCCCTGGAATCGATCGAGTCAACCTCCATTGATTCCCTATCCTACTTCCCGGAATCCTTCTGTTCCTTTGCCCATACCTAGCTCTGTAATTTTCTCTGGCTCTGGGGGACCTGTACAGAGATTCTGCTGAATTGTTTCTGATCATCTTTGAATTCCATCCTCCCCTCCACATAACAATTGGCAAAAGACTCATCGGCATGTTAGATCCTTCATCCTAAATTGTTCTGTGTGTGCCCACCATGAGCCTCCAGAAATCTTATCTGCCATCTGCCCGACTACAATGAAGTGCTTTGAAACATTTAACCACCATAAAGATGGGATGTAAATGCAAGTTCCTGTGTACATCCTTGTAAAAGTTTTTTGTGCAGTTTCTATCAAATAAGTGTTGTTTTGCCCTTAATTTTTCTGAAAGATGAATTTTATTAAGTACACATTGGGAAATTTTGTGCACTAAATATTTAATACCAGATTTTCACATAAGAGATTAATGGCAGGGTTGGAATAATACACTGAAAAGTCTAGGCTGCCGTGTCATCTGAACACACAAAACAAAAAACCTCATGGATTTTTCCAGCAAAAGAGGGAAGATCTCCGCAGGAAGCAATTACTGCCCAGGATCTTCAGGGAGCAATTTTCCTACCTCTATCTCAGTGAGGAATTAATCACGCATCAGATCCACACTGCAAACTCCTCTCTCACCCCACCTCCCCCACCCCCACCCCCCACCACCCCCACCTGAAACCAGACGTTTTGCAAAAAATAACCAGCTTTTTGGGGTCTGAGGATATTTAGCCGTAATTATTGAGATTATCACTTCAAAAAAAAATTCAACAAGTCAGCTTTTCAGGAGTTTTTGCAGAGACTAATAGTATGAAATTCACTAATTTGCATATAGATAACACTGCAATCTTGCAGAGCTTATGGAGAGCATAGGGTGACAGGCAATTCCTGGGTATTCTACACTGAGAATTGTCAGCTTCAGTGACTGGAGTCTGTTTTGCTTTCCGTACAAAATCTATTGTTTAAATATGACATAACAAGCCCTTTGCTGTATATTGCATATAAGACAACCCTATTTTCTGACTTCAAAAGTCATGGTTTTTCCATAACGCTTATACTTTCAGTCCTGTTTTGCTACACTTGTATTTGTGGCCTCAATTTTTCACCTTACAAATGCATTTTTTCTCCCTCCGATACATATAATGCTGCACAAGAAATCAGACAGGCAATATGGGCTGTGTTGTGAAGATTTTGTGCGGGTTTATGATGTAGTAGACCCCATGTGGTTAACGACAAGGAAAGCGACTGCTGAGGCCGCACTGTTCACTTTTACCTTCACCGTACAAGTCAACCCTGTTTGCAAGAATTTTTCTAGGTTTCAAAGGACAACTAAGGCCAGAATTCTCTGATGTAAGCCCTGCCACCACTGTCAGTGACAACAGTGCTGAGGCAGCAGTGACCACTGCAATAAGTTGCATAATCAACTGTGGGTGGGAAAGAGTATGTACCTCTACTTCAAAATATGTCCATGTATTGGGCCATTGTTGGGTAACCAAGTGCCACTTTAATCAGCTGTAAACTCTTTCTGTAGAATGCAATGACTTTTAATAGTCTTCTAGTATTTTTGCTGACTGATCCTTTTTCTTCATGCAGCCTATTTCTAGGAGGAGATGGTAATGCAAACGGCACTCCGACTAAGAGCTCTGACCAGTCTAAACCCCCCGAGAGTGGGAGTTCAGCAGAGAGCATCAAGTCGGTCAGCGTTTCATCAAATTCCAGCAGTTCAGAAAGCGAAGAGCCCTGCACTTCATACGCTTACGCTCAAGAAGGACCCCAGAAAAAGGTGACAGAGGCATTTCTCACAAAACATATTGTGGGAGTTCTTTGTACTTTGTACTTTGACCATCAATGGGATACAAGGGTGCTCACCAACACCTAACCTGATCACTGGTTCTGCCTGCCCAAATGCAGCATGCCTTTCTTCATGGGCACATAATATCTGATTGGGCTAACACACCTCTTGGGAACAAGCTGTCGTCCTTAATTTGAATGTATTAAAAGCGACAGCCTCATAATTGGCTTCTGCCTGCAATATGCAACCCCAGATTACAGCACTGGTCAAAGTTTCAGATCTGCAGGTGAGACTTCAGTCTCAACAAAATTCAACCCATGTTGTTTATAAAGCCATCAGATGCCAGAAAATTTATAATTAACTGCATGGAATGCAAACTGATTTTGTTCATATGAAATACGAGCTTCTTTTGCATAGATTTTATTAAATATGTACAGAGGCAGATCCACGTCACAGTAATAACCAATATCATGAATTTAAGTTTGAAACATCTTTGATAGTGCAGGCTGATTTTTATGGTAAATTTAACACACGGGCTGTTGTGACCAGAACAACTTCATGTGTGTGGTCCACAAAAACAGCACTTTGGATCAAAATCTAACAAACTACTCCACCAATAGCAACAAAGCAATGCGGCTCTGCTTGTACATCAGAGTCCCTCTTGACTGCCTGCTTTGATTCTTTTCTGCACTTGACCTTTAGTTATTCTGCAGCATATTCTCCAATGGCGAGTGATATTTCTTGGGAGATTATCAATGACCTGGATCGTCACTTAGAATATGTTGACGACCTGTTCTTTGGAAATTTCAGTAATTCAGAAGTTTTAAAATACCCTCCCTCTTTATAGATTCTCCTTTTTCAGTCCTTGTATTCCATCTCTCCAATAATGCTACTGCATTGCCAATACTCTGCATCTCAAGATCTGCATTAAAGTGATTTGGCTTTTAATTCCCTTCTATCTTCCTGTGTTTTCTTGTCTCCTTTTCTGGTACTTTGCCTCACCTGCACAAAGCATCACCACTGGATGTATTTCATTTCAATCAGTGTCAGTGGGTGCTGCAAGTGAGTAACCAGGTGAGGCAGGCAGGATAACATTCCTGTGAGTATGGGAGTGCTCAACATTGTGTAAACCAAAATCCCAAAGGGACTATTTGACAATTTAAGCATAGCTTAAATACCTGAATGTAATGGCCCACCGGGCACTTATACATATGTGCTAAATGATAACTGCCAATGTTGGCTTGGCGACTAGTAGACATTAGATGGTATCATTCATCAGCATTGATTTTTGGCTTGGAAGAATCACAAGGTAAAGATTTCAGTATAACTACCTTGAAATTGTGCATTCCTCAAGGCCAAACTGTTGTGTCCACAATGTCCCTACTTCTGAGGGAATGGCAGAAAGTTTGTGTCAAAGTAAATGTAACTGGGAAGAAGGACCTCTCTGAAATATAATCATTGGCAATTTTTTTCTAAAATAATTCTGCAGTCATCCGAATCCTTGTCTTCTGCGGACACCTCCTGCTCCTCGGGAATTACATTCCGAGTATCGCCACCGCCAGTATCGCCGCCGCCAGCATCGTCAGTATCGCTGCTGCCAGTATCATCGTCGCCAGTATCACCGCCATTACCCAAGCCGACCAAGGTTCACAAGTGTTTTGCCTCAGTCACTCAGTCAGGCAATGCAGGTCCCATGCTCGACAAGCAGAAAGAAGATAGCTGTATTATACAGGTCAGCCTAGAGAATGACGATGGAAATCTATACAAAAGCGTTTTGGTAAGTACGTGGATTGTTTTCTTTATTCATGTTGTATAAAGGTTGTTAATTTCTGCCAGTACAGACATAAATGCAAGAGGACATTTATTTTTGAGGGCAAAAACTGGCCTCTGAACCATTTGTTACCACACAGTCATACTCAAGATGACTTGTGTGACTGTGACCAGTGCTACTTCACTGTCTACTTTCCATGTCACTGAAGCTTTTGATTCCTGAGCGCTCTGACCATTTCAGCTTTCTTATAGAATGTTGTAGCATTTTGTTTGAGTTTGGAGCCTTTTTTTAAATGTCCTTACTCATGAACTATACAGAACACAACAAGGTGTAGTACTTTAATATGTTTATTTAAGGGATGAGCTGTTACTAATTATGTACTATTTCCTCACCCCTTGTGCAACAATGCAGTTAAGAGATACAAATTGAAATCTAGGTCACTTGATTACCGCATGACTAACTATGGGTAGTTCTGGTCCTCCTGTTGGCTAATTGACTAATTTTTGCCAGGCATTCCTTGGGGCTTGCATGGAATTTAAAAGAATAGAGAATAGAAAAGAGCAAAGCAAAAATGGAGGTGATGAAAGGGTGCAGTTTAATTACCAATGATAATTGTTTAACTACACTGCTTTTATCTCTTAACCAATTTTGTATCCATGTTGCTACTGCTTCTTTCATCCCAGTGGCTTCAATGTTGCTTGTACTGTGCAGTACTTTAGCAAATATCTTTTTGAAAATCTTTAAGTACTCTAGTCACTCGAATAATTTAGTGAGGTTAGTCAAACAGATTCATGCACCTATCATTTGACACATTTTTTCCTGAATAATGAAGATGGCAATTAACAATATCAAACAGATACGCAATCTCCAGATCTGATTGGAGGAATTTAGCCTATCATCTTCATCTGGACTGAGACACTTCAGTGTGTACAACCAATTAATTATACATATTAGTTGTAGACACACCTTGTGTCTGAAACAGCACCTGAGCCAAGACAGCCATTAGAAGTTGAAATTATTTCAATTCTGCTGTTGTTCAGGACAGTCTTCTTGACCCAGTTTGGTTAAGATATTGTAGAAATCATTTTTCACTTGAGATTGAATAAAGTCAACAAATTAAAATATTGTTTCAAACTGAAAATTTGCAATGCAGCATGCCTCATGAATGCTGAAAGGAATTGCCCCATTTAATAGATTGGAATTGCACTTGTAATCAGTATTGCCATCAATGTACAGAGACTGGGTTAGTTAAAATTGACTTCCTTTAAGAAAGATCCACACAATTTTCCATACAAGCATTCTGAATATATCGTGATAGTCTTTCATAATGGGGGAGAGCTTTTCTAATGCCAAAGATGTATGCAGAAACTTTTCTATCATAAGGTACCAATCCCACCAAGAATAACAGGAAACTTGGAATGTGTGAAACATATGTTTCTCTGTTCTATGCGTCTTCACAAGATTACACTCTGACAATGCTATGAATGTGATGCCAACTGGCAGAGATCCAGCTTGTGAATTCATAACATAACATTGCCATGTTTGAACTTGGCACAAGTAAATTCTTTTCAGTGCTCAGATTGATAGCTTGTCATGGGGATGGAGCTAAGGTACACATGGAGCAATCTCGGGAGACCAAGCACATCTTCGCTGATATGCATCCTGACAGGTTAATCAGAGTGGTGCGTGAGATCACTGCAGACAAAGTCTGCACCAGTAACTGGACTAGTCCTTCGGCAGCTGACCATTCCCAAGAGTTCTGTTACCAAATGACAGCATGAAATTCATTCTTATGAATGATAGACCATCCCTTTCTTATGCTGGAGGATATTATCATTAATCAGGAGGTAGGTTTGTTAATTTACAGTACCTTGAATGTCTTGCAATTCATCCTGGAACGACATGATTTTTAACATGTCCAAAATTTGAAAATACTGAATATGCCGATCAAAGATACAAAAGGTTGTAGTTCTCGGATATTGACAATTGCGAATTGATGGGATCTCGTACTATAACATTGTTGCTCTTCCGTATATTTACGAAGAGCTTTGTTTCTGAGTGGTTGGAAAAATTGTATTTGTAAACCACGGACTGCAGCTTAAAAGAAGAAAAGCATGCACAGTCTCTCAATTGGGAAAACTTCCCAATTCTCTCAAACAAATACCCAGATCTGCCAGTGTACTTCATCTCATGGGATCAGCCATTTGCTGGACTGCTCAAACTTGAGCTGGGAGAAATGAGCTCCAGATGTAACATAGGACTGAACAAAAACCAAAAGGAGTTTGTTTAAAAAAAACACTGCAGTACATTTTGGTCACTTCAATATCCTGTTTACCTACACAAGTCCAGTGTTTCAAAATTTGAGACAAATATTAAGTTTCTGAACTCCATTCAGGGACTAAATGTTGCTTCATGTCACAATTATTTTTATGAATCACTTTTATATAAACGTGAACTAATATTATATGTCAGATTGAGAATTGAGCTTTTAGCTCTATGAACAATAAATGTTAAAAGTAAGCAAATGGTATAGGGGAAAGAATGGAGCATTTAAATTGGTTTTGTTTTGGACAAATTTATTTGTTTGCTTTAAACTACAAATATAGGTAAGGTTGCCCAGGAATCCTTGTGGTGAAACACTGGGCTCTGTTTCTCTCAGATATTTAAGCATGTTCCCTCACTGCTCATAGCAAATGGATTTTGGTGCATTGAAGGCAAGTTTTTGCAATACCAGTCCTAAGACATTACAGTTATATAAATGGATATTATTTCTCTGTAGCTTGTACAGTGTTTAATACAATGCCACTATATATCTACTGAGCGAAAACAGCCATTTTTAAGGGCTTGCACTTTTTTTATTATTCCTAAAGAAAAGTAAATATTTTTTCTATTTAGGTGACAAATCAAGATAGGACATCTGTGATTATCCAGAGAGCCATGTCCAAGCACAACCTTGAACCAGAACTGATGGAGGATTATCAGCTCATACAGATCATCTCAAAAGATAAAGGTGAAAATTGTATCTCAATTTACGATAAGTAGCCACCTTTTGGCAGCAGATTGGTATTTTCTTTATATTTCACCAAAAAGCTTGGAAAATCCATATTCCTATTATTGAATGGCTCCAGTTGCACTCAACTGGATCCAACTTGGAGAAATAAAAATAGAGCTTGAAAAACTCAGCAGGTCTGGCAGCATCTGTAGAGAGAGAAAAACAAGTTAAAGTGATACAGACTTGATGTTGACTCTTTTTCTTTCTCTGCAGATTCTGCCGAACTTGCTGAGTTTTTTCCAGCATTTTGTGTTTCTATTTCAGATTTACAGCATCTGCAGTATTTTGCTTTCTTTCCAACTTGGAGGAATTTGAGTTTATATTCCTCAATAAGTAACAATTGCCTGGACCTAATGAAAGCAACTAATATCAACCAATTCTCTGAAAGCAATATTGTGTTGAAAGATGCACAGCTGGAGTTGGTTGCAAATAGTTAACATTATTCTGGTTTCTTCTTTCTAATCCAAGCCAGGTATTTTGTGGGGGGAGAAAAGATGCAAGAATCATTATTTTGAAATTGAAAGCCTTTTTACCTGCCTTTTTTTGGCCCTCTGGCAATTTAGCAACGAAACAAAAAAATTGAATGGGGTTTCTGCTAGTTTTCTACTGAGCCAATCAGCACTATCAAAATGCATGTGTAAATAACCTTATACATTTCCTTTGCTTTTCAGAGCTTGTGATTCCAGACAATGCCAATGTGTTTTATGCTCTGGACCCTTCAGTGAAATTTCACTTTATTCTGAGAAAGCGGTACTGCTGCAGACGACAGGTTAAGCCACAAATCCGGTCATGCTTGACACTACCCAGATCAGCGCATAGACTAAGCAAGGTTACTCTGTAAGGAGTGCCACTTTTCACACAGCTATACCCATTGAAGCTTAAATAAAACACCACTTAGTATTGAAAAGCCTTGTATTATATGTGAATAAATTACCTTGATAGTATTTTACTTAAATTATTGGACACTATGGATAGCATTGTCCAAACACTTAACTTGAATGCAATGCTTGTCTGCTGTTGAAACATTTTGTACATTGGCCCTTCTGAAAGAAGGCTGTCAGATTAGATCCTGTCACCAGAGTCTGCTGGTGAGCTACAGACTTGATGAAGATCATATGCTAGTTGGAATTGGTGGAAGAGGAAAATGTTTTTGTTACATATGAATTGTGTGACTATTTGCAAATGAGCTGGTCTGCAGTTCCTCCACAATCACTTTGTAACCAGTGAACCAACTGCCATCTAGTTAATTGGCCGAATGATGACTACTTCAATGAAAGTAGTTGGATTGGCCCTTGAGCTCTTCAGCACACCTTTCCTGCCTTCCCTCTTTATTTTTCCAGCAGCTTAACCACCTTCTGGAATATACAGCATCAACTTGCCTTCAACGAAGACAACTGCAAGAAATTATGGAATAGTTTATTATTGCCAATGATATTGCACTTGTTTTGAATTGATGTTCAGCTTTATACTAGAACAATATAGAATTATTATTTTTTGTATATGTATTTGTAAATGTAAACCTTTTTGGGAAAAAAATCTTTAAAAGCTGCAGAGGGGACCAGATCACCTGAGATATGAATACTTGTTTTTTTTGTCCCTCATTTATCTTGTATTCAATTACTTAGAACTGCCATTATTTTGTGGGCTAGCCTACAATAGTAAAAGAATAAGCAATACCCTTTCTGTGTTAAACTACGGATCTTAGTAGTTAAAGCATAAATCAGACACTAATTCATTGCCCTCTTCATTTTTATGCAATCACTTCTCAGGTGTAGGACAGCACTGACTATATATGTTCGCTCATTAGATTTATCCCCAAAAAAACCCTTTAAAGTAGCAACAAATGCCAAGAATGTCAAGAATTATCAAATTCAGATTTGCACTATGTATAAATTAACCACCAGAAAAGGCAAGTGCTGAAGCACTTTAACATTTCAAGCGTCTTCCACACATGATGCTTCAGTGTCTTTCCCCCAACATGAATTGACGTGCCTATGAGTTGTGGTGAGGGGGGGATTTAGGGAACTCACCACTTAATTTTTGGAGGTCCATGTATTTTTCTTGTTGCCTCCCATCAATCACTTGCTGCCCTGAATAGGATTCACTAATCAGGCACAATTACACAAGACCACTTGTCACTAAACAGGTTCAACATCTGTGCCAGCAACACTTGGGCACAGGTATTAGAGGAAATCATCTGAGTTATTTGTATACTTTTCTAAGTGTACACTTAAATACTTTCCGTATTCCTCATATAATTTGTTTTAAATAAAATGTTACTAAAATTTCAAAACATTCATGCTTCATTCTTTTGAAATGGAAGGCAGGACCTGATATGACCAGATATGTTATGATGGATCTACTTTAGTTGAGAGTTTACCTTCATGTGAACTATACCATCTGGCATTATGGACAGTCCTATCCTAGAAACCAAGGGCAATGACTGATAACTGCAGTGTTCCCATGTTTTTGCAACAGCTGATCAAATAATATAACAAAGCCATGCGCTCTTCAATGATCCAGTGGTTGATTTGAAAAGCAAAATGGCTAACCTTCTGCATTAATCATGTACAAGTTGTGGTGTGAACATTGAGTGGCCAGCTTCAGTATTTCCCATTTTTCTACTATCTTGCCCCACCCCATGCTGAAATCTTTAACTTTTTGATTTGTTGTTGCCTTTGGTATATTCTCAATCTCTCCTTCCCAGCTCCACCTTTTTATCACTGCTAGGTAGTTCAGATTTAAAGTGGGTTGCCATGTGTAGTTGGAAAAGTCACAAGGGTGGCTACCTCGCACACAAAGTTACTTGGGAGAGACACATTAAGCAGGCACTGACTTTTAGCAGACCATCCATAGCGGTTAGTTAGCACTGCTGCCTCACAGCACCAGGGTCCTGGGTTCGATTCCCAGCTTGGGTCACTGTCTGTGTGGAGTTTGCACATTCGCCTCATGCCTGCACTAGTAGGGGTCAGGCACTGTGAGATACTAGTGGATGGGGCAGCATCCATATCTGTCACCGACCTACTCTTACTCACTACAAATAAAATGATTTACCTAACCGGGATAGGGGGAAACAAAACACCCACTCACATGAGTGAGACCACATTAGTAGAGATAAAAAATCTGTATATACTAATGAGGGTTTATGTGTGCAAAAATAACAAGGATATAATAATGGGAAATAATCTGGTCAAAGAATAAGATTTTGATAGACTTGGAAAGGGAGAATTAATCTGGCCAAGACAGGATGGTCGTAAAACTAGAATAGGGAAACTCAAGTCACCTCAACCATTAAGGTGACTAGTCATCACGAGAAATTGGGAATTAGAGACAGGAGGGTTCGGAGCCATCTGTGCTTCCGTCCTCAGGGTGTGGGTTAAAACAAAGGTAAATACCAGTTTTACTAAAAAGTGCCCAATAAAGGGGCTGGGACTGGAACATAAGCCACACTGACAATACCCAATAAAACCAGAGGCAGAGAAAGCGGTAGTGGAGATAGTTAAAGTGTTAGTGGAAAGGAAGATTCTGAGAGAAACCACAAGCACCACTAATTCCCCAACATGGCCAGTGAGCAAGCCTGACAGAAGCTATAGGCTCACGATAGATTACACCAGACTCAATGAAGTCACACCCAAGTTGCACCCCATTGTAGCAAGTCCTTCGACAATCCTGAATGGCCTGTCACAGGAGAACAAAATATGGGACATAGCCAATGAATTCTGGTCCTTACTGTTGGATCCTGAATCCCAACACAAATTTGCCTGTACCGTGGGAGACAAACAGTACACTTGTTTACCACAGGGATTCCATAATAGCCCTGCTATATTCCATCATGCAATAAGTGACATCCTGAATGGTGTAGAACTGCCAGAGGGTAGTACGGTCCTACAATATATAGACAACATCCTAAAAGCGTTGTAGTCCAAGTCAGGGCATCAAGAAGCCTTATATTTGGTACTGAATGAATTAAAAACCACAGGGTTAAAAGTGAGCCCCAAAAGAAGGCACAAATCAGGAAAACATGGGTCCTATACTTGGGACACCTTATATCCCAAGGCCTTAAAGAAATGTCAACAGACCGAAAGAAGGTGATTTTAAAAAAAAGCCATGACCGGTCACCATAAGAGGTGGCAGAAAGGTGCAAGGATTATTCAACTAGAGCCGGCGTTTCATCCCAGGGTTTGCAAAATTAGCAGAACCCATACAAAGACTAGTCAAAGGGGGAAAACTAGTCAAAGGAGGAAATCCCTTAAAATGGGAACCTGAGCAAGAAGAGGCTTACAACAAACTGAAAACAGAACTGATATCAGCCCCAGGACTAGGATTACCAGATTCTAATAAGGACTTCCACATCCATTGTAGTAATAAGGGAGGGTTCTATTCTGCAGTGGTAACACAGGACCACGGCGACAGAAAGAGACCCATAGGCTATTACTCCACCGCAGAAGGGCCGGTAGTCACCAGACTACCAAGGTGCATAGCCTCCTTGGATTGCGCCGCCTGGGCAGTAAAGGTTAGCGAGCCAGTAAGCATAACAGGGAATATAACCCTTCACACCAAACACATTTTGGTGGAAATGTTGAACACGGGAAAACTAAGGTCAGTCTCAAACATGAGAAGGGCTAAAGTGGGAAGCTGTCCTCCTACCTCCAAGAAAGTCCGTGATAATAATAAGGGATACAGGGACTAACCCAGCAGAAGGGATTTTAGACGTAGGAGAGCCACACAATTCTGACGATATAGATAGGGACAGAGGAGAGAGTAGGATAAAGGATATACCCTGAACAGCTGTGGAGACCCTTTATGTAGGTGGGTCATGCAAATATGTGGAAGGATCACCCCGGACAGGGGTGGGCAGTGGTGAATGACAAATTAGACACAGTAAGGTCAGGAAGGATTGATGGAGGTCTATCCGTGCAAGTGGCAGAACCCATGGCACTCACACAAGCAATAGAGTTATCTGAAGGTAAAATGGTGAACATCTATACAGATAGTTGCTATGCATTCGGAGTCATACATGACTATATGACAGCAAGGGGAAGAAGAGGGTTCATAATCACAGGAAGATCCCCTGTTAAGCACCAGCAAAGAATTGAAGCATTGTTGAGAGATAGCGAGAAACCTAGAGAAGCTGCAGTAATCAAAATTAAAGCACACCAGGAAGAACCAGGAAGAGATAACCCGGACTGGTTAAATTTCAAAGGGAACCAAGCCGCAGACAGAGCGGCACAGTTAGCCTTAGGACAGGAGACAATTGGCAAGCTGCCAAAAGCAACGATAGAACAGACCGGACAAAATAGATATTCGGGACTTACATGAGGACACCTCAAAAGAGGAAAAAGAGAGATGGGAAGCACAGGGAGCAATCAAAGGGACTGATAACATTTGGAGATGGGAAGATAAGGAAATAGCACCAGAGTGATTACAAAACACACAATTAAAACTACACCATGGACTACTCTCACATGTGGGTAGAGAGGCCATGATAACTAGTATAGGAAAGGAATGGTGGTGGAAAGGAATGGGAAGAGATATAGCCCAACACTGTCACCGATGCGTGATGTGCGTGCAACACAACCCTGGTAGACCCATAAAAATTAAAATGGGACACCAGCCAAGGCCAAAGGGACCCTGGGAACATCTGCAAATAGATTTTACAGGACCACTACCACAATCCCATGGCAAAACTTATTGTCTGGTTATTATAGGCAAGTTCACCAGGTCGGTAGAAATGTTCCCTACCACAAATTGTACTGTTTCCACAGTGGCTAGGATATTGGCAGAAGAGGTAATCCCTAGAGGGGGAGTCCCCCTACAAGTCAATTTGGACCAAAGGATGCACTTCACTGGAAAGATGGTGAAAACAGTATGCCAATTAATGAGGATAAAACAAAAATTTCACATCCCTTACCACCCACAGAGTTCTGGAATGGTGGAACGTATAAATAGAACGCTTAAGAATGCACTAGCTATAGCCATACAAACATTGGGAAAAATGTGGACAGAGGTATTGCCCTCTATACTAATAAGATTAAGAGCTACCACAAACCAGACAACCGGATTAACCCCTTATGAACTAATGACAGGACGGGCGATGCAATTACCAGAAGGCATCATAACGGGTGGCACTGATGTAGGTCCATTTAAAGATAAAATCAGGAGATATGTTTTGGAACTAAGCACCCAACTCAAAGGGATGTGCAAATTGGGAAAGGACAATCAAGAACAAAGAGACACAGAGAGAGAGCTTGAAATGCTCCCTGACGTTCCAACAGCAGGAAGTCACGTCCTAGTAAAAACATTGCCTGACAAACCAGGGTTTGCACTAAAATGGAATGGGCCATATGAAATTATAATTAGTGGAGACACCTGTGCCTGTATAGACATAAGAAGGAAAGGTATATAGAAACATTGGACACAGCTGAAATTACACAAAGAAATGCATGAATGAGTGAACGAGTGAACTAACAGAACTGCTTTCCTCAACACACGCAAAGACTGCAAACAAGAACAACTGGCACATGCAAGTCAGTAGATAATATAACTTTTGGAGATTATATAAATTATAGCTTTAGGTTTGATATCTGATCATTGTGAATATGTACGTAATCTCATATGTAACTGTACTACTTAGCATTGTCACGACTGTAAATTTGATTGGATTGGAGGATAATCTATTTTACAAAGCTCATGTACATTTACACAGGAATTGAACTGTATGTTACCCCTCCCAGAGGGGCATAATTGGTAGAGGCCCTATTTGTAGCAACACCTGGATGGACCTCTCATGACTTATATACTGTAGATCCATCAGATGCACCCTGTAAGGGACAAATTGGCAAGTATAAAAGAGGTATACAGGGGAGATGTGTGGAACTTCCAAATCCCACAGACCCTGTGTGCAGGGGGTTCCAACAGGTGGGAGGAAAAGCTTGTTCAGTTACTGCAAGCTATCCGCATTGTTTTACGGGGCAGGGATGAGGATGTGCCTGTGCCTTTGTCTCCAAGAATGTTTGCTGCGTGTAGACACAGTGTGTCCGTCAACACTTTTGGGTTAATAATGGACAGTTTATTTGCACTTGTGATAAACAGAAATGTCCGAATATAACCACGGGAAAACAGCTCATTTGTGGACAGTGCAATGGAACTCACGTAAGCTCAGCCAAATGGGCATGCCCATTTGATACTTAACAGATGGTGGATTCAAACGGGGAGTCAAGTAAACCAAACAACTGGCAATATGAACAAACTCAAAACACTAGATGTTACCGGGCTAAGAAGGGATATATGTTCCTCTTCAATGGTACTTACACGACAGAAACACCAAACCTCCCAAACAGTTTTGCAGTGGCAACAATAGGACCACTGACAGTTCCATGCCCTCGAAAGGGGCATATACGGAGAAGAATAGTAACTCAGGCTATCAGCAAGGGACTCTATGCTGATTGGGAAGACTCGGGCACAATGGGATCCTCACTGGGATACAGGTTCCTTGGAGCCCTATCTCTGGGAGGGGCAGCAGGAGTGATTAGAGCAAAGAATATGAAATATATTGTTTGCGAACGAACAGACCTGGGAACAGCACTTCAAAAGCACTAGAGGCTGTTAACCAAGAAATGGCTGAACTGAGATTCAATGCACAACAGACATGATATGCAGTGGACTACCAGTTAACACAACAAGGGGTGTGTGTACAATTATAGGCAATAAATGCATAACCCATGTCACAGTCGAGTCTTATAACATTACACAAGTTATCAAAAACATCAGAGAACAACTTGGTAGCTTCAGACAGGGACCCAAGAAAGGAAGTAACTGGCTGGAATGGCTAGTGGGGGATTGAAGGAGGGGGGGGGGGGTCCTTGGAATCTTATTTATGACATGGATGGTCATACTCATTTCAATTGTTTTGTCTGTTGTCTAATTGTTGGATGCCTAAAAGTCTGCTGCAAGGTATAGAGTCATAGAAGTTTACGACATGGAAACAGGCCCTTCGGCCCAACTTGTCCATGCTGCCCTAGTCTGGGGTCTAGTGGTCTAGTCTGGCTTCCTCATATAAATTGCGGTTCTGGCTCAGCACCCTAACATACTCTATTTGCCAAATGGTTGCCCACTCAATTCACCTATCTGCGTCCCTTTTGTATTCTTACATCCGCTTCACATCTTACTTCCCACCTGTCTCTGTTTCATCAGCAAATTTAGAAACTATACCTTTGGTTCCTTCATCCAAGTCATTTATACATATTGAAAGAAACAACTGAAGCACCAGCACTAAACCATGCATCACAACACTGGTTACATTTTGCCAAACAGAAAGAGACCCATTTATACCACTCTCTGTTTCAAGTTAACTAGTCAATCATCTATACATGAGTCCTAGGTTACTCCTACACCATGAGCTTTTGTTACTCACAATAACTTTGCAATGTGGCACCTTAACAAATGCCTTCTAAAAATCCAAGTATAATACATCCACCAGTTCCTCTTTATCCACTGCAAGTCATTTCCTCAATGAACTTCAGGTTGGTTCAATATGACTTCCCTTTCAAAAACCATAAGGAGTCTGCCTGAATTTTTCCAAGTGTCTTCAATAACAGTAATATTGATATTAGTTTCTAACAACTTTCCCTAAATGGTTAAACAAACTGACTCATTTTTTCCCTGCTTTCTGTCTCCCTTCCTTTTTGAATAAAGGAGTTACATTAACTATTTTCCAATCAAATGGAACCTTCTCGGAATCTAAAGAATTTGGGAAAATTAAATGCGAATCACAAAAGAAATGGAGGCAAACTACTGCAGATGTTGGAATCTGAAACAAAAACAGAAAATGTTGGAAAATCTCAGCCGGTTTGATAGCGCCTGTAGAGAGAGAATAGAGTGAATGTTTGGAGTCTGGATGATCTTTTGTCGGCTCCAGATTCAAAACAATGGCACTATTCTCTCTCCACAGATGCTGGCAGACCTTTTCCAGCATTTTCTATTTTTACTCACAAAAGAAGTGGCTAAGGATGTAGTTTAAAACTCTAGGATGCAGTTCATCAGGGCCTGGGGACTTGTCATTCCTTGGCTTCAAATATTTGGTCAGTACCACTTTCCTGGTGATTGTAATTTTCTTGAGTTCTTCCCTGCCTTCCTTTCATTTCAAGCTGAGTTACAGCTTTTTCTGGGATGTTACTTGTATTTGCTCATGAAGACTGATGCAAAATACCTGCTCAATTCATCTGTCATCTCCTTATTTTCCATTATTAATTTCCCAGACTCACTTTCTACAAAATGAGCATTCACTTTAACTCTTTTCACTTCAAAATATCTATAGAAATTCTTGTTGTCTTTATATTTATATTACTTGCTAGCTTTCCATCATATTCTTTTTTTCAATATGGTAACGAGAATTGTGCCAGGAGCTATTGTATCCATCGAGGAAGAACCCATGATGAAGATCCCTGAAGACATCAGAAGAAATGAAGAAGGAAAGAAGAAAATTGACCTGTACATGTGAAGATACAGCTATTAGTCTAGGTATTATTAAAAATAATAATAATCCGGACCAAAAGAGGGGATTGTAGTGGGAAAAATCACAAAGATGGCTATCTGGCACATAAAAAAGTTACCTGGGAGAAAGACATTAAGCAGGCACTGACTTTTAGTGCAGACAGCTACTTGAAACTAAAAACATGCACGACAACTAAACTAGGCTTGTACTCGTTAGAGTTTAGAAGAATGAGGGGAGATCTCATTGAGACGTATAAGATGATGAATGGGATGGATAGGATAGAGGTGGAGAGACTCTTCCCGCTCAGAAAGGACAGTAGGACTAGGGGGCACAGCCTCAAGATAAAGGGGGGGGCGGTTTAGAACGGAGTTGAGGAAGAACTTCTTCACTCAAAGGGTGGTGAATCTCTGGAATTCTCTGCCCATTGAAGTGGTGGAGGCTGCCTCGCTAAATATTTTTAAGACGCGGGTTGATGGGTTTTTGATAATAGAGGGAATTAAGGGTTATGGGGAGAGGGCGGGAATGTGAAACTGAGCCACGACAGATCAGCCATGATCTTATTGAATGGTGGGGCAGGCTCGAAGGGCTAGATGGCCTACTCCTGCTTCTATTTCTTATGTTCTTATGTTCTTATGTTCAGACCGTTATTTAAAGCTAAACATGCAGGAATCAGATACTAGAGAGCTTGAGGCACTTTTAAGATAAGGACAAACCTAGGACAATAAGGAGATTAGTCATAAATGGGAACAGGAATGCATAAATGCAGGAAAACCAATTCTTGTGTGTATAGACCGAAACTAAGTCATTGATAGTTATGATAGAGGAAATGTATCCATTCTATGAAACAACGCAATATTAAATGCGAATGTCTGTATATGACAGGCTGTAACGATGTGTTAAACTATCGCTCCTGCTCAACTATAATGATGTGTTAAACGGCTAATGTCCAGACTATCCGTAGCGGCACAGTGGTTAGCACTGCTGCCTCACAGCACCAGGGTCCTGGGTTTGATTCCTGGCTTGGGTCACTGTCTGTGTGGAATCTGCATGTTCTCCCTGTGTCTGTGCGGGTTTCCTCTGGATGCTCTGGTTTACTCCACAGCCTGAAAGACATGCTGGTGAGGTGGATTGGCCATGGCAAATTCTCCCTCAGTGCAGCTGAACAGGTGCCAGAGTATGGTGACGAGGGGATCTTCACTGCAGTGTTAATGTAAACCTAATTATAACACAAATAACTAAACATATTGTGGGTGGCACGGTAGCACAGTGGTTAGCACTGCTGCTTCACAGCTCCAGGGACCTGGGTTCGATTCCTGGCTTGGGTCACTATCTGTGTGGAGTTACACATTCTCCTTGTGTCTGTCTGGGTTTCCTCTGGGTGCTCTGGATTCCTCCCACAGTCCAAAGATGTGTGGGTTAGGTCGATTGGCCATGCTAAATTGCCCCTTAGTGTCCTGAGATGCGTAGGTTAGAAGGATTAGTAGGTAAAATGTGTAGGGATATGGGGGGTAGGGCCTGGGTGGGATTGTGGTCAATGAAGATTTGATGGGCTGAATGGCCTTTTTCTGTACTGTAGGGTTTCTATGATTTCTATTGAGAGAAGGTAGCTGCCCAGTACTGCGGAGTGCCAGTGCCTTTTCTCCACGAAGCTTTGTTAAATAAAACTGTATTGTTGCACCCCAAGTCTGACTCCGAAGTGGTCATTTCCCTCAACACCATGATTCAAATCTTTAAGGTCTACTTGATAGTTTATTTTAAGATTGAAGCAATCTTTCCACTCAAGAAATCCATATGCATGACCTTTTTCCAAATGTTGGAAAGAAAGTGTTCAGAAACTTGCGTAATTAGTAACTAAGTGGATCGGTTGATATTGCTGAGTGTTTACTTGGACTTGTGTGGAAGGAGTTTATCTACATACTAGGTCAGATAGCAAGCTCTGCAATCAATACAGACTGAAAGGGAAGACAATACAGCATGTCTTAATTGAAAAATTCTAAGTGGAGGATGCTGTGCTAATCATCTGTGTGCAGACTCAGCTAGAAATATGTATGGGTTGTTTTCCATGTCTATAATCTGTTCTCCATTGTTGTGAGCCATACAAAGTGCTGAGAACACTGGGCTAAAAACCAACAGCAAGCCCAAGGAAATGATGCTTCTGGGTCAGAATGTTACAAAGAACAAACAAAGAACAAAATCAGCCCAGGAAACAGGCCCTTCAGCCCAACGAGCCCGCGCCGCCATCTCAACACCACCAGTCCACCTCTCTACCCACGACCCCTATCTAATGTTTTATGGCCATCCAGATTGAGGGAAACTGATTTAGGGACAATTTATTCCTGCCAATCAGCCTAACAGCACATCTTTGAGGTGTGGGAGGAAACCGGAGCACCCGGAGAAAACCCACGCAAGCACGGGGAGAATGTGCAAACTCCCACAGACACTGGCCCAAATCCATGTGTCTGCACAGCAATGAGCGATAGTCACTGAGCTGTCGTCTTGCCCAGTATCTTGTCCAGTTTAGGCACACACTAACGACATGAAACACCAGGCCAATCTCGAACAACCAAGAGCAGCCCCAGTACAACCCATCGTGTGTATGCCCCTCGTTGGACACGAGGTGGACCGACTCAAAACCTGTGAATGAAAAGAGAAAAACATTATTATCATACTATACCCATTTACATTTCCAGGGACGCCCCAATATTAATGACCCTTATTTAAAAGGATCTCCTATATCCACCCATCTCCAACTCAGTCATGTGCCTGTCTAAGTTACTCTTAAAGGACTCTAGCGTGTTTGCCTCCACCACCTTACTTGGCAGAGCATTCCATACCCCCACTACCCTCTGTGTGAAAAACCTCCCTCTAATATCTGTGTTGTACCGCTCCCCCATGGCCCCTTGTCCTATGTGTCTTTATTATAGGAAATAGCTTACCTCTGTTTACTCTATCTATACCCTTCATAATCTTATATACCTCTATTAGATCCCCCCTCAGTCGGCATCTTTCAAGGGAAAAGAGCCCCAATTTCTTCAATCTTTCCTCATACCCCAGTCCTTCCATACCAGGCAACATCCTGGTAAACCTTCTCTGCACTCTCTCCAGAGTCTCCACGTCCTTCCGGTAGTAAGGCGACCAGAACTGTACGCAGTACTCCAAATGCGGCCTGACCAACGTTCTGTACAACTGCAACATTAGACTCCAGCTCTTACATTCTATACCCCTTCCTATTAAGGCTAACATACCATAGGCTTTCTTCACCACACTCTCCACTTGCACTGCCACCTTCAAAGACTTGTGCACTTGCACCCCCAGGACTTGTTGCGACTCTATACTCCTTACAGGCTTACCCTTTATCATATAACTTCCCCCGACATTATTCCGGCCAAAATGCATCACCTCACATTTATCCAGATTAAACTCCATTTGCCATGTATCTGCCCAATCAACCAGCCTATCAATATCCCGCTGTATTGCCAGACACTGCTCCTCACTGCCCACCAATCCAGCCACCTTGGTGTCATCAGCAAATTTGCTGATCACACCACCTACTCCCTCTTCCAAATCATTTATATACACTACAAAGAGAAGAGGTCCCAGTACTGAGCCCTACGGCACACCACTAGTGACAGACCGCCAGCCAGAAAAAGACCCCTCCACAACTACTCTCTGACTCCTCTTTGCAAGCCAATTCTCTACCCATCTAGATACCTGACGACATACCCCATGAGCTTTAATCTTCTGTACCAACCTACCATGAGGGACTTTGTCAAACGCCTTACTGAAATCCATATAGATGACATCAACGGCTCGTCCTTCGTCAACCATTTTTGTCACCTCCTCAAAGAATTCTACCTGATTCGTTACATCTCAATGATATTAAATAAGACTTTGCTGGAAGTTGAGTAAATTCTTCTACATTGTGTCCATGATAGACAGTCTACCTTGATGTAGAATTTGACTTGCATTGGAGAAAAACAGATGTAACCTTTGGCTGACTCAGGAAATGTGCATGAAATAACATCAATCTGACTTGAAACCTGGGTGCTGGTTTGAGGCCTGTGTTCTCTGGATCTTGTACATGAGTGAAAAGTGGACAACTTGCAGTTATCATGAAAGGGATCCCAATAACTTCCATCTTTGCTATTTGTGGCAAATTTCAGGCAACTTATGGAAAGATAAAATGACAAATGCAGAAGGACAAATTTCCCATCAGGCAGTGGTGACTTTGGCTTGGGTACATTTGAGGGATGGAAGACGGTTGGGTGCCCGTGCAAGGTATCCAAAATCAGAAAACCAGTAGGACACACAAAGCAAATCTGAAGTTTGATTTTTTTTACAACTGGACAACACTAAATGACAGGAAAATGCTGGCATCATCTATGCCTCAGTGTGCACCACCATGATGAGCAGTGGCTTGGCAACTGCTGTCAAAACCAAAAGCAACCCACATGACATGATCACTTTGTATGTAACACTTGTGGCTGAACCTGTCTGCCAAGGTTTGGTCACTTTAAGCTGTTCCATTCCAAAGGAATTTAATTAGCTGTGTCTCCATTTTACTTTGATATTGACAGCTTTCCATCTATGTGATGCTGTATTCTCCACCTTTGCATTTTCAGCCATTAATTTGTAACTGATTGGACCAAAGCAGGGCAGAAAGAGGCCATTCAACCATCAAGTCTGCACCGACTCTCTCTTACCCAGGCCCGGTTCCCATATACTGTGGCTAATCCATCTTTGGACTGTGGGAGGAAACTGGAGCATCCAGAGGAAACCCACACAGACCATGCAAATTCCACCAGTCACCCAAGACCAGAATTGATCATAAGAACAGAAGAAATAGGAGCAGGAGTAGGCCATCTAGCCCTTCGAGCCTGCCCCGCCATTCAATAAGATCATGGCTGATCTGTCGTGTCTCAGTTCCACATTCCCGCCCTCTCCCCATAACCCTTAATCCCCTTGCCTATCAAAAACCTATCAACCCGCGTCTTAAATATATTTAGCGAGGCAGCCTCCACCACTTCAACGGGCAGAGAATTCCAGAGATTCACCACCCTTTGACTGAAGAAGTTCCTCCTCAACTCCGTTCTAAACCGCCCCCCCTTTATCTTGAGGCTGTGCCCTCTAGTCCTACTGTCCTTTCTGAGCGGGAAGAGCCTCTCCACCTCTATCCTATCCATCCCATTCATCATCTTATATGTCTCAATGAGATCTCCCCTCATTCTTCTAAACTCTAACGAGTACAAGCCTAGTTTATTCAGCCTCTCCTCATAGTTCAACCCCCTCAACTCCGGTATCAGCCTAGTAAACCTCCTCTGCACTCCCTCCAAGGCCAAAATACCCTTGCGTAAGTGCGGCGACCAAAACTGCACACAGTACTCCAGCTGCGGCCTCACCAGTGCCCTGTACAACTGCAGCAAGACCTCCCTACTTTTATATTCAATCCCCCTCGCGATGAAGGCCAGCATCCCATTCACCTTCCTGACCACCTGCTGCACCTGCAGGCTGGGTTTTTGCGACTCATGCACAAGGACCCCGAGGTCCCTCTGCACCGTCGCCTGCTGCAGTTTTTCGCCACGTAAGTAATAGTCCTTCCTACCATTATTCCTACCAAAGTGGACCACCTCACACTTGCCAACATTAAATTCCATTTGCCAGTTCCTGGCCCATTCGCCCAGCCAGATCCTTCTGCAGACTTTCCATACCCTCCACACAATTTGCCGTTCCACCAATCTTAGTGTCATCAGCAAATTTCGACACCATACACTCGGTTCCCTCCTCCAGATCATCTATATAAATGGTAAATAGCTGAGGCCCCAGCACCGACCCCTGGGGCACTCCACTAGTCACCAACCGCCAATCCGAATAGCACCCATTGACCCCCACTCTCTGCCTCCTATTTGACAGCCAATCCTCTATCCACGCTAACACCCTACCCCCAACTCCATGTTCCCTTACCTTCTGCAATAACCCCTTGTGCGGCACCTTATCAAACGCCTTCTGAAAATCAAGAAACACCACATCTACCGGCTCTCCTCTATCCACCGCCCTAGACACAGCCTCATAGAACTCCAATAAATTCGTCAGATACGACTTCCCCTTAACGAAACCGTCTCTATAAGATCTATATGTCTCTATAAGATCCCCCCTCATCCTTCTAAACTCCAACGAGTACAGACCCAGTGTATTTAGTCTCTCTTCATAGTCCAACCCCCTCATCTCCAGTATCAGCCTAGTGAACCTCCTCTGCACTCCCTCCAAGGCCAAAATATCCTCCCGCAAGTGCAGCAACTAAAACTGCACACTGTACTCCAGCTGCGGCCTCACCAGTGCCCTGTACAGTTGCAGCAAGACCTCCCTGCTTTTATATTCTATCCCCCTCGCTATAAAGGCCAGCATCCCATTTGCCTTCTTGACCACCTGCTGCACCTGCAGACTGGGTTTTTGCGACTCATGCACAAGGACCCCCAGGTCCCTCTGCACTGTAGCATGCTGCAGCTTTTCACCCTTTAAATAGTAATCCCTCCTACTATTATTTCTGCCAAAGTGGATAACCTCACACTTGCTAACATTATACTCCATCTGCCAGGTCCTCGCCCACTCACTCAGCCTATCCAGATCCCTCTGCAGACTTTCCACACCCTCCACGCAATTTGCTTTTCCACTCATCTTCATGTCATCAGCAAATTTCATCACCCTACACTCAGCCCCCTCCTCCAGATCATCTATATAAATGGTAAATAGCTGAGGCCCCAGCACCGATCCCTGCGGCACTCCACTAGTCACCAACCGCCAATCAGAATAGCATCCATTGAAACTAACTCTCTGCCTCCTATTAGACAACCAATCCTCTATCCACGCTAACACCTCACCCCCAACTCCATGCCCCCTTACCTTCTGAAGCAACCTTTTGTGCGGCACCTTATCAAACGCCTTTTGGGAATCTAAAAACACCACATCCACCGGTTCCCCTCAGATGATTCATGAAAAATTGGGCTTGCATCTGGTTTCTCACTTCTCCCCATGTTACCAGCCCCAATCTGCCACTGAAATCAGCCTCTTGCTAGGAGCAAGAGGATGTCTGGAACAGGCAATTGAGGCGGGCTGGGTGGTGAAGTGACGGGTTTGCCAGTACATTGTGTACGATTGTACACAGTGTACGGGGAGATCAGGGCACTCGCACAATGACCAGCTCAGCAACCAACTTCATGGTGTGAGTAGGCTCCGCCTACTCCCCCTGATGGCGAGAATCACATTTTGCCTCTTTTTTTCTAAGTGCCACGCGATTGTGACGGGGAGCTTGCCCAAAAATGGGTATGATTCTCTCCTGTTTTCATGCTTGTTTTGCACTTAGAATTCCCGTCATCCCCCCACTCCCCCCGCCACCATCCCCAGAAAGTTCCAGCAGCTGTTTTCCATTTCTACAGTTAGTTTTTACATAAAAGGCATGTAAGATATAAGACTGGTTATTGACTTGCTATCAGATTATAAACCAAAATGAAAATTATCCTTACACAGTGTACGAGGGCTTCTTTAGTGAGGGTGGAGGAATGGAGTGGGCTTTTAATGATGATATATGGACCACTGTATTTAATGTTTTTAAGGGTAGTTGGTGGGTGCTGAATAGACAGCAATAGAAAATATTGCGTCATGATTTTCAGAGATGGAATAACTGCACAAAAAAATGCTGGTCTGCGAGCCTCAGACCAGGAACAGTTCACCAGCTGATTGTATATGGGCACAGAACGTTGAAACGTGCTGAACTCGCTTCCAGGGTTTATGTGATTTTTCAGTACGTTTCACTCAAATTGGTTACTGAAGGCTAATTTAATTGCTTTACCCATTAGGTGGGGAGTCAAAGAAATTGTAATATAAAATAAATGTTCTGGATAATAGCAGGGTGATATCAAACAATTTAAACAGCTCGATGTCTAGCAATGAAAAGTAAGAGCATTCCAAAGGAACAAGCAGCAGAGAGGGTGAAATTAAACACTTCTAGATGCTGTGTGGTTGTTTAGAATTCACCATTTCTCTCTGTAATTGGTGGCACCGCAACTTGGGAAGATAGAGGGTTATGCAGGAACAAAGCTTCAGATGCTAAGCTTTCAGGCAGCTCTGATCCAGTTGCTGGTTTAGATCTCTGTAGCTCAGCCTTTTTTTAGATGTGTTTTCTTTTTGAATTTTCCAACGAGTGCTTTCTCACTGAATATTCCCTAGCTCTTGGTTTCACAGAAGACGTGTTGAAGAAATTTTCCCGTCCCGCCCACCATGGGAATCGTAGCGGGTGGTGGGGGGTGGCCGGGGGAGGCGGGGGGTGGGGGGGGGGGTTGGTGGAGGGCGGGGAGGCGGGGGGGGGGTGGTTGGTGGAGGGTGGGGAGGCGGGGGGGGTGGTTGGTGGAGGGTGGGAAGGCAGGGGGGGGGTTGGTGGAGGGTGGGGAGGCGGGGGCAGCCATCCAAAGGGCCGTTAACCTCGGGCGGGATTTTCCAGTTTTGGGGTGAACGTGGCTGGAAAATCCCAGCCGTCATCTACCTCTTCCATTCTGATCTTGCGCTTCTCTCATCTTTGCCAAAGTTTTATACTGTACAGCAGTCAAAGCAACAACGTGTTTATTAATATATACTACTACTTTTTTTGATTGTTTAATTTAAGAAAGCACATTCCTTGTATTGAAGATGCAATTTTAAATTATTTTAGACTATGATGTAAATAGGAAAATTTACTGGTGTAAAATCAAAGAGTTCTTCAGTTCTCATGTCCTGAGCAATGGAATGTTCTTACTTAATGTATCACCTTTAACTCTTTCTGTGCTATAATAGGATCTAAAAGATGAACAAAGCTTTCCCTTTTTGGTTTGATATGATTTAGACATGTTTAAAGGATAAATGTAAGTGTGAAAATACTATTCTTTCCACACTCAGTTAAGATGCTACCTGACATTGATTTGTTTTCTCATCTTGTGTTATGAAATCTTGCCTATCTTTGTGTGTGGAAATGGGATATTATGTGCTTTCCACAGTGTATTTTTCATGTAAGTTTATTTCCCTGCATTAACCATCCCCTTCAAAACCTGTATTTCTTAAAATACAAATACACACGCACACGTACACACACACAAGTACACACACACACACACACACACACACACATACACACGCGTGCACAAACTGCACAATTCTGTATACGGACTGTGAACAGAATTTAAACAATCACACAAAAAGCATGTTATTTCACAAAATAACCTTCTCAAGTCCCAGACCTCAGGTCCCAGCTACAGCATTGTTCCCAGTCGGTGACAGGGTCACTCAGACTGGTTCTGCTTCAAATCTGCATTTCTTTCTGTCTGTGATTGTTCTTAAAAAAATAAATTCTACTCGGAATAAAAGGCTTCACTGCGTTATTGGAAATGAGAAGTCATTCTCTCTGTCTGCGTGATTTGATGCATGTGTAAATGTATTCTTCTCAATCAATATAGTCCCTGCTCTCTCTGAAAGCCATTTGCTGCAGAATTCCTCCGTTCTTCGGAAGCTTTTTTAAAAGTCCATCTTTTTGATGGTGCCTTTTGTTCCATTTCTCCCCTAGTCATTCCCTTCTTTTGTTCAGGAAATATATTATCCCCGTAAAGTACTTTGAGGTATGACTCTTAATGGAAGCTTTGGTTTAATTGTGGTGTGTGCTGTAATGGGTGGTTACGTTTTTAGTCATTTTGTAAAATAGTTTACGATATACTTCCCTCCCACACTCAAGTGTACAATGCTACACATTAAATGAAACACTCATTATCTTAATTACATTTTGCTGCCAATTCACAAACAAATATAGACAGATAAAATGTAATGTGCAGTGAAAAAGCAGAAAACACTCGAAATGTAGAGTAAGTCTGTCGGCATCTGAAAGTGAGATTAAATGAATGCTTCGGGTGTGACCTTCTTAACGTTTCATTAGAATAGAGTTATGTACAAAATCTCAGAAGTTATGTTTCCATTGAAGTTTATTTATTACTGTCACAAGTAGGCTTGCATTAACACTGCAGTTAAGTTAGTGTGAAAATCCCCGAGTCACCACACTCCTGTTCGGGCACACTGAGGGAGAATTTAGTTTGGACTTAACCAGCATGTGGGAGGAAACCGGACACCTGGAGAAAACTCATGCAGACACAGGGAGAACGTGCAGACTTTGTACAGAGAGTGACACGAGCCAGGAATCAAACCTGGGCCCCTGGTGCTGTGAGGCAACAGTGTTAACCATTGCGCCACCGTGCAGTCCCATTACAGACTGGCTATTTCCATTATATTTTCTGTTTGTAATTTCACAGTTACAGGGATGAAATTGATCTTCCCCAAAATTGGTTCACGACAGCACATTTTACATCATACCCAATAATGTTTCCTGTTGCAGTCGGTGTGAAAAGGGTTGCTGATTTAGGACCAGCCATACAAATACCATGGCTACAAGAGCAGTTCAAATCTTGGAACACTGCAGCAATTAACACACCTCCTCACCACCCCTCCCCCCGCCCCACAACCTATCAACTGTCTAGAAGATACAGGTCAGGAGGGTGACGGAATATTTTCCACTTGCTTGGATAAGTGCAGCTCCAACAAGCTCTGTTGGATGAAGCTCTGTTGCAACTTATCAAGAGTCTTGCAGTACCCTCTATTATCTCAAAGGAGAAGGGCAGCAGATGCATAGGGATGCAGCTATCTTTAAGTTTCTCTCCAAGCTGTACACCATCTTGACGTTCCTTCACTGTCGCTGACTCAGAACCCTGGGACTGTTGAGGTACAAGAAAGTGGCTCCTCACTATCTTTTCAAGGTCCATGAGAGATGGACAACAAAATACTGGCCTTGCTAACAATGCGCATCACCCATGAAAGATTAGGAAGCTGGTGAAGATCAATTTAACTCCTCTCCATATCCCAAGTCATCAAGTCAGTAAGGAGAGTGAAATAGGCTAGGGGGCACAGCCTCAAGATAAAGGGGGGGGCGGTTTAGAACGGAGTTGAGGAGGAACTTCTTCACTCAAAGGGTGGTGAATCTCTGGAATTCTCTGCCCGTTGAAGTGGTGGAGGCTGCCTCGCTAAATATTTTTAAGACGCGGGTTGATGGGTTTTTGATAGGAGAGGGGATTATGGGTTATGGGGAGAGGGCGGGAAAGTGGAACTGAGCAGTGACAGATCAGCCATGATCTTATTGAATGGCGGGGCAGGCTCGAAGGGCTGGATGGCCTACTCCTGCTCCGATTTCTTATGTTCTTATGTTCTTATGGATGAACAGATCATCGCTGTCTCTGTTCGCACTTCCCCTCAGGCGGCAAAACTCTCATGCACCGAATGCTTTTCATTACTGTGGTGGTGGAGAACAGGAGGAGCTGACAGAGGACTTCCCAGAGGCCAGGCACCTCAGTGGCCTGTTCAGTTCAGGATGCTGGCTATCAGGGGTCAGTGTGATGCCAAAAAACATCATGTAACCAAATATACTGCATGCAGAGTAACTGTCTAAAAAGGCCAGAGAGGTAACGTCAGAGATGGCTGAGAGTAGCAAGGTAGGAAAAAACTGACTTATGGCATCTGTTGTAGGACTTATAACCCTGGAATGGAAGACAATGTAACACCAATAGCCTGAAAAATCACTGTGGCCTAAAATTTCTATGCCATTCTGTTATTCAGGGCTCCATTGCAGGCATATTTGGCATCTCCCAGTCAACCATACCTAGCAGCATGAGGGAGTTCATTAATATCATGTCCAAAAGGGCCAATGATTTTGTGTTATTAATCACAGACCCTGAGAGCCAGGTAGCCAGAGCTATTGGATCCAGCTCCATATCTTCCTCAGGTAGAAGGATCACATACATGTCCTGATGTGGTGCTGTGTGTTGTAAAATGCCTTTATGGGATAGCGGTATGACAGCATTAGAAGAAAAATATGATCCACTTTTGTTTTTGCTTTGAACATGCACATATCTGGATGGAGATCAGGCTGCTCCATTCTGCATCTTGGGTTATCACCATTGTGTAGAGCCCGTTGTCAGAGTGACAGGATGCTGGTCTGAGCATATATCCAGCAGTCACTGATTGTACTGCTGGACCTGGCTCTTTCCATGGTGGTAGCCACGTGTGCTGGAGATATGACAGATCTCATGGCTTAGATGGCCTACTCCACCTTTCACTCAAGGCTGCGTGTAACCTTCGACATCACTGCCAGATTTTCGTTGTCTGACCATGTGTCTCTGGTAGGGTTCATCCCCTACATGGGGCTCAGCATAGGCCTAGTTCCACACAGTCCTCCAACTGTCAGCAACCCTGACTGTCAAATCCTTTATCAGCTGCTGTGACGTATCTCTGAAGTGTTCCCTAGTTTGTGACACTGAGCCTAATTGCGAATGCATTCCCAACAAGGTGATTGTCTTTGCACTGCTGAAGGGTGTGAGGGAATGATGTAATGGTTCATCCACCACCTGCTCTGTGTCAACATCCACAGAGGTGGAGTTCTGGCTTGCGGCAGACTGTGGCTGATCTACAAGGACCTGTATTGGAGAACACAAAGAATTAACTTGAGATAATGCACAATCCCATGTCCCAATGCAGTGTCACAGTGTCTGCTGTTTGTTGGCTTGGCAGTCCGGCCTCACCATCTGCAGCTGAGAATCTATCCTACTTTCTGGCCAGACTGACCACCTTCTCCTTAGTGTGGGTCAATATGTGGAGGTCACCACCAGTCTTCAAGCACTCCCTGACATTAGGCAACCTTTTATCTTGCTCATTTAATGGTTGCACCAGAACTTGAAGCCAGATTGGTGCTGCTGGATTGTAGGCACTGTCGGCCTGTCTGTGTGTCTTAAAAATATGGACCCTGGACCTTTGACCCATTGAGGTAACAGCAGGGTCATCAACCTCCTGGCTCCGCTCACCACACCACTGGTTTTGATTCTGATTATCTAATTGGCTGCCTCCACATGGCAGAAGCCTCATACACTTCCAGCCCCACAACCAGAACCTTGATGTGGCGCTTGCTGAACCATGTTCCACCTTTAATCTGCTGCCCATTTAGTTCCCAACTTTCATCCCACACCTGGGAAGCTGACAATTCACCTCCTGCAGAATTAAATGCATCCCGTCCTGTCTCGTATCATGCACCCAGGAATTTCACGCGATCCGCCCATTATCTGCAGTGTGTGGTAGGGGTGGAGGATGAAGGTTTCTAGTGGCTGTGAGAAACAGAAATGCAGACAAGTGTCAAATTCTCATCAGGATCTCATTTGAATAGTTTTCTGCAGTGCCCAGCTGACTGTTGTGGATCCCTTAATGGGATTGGATCATGGCATCACTAGAAAGAAAGTGTGTTGTTTGATCTAGTTTTAGTTTCACTTTTGCTTAATGCAGAGCACAACCCAGACAGCTCTGCTGCTGATGTGTCTTCAAGCTTTATACCTGGGTATATCTATTTCTCATGTGCCTAGTCTCAATAAATGAACCCACAATGCATTTACACAATCCCTTATCAGGAATAAGAACATAAGAAATAGGAGCAGGAGTAGGCCACCTAGCCCTTCGAGCCTGCCCCGCATTCAATAAGATCATGGCTGATCTGAAGTGGCTCAGTTCCACTTTCCCGCTTTCTCCCCATAACCCTTAATCCCCTTGCCTACCAAAAACATAACTACACGCGTCTTAAATATATTTAGCAAGGTAGCCTCCACCACTTCAACGGGCAGAGAATTCCAGAGATTCACCACCCTTTGAGTGAAGAAGTTCCTCCTCAACTCTGTTCTAAACTGCCCCTCCCTTAGCTTGAGGCTGTGCCCTCTAATCCTGCTGTCCTTTCTGAGCAGGAAGAACCTCTCCACCTCTACCCTATCCATCCCTTTCATCATCTTATACGTCTCAATAAGATCCCCCCTCATCCTTCTAAACTCTAACGAGTACAAGCCCAGTCGATTCAGCCTCTCTTCATAGCTGAACCCCCTCAACTCCGGTATCAGCCTAGTGAACCTCCTCTGCACTCCCTCCAAGGCCAAAATATCCTTGCGCAAGTACGGCAACCAGAACTGCACACAGTACTCCAGCTGCGGCCTCAGCAGTGCCCTATACAGCTGCAGCAAGACCTCCCTACTTTTATATTCAATCCCCCTCGCTATGAAGGCCAGCATCCCATTTGCCTTCCTGACCACCTGCTGCACCTGCAGGCTGGGTTTTTGCAACTCATGCACAAGGCCCCCGAGGTCCCTCTGCACCGTCGCATGCTGCAGTTTTTCGCCATGTAAGTAATAGTCCTTCCTACCATTATTCCTACCAAAGTGGACAACTTCACATTTGCCAACATTAAATTCCATTTGCCATTTCCTGGCCCATTCGCCCAGCCTATCTAGATCCTTCTGCAGACTCTCCACACCCTCCGCACAATTTGCCGTTCCACCAATCTTGGTGTCATCAGCAAATTTCGACACCATACACTCGGTTCCCTCCTCCAGATCATCTATATAAATGGTAAATAGCTGATGCCCTAGCACCGACCCCTGGGGCACTCCAGTAGTCACCAACCGCCAATCCGAATAGCACCCATTGACACCCACTCTCTGCCTCCTATTTGACAGCCAATCCCCTATCCACACTAACACCTTACCCCCAACTCCATGCCCCCTAACCTTCTGTAACAACCTTTTGTGCGGTACCTTATCAAACGCCTTCTGAAAATGGAGAAACACCACATCCACCGGTTTCCTTCCATCCACCGCACTAGACACATCCTCATAGAATTCCAATAAATTCGTCAGACACGACTTCCCCTTAACGAATCCGTGCTGCGTCTGCTCTATCAAACAATCCTTCTCAAGATGCCTCACTATTTCCTCTTTGATGACAGATTCAAGCATTTTTCCTACAACAGACGTTAAACTAACCGGCCTATAATTCCCTGCCTTTTGCCTGCAACCCTTTTGAAACAGCGGCGTAACATTAGCCGTTTTCCAATCTTCCGGCACTTCCCCGGAATCCAGCGATGTTTGGAAAATAATCACTAAGGCATCCACTATCGCTTCTGCCATTTCCTTCAGGAATTGGTGCCTTTAAATCATCATAAAAGCATAGCACAGATAATCAGCCGGGTTGAGAGGCTAGTTACCTGTGTCAGGTAGACAGCAGCCAGTAGGAGGAAAACAGAGATTCAGGAGGGTCTTCACATCGAGTGAAAGGATGGATTTTGGATCCTGGAGAGTGAAAGCAAGTTTGCTTGAGTGAACCAGAAATCAAACTTCACCCACAACCTAATTAGCAAAAACTGGATTCTAAAAGTCTGCTAAAAATTTGAGGCAGGAACCTTACTATCAGTTTGAATTAACTGAGCTGCTTCTCCAGAGCAAGTTAATCATCCACCACCTCTACCACTATCTCCCACCCTCCCCCCGCCCCACCACCCCCATCCAACCCATCTCCATATAAACTGGAAATGGGCCCTTTCACAGCAGGCTGCAGTGAGGATTCAGACTAATGAAATTTTAGCCTCCCCCTCCCCCCTGTTTTCCCGCTTTCGTGGGCAGGGAAGAGGTAACAAATTCCCTCCCCACTTGGCTCGGACTTTGACCTGTGGCAATGAAGTCAGGGTAAGCACAGCAAAGGTACATTATTGGGACACATACACCATATTGCCTTTGGTTCCATCATTGTAAGTTTCCCAGTTGCACTGTCTGTAAAAGATTCATTCTCAGATATCGGTGCTGAGGACAAAACCAGCATTTATTGGTCATCCCTAATTGCCTCTGAGAAGGTGATGTTGAGCTGTCTTCCTGAACTGTTATAATCCTTGTGGTGAAGGTGCTATTAAGTAGGTCAAGGAGAGTTTCAGGATTTTGACCTGAACCTTGCAGCACATAACTCTCAATCTACCACTTTCCCCCTTGCTTTCTTTTCCTCTGGGAACACATTCTCTCATTAAGTTCTTTAAGCATAGTAAATTTTCCCTTACTGATACTCCGGCCTCTTTCCTCAGTAGAGAAATCCTTCCCACAGAGGTGTTCTGCACAGGAACTGTTTCTTGTTTTCTCTCTCAGTGAGTCTGGGGAATGATGGAAGAGTTGATAGATTGATCAACTCCCGCCTTCTCCCTCTGCGAGTGCAAGTATTTTGAATGTCAACACATTGTTCATCTGCCAGATACAAACTGAATTCTGCAGAGTTCTGGATAAACAATATAACTGCACTCAGAGTCAAACTTGTTGTAAGTGGATATTTCATGGTCATTCAGAATAATGCCTGACAGACAGGTGGGCTTATCTGACAGGTGTTTGATTGTTGCAATATCTCATTAACTTTGTGTGTTGTTAACTAAAAACACTACTCAAAAGCAACAAGTTTTGGATTGTTTATCCTCTGCCTTTATTTCCATTCATTTACAACTGTTCCTCATGTCAATGTATTGAAGTAATGTTGATATAACAGTGCTAGAACATTCATAGAAATGATAGAAACCCTACAGTGCAGAAGGTGGCCATTCAGCCCATCAACTCTTCACTGACAACAATCCCATGTCAGATCCTATCTCCACAATTAGCATGGCCAATCAACCTAACCTGGAGGAAACCCACACAGACACGGGGAGAATGTGCAAACTCCACATAGAAGTGACCCAAGCCGGGAATTGAACCCGGGTCCCTGGAGCTGTGAGGCATCAGTGCCAGCTACTGTGCCACCTTGTCACCCCAAATGTGAATTCCCATACCGGGAGTCGAAAATTTCCATACTGGGAGTCGAAGTCAATAATGATTGTACTTGTCATTATGAATGAGGCAGTTAATTATTCTGTTATTCATCAGTGCGCAGTACATATACCCTTACGTCGATTAAAGAAATAACAAATCGTCCTTCTTCAGGATGTTCCATTGCGATTACAGACAGCGCTGCAGACTGGGAAACACGAAGGTCCATTAGTAACATTTAACCACCTAGTCCTTTGGAGTTGGCAAACTGTTTTGACAAGTTTTTGAAAGAAGATTTGGTAAGAATTTGCCCAAGTCCTGGAGGTCTCACTCGGGTAGTTTTTGGGTGGCACTTGGGTAAGAAGTGGGACGCGATATTGCCAGAAAGGGGCGATTAAGCCAACATGCTGGGCTGGCAGCCAATTAGAGACAGTGGGACAGCATTCCGCATCGCCAGCCCCATCAGAGGGCAGGCAGCTCTGGAGCCTTGGCCGCAGTCAAAGAGGTGCCACTACTGAGGCAGCAAAGACAACATGAGGGCACTGCCATTTTGAGGCACCCTATGAAGGTGGGCATTCAATAAATTGTGAAGCAGGTAGGACACACAGTACAGGGTGGGTGGAGGGGGGACCCCTTTGGCGGCAGTGGTGGGCTGACAGGATGTGATTGGCTGCTGGCAGCCCTCTGCCTGTGCCACAGAGCTTCCATGTAATTGGCAGCCTCCCGTAGTGGTCATGGGGCTGCTCTGCCATTGACCAAATACAGGCAACCAGGAACAATCACCCTTAAATTGTCCATTGCTTATTCGGATAACAAGCTGCTCGCAATTCTACCAATGGGAAACTTTCTCAATCAGCATTTTACTGATCCTCACACCTCCATCCCCCACACCTCACTAAATTCCAGTGGGCTTTTAAAACAAGAATCAGGACAGATAGCAATATTAATACTGTGACCTGCAAGTTCATGAACCAGTCCACAATACCTTTCCACTCAAAGAAACATTAGCCAGAAAGTCTACCATTGAAGCTTTTGCATGTGTGGATGGCAAGTGCTTAGCCTTGCTGCCTCGCAGCGCCAGGGACCCAGGTTCAATTCCAGCCTTGGGTCACAGTCTGTATGGAGTTTGCATGTTCTCCCCGTGCCTGTGTGGGTTTTCCCTGGGTGCTTCGTTTCCTCCCACAGTCCAAAGGTGTGCTGTTTAGTTTGATTGGCTATGCCAAATTGACCCTTAGTGTCAGGGGGATTTGTAGCTTAAATAGTGGAATAGGGCCCAGGTGGGATTGTAGTCAGTGCTGACTCGATGGGCCGAGTGGCCTCCTTCTGTAGTGTAGGGATTTTATGTGTGCAAGTTTTATAGCAGTTAATGTGGAAATTAAAAGTAGCATGGCTTGATCAGCATTGGCTAAGAACAGGCTGCATTACTGTTGATGAACATTTCCAATCTTTCCCAAAGGAAATCATTTGCATCCTGCAACATTCTGAATAGGATATCCTGGTGTCTTTCTGATTGGGAAATGATTTGCTGAGACACAGCATTACTATCCATTCAAAAAAACAACTCATTCATGGATTCTTGATTTTGAACCAAAGGCGTGACGGAGAAAAGCCTCCCCTAGCCTTGGGAAGGTGAAATATTGCTCCCTGTGTATCCTTCCCGAAGCCATTAGGAGCAGCATTTTCCTGCTGCTTCCCCATGTCGACACAAAGGACAGCCAAGCTAGAGTGTGAATTCATGTACAGCAACAATGTTAATATGGTATAGAGGGGATGAGTCTGAGCTACTTGGAAAGTGAGTTTCACATTGTACTGCCAAAAGCTTTTCAAGTCATGGAAACAACCTTTCTAATTATCTGAAGACACATTCAGCCTCGATCAGTCAGCGATTCAAAGGTGTTTTCTCCCCCACTGTTATTGTGTGGTCATTTTTATTAGTACAAGCAGCAATTATGTCCCAGCAATCATAAATCTAATATATATATCTTATGTGATTTCCTAACTAACTTCGGCAAGGAGGTTTCTTGGTTTGTCTGACTATCAATTGTGAATGTGAGAAATAGAAATTAATTCCTGCACTACATCTTCATAGAGTCAAAGAATCATACAGTGCAGAAGAGGCCCTTCGACCCATTGAGTCTGCACCGACACACGTGAGACACCTGGCCACCCGCCTAATCCCATTTATTTAAATGTTTATTTAAATGACCTAATACTTTTTGGGATGTAATTGATTATTTTAAACAATTCTTATTTTTACAAAGGAATGTAGCCAAAAACTCAGAATGATCAATTACATGTGTGTGTGTGCCTGTATTTGTGAGCATTGTGCGTTCATGCGTGTGCATGTGTGTGCAAATATGTGCATGTGTGTGTGCGCACGTGCACACACACACGCGCATGTGTGTGTGCGTGTGTGTGTGTCTGTATGTGTGTGACCATTACCTAATTTAGAAACATGAACTGTTTTAAATATGAACATTGGTTAACAGATCTTAGTTGGATAATTGGTGAATGCATCATAGCTTCTAAAAGAATGAAACTGAAGCTAAGAAATCAATATCCTCTTTGCTGCTCCTATTTTTACTATTGGTAAATTATAGACTGAGATAGCACAGGGGTGGATATTTGGCCCATTGTGCCTGTGCTGGGGCTTTGAAAGATATCCAATTAGGTCCACTTAACCTGCTCTTTCTCCTCAACATTGCAAAGGTTTCTCCTTCAAGCATTCACCCAATTTCCTTTCGAAATGGTGATATTGATTTTAGATAACAACTTTTTTAAAAAATGCCCTGTTCTAATGTAAGTGTCCTTTTTTATTTATCGAGACCATAAGATCTATTAAATCTATCTCTTCACCTGTGCAAATGTAGAATTATATATATATGTGTGTGTGTATATATAGAACATTTTACAATTAAATAAAAATGCAGAAAGCTTTGTGGAGTGTCGTGTTTTTTTTAACTTGGCCTGCCTCTTTAAGTAGGCACTGCATATCTCTTGACAGGGAGTCTATTTGAGGGAAGTGTGGGACAGGGAGGCTGTATGAAATGACAGAACAGGACTTTGCTGTACCGAGCAGCAGTTGGGAGCTTGGGCTGCAGCCATCAGCAGCAAGGAGGTAAGAAAGGGGCAGGTGTAAAAGAAGGACAAAGAGGGATTTATTACCTGCAAGCTCCTCCTCTTGATTATCACAGAATTATAGAATCCCTACTGTGCAGAAGGAGGCTATTCGGCCCTTCGAATCCACACTGACTTTCTGACAGAGTACCTTTCCCAGGCCCTCTGCCCCGCCCAATCCCACACATTTCCCATGGCTAATCTCATCTAACCTACGCATCTCGGGACACTAAGTGGCAATTTAGCACGGCCAATCCACCTAATCCTCACATCTTTGGAGTGTGGCAGGAAATCTGAGCGCCCGGAAGAAACCCACACAGACACAGGGAGAATCTGCAGACTTCACGCAGGCAGTCGCCTAAGGCCAGGATTGAACACAAGTCCCTGGCGCTAACCACTGTGCCACTGTGCTGCTCATCATATGAATGCCTAAGGGAGTGAGCACAGACAGGATAAGAAGGTGCTTCTACTTCCTTTGAATTTCGAATCAGGTATCAGCAAATCATCTTCACTCTCATTTCACATTCCAACCACAAACAAAGAAACATTGGAATTAGGAGAAGGAGTCGGCAATTCAGCTAATCGAGCCCACTCCGCCATTTAACATGATCGTTGCTGACCTTATCCTGGTCTCAACTTCACTTTCCTGCCTATTCCCCATAGCCCTTAATCCCGCTTTTCATCAGAAACATATCTATCTCTTTCTTGGTCTGTTGACTGATTCTGCCTCCACTGCACTCTGGAGCAGTAATTTCCACAGATTCACAACCTTCTGAGACAAAGAGTTTCTCCTCATCTCAGTTTTGGACCTACCTCCCCTCACTCTATATCTATAACCTCTTGTTCTAGACTGCCCACAAGGGGGCACATTTGATCAATCTCCACTTTATCACAGAATCACAGAATACTGCAGTGCACAAGAGCTCCTTCGACCCTTCGAATTTTCAGCGACGCATGAAATGCCCTGACCTGTCCACCTAATCCCATTGCTAGCAAGGCCCACAGCCTTGAATGTTATAAAGAACAAAGAACAACACAATGCGGGAAACAGGCCCTTCGGCCCAACGAGCCCACGCCACCATTTTAACATTGTGAGTTCCCTCTTCCAGCCATGACCCTTGTCTACGCTTATGGCACTCCACATTGGCATGCCAAGTACTCATCCAGGAACTTTTTAAAGGATGTGAGGCATCTCACCTCCACCACCCTCCCAGGCAGTGCATTCCAGACCATCACCACCTTCTGAGTAAAAAAGTTTTTTCGTAAATCTCCCCTAAACCTTCCACCCCTCACTTTTAATTCATGTCTCATTGCAACTGACCCATCAACTAAGGGGAACAGCTGCTCCTTGTGTATCCTGTCCATGTCCCTCATAATCTTGAACACCTCAATCAGGTTGCCCTTCAGTCTTCTCTGCACCAATGAAAACAACCCAAGCCTATCCAACCTCTCTTCATAATTTAAATGTTCCACCCCAGATAGCATCCTGGTGAATCTCCTCTGCACCCCCTCCGTTGTATTCATGTCCTTCCTATAATGTGGTGACCACAATTGCACATTGTACTCTAGCTGTGGCCTCACCAAAGTTCGATACAACTCCATCTTGACTTTTCTGCTTTTGTATTCTATACCCCAATTGATAAAGACGAGCCTTTTTCACCACCCTATCTACCTGCCTTTCTACCTTCAGAGATCTATGGACAAACACGCCAAGGTCCCTTTGTTCTTCAGAACTTGCTGGTGTAAGACATTTCCTTCCTTGTCAAATTACACTTTCCAAAGTGTGTCACCTCACACTTTTCAGGGTTAAATTCCATCTGCCCATTTGACCATCTTGTCTATATCTTCCTGTACCCTAGACACTCAACCTCACTCTTAACCATCTGGCTAATCTTGGTGTCATCAGCAAACTTACAGATCCTACCCCCCTACATAGTCATCTATGCCATTTATATAAATGACGAACAATAGGGGGCACAGCATGGATTCCTGTGGTATGTCACTAAAGTAGCCATCTGTCATCACCCCCTGTCTCCTACCGCTAAGCCAATTTTGAATCCACCTTATCAGATCACTGTGTATCCCATGTGCATTTGCCTTCTTAATCAGTTTCCCATGTGAGACTTTGTCAAAGGTTTTGATTAAATCCATGTAAGCTACATCAACTGCACTACCCTAATCCACACACTTGGTTACATGCTCAAAAAATTCAATCAAATTTGTTCAGCATGACCTCCCTCTGACAAAACCATGCTGTCTATCCCTGAGCAAACATTGCCTCTCCAAATGGAGATAGATTCTCTCCTCCAGAATCTTCTCCAGTAGTTTCCCAACCACAGACGTGAGACTCACTGGTCTCTAATTCCCTGGCTTGTCTCTACAACCTTTTTTAAATAGTGGCACCACATTAGCTGTTCTTCAGTCCTTTGGCACCTCCCTGGTGGCCAGGGAAGAATTGAAAATTTGGGTCAGAGCCCCTGCAATTTCCTCCCTTGCCTCCCACAATAGCCTAGGATGCAATTCATCAGGACCTGGAGCTTTGCGCGATACCTTGTCACTCCCTATGATAATTTTCTCTGGAGTCTCATAGTCTCTCTCCCCAGGTTCCATAACTACCTCCTCATTCTCATGGGTAAAGACAGATGTGAAATCATTATCATTTTATATCAATATCATTTTATATCTGCCAATTAGATCCCCCTCATTCTTCCGAACTCCAGCGATTACAAGCCTGAGTGATTCAGCCGGTTCTTGCATGGCAGCCCTTTCATCCCTGGAATCAATCTGGTGAACCTCCTCTGAACTGCCTTCAGTGGCAATAAGTAGGATAGCCAACTCAATAGGCCCCATGATCCTTCAGACTAGAAAAGAAGAGAAAACCACAGTGAGCTCTACGAATTTGTGAGGGAACCCTGACTCTCATCCCTCACTTCCTCTGGGCCTACGACCCAATGGCAGCACACTCAGTAGGTACCTCAATGCCATCCCTCGCACCCCCCACTCGGATACTGTAGGCACATCTCCACATTGGTCCCTGTCAACTTCAGCAGGATGCAGCGTGTAGATCCATCAAATTCCCACATTGTCCCAGACCCCAAGCCCCGCCAAAGAAACCTGGCATCACATTATCTGACAGGTACCTGCACAGTGTCCTGTGTTCGCTTCCTGGTGGGGGAGTTCGCCAATGCACCCAGTTGTGACCTCGATTGGGGTGCGTAATGATAGACATCCCCTTGCAGAGGGGTTCAATTCGGTGTTATCCATGTGATGATGCAGCTTTTCTGGGCATGTCAGCTCAATGCTTGGGACACGCATTAAAAGGTGCCCTCCACTAAAAGGCTGTGCTGTTTGGCTGCACAGAATTTATTGTCATAACCACTAGTAAGGGGAGGCCCCGGGATGGCTGTTCAGCCGAGTGTCTGCCTCTTGTGGCAGATGAGGCGCAGCTGAATCATGAGACCAGCAGTTAGTTTATCCAGCGCATTCCCAGAGTGCACCCTGTTTCCCCAGGTCACAAGGGATGCAGGACTGAGCAGCCTTCCATGATCCATTGAGAGTACCGTTACACGCAAGCACCGGGACAATAGGTTTTTGGACTGCCAGACATCTTCTCCCCTTTGTCCTCACACCCCTGCCTGAGTGTGGCTTCCAATCACACTGCAATCACCCTCCCGTGAGCGCAAGGCCCTTCAGGCCTCATGTGGGGATTTGCAGCCCATTACTGACTTGCCCATTCTGCCCATGCAGCCTGGCCTTTTATGGGACCCCACCAGGGTAATGCACAGTTGCCCCCAGTGCTGAGCCTCTTGTTTTCAAACCCTCCTAGACAGTCCCACTGAGGTCAGGCACTTCCTCAGCTGCGATATGACAGGAACCCAGGAAGGAGGACATGGGAAGTGAAGTCAGCATACCAGTGTTCATAACCCCTTTAAAACAAGGGGTGCCCCAACATGAAGGGAAGGTAAGGCCTGCAAATGACTCCTGTGGACACCTCCCCAAAAAATGATGATCCTGGAACCCCATCTTCAGCCCGGAGTTGAACTTATCTGGGTCCCCTGCATTGTCTCTAGTCCCTCCCTTGAGCAATGAACACCGTGGAGCGCTTACCTCTGAAACCTCCCTGTGAGGTAAAGGTGGAAGCTTCACACTTATGTTGTAAGGTCTTCATCAGGCCTTCCAAACCCACTTCCTGACACCGGGGCATCTCACAGGCAATGGGAGGAACAGTGTGGCACGGCTACATCAGTGTCATCTGTAAGTCGGCTGGGGTCCTCCAGGTCTTGGCCCCCAGGGCATCACAGGCCAAAGGGTACAGAACGCAGCTGATGTGCATCCTGGGGAATCACCTAGACAAAACCACATAACACTAAAAATGTTTTACCGTCACCAAGAGGTTGTCAGGTTTGGGCTGTATGCCCTGTAAATAATCAGTAGCAAATGTTATTGCACCCCACAATGGGGGACAAATGGGGGGGTGGATTTGAGACCAGGGAGAGATCAGCTATGACCTGATTGAATGGCGGAGCAGGCTTGAAGGGCTGAATTTGTTTACTTCTGCTCTTAATTCCTGTGTTCCTGTGCTCATATTGCAAGGTGGCACAGTGATTAGCATTGCTGTCTCACAGCACCAGGAACCCGATTCAATTCTAGCCTTGGATGGTTGGCCACGGTCCGAAAGATGCGCTGGTTAGGTGCATTGTCCATGCTGAATTCTCCGTCAGTGAACCCGAACAGGCGCCAACTATTTTCACAGTAACTTTATTTGCAGTGTTAAGGTAAGCCTATTTGTGACACTATTAAATAATCTTTTAAGAAACTATTGTCAGACAAATTATTTAGCCAAACCAGATGCAGAGCTGAGCCAACAAATTCTGACTGAGGACTGGGTGCTATCAATTGAGCTCAATTCTGTCTATTTTTTCATGGGATGGGAACACCAACAAATTGCTCTTGAACTGGCTAGGCCATTGCAGGGGGCAGTAAGAGTCAACCACATTGCTGTAGACATGTAGGCCAGATCATGAAAGGATGGCAGATTTTCTTCCCAGATGGGCTAATGCTTTCATGGCCATTATTTAAATTCCCGATTTTTCTTGGATTCAAATTCCACCATCTGCCAATGGTGATGGTACCAAATAAACCCGTTGGACGTTAACCTAGCATTGAGAGACTCCTAACTGTGCTTACCCCAGCCCAATGCTGGCATCATCACTTTCCCTGACTCCAGTGATTCCCAAAAGATCACTGCTAATGCCTTCACAATCTCAAAGAACAAAGAAGAATCACTGAAGAGATTGCTGAAGAGGTCTCTGGAACGTTACCCTGCGTGTCTGGATTAATACTCCAGTGATAAAACCACTACATCACCATCTCCCCAGACCTGCCAACAAATTTATGGGGAACCAAATAACTATGTCGACAAGCTTTTCCTTTTCCGTGTAAAAAATTACCTTCTCTACAAGTCTACGTGATTATGAGAGTTACGGGCAGTGTGGATAGTCAGAAGCTTTTTCCCAGGATGGAAGAATCAATTACGAAGGGACATAGGTTTAAGGTGCGAGGGATAAGGTTTAAAGGACATGTACAAGACAGATTTTTACACGGAGGGTGTTGGGTGCCTGGAACTCACTGCAGGGGGAGGAAGTGGAAGTGGATACAATAGTGACTCCCAAAGGGTGCCTTGACAAATACATGAATAGGATGGTACTGGAGGGATATGGTCTCCAGAAGGGTAGGGGGTTTTAGTTGAGTCGGGAAACATGGTCGGTGCAGGCTTGGAGGGCCAAAGGGCCTATTCCTGTGCTGTAACTTTCTTTGTTCTGATTTTTTTTTAAATGTTGCCTACTGATGTGGATGCATAGTATGTGTACGGACTTCTTTCAGCGCCTATGTTATAGGGTTCTGCCAATTGTGTAGCCAGAGACCTGGGGAGAAAAAGTGGGTGTTGGCAGCACAAGTGGTTTCCTCCCTGCAACAAAATGGGTCAATGACTGCAGAGTGTATGGCGCAAGAAAGGAAAGTGCCTTAAACAAGGTGAAAACAGTGGAAATACTCCCAAGAGAATCAGGAGCCAGAGATGAATATAGTGGCCATTACTAAGGAGAAGGTGCTAGGGAGGCTGAAGGGTCTGAAGGTGGCTAAATCATGCATACCAGAGCTCTCAAATTGATTGCTGAAGAGATGGTGAAGACATTAGCAGTGATCTATCGGGAATCACTGGGGTCAGGGAAAGTGATGATGCCAGCGTTGGTTTGGGGTAAGCACAGTTAGAAGTCTCACAATGCCAGGTTAAAGTCCAACAGGTTTATTTGGTAGCACAAGCTTTCAGAGTGTTGCTCCTTCTTCAGATGAGTGAAGAAGGAGCCAGACCCCAAAAGCTTGTGCTATCAAATAAAACTGTTGGTCAGGAAGAGTCCCCGAGGACTGGAAAATAGCTAATGTAACACCCCTGTTTAAGGACGAAGGGAAGCAAATGATGGGAAATTAAAGGCCAGTTAGCCTGACCTCAGTTGTTAGTAAGATTTTGGAGTCCATTATTAAGGGTGAAATTTCGAAATACTTGGAAGTGCATTGTAAAATACCACAAAGTCAACACGGTTTCATTAAGGGGAGGTCATATCTAATAAATCTATTAGAATTTGTTGAGGAGGTAATGTGCAGGCTAGACAAAGGAGAACCAGTGGATGTTATCCATTTGGATTTCCAGGGGCATTTGATAAGGTGCCATACAGGAGGCTGCTGAATAAGATAAGAATCCATGGTGTTCGAGGCATGGTGCTGGCATAGATAGAAGATTGGTTAACAAGTAGAACATAGAACATTACAGCACAGTACAGGCCCTTCGGCCCTCGATGTTGCACCGACCAGTGGAACCAATCTAATGATCCTCAAACCTAAACTATTCCAATATTATCCATATGTCTATCCATTGACCATTTGAATGCCCTTAAAGTTGGTGAGTCCACTACTGCTGTAGGCAGGGCATTCCAAGCCCTTACTACCCTCTGAGTAAAGAATTTACCTCTGACATCTGTCCTATATTTATCACCCCTCAATTTAAAGCTATGTCCCCTCGTGTTAGCCATCACCATCTGAGGAAAAGGCTCTCACTGTCCACCCTATCTAACCCTATGATCATCTTGTAGGAGACAGAGAGTGGGGATAAAGGGGTCCTTTTCAAGATGACAGCTGATGATTGGTGGAGTTCTATAGCAGTCAGTGTTGGTTCACAATTTTTCTCTTTATACAGCAAAGATTTGAAAAAGGAACTGACGACACTGTGGCCATGTTTGCAGATGATACAAAGATAGGCAGAGGAACAGGTAGTATTGAGGAAGTGGGGAGGTTGCAGAAGGACTTGGACAGATTAGGAGAGTGGGCAAAGTAGTTGCAGATGGAATACAAAGTGGGAAAGTATGAGGCTATGCACCTTGGTAGGAAGAATGGAGGCTAGACTATTTTCTAAATGTGGAGAAAATTCAGAAATCAGAGTTCAAAGGGACTTGGGACCCCTAGTCCAGGGTTCTCTCAAGCTTGAGTTGCAGGTTGAGTTGGTAGTTAGGACAGCAAATGCAATGTTAGCCTTCATTTTGAGAGAACTAGAATGCAAAATAAGGGATGTACTGCTGAAGCTTTACAGGGCTCTGGTCAGACCACATTTGAAATATTGTGAACAATTTTGGGCCCTGTATCTAAGGAAGGATGTGCTGACCTTGGAGAGGAGCAGGGGTTCATGAAATACATCCCAGGAATGAAAGGCTTGACATTTAAGGAGCATTTCAGTGTCTGGGCCTGTACTCAATGGAGTTTGGAAGGATGAAGGGCGACCTCCTTGAAACATAGAGAATAGTGAAAGGCCTGGATAGAGTGGACGTGGGGAGAATGTTTCCATTAGTAGGAGAGACTACGATCTGAGGGCACAGTCTCATAATAAAGGGACAACTCTTTAGAACCAAGATGAAGAGGAATTTCTTCAGCAGCAGGTGGTAAATCTATGGAATTCATTGCCACAGAAGGCTTTGGAGGCCACGTCATTGAGCGTTTTTAAAACATAGATAAGTGGTTCTTCACTGGTAAGAGTATCAAAGGTTACAGAGAAAAGGCAGGAGAATGAGAGTGAGAAACATATCAGCCATGCTTGAATGACAGAGCAGACTTGATGGGCCAAATGGCCTAATTCTGCTCCTATATTTTCTGGTGTTATGATCAGGCAGCATCTGTGCTGAGTATAGGGTTGCTAAGCACCGTGATTGTGCTGGGATATAGTTTTACGTTTATTTATAAGTATCACAGTAGGCTTAGCCCATTTGGTTCACTAAGGGAAGAAAATCTGCTGTCCTTTCATGATCTGGCCTACAGATCCACAGCAGTGTGGTTGACTCTTACTGCCCTCTGAAACGGCCTAACCAGTTTTTCACTCAGTGTAAGATTCGGGGACAAGGTCTGCCCCCGCTTGGCCAGCTCACTTGGCAGCCATTTAACAACTATTGGGTAGTTATTGGCATGCTGTGGGCCTACATCAGGGATGGTAGTCTCGTCTCCAAGACTGCAAGACAAATAAATCCCTGCAGCACCACTAGTGGGACTGCAGCCAGTCCTGAAGTAGGCATTCAGAAATGAAGGCAGGGATTTAAGGCAAGTCTGGGATATAACCAAGCCCCAGAGAGGGCAGCGAATTGAATAGGTGTGGAAGTATTTGATGGTGTGAACACAGCAAAGCAATTGGGGAAAAGCGAGGGTTGGGAGAACCTCTAAATTGGTAACAGGAGTCCTGTAAAGGGTGGCACCCCACCTCTGGACAGCCAACCGGCCCATCCAGTGAAATCTGTAGACATGGCTTCGGCCTTTCCTGCCACAGGTAAAATCTGAGCGATAATGGGGGAAGAGGCTGAGGTCACAACTGACCTGCGGATGAGTGGGTGATCCTCCCAACATCTTCCCACACTGCTGGTAAAATAGCGGTGATGTGGGGACAAATAAGTGGCCGCACGCACTCATAGCATGGAGCCCAATTTACCAAACCACCCACCAACTGACAATCACAACCCCCCCCGACTACTGTTGTTAGCGATGAAGGATTCCACAAGTGAAATATTCCGTCAGCCTTAACTGTTCAAACTGACTTTGATTCTTAACAATGTTTTCCTTTAAAATTGATGAGACCTCACAATACTCTGACTATAATAGGAAAATTCCGTAACCATGGAAGTTTCTCCAGCTATGACGACACAGTCAACAAAAACAGATTCCGCAACCATGGAAGCTTTTCCAGCTATGACGACATAGTCAACAAAAACAGATATGCACTTCATTTCCGCTTGGGTCAATGTGTTGCGAACACTGTCGATCTTAGTGCTGTTTAGCGTATTGCTTGCCTTTTTCTTTCTCAGTAGTTTTTAGAGTTATTGGAAAAGCGTTATTTGAAGTGGAGTGAAAGAACAACCACTGCGGGAGCGTCACGCAGGTTTTGCGTGAAGAGCTTTCAGGTATTTTGAAATCACTCAGAGTTGTGCAGAATTTGTCAAAGTTGGAATGTTAGGTCAAATTCAGATGTGGGAGAAATGGAAACATGAATGCCAGTGAGAGTGATTCTGTCTGCATTGTGGCAATTGGTAATGGCTCCCCACAACCAAAAATAAATTGGCCACTTTTGTGTCTGAATTGGGGCAAATGGAAAATGTTTCTTCTGTCAGAGGTGCCACTTTCAGGATGAAACACTTTATCAAGTCTCTGTCCCTTAGGTGGTCGTAAGATCCCATGATACTATTCAAAAAACAATAGCAGAGTTATCACTCCTGTTCTGGCCAATATCAATCTCAAAAAAAGTTTATTAAAATAGATGATTTAGTCGGTATCACATCGCTGTGTGTGACAATTGCTGCATGCAAACTGTATGGTGTCTTTTCTATCTAATAGCAATGATGGCAACGAATGAAGCACCTGGAAAGTGGGAAAGTGTTTTGGGGTATCCTTTGAGGTTCTATTTTGGGTGATGTATTGAAGTGCCTGATGGATGATATCCCAGGCTGGCTCAGTGATCTTGTTAAAGTTTAAACATTCTTATTGAGACAAAGTGAACATTAAAAAGGCAATGGACATGAAGTCTGCTTTGGCATCTATTTAAGTCTGACTGCGGTCTTCTACCTTCCGTGTTTTAATTTAGGCCTGATGTTTGTCTTATTTATATCTTAGATTTGACTGCATATCATCTTAGAAGTCACACTTGGAAGCAATCCAACTTCCGTGCTGCTGCTTAGAAGCAGAAAGGTGATTAACTATTCTCACTTGTTCATTTATGTTGTCATGGTTGGAATTCATTTCATGGTTACAGATTTATGCTGCAGACCTTTGTCAGATCAATGTATTTAAGAAAATGCTCTTGGAAATATCGACCAGAATTTTAAAATCCTTCATCACAGGAATAGGTTGGCAGGCATTGGACACAACTATATTGAGCCAGTTGGCAGGAGATGCTAGTGTCCATTATCTATTTGGCTCCACTGGTATGTTAGCATGGTGGAAGGATAGTTGGCAAGTACCGCGCCCTCCTTTAGACTAATTGAACTAAATTGATCACCTCTTAAGAGGATGTCTTCCTCAGCTGCTGCTCATATTTTATGTGAGGGACAGGGCCAAAGTCTCTTTGTGACCAATGGGCAACCAATCTGCCATCCTTTCATGGGCTGGCCTACAGGTCCACAGCAGTGTGGTTGACTATGAAATGGTCTAGTCAGTTTTCCACTCAGTGTAAGATTCAGGGACAAGGTTTGCCCCTGCTTGGCCAGCTCACTTGTTGGCCATTTAACAACTATTGGGTAGTTGTTAGCATGCTGTGGACCCGCATCAGGGGTGGTAGTCTCATCTCCAAGACTGCAGGACAATTAAATCCCAGCAGCACTACCAGTGGGACCACAGCCAGTCCTGAAGTAGGCATTCATGAAGGCAGGGATTTAAGGCAAGCCTGGGTTCTTAGCAGGCCCCAGAGAGGCCAGCGAATTGAATGGGTGTGGAAGTATTTGATGGTGTGGACACAGCAGAGCGTTTGGGGAAAAGCAAGGGTAAGATGACCTTTGCGGGAACCTCTAAACTGGCAACAGGAGTCCTGTAAAATGTGGCACCCCACCTCTGGACAGCCCACCAGCCCAACCAGTGAAATCTGTAGACATGGCTCCGGCCTTTCCTGCCACAGGTAAAATCTGAGCGATAATGGGGGAAGAGGCTGAGGTCATAACTAACCTGTGGATGAGTGGGTGATCCTCCCAACACCTTCCCCCACTGCTGGTAAAATAGCAGTGACGTGGGGACAGATAAGTGGCCGCACACACTCATAGCATGGAGCCCAATTTACCAAACCACCCACCAACTGACAATCACCACCCCCCCACTACTTGTTGTTAGCGATGAAGGCTTCCACAAGTGAAATATTCCGTCAGCCTTAACTGTTCAAACAGACTTTGATTCTTAACAATGTTTTCCTGTAAAATTGATCAGACCTCACAATACTCTGACTATTACAGGAAAATTCTGTAACCATGGAAGCTTTTCCAGCAATGATGACATAGTCAACAAAAACAGATATGCACTTCATTTCCGCTTGGGTCAATGTGTTGTGAACACTGTCGATCTTAGTGCTGTTTAGCGTATTGCTTGCCTTTTTCTTTCTCAGTAGTTTTTAGAGTTATTGGAAAAGCGTTATTTGAAGTGGAGTGAAAGAACAACCACTGCGGGAGCGTCACGCATGTATTGCGTGAAGCGCTTTCAGGTATTTTGAAATCACTCAGAGTGGAGCAGAATTTGACAAAGTTGGAATGTTAGGTCAAATTCAGACGTGGGAGAAATGGAAACATGAATGCCAGTGAGAGTGATCCTGTCTGCATTGTGGCAATTGGTAATGACTCCCCACAACCAAAAATAAATTGGCCACTTTTGTGTCTGAATTGGGGCAAATGGAAAATGTTTCTTCTGTCAGAGGTGTCACCTTCAGGATGAAACACTTTATCAAGTCTTTGCCCCTTAGGTGGTCATAAGATTCCATGATACTATTCAAAAAACAATAGCAGAGTTATCACTCCTGTTCTGGCCAATATCGATCTCAAAACAAGTTTATTAAAATAGATGATATATTCGGTATCATATCGCTGTGTCTGACAATTGCTGTATGCAAATTGTATGGTGTCTTTTGTATCTAGTAACAGTGATGGCAACCAATGAAGCACCAGGAAATTGGGAAGTGTTTTGAGATATCCTTTGAGGTTCTATTTTAGGTGACGCATTGAAGTGCCTGATGGATTATATCCCAGGCTGGCTCAGTGATCACGTTAATTTTCAAATTTTGTTATTGAGACAAAGTGAACATTAAAAAGGCAATGGACATGAAGTCTGCTTTTGGCATCTATTTAAGCCTGACTGCAGTTTTCTACCTTCCATGTTTTAATTTAGGCCTGATGTTTGTCTTATTTACATCTTAGATTTGACTGCATATCATCTTAGAAGTCACACTTGGAAGCAATCCAACTTCCGTGCTGCTGCTTAGAAGCAGAAAGGTGATTAACTATTCTCACTTGTTCATTTATGTTGTCATGGTTGGAACACATTTCATGGTTACAGATTTATGCTGCAGACCTTTGTCAGATCAATGCTTTGAAAAGAATACTCTTAGAAAAATAGACCAGAATTGTAAAATCCTTCATCACAGGAACAGGTTGGCAGGCACTGGACACAATGATATTGAGTCAGTTGGCAGGGGATGCTTGTCTCCATTGTCTCTTTGGCTCCACTGGTATGTTAGCTTTGTGGCAGGATCGTTGGCAAGTACCACGACCTCCTTTAGACCACTTGAGCTAAATTGATAACCTCTTAAGAGGTTATTTTCCTCAGCTGCTGCTCATATTTTATGTGAGGGACAGGGCTAAAGTCTCTTTGTGGCCAATGGGCAACCAATCTGCCGTCCTTTCACGGGCTGGCCTACAGGTCCACAGCAGTGTGGTTGAGTCTTACTGTCCTTTGAAATGGCCTAGTCAGTTTTCCACTCAGTGTAAGATTTGGGGACAAGGTCTGCCCCTGCTTGGCCAGCTCAGTTGGCAGCCATTTAACAACTATTGGGTAGTTGTTAGCAAGCTGTGGGCCCGCATCAGGGGTGTTGTCTCGTCTCTAAGACTGCAGGAGAACTAAATCTCAGCAGCGCTACCAGTGGGACCGCAGCCAGTCTGAAGTAGGCATTCGGCAATGAAGGCAGGGATGTAAGGCAAGTCTGGGATCTTACCAAGCCCCAGCAAGGCTAACTAATTGAATGGGTGTGGAAGTATTTGATGGTGTGGACACAGCAGAGCGATTGGGGAAAAGCAAGGGTAAGATGACCTTTGCGGGAACCTCTAAACTGGCAACAGGAGTCCTGTAAATTGTGGCACCCCATCTCTGGACAGCCCACCAGCCCAACCAGTGAAATCTGTAGACATGGCTCCGGCCTTTCCTGCCACAGGTAAAATCTGAGCGATAATGGGGGAAGAGGCTGAGGTCATAACTAACCTGCAGATGAGTGGGTGATCCTCCCAACATCTTCCCGCACTGCTGGTATAATAGCGGTGATGTGGGGACAAATAAGTGGCCGCATGCACCCGTAGCATGGAGCCCAATTTACCAAACCACCCACCAACTGACAATCACAACGCCCCCGACTACTGTTGTTAGCGATGAAGGATTCCACAAGTGAAATATTCCACCAGCCTTAACTGTTGAAACAGACTTTGATTCTTAACATTTTTTTCCTTTAAAATTGATGAGACCTCACAATATTCTGACTATTACAGGAAAATTCCGTAACCATGGAAGCTTTCCCAGCTATGACGACGTAGTCAACAAAAACAGATATGCACTTTCATTTCCGCTTGGGTCAATGTGTTGCGAACACTGTCGATCTTAGTGCTGTTTAGTGTATTTCTTGCCTTTTTCTTTCTCAGTAGTTTTTAGAGTTATTGGAAAAGCGTTATTTGAAGTGGAGTGAAAGAACAACCACTGCAGGAGTGTCACGCAGGTTTTGCGTGAAGCACTTTCAGGTATTTTGAAATCACTCAGAGTTGTGCAGAATTTGTCAAAGTTGGAATGTTAGGTCAAATTCAGATGTGGAAGAAATGGAAACATGAATGCCAGTGAGAGTGATCCTGTCTGCATTGTGGCAATTGGCAATGGCTCCCCACAACCAAAAATAAATTGGCCACTTTTGTGTCTGAATTGGGGCAAATGGAAAATGTTTCTTCTGTCAGAGGTGTCACCTTCAGGATGAAACACTTTATCTCGTCTTTGTCCCTTAGGTGGTCATAAGATCCCATGATACTATTCAAAAAACAATAGCAGAGTTATCACTCCTGTTCTGGCCAATATCGATATCAAAACAAGTTTATTAAAATAATGACATGTTCGGTATCACATCGCTGTGTTTGACAATCACTGTATGCAAATTGTATGGTGTCTTTTCTATCTAATAACAGTTATGGAAACCAATGAAGCACCTGGAAAGTGGGAAGTGTTTTGAGTTATCCTTTGAGGTTCAATTTTTGGTGATGTATTGAGGTGCCTAATAGATTATATCCCAGGCTGGCTTAGTGGTCACGTTAAAGTTCAAATTTACTTGCTGAGACAAAGTGAACATTGAATAGGCAATGGACATGAAGTCTGTTTTGGCATCTATTTAAGTCTGACTGCATTCTTCTACCTTCCATGTTTTAATTTAGGCCTGATGTTTGTCTTATTTACATTTTATTTTTGACTGCATATCATCTTAGAAGTCACACTTGGAAGCAATCCAACTTCCGTGCTGCTGCTTAGAAGCAGAAAGGTGATTAACTATTCTCACTTGTTCATTTATGTTGTCATGGTTGGAACACATTTCATGGTTACAGATTTATGCTGCAGACTTTTGTCAGATCAATGTATTTAAGAAAATACTCTTGGAAATATAGACCAGAATGTAAAATCCTTCATCACAGGAACAGGTTGGCAGGCAGTGGACACATTGATATTGAGTCAGTTGGCAGGGGATGCTTGTCTCCATTGTCTCTTTGGCACCACTTGTATGTTAGCTTTGTGGCAAGATCGTTGGCAAGTATCGCGACCTCCTTTAGACCACTTGAGCTAAATTGATAATCTCTTAAGAGGTTATCTTCCTCAGCTGCTGCTCATATTTTATGTGAGGGATAGGGCCCAAATCTCTGTGGTCAATGGGCAACCAATCTGCCGTCCTTTCATGGGCTGGCCTACAGGTCCACAGCAGTGTGGTTGAGTCTTACTGCCCTCTGAAATGGCCTAGTCAGTTTTCCACAGTGTAAGATTCGGAGACAAGATCTGCCCCTGCTTGGCCAGCTCACTTGGCAGCCATTGAACAACTATTGGGTAGTTGTTAGCAAGCTGTGGACCCGCATCGGGGTGGTAGTCTCGTCTCCAAGACTGCAGGACAATTAAATCCCAGCAGCGCTACCAGAGGGACTGCAGCCAGACCCAGCGAGGCCAGCCAATTGCATGGGTGTGGAAGTATTTGATGGTGTTCAGAGCGTTTGGGGAAAAGCAAGGGTAAGATGACCTTTGCGGGAACCTCTAAACTGGCAACAGGAGTCCTGTAAATTGTGGCACCCCATCTCAGGACAGCCCACTAGCCCAACCAGTGAAATCTGTAGACATGGCTCCGGCCTTTCCTGCCACAGGTAAAATCTGAGCGATAATGGGGGAAGAGGCTGAGGTCATAACTAACCTGTGGATGAGTGGGTGATCCTCCCAACATCTTCCCGCACTGCTGGAAAAATGGCAGTGATGTGGAGACAAATAAATGGCCGCACGCACTCATAGCATGGAGACCAATTTACCAAACCACCTACCAACTGACAATCACAACCCCCCCGCCACTGTTGCTGGCGATGAAGGGTTCCTCAAGTGAAATATTCCATCAGCCTTAACTGTTCAAACAGACTTTGATTCTTAACAATGTTTTCCTGTAAAATTGATCAGACCTTACAATACTCTGACTATTACAGGAAAATTCCGTAACCATGGAAGCTTTTCCAGCTATGACGACATAGTCAACAAAAACAGATATGCACTTCATTTCCGCTTGGGTCAATGTGTTGCGAACACTGTTGATCTTAGTGCTGTTTAGCGTATTTCTTGCCTTTTCCTTCCTCAGTAGTTTTTAGAGTTATTGGGAAAGCGTTATTTGAAGCGAAATGAAAGAACAACCACTGCGGGAGCATCACGCAGTGTTTGCGTGAAGCGCTTTCAGGTATTTTGAAATCACTCAGAGTTGAGCAGTATTTGTCAAAGTTGAAATGTTAGGCCAAATTCAGTTTTGGAAGAAATGGAAACATGCATGCCAGTGAGAGTGATCCTGTCTGCATTGTGGCAATTGGCAATGGCTCCTCACAACCAAAAATAAATTGGCCAATTTTGTGTCTGAATTGGGGCAAATAGAAAATGTTTCTTCTGTCAGGGGTGCCACCTTCAGGATGAAACACTTTATCAAGTCTCTGTCCCTTAGGTGGTCATAAGATTCCATGATACTATTCAAAAAACAATAGCAGAGTTAGCACTCCTGTTCTGGCCAATATCTACCTCAAAACAAGTTTATTAAAATAGATGATATATTCGGTGTCACATCGCTGTGCCTGACAATTGCTGTATGCAAATTGTACGGTGTCTTTTGTATCTAATAACAGCGATGGCAACCAATGAAGCACGTGGAAAGTGGGAAGTGTTTTGAGATATCCTTTGAGGTTCTATTTTGGGTGATGTATTGAAGTGCCTGATGGATGATATCCCAGGCTGGCTCAGTGATCTTGTTAAAGTTTAAATATTCTTATTCAGACAAAGTGAACATTAAAAAGGCAACGGACATGAAGTCTGCTTTTGGCATCTACTTAAGTCTGATTGCAGTCTTCTACCTTCCATGTTTTAATTTAGGCCTGATGTTTGTCTAATTTACATCTTAGATTTGACTGCATATCATCTTAGAAGTCACACTTGGAAGCAATCCAACTTCCGTGCTGCTGCTTAGAAGCGGAAAGGTGATTAACTATTCTCACTTGTTCATTTATGTTGTCATGGTTGGAACACATTTCATGGTTACAGATTTATGCTGCAGACCTTTGTCAGATCAGTGCTTTGAAAAGAATACTCTTGGAAAAATAGACCAGAATTGTAAAATCCTTCATCACAGGAACAGGTTGGCAGGCACTGGACACAATGATATTGAGTCAGTTGGCAGGGGATGCTTGTCTCCACTGTCTCTTTGGCTCCACTGGTATGTTAGCTTTGTGGCAGGATTGTTGGCAAGTACCGCGACCTCCTTTAGACCACTTGAGCTAAATTCATAACCTCTTAAGAGGTTATTTTCCTCTGCTGCTGCTCATATTTTATGTGAGGGACATGGCTCAAGTCACTTTGTGGCCAATGGGCAACCAATCTGCTGTCCTTTCATGGGCTGGCCTACAGGTCCACAGCAGTGTGGTTGAGTCTTACTGCCCTCTGAAATGGCCTAGTCAGTTTACCACTCAGTGTAAGATTTGGGGACAAGGTCTGCCCCTGCTTGGCCAGCTCAGTTGGCAGCCATTTAACAACTATTGGGTAGTGGTTAGCATGCTGTGGACCCGCATCAGGGGTGTTGTCTCGTCTCCAAGATTGCAGGACAATTAAATCCCAGCAGCGCTACCAGTGGGACCACAGCCAGTCCTGAAGTAGGCATTCAGCAATGAAGGCAGGGATTTAAGGCAAGTCTAGGATCTTACCAAGCCCCAGAGAGGGCAGCCAATTGCATGGGTGTGGAAGTATTTGATGGTGTGGACACAGCAGAGCGATTGGGGAAAAGCAAGGGTAAGATGACCTTTGCGGGAACCTCAACGTTGGCAACAGGAGTCCTGTAAATTGTGGCACCCCATCTCTGGACAGCCCACCAGCCCAACCAGTGAAATCTGTAGACATGGCTCCGGCCTTTCCTGCCACAGGTAAAATCTGAGCGATAATGGGGGAAGAGGCTGAGGTCACAAATAACCTGTGGATGAGTGGATGATCCTCCCAACATCTTCCCGCACTGCTGGTAAAATAGCGGTGATGTGGGGACAGATAAGTGGCCGCAGGCGCTCATAGCATGGAGCCCAATTTACCAATGCTCCTACCAACTGACAATCACAACCCCCCCGCCACTGTTGCTGGCGATGAAGGGTTCCTCAAGTGAAATATTCCATCAGCCTTAACTGTTCAAACAGACTTTGATTCTTAACAATGTTTTCCTGTAAAATTGATGAGACCTCACAATACTCTGACTATTACTGGAAAATTCCGTAACCATGGAAGCTTTTCCAGCTATGACGACATAGTCAACAAAAACAGATATGCACCTTCATTTCCGCTTGGGTCAATGTGTTGCGAACACTGTCGATCTTAGTGCTGTTTAGTGTATTTCTTGCCTTTTTCTTTCTCAGTAGTTTTTAGAGTTATTGGAAAAGCGTTATTTGAAATGGAGTGAAAGAACAACCACTGCGGAAGCGTCACGCAGGTTTTGCGTGAAACGCTTTCAGGTATTTTGAAATCACTCAGAGTTGAGCGGAATTTGACAAAGTTGGAATGTTAGGTCAAATTCAGATGTGGGAGAAATGGAAACATGAATGCCAGTGAGAGTGATCCTGTCTGCATTGTGGCAATTGGTAGTGACTCCTCTCAACCAAAAATAAATTGGCCACTTTTGTGTCTGAATTGGGGCAAAAGGAAAATGTTTCTTCTGTCAGAGGTGCCACCTTCAGGATGAAACACTTTATCAAGTCTCTGTCCCTTAGGTGGTCATAAGATTCCATGATACTATTCAAAAAACAATAGCAGAGTTAGCACTCCTGTTCTGGCCAATATCGATCTCAAAACAAGTTTATCAAAATAGATGATTTATTCGGTATCACATCGCTGTGTATGACAATTGCTGTATGCAAAATGTATGGTGTCTTTTCTATCTATTCGCAATGATGGCAACCAATGAAGCACCTGGAAAGTGGGAAGTGTTTTGGGATATCCTTTGAGGTTCTATTTTGGGTGATGCATTGAAGTGCCTGATGGATTATATCCCAGGCTAGCTCAGTGATCACGTTAATTTTCAAATTTTCTCATTGAGACAACGTGAGCATTAAAAAGGCAATGGACATGAAGTCAGCTTTTGCCATCTAGTTAAGTCTGACTGCAGTCTTCTACCTTCCATGTTTTAATTTAGGCCTGATGTTTGTCTTATTTATATCTTAGATCACACTTGGAAGCAAATAACTTCCGTGCTGCTGCTTCGAAGCAGAAAGGTGATTAACTATTCTCACTTGTTCATTTATTTTGTCATGGTTGGAACACATTTCATGCTTACAGATTTATGCTGCAGACCTTTGTCAGATCAATGCTTTTAAGAAATTACTCATCGGGAATTGGACCAGAATTTTAAAATCCTTCATCACAGGAACAGGTTGGCAGGCAGTGGACACAACTATATTCAGTCAGTTGGCAGGGGATGCTAGTGTCCATTGTCTATTTGACTCCACTGGTATGTTACCATGGTGGTAGGATAGTTGGCAAGTACCTTGACCTCCTTTTGACCACTTGAGCTAAATTGATAACCTCTTAAGAGGTTATTTTCCTCAGCTGCTGCTCATATTTTATGTGAGGGACAGGGCCCAAGTCTCTTTGTGACTAATGGGCAACCAAACTGCCGTTCTTTCATGGAATGGCCTACAGGTCCACAGCAGTGTGGTTGAGTCCTGCCCTCTGAAATGGCCTAGTCAGTTTTCCACTCAGTGTAAGATTTGGGGACAAGGTCTGCCCCTGCTTGGCCAGCTCACTTGGCAGCCATTTAATAACTATTGGGTAGTTGTTAGCATGCTGTGGGCCCGCACCAGGGGCGGTAGTCTCGTTTCCAAGACTGCAGGACAATTAAAACACAGCAGCGCTACTAGTGGGACTGCAGCCATTTCTGAAGTAGGCATTCAGAAATGAAGACAGGGATTTAAGGCAAGTGTGGGATCTTACCAAGCCCCTGAGACGCCAGACAATTGCATGGGTGTGGAAGTATTTGATGGTATGGACACAGCAGAGCGATTGGGGAAAAGCAAGTGGAAGATGGCCTTTGTGGGAACCTCTGAATTGGCAACAGGAGTCCTGTAAATGGTGGCACCCCACCTCTGGACAGCCCACCAGCCCAACCAGTGAAATCTGTAGACTTGGCTTCGGCCTTTCCTTCCACAGGTAAAATCTAAGCGATAATGGGGGAAGAGGCTGAGGTCACAACAAACCTGCGGGTGATCCTCCCAACATCTTCCCGCACTGCTGGTATAATAGCGGTGATGTGGGGACAGATAAGTGGCCGCAGGCACTCAAAGCACGGAGCCCAATTTACCAAACCTCCCACCAACTGACAATCACCACATCAACCCCCCCGCCGATGTTCTTAGCGATGAAGGCTTCTAGAAGTGAAATATTCCATCAGCCTTAACTGTTGAAACAGACTTTGATTCTTAATAATGTTTTCCTTTAAAATTGATGGGACCTCACAATACTCTGACTATTACAGCAAAATTCCGTAACGATGGATGCTTTTCCAGCTATGACGACATAGTCAACAATACCAGATATGCACCTTCATTTCCATTTGGGTCAATGTGTTGCGAACACTGTCGACCTTAGTGCTGCTTAGTGATTTCTTGCTTTTTTCTTTCTCAGTAGTTTTTAGAGTTGTTTGGAAAGCATTATTTGAAGTGGAGTGAAAGAACAACCACTGCAGGAGCATCACGCAGGTTTTGCGTGAAGCACTTTCAGGTATTTTGAAATCACTGTGAGTTGAGCAGAATTTGTCAAAGTTAGAATGTTAGGCCAAATGCAGATGTGGGAGAAATGGAAACATGAATGCCAGTGAGAGTGATCCTGTCTGCATTGTGGCAATTGGCAATGGCTCCGCACAACCAAAAATAAATTGGCCACTTTTGTGTCTGATTTGGGGCAAATGGAAAATGTTTCTTCTGTCAGAGGTGCCACTTTCAGGATGAAACACTTTATCAAGTCTCTGTTCCTTAGGTGGTCATAAGATCCATGATGCTATTCAAAAAACAATAACAGAGTTATCACTCCTGTTCTGGCCAATATTGATCTCAAAACAAGTTGATCAAAATAGATGATTTATTCAGTATCACATTGGGTTCTATGACAATTGCTGTATGCAAACTGTATGGTGTCTTTTCTGTCTAATAGCCGTGATGGCAACCAATGAAGCACCTGGAAAGTGTGAAGTGTTTTGGGATATCCTTTGAGGTTCTATTTTGGGTGATGTATTGAATGCCTGATGGTTTCTATCCCAGGCTAGCTCAGTGATCACGTTAAAGTTCAAAATTTCTTATTGAAACAAAGTGAACATTGAAAAGGCAATGGACATGAAGTCTGCTTTTGCCATCTATTTAAGTCTGACTGCAGTCTTCTACCTTCCATGTTTTAATTTAGGCCTGATGTTTGTCTTATTTATATCTTAGATTTGACTGCATATCATCTTAGAAGTCACACTTGGAAGCAATCCAGCTTCCGTGCTGCTGCTTAGAAGCAGAAATGTGATTAACTATTCTCCCTTGTTCATTTATTTTGTCATGGTTGGAACACATTTCATGGTTACAGATTTATGCTGCAGACCTTTGTCAGATCAATGCTTTGAAAAGAATACTCTTGGAAAAATAAGCCAGAATTTTAAAATCCTTCATCACAGGAACAGGTTGGCAGGCAGTGGACACAATGATATTGAGTCAGTTGGCAGGGGATGCTAGTGTCCATTATCTATTTGGCTCCACTGGTATGTTAGCATGGTGGTAGGATAGTTGACAAGTACCTCGACCTCCTTTAGACTAATTGAGCTAAATTGATAAGCTCTTAAGAGGTTATCTTCCTCAGCTGCTGCTCATATTTTATGTGAGGGACAGGGCCCAAGTCTCTTTGTGACCAATGGGCAACCAATCTGCCATCCTTTCATGGACTGGCCTACAGGTCCAAAGCAGTGTGGTTGAGTCTTACTGCCCTCGGAAATGGCCTAGTCAGTTTTCTACTCAGTATAAATTCAGGGACAAGGTATGCCCCTGCTTGGCCAGCTCACTTGGCAGCCATTTAATGACTAATGACTATTACCATGCTGTGGACCCGCATCAGGGGCAGTAGTCTCGTCTCCAAGACTGCAGGACAATTAAAACACAGCAGCGCTACAGGTGGAACCGCTGCCAGTCCTGAAGTAGGCATTCAGAAATGAAGGCAAGGATTTAAGGCAAGTGTGGAATCTTACCAAGCCCCAGAGAGGCCAGCCAATTGAATGGGTGTGGAAGTATTCGATGGTGTGGACACAGCAGAGCGATTGGAGGAAAGCAAAGGTAAGATGACCTTTGCGAAAACCTCTGAATTGGCAACAGGAGTCCTGTAAATTGTGGCACCCCATCTCTGGACAGCCCACCAGCCCAACCAGTGAAATCTGTAGACATGGCTCCGGCCTTTCCTGCCACAGGTAAAATCTGAGCGATAATGGGGGAAGAGGCTGAGGTCATAACTAACCTGCGGATGAGTGGGTGATCCTCCCAACATCTTCCTGCACTGCTAGTAAAATAGCAGTGACATGGGGACAGATAAAGCTGCACGCACTCATAGCACGGAGCCCAATTTACCAAACCTCCCACCAACTGACAATCACCACCCCCCCCCACAACTGTTGTTAGTGATGAAGGGTTCCACAAGTGAAATATTACGTGAGCCTTAACTGTTCAAACAGACTTTGATTCTTAACAAGGTTTTCCTTTAAAATTGATCAGACCTCACAATACTCTGACTATAACAGCAAAATTCCATAACCATGGAAGCTTTTCCAGGTATGACGAATAGTCAACAAAAACAGCTGTGCACTTCACTTCCGCTTGGGTCAACGTGTTGCGAACACTGTTGATCTTTATGCTGTTTAGCGTATTTCTTGCCTTTTTCTTTCACAGTATTTTTTAGAGTTATTGGGAAAGTGTTATTTCAAGTGGAGTGAAAGAACAACCACTGCGGGAGCATCACGCAGGTTTTGCGTGAAGCGCTTTCAGGTATTTTGAAATCACTCTGAGTTGAACAGAATTTGTCAAAGTTGGAATGTTAGGCCAAATTCAGATGTGGGAGAAATGGAAACATGAATGCCAGTGAGAGTGATCCTGTCTGCATTGTGGCAATTGGCAATGGGGCAAATTGAAAATGTTTCTTCTGTCAGAGGTGCCACCTTCAGGATGAAACACTTTATCAAGTCTCTGTCCCTTAGGTGGTCATATGATCCCATGACACTATTCAAAAAACAATAGCAGAGTTATCACTCCTGTTCTGGCCAATATCTATCTCAAAACAAGTTTACTAAAATAGATGATTTATTCGGTATCACATCGCTGCGTGTGACAATTGCTGTATGCAAATTGTATGGTGTCTTTTCTGTAATAGACGGCAACCAATGAAGCGTCTGGAAAGTGAGAAATGTTTTGGGATATCCTTTGAGGTTCTATTTTGGATGATGTATTGAGGTACCTGATGGATTATATCCCGGCTGGCTCAGTGGTCATGTTAAAGTTGAAATTTTCTTATTGAAACAATATGAACATTAAAAACGCAATGGACATGAAGTGTGCTTTTGGCATCTACTTAAGTCTAACTGCCATCTTCTACCTTCGATGTTCAATTTAGGTTTGACTCGAGTCTGATATTTGTCTCATTTATATCTTAGATTTGACTGCACGTCATCTTTGAAGTCACACTTGCAAGCAATCCACGTCCGTGCTGCTGCTTAGAAGCAGAAAGGTGATTAACTATTTTCACTTCTTCATTTATGTTGTCATGGTTGAAACACAATTCATGGTTACAGATTTATGCTGCAGTCGTCAGAGCGTAGTGAGATCAGTGACACGAGGCAAAGATCACTTGGAATCATTGCTTCTTAGGAAAAATTTTTGAAAAATCGGCTGCAATTTTAGAATCACTCATTAAGGCCAATTCTCTACTTCTGGTATGAAGCTCTTTGGACATCCTTCCAGTTGTGCGAGGTGCTATATAAATCAAAAATCCCATTTTGAGTGGCCCACTGAGGTATCTGAAGGATTCAATCCCAGGTTGTCTCGGCCGACATGTGTTGGTTTCTCCTGTGACAATTTAACAGGGTATTCAATTCCTGAGGGAATGGCATGAATGTGACATTATTGAAGGCCATGCTAGCTGGCTGAGAGCGTAAAAAGTAAAGCGAAAGAAAGATTTTTTTTGTACACCAGAGTAAAGAGAACTGTGCAAAATCTCAGAAGCACGTGGAGACCATGGAGCGCCCCAGAGAGGCAACACAATTGGGTGAAGGGAGATTGAATTTGAATAAATGCATTGAAAAATGTTGACTGCACAAATTAAAGTATTACGTTTCTTAGCAGACCCTGAAAGGGCAAAAAAATGGTGGCAGATGAAAACTGTGGCATTTATCACCCAGTATTTAAGTTTGCATGCAGTCTTCAACCTGTAGTTTTTAATTTAATTTTGATGTAAATCTGATGTGTTCTCCTTTATATTTTAGATTTGACTGGATATCATCTTCAAAGTCTACTTGTATAAAATAATCCAAGTTTTGTGCAGGTGTTTTGAAAGAAAACAGGTGATTGTTTATCCTCAGTTGGTCACTATATTGTCAGAACTAAAATATTTTACCACAGATCACAGTGTTTAAATTGACTGGGTGTGTAAGACAACCCCGTTTTCAGCCCCAATCATTGACGAGATTATCCGGCCTCCCTGCTGTATGTTTCCCGCCAGCGGGAGGTAGGACGTTGTTTGCTAGTGGCAGGAGTCTCTGCTCCTGCTGCTGTCATTGATGTCACCCCACGCCGGCAGGTGAATAAGTCAAACCCAACACCCCACCCCCACCCCACGCAGCCCCCCACCTCCCCTATCACCACTTCAGCTGCAGCTTTTCAGCCACAACATGCCATATTCACATTGATAGGCAACCTCAATCTTTCACCCCACAGATAGAGGTTTAACTTACCGGTATGCAATAACTAGGTGCAAGCGATCCAGCAAACGATATGGGCTGTGTTTTGACAATGTGTGGGAGTTTAAGATATTGCCACACAAAGCAAATACGCCTAGTGCTGAATGACCAAAATGGTGACCACCCACAACCAGTTCATTATCATCCTCAGCACGTAAGTCAAATCACACATTTTGATTTTCTGAAGTTCTACTTTGGGTGATGTACTGAGGTGCCTCATGGATTATATCCCAGGCTGGCTCAACATTAAAGTTGAAATTTTCTTATTCAGACAAAGCGAACATTAAACAGGCAATGGACATGAAGTCTGCTTTTCGCATTTATTTATGTCTGACTGTCATCTTCTACCTTCCATGTTTAATTTAGGCTTGACTCCAGTCTGATGTTTGTCTCATTTATATCTTAGATTTGACTGCACATCATCTTTCAAATCACAAGTGGAAGCAATCCACATCCGTGCTGCTTTTTAGAAGCAGAAAGGTGATTAACTATTTTCACTTCTTCATTTATGTTGTCATGGTTGAAACACATTTCACGGTTACAGATTTATGCTGCAGTCATCAGACCGTAGTGAGATCAATGACACGAGGCAAAGATCACTTGGAATCATTGCTTCTTAGAAAAACTTTTCGAAAAATCAGCTGGAATTTTACAATCCCTCGTCACAGGGAACAGGTTGGCAGGCAGTCGACACAATTACATTGAGTCAATTGGCAGGGGATGCTTGTGTCCATTGTCTACTTGACTCCGCTGGTATGTTACCATGGTGGTAGGATCGTTGGCAGGCAGGTACCTCGCCCTCTTTTAGACCACTTGAGATCAATTGATAAACTATTAAGTGGTTTTCTTCCTCAGCCGCAGCTCATATTTTATGTGAGGGACAGGGCCAAAATCTCATTGTGGCCAATGAGCAACCCATCCCAGCAGCAAGGCCCACCCCTTCCTGGAGAACCCGTTCCTATTCTGGCCACTCAATCACACCACCCCCAATCATCCCCCTTCCAGGTTCAGACTGATGTCTCCTTCTCACTTACCTTTAAGACTATAAGATATGGGAGCAGAATTAGGCTCTTTGGCACATCAAGTCTATGCTACCATTCAATCATGACTGCTAAGTTCCTCAATCCCACACTCGGGTGTTGGTGATGCCACCTCTGGAGTATTCTGCACAGTTTTAGTATCCTTAAATGAGGAAGGATGTCCTTTCTATAGAGGGAGTACAGAAAAACTTCACCAGGCTGATTCCTGGGTTGGCAGATCTGTCATCTGAGGAGAGATTAAGTTGGTTAGGATTATATTCACCGGATTTTAGAAGAGTGAGAGGGGATGTCATAGAAACTTACAAAATTCTAACAGGGTTAGACAGGGTAGATTCAGGAAGAATGTTCCCAACGGTGGGGGAGTCCAGAAGTACGGGTTATAGATTGAGGATAAGGGGTAAGCCGGTTAGAACTAAGGTGAGGAGAAATTTCTTCACCCACAGGGTGGTGAATGTGTGGAATTCACTACCGCAGAATGTCATTGAGGCCAAAATGTTGTGTGTTTTCAAGAAGAAATTGGGTAGCTCTTGGTGCTAACAGGATCAAGGCATATGGCGGGCAAGGAGAGAATCAGGATATTGAATTCTGTGATCAGCCATGATCAAAATGAATGCTGGAGCAGGCTTAAAGGGCTGAATGGCCTACTCTTGCTTCTAGTTTCTATGTTTCCATGTTTTTTCCACATCTTATGTTTAATTTAGGATTGGCTCCAATCTGATGCTGTTCTCATTTACCCTTTAGATTTGACTGTATATCATCATAGAATTCAACTTGTGGGAGTAATTCCGTGCCGTTGTTTTTAAGCAGACAGGTGATTAGCTATCCTCAATTGTTCGCTATACTGTCATAGCTGAATTGTTTAGTGATGTAATAGTCAGTCTGAATATTACACCAGCACAATGTACAAAGTATATTAAAGAATTATTACTTTTACAAAAGCTCCTTGCAAACACTGAAAGGAGTATACTTTAATAACCATATATTGTAAATGCTGGTGGAATACTTCACTTGTGGAGAGTCTCCATCATTGATTATACCAGTCAGGAACTCTGTGAAAAAGTCCTCTTAAAGGACCTTACCATTTACTAGACAATGACATGCAATGCTACCTGGATTACTATTATAATTGTCAAAAGCCAAATAAGTCAATGAATGCAACTCTCTCCTATTGCCGCAGTGACATACAAACTTACATATATACTCCACAGTGTATATGAACTTAAAATTGTTACACTGGGTGGCACATGATAGATTTAAGCATTTATTATCACAATTAATAAATGGTTGAATTCACCTGGATTTATCAGTTAACTTTGCACTAATTTAGCATGTATGTAACTACTTGTGTGTAATTCTAAAGCCACCACAGTGAATTGTGGAAAAAGGGGCAGGAGAAAAAACAATTCCTGAAGAGGCAGAAGGCAATGGTGAGCTTCTTTGCCTTCTGGCCTTTTCTGCTTCCATTCCCATCCATGATTGCTGCACCATGACAATGCTGCCAGAAGTAACTTCAGACTTGCATCAATAGCAGCTCTCTGACTGGATTATAGTCATCTGAGCAGAAAATCTAGGCTGACAAAGGTGTTCGGTACCGAGCAGGTGTCACATTGTCAGAAGTGCCATTTTTCAAATGTTAACCTGAGCTCCTGTCTGCCTGCCTGATTGGCTGTAAGATTCCATGGTACTATTTGATGAAGAACACTGGACTTCTCCCTGGTATTGCTGCTAACATGCATGCCACAAACAACATTAAAGTAGATTATCTGGTAATTTTTTCAAACTGCTTGTGGGAACTCGCTGACTGCAAATTGTCAATAGCATTTCCTGCATGAAAGCCAATGAAGGACTTCTGGTATGAGGCTCTTTGGACATCCTTCCAGTTGTGCAAGGTGCTATAGAAATCAAAAATCCCATTTTGAGTGGCCCACTGAGGTATCTGAAGGATTCAATCCCAGGTTGTCTCGGCCGACATGTGTTGGTTTCTCCTGTGACAATTTAAGAGGGCATTCAGATCTTGAGGGAATGGCATGAATGTGACATTTTAGAAGCCCATGCTAGCTGGCTGAGAAGGTAAAAAGTAAAGATAAAGAAAGATTTTTTTTGTACACCAGAGTAAAGAGAACTGTGATAAATCTCAGAAGCATGTGGAGAGAATGAAGGGCCACAGAGAGGCAACACAATTGGGTGAGGGGAGATTGAATTTGAATAAATATATTGAAAAATGTTGACTGCACAAATTAAAGTATTACGTTTCTGAGGAAGACTTAGCAGACACTGAAAGAGCAAAAAAATGGTGGCATATGAAAACTGTGACATTTATCACCCAGTATTTAAGTTTGGATGCAGTCTTCAACCTGTAGTTTTTAATTTAATTTTGATGTAAATCTGATGTGTTCTCCTTTATATTTTAGATTTGATTGGATATTATCTTTGAATTCTGCTTGTATAAAATAATCCAAGTTTTGTGCAGGTGTTTTGAAAGAAAACAGGTGATTGTTTATCCTCATTTGGTTACTACACTGTCAGGACTAAAATATTTTACCACAGATCACAGTGTTTAAATTGACCGGGTGTGGAAGACAACCCTGTTTTCAGCCCCAATCATTGACGAGATTATCCAGCCTCCCAGCTGTATGTTTCCCTCCAGCGGGAGGTAGGACGTTGTTTGCTAGTGGCAGGAGTCTCTGCTCCTGCTGCTGTCATTGATGTCACCCCACGCCGGCAGGTGAATAAGTCAAACCCAGCACCCCACCCCCACCCCACGCAGCCCCCCACCTCCCCCATCACCACTCCACTTGCAGCTTGTCAGCCAGAACATGCCATATTCACATTGATAGTCAACTTCAATCTTTCACCCCACAGATAGAGGTTTAACTTACCGGTATGCAATAACTAGGTGCAAGCGATCCAGCAAGCTGTGTTGTGACAATGTGTGGGAGTTTAAGATATTGCCACACAAAGCAAATGCGCCTAGTGCTGAATGACCAAAATGGTGACCACCCACAACCAGTTCATTATCATCCTCAGCATATCAGTCAAATCACACTTCTTGACGTTTTGAGGTTCTATTTTGGGCAATGTACTGAGGTGCCAAATGGATTATATCCCAGGCTGGCTCACTCGTCACATTAAAGTTGAAATTTTCTTATTCAGACAAAGTGAACATTAAACAGGCAATGTACATGAAGTCAGCTTTTCACATCGATTTATGTCTGACTGCTATCTTCCGCCTTCCATGTTTAATTTAGGTTTCACTCCAGTCTGATGTTTGTCTCATTTATATCTTAGATTTGACTGCACATCATCTTTCAAGTCACACGTGGAAGCAATCCACGTCCGTGCTGCTTTTTAGAAGCAGAAAGGTAAATAACTATTTTCATTTCTTCATTTATGTTGTCATGGTTGAAACACATTTCATGGTCACAGATTTATACTGCAGTCGTCAGACCGTAGTGAGATCAATGACACGAGGCAAAGATCACTCGGAATCATTGTTTCTTAGAAAAACTTTTCGAAAAATCGGCCGGAATTTTACAATCCCTCGTCACAGGGAACAGGTTGGCAGGGAGTAGACACAATTACATTGAGTCAGTTGGCAGGGGATGCTTGTGACCGTTGTCTACTTGACTCCACTGGTATGTTACCATGGTGGTAGGATCGTTGGCAGGTACCTTGCCATCCTTTAGACCACTTGAGATCAATTGATAAACTATTAAGTGGTTTTCTTCCTCAGCTGCAGCTCATATTTTATGTGAGGGACAGGGCCAAAATCTCATTGTGGCCAATGAGCTACCCATCCCAGCAGCCAGGCCCAGCCCTTCCTGGAGAACCCCTCCCCATTCTGGCTATTCAATCACACCACCCCTATCATCCCATTTCCAGGTTCAGACTGATGTCTCCTTCTTGCTGACCTTTAAGGCCATAAGATATGGGAGCAGAATTCGGCTGTTTGGCACATCAAGTCTATGCTACCATTCAATCATGACTGCTAAGTTCCTCAATCCCACTCTCGGGTGTTGGTGATGCCACCTTTGGAGTATTATGTTTTAGTGTCTTTAAAAGAGAGATCTTTAACCTATCTCTTCAACCTATGCTAAATCTCTTTAAGCTATGCTTAATGCTATCTCCACTCACATTGTCTGCTCCTTTAAGACTTGATTAGTTGTAAAGAATTGCATCCTAATCAGTATTCTGTAAACTGAGTGTGTGTCTTTATATGCCCTGTTTGTGATCAGAACTCCCCATTCACCTGACGAAGGAGCAGCGCTCCGAAAGCTAATGGCATTTGCTATCAAATAAATCTGTTGGACTTTAGCCTGGTGTTGTGAGACTTCTTACTGTGTTTACCCAGTCCAACGCCGGCAACTCCACATTATTAGTGCTGCACCATGACAACGCTGCAAGAAGTAGGTGTCAGTCTTGCCACTCAATCTGACATTTGTAGGTTGCTGAGATTTGTGCACATAATCTGGGCTGACACATGTGTCCAGTACTGGGCATGTGCTGCGCTGCCAGACGCACCATCTTTCAGAAGAGACATTTAAACCAAGCTTCATCTGCCCACTCCAGCAGTCATTTGATTCCATGGTATTATTCTAAGAAAAGAGTAAGGCAGGTTTTAGTGGTGTTCTGACCAACATTTATTTATTCTCAGGCAACACTACTTAAACAGATTATCTGGTCATCATCACATTGCTGTTTGTGGGAGCTTGTTGTGTGCAAATTGATTTCCCTACTTCCCTGTATTATCACAGTGACTATACTTCAAAGGCCTCAAATTCATTTCTCCTTTGAAACACTCTAATGTTGTGAAATTTGCAATTGTCTTCTTTCAAAGTAATAAAACGTGGAACAAAAAGACTGGCAAGTGTGACACTCTGACATGTCCAGCACTAGTCCACACTAACTGATTTTTAGCTAGTTTTTATCCCAATCTTCATATCTTCCTGGAAGGTGAAAATCCGCAAACTGGTCTGGGACATTAATGACAGGATATCACTCCTGCTGAGATGATAATCATCTTCTATTATCTCCGCAAGAGATAGTAGTTAGTGTCTATGACTTTTATGCTTTTGATGTGTCCTTGTCTTAAAACAGAGTGTGAATCCATTGTTTCTCTCTTTGTATCATACACCAGCAATTTAGCCAGTGATTGAATTTACATCCTCAGCCATCGTTGACTTTTGTGTCTATTTTTAAAATCACAGGACTTATTGAAAAGTTCATTATGTTCATACGTAATATTTGATTTTCTTCATCATCATGACATGAGAAATGTCTTATCAATTCATTTAGACAGTGAAGGCTGAAGAGAGAATGGGCAAGACTTTCTGCAGTAAGCTCTGCCGCTGCATCAGTGGAGGCCCCCCACCATTGGAAGAACCTGACACTATGAGCAACGAATTTGGTTATTTAAACCTATCGTTGCCAAAATCGAAGCGCAACCACAGGCAACAGTTGACAAATCTCTCCCAATCTGGGAGTGTTAAAAGCAGACGCAAATGGGTGAGTAGACAATGGAGCTAGAAGGAAATTATAGATTTGTTGAGGGGTATTCTATCAGTTTTCATAAAAGATGCTGATAAAATATCAATAGTACAGAGAAACCTATAAGTACATCAAAGTGGGAAACATATTGAATCTAATATAAGGAGTAAAATAATAATGGAGAAAATACTAGAATTTCAGTTCGGTAGTCCTACTGGGTAATTTTAAGGAACTGGTGGGATAATTGCAGGCATCCTGGATATAACTTCCAACAAGCTCTATATTGTGGAATTATGTGGTTAGATTGTAAAATAGGAATGTCACTCCGTTATTTATCATTTAAGAAGGGTGAGAGAAACCCAGGAAACTTTGGGGGTGATTCTCCCATCACAACCCTTAAATTTTCTGGTCAGTCGGGTTGGGAGATGCGCGTGTAGGCCATTTCACAGGTTTCCCATGAGCGTTTACGACTCACTTGCATCTCCCAACCGGAAAGAAATGGCACCACAGGGACCGCACGGAAAACTGGTGTGCCGCTGATTTGCATGTCTTACCATACCCCAGCATGCCATTATCGGGATCGACATGGCAATCTCCAGCCACATTTCCATCTCCCACCTCTTTGGCGTGATGTCACTTTGGCGCGAATCAGAGTAGGTATATAAAAGTCTCAACCTGGCGTGGCAGCCTTGAACTGGTGTGAGGAGGTAACTGCTGCTAACGGAGCATGAGGGATGTTGCAGGCAGGCCCTGGAGATGCCTGGTGGCCTTCGTTCTGCTGTCTTCAAGTGTTGGCCCATTGACCAGTGATATCTGGGGTGGGGGGGGCACAGAACGCTTCTATTTTATCAGAGCTCTCTGAGCGAGGTTCCATGAAAGAGTTCTGCTCAGCCCTCCCCTCCAGGGCACTTTGCAGTGACATTATCTTGCCGTGGGGTGTGGTCAGGGGTTGTACTAAGTGCTGGTATTACAGGGTTGGGGACAAGTGTACCATGTGCTGACTGAGGCCTAACCAGATGAAGCAGCTGCTGCTCCAGAGGTTCAGACATGGACTGCATGGAATCTGCTGTCACTGGGCTCACATCTGGTGCTGATTTACAGTCTGTCCCTGCCCTGTGACACGGACCAGCAACACATGCCTGCAAACAGATGCTGCAGTTGCACATGTAGCAATGGCTCAAGGGTACACATTGCCCACAGTTGCACACCGACCTGCATAATCTGTGCCAGCATTTGGCATGATGGAAATCTCACACAATACTAATCGGGCCACTCGTGGCACCATGGATTGTGTGGTGTTGCCAGTCATTCCATGCTCTTTCCAAACCCCACTGTGTAGATGGATCGCAGTTTGCTCAATTTAGAGCTGGCCATTATGGTGGATCCAGGGGTAGAGGAGGAGGAGGAACAGGCAGCTTAGAGGTGGTGGGTATGGAGAGACAACCACAAGAGCAGCCACCACCAGACCCTCAGGAAGGAGGACATGGGGCTGCTGCTCAGGGCCAGGAGGTGGGTGAGCATCTCCCGAGAGGATGCACAGAAAATGGAGGATGCTGAGGCTAAGGAGGTACAGGCCCCACAATTCCTTCCAGGCTCTCTCGAAGGAGATGTGCTGTTGCCGGCTGTGCCTGTCCAAGACCACCGTGAGACACCTTTGTGAGGTGCACTCACACCTGCCACTTCAGGGGAGGGGCGGCCACTCGTTCCCTGTTGATGGGAATGTTATGGCTGCCCCAAAGTTTAATGACTCTGGCTCACTTCAGGCACCTGTGACACAGATATGGGTCATGATATGGGTCTGATGTGGGCCGTGCACAGCAGGATACCTGGGCTCTCGGCTCTGCTTCTATTGCTGGGATTCCCCATCCAGAGAGCAGTGACCGGGACACACATCGCCTTGCAGGCCCCATATACAGGGCCCCAGCAATTTGTGAACAAGAAGGGATTCCATTCCCTGAACATCTAAATCGTCTGCGACCATCTAATGAGGATCATGCAGGTCAATGGATGTCCCCCGGGGAGTGTTCATGACAGCTTTGTGCTCAGGCAGTCAGACATCCCTGGGCTCTTTGAAGACCAGCCCAGGCTCTTGGGATGTCTACTGGGTGACAAGGGGTACCCACTAAGGTCATGGCTGATGATGCCTGTGCAGAGGCCCCAGACCGAGGCAGAGACCCACTACAACAAGGCCCATGCAGCCACCCGGTCCATCGTTGAGCGGTACATTGGCTTGCTGAAACTGCGGTTTCACTGCTTGGACCGTTCTGAGGGGCCCTCCAGTGTGACCCTGTGCATGCTTCATGCATCGTTATCATTTGCTGCTCTTTTCACAATTGGAAAGGAGGAGGAGGACGAGCAGCGAAGGGGCCAGGTGTGCACCCCACCACATGAATAGCCGCAGGAAACAAGGCAGGCGGCAATGGCAGGTCTCGGCAGCCTTGATTGCAGCTGGTGCTGTGCAGTGAAGCGGGTGCAACCAACACATGTCCACCACTCCCCAGGAGCAAGTGCAGCCACTATTCCCCCTCCAAACCACCTGGACCCCCAAACCACATCATCCTTCCCATGCTCCTGTCATCCCACTACCCTGTCCCCCAGAATCTTCCAACCCTATTAATCTGCCTGGACTGGCAGTGGTTGTGAGTCTTGACTGGAGGCTGGAGGATGATGACGACTCGCTGTTGTACACACTGGGATCCTGCCCCTGGTGCCACTCAAGTCTGTACTTGGAATGCACACTGTCACATAGCCATAAGGGTTGGGGACACATGCATTTTGGCCAATGTTGGGGGTGGGGGGGGGCACTTGCACCAAGGATCTGGTGGATGTTGGGGAAGGTAGGGCAGGCACTCTGAAACATTGGCTGAGTCTTCAGGCTCAGCAGACAGCACCTCTATGTTTGGGACTCAGGAACACTCAGCTCTGTGGGGGATGAGGGGGGAATCAGAAACACATTAGTCACAGCTGTGAGGTGCAATTAACAGTTTATTATGTTCTTAACATTATTGATTAATAAATCCTGACTACTGGTGACCATCACCTGTGCCCTCTAGTGAACTATAACTTTCTAATTTTGTGTGGTCTACTGCTTCTTCTAGATCTGGAGGGCTCCGGCTGATTTGCGGATGGCAAGGTTTCATGCCACCCTGTTCATCTCACTGCTCTTAAGATGTTCTGGTGTGAGGAAGGGGGGAATTGGAAGGTCTCGGGACATCCGGGATCTCCTGGGTGTAAGGCCCCAGCATAGGCTTAACCCTTCTTCCTCCCTTGGGGTGCCCAGAGGCTCCAGGGACACTCCATGGGATGCCAGGGTAGCTGGACTGAGCTTCAACCTCTGGCATCACCTGGCTCTGCCAGTCTTGGAGACCAAGATGTGTCTGCCCCATGATTTGTGATCCCTCAGCCCTGTTCCTCTGCTTCAGCATTCTGTAAGCAAGCCAGGCTCTGGAGCCTCTCAGCAGTAGCCCTCTGAGCCTGGGCTAAGTTGTCGAGTCTCACAGCCACTGCCTGCTGCGTCTCCAGAATGCCAGCAAGAGTCCCAGCCGTGGCCAACAGTATCTCCCACATATCCCCGACACCCACGGCCAAAGAACCCTGTGCCACCTGGATGACGGAAACATACTTGCCTTTGGCCCAGAGTGTCTCCAGGATAACCTGGACCCTAGCACCCATGAGGACAGACCCCTGAGCCAGACTTTCCACTGCAGTTGCCACCCTTGCAGTGTTGGTCTGGGTCTCACGCTGAATCAGCACCACCTCCTGCAACAGCACTTTGTTTGACTCCCTGAACAGCCTTGCAGTTGCAGCATGGTTGCTGACAGCCCTTCCACAACTCCCCAGGTATCCTGATGTATCTCCACCAGCCTTGGGAGGAACAAACCCAGAGGCCCAGCAGCTGACCTGAGGACAGCTGAATCCTGGCCTCCGGCAGACCTTTCTGTGCATCTGTGAATGGTAGGTCAGGCTGGAATGAACTGGTTGAATTTTTGTGGTGCTCACTAATGATGCAGTTAAGGGAATACCTATGTTATTTTTAAACTTGAGCCAAGTTACTTCAGTGTTTGTACACATGACATAGACATGTCTTGGACATATGGAAACTTTTGTCAGACTACAAATGTTGGGCTAATTCAAAATTCCAAGACCAGATAGAAAGGGAGATAGGTAAATGTTTATTTTGTCAGGGCATTGAGGAATATGGATAAATGATGGGTAGGTGGAGTTGATAGAGAAATTAGTCATGATCTGAGTGATTAGAACACATTCAAAAGGCCTCCTAGTCTCATGAATGCAAATAGAATGGTTTAAATCTTGAGATTTGCAGCAGACAGAATATTGGAGAAAAAGGGCAAATATATTGAGGGTGCTGGAATACAGATTGCTGCAAACTTTGCTGCTTAATGTTAAATTAAGTAGTGTTGTAGGTAATAGGATACTTTAATTTAATACTGGTCTAAGTTCCATCTACCTTGAAGACAATATACCTCAATTATATGTATTTATTACAACATAATTGAGCTCCATGATGTAAAATGCTGGGGTCAGTGGAGATGACTATTCTGGTTTTGGCACCTCTTCAATTTGTATAAACAAAAGAAAATGCTTTAAATGAAATTACTTCTGAATCACAAGCTGCAGAGGACTGTTTTCACCTTTTATTTGGGGTTAATGATGGATGGTGCTGCATGTGTTGGCCACCTTCCATCTGCTGTCCCACGTGTTCTCCCTGCAGTAAAGAGATTCCAAATTCAAACCAGATTTTCAAACTACTTCCTGGACCCGATACAGGAAAATAACATGTCATCTGCTCGGCAATCCTTCTGTTCACTGTAAGCATATTGTGGTATTATGACTGCCAAAACAAGGAAAACAGTGTTCCTGTGCATATATACTTTCTAAGTTTTTTACCTGAATGATTGCACCAGAATTGATGTTCTCCTCTGCATATTTAACTTCAACACCCCCATCAGGTTTTGCTTTGAATATTATTAAGCTTCAAAGATTTCTTCCATCCCCGTTGATTGCTTAATTACTCCATCTATTCAATGTGCTGTAAAAAAACACAGCAGTTTTGATTTATGACTGTGTATACTTGTGTTGGATTATGTATGTTATTTTGCTGGCTCTGTGAGCATTTAAAGGGTTTTGAGATACTGGAGGTCAGAAATACCCATAGTGTACACTGGGGTGTACACTGCCAGGGACCTCGGTTCGATTCTTGACTTGGGTCACTGTCTGTGTGGTGTTTGCACGTTCTTCCCATGTCTGCGTGGGTTTCCTCCGGGTGCTCCAGTTTCCTCCCGCAGTCTGAAAGACATGCTGCTTAGGTGCATTGGCCATGCTAAATTCTCACTCAGTGAACCCAAATAGGCACTGGAGCTTGGTGACTAGGGGATTTTCACAGTAACTCCATTGCAGTGTTAATGTAAGCCTATGTATGACACTAATAAACAAACTTACAAAATGACTCTTCTTCTGTTGCGCCATGCAATGAATGGGAAGGAAGGATTGAGGAGGAGCTCAGAGAGTGAGGAAATGATAATGAACTCCATGTGGTGTGGGAAGAAGCCAAGAGTGTCGAGTGAGAACACCATCTCCACCATCACCCCACCGCCCCCCCACCCCCGCCCCCACTACCACCCCCTCCCCAAATGCTGCATAGACCAAGGTTTCTGGACTTCTCTATAGAAAGCCTGTGATTATCAAGGAGGATGCCATAAAGCTGAGTTATTTAGAAAACTAAGCATTGATATCAAACACACTGATTTAAAACTAATTAAAAGGTGATTATGAAGAAGGAAAGCTGAGCGAGAGTTGACAGCCTGCTACCTCCATGGCAGAACAGATGGAAAGAATGATGAATAGAGTGAAAGAGGAAGGAACAGGAGAGAGCAAAATACTTCATGCATTGTAAAAGTCAAAGGGAATGTATTGACAGCTGGTAGCCTTTATTTTAGAAATTTATTGCAACCACTTAATAGTTCTTTTGCTGAAGCATGGACTTCCCACAATCTCCTTCACTCAGATTGTCAAAGTGGTTGAAAACCGCCAATTTATTTTACTATAATTTGTCTTACTAGATTGAAATGTGATGGTATATAATCAACAAGAGCATTGTATCTAGCAGTGTTTTGCCTGAACATCAAAGTGAATGATACGTGGCCCTTTCTTCCTGGATTGAGCTTATAAAACAATGCAGCACACATAAAATTATAATTACTGATTTCAGCCACAATGGTAAAATTAAGTTTTGATACCTAGTTACGTTGGGAGACCAAAATTAATTGGGCTTAATTCTTCTTGTCAAAACCAGCTGTTAAAATCATTATCAGCATCCTGGAAGTTACCATTGACCAGAAACTGACTTGGACTAGCCACATAAATGCTATGGCTGCAAAAGCAGGTCAGAGGCTGGAAATGCTGTGTGAGTAACTCATCTCCTGACTCCCCAAACAAAGCCTGTCCAACTTCTACAAGGCACGAGTCAGGAGTGTGATGGAATACTTTCCCCTTGCCTGGATGGTGCAGCTCCAACAGCACTCAAGAAGCTCAGCACTATCCAGGACAAAACAACCCTTTGGATTGTTACCCCTTCCATAAACATTCACTCTCTCCTCCATAGATGCACAGTGGCAGCAGTGTGGACTATCTACAAGGTGCACAGCAGCACCTCACAAGGCTCCTCCAATGGAACCTTGCAAATCTGTGGCATCTACCTTTAGAAGGTCCAGGACAGCAGACACATAGGAATGCCACCACCTGCACTCACCAAGCCACTCACCATCCTAATTTGGAAATAGAGCCCCATTCCTTCACTGTCACTAGGTCAAATTCTGGAATTCCCTCCCTAACAACATTGGGGCTGTATCTACACCACATGGCCTGCAGCAGTTGAAGAAGGCAGCTCACCACTGTCTTCTCAAGGCCAATTAGGGATGGACAATAAATGCTGGCCTAATCTCTGACACCCAAGCCCATGAAAAGAAAAGTAAAATAACAAAATAACTTTAAAATTCAAATGAGCATTTTTGATTGATGTCAGATCTGAGACCATAATATTTACAGAAAGATGAGTAAGATTCAGGAAGCTGAGACTGACTGAAGGTTGGGGCATGAAGGATCTGTCAAACTTTAATAGCAGAATTTCTAACATAACTGGCAATAAGGATAGTGAGATCCAGTTATTATGTATGCCCCTATGAGCTAAGGGTACATATCACGAGGTAGGCCTGGCAACTTGAACAGTGGGACCTCTTTATTAGAGGTGTACACTCATTCACAGTCAAGTCTAAGACTGCCCAACAGGGTTCCATACTGGGAGGAGCTGGGGTTACCCGACCTGCATTTTTAAAGGGCCGTTCGCACTCCAAACTTCAATGTACAACATATATGTATACTTCACACCCCTCTAGCTCTCACATAGTGAGAAAGGCACTTGCTTTGTGGAGACAGCACCTTCCTCCTCGCTTTAATGACCTAAGAAAACCAAGGTCCCAATTGTTCTAAGGCTTTATTATAAATGATTTGTGTAAGATCCCCCGCCCTAAAGAGGCAGCACACTTGAATCTCCACTGTTTTACAATAGATGTGTATGAAATATGTTATTAGCATATTCCCCATTTATTGCCTTTACTGCCCAGCATGGATGTTTGAATCCATCTTGGCTGTGCTTTCATTGTATTTTTGTTTATCCTCAAACATGAAATCTGAACAGGTTACTTGGATTTGTTTTGTTGTGTTCATTATGTGGAGCTGGGTGTTCCTGGCATTTATTGCCCATCCCTAATTGTCCTTGGCAGTAATAAGATAACTAAGCAACTTGTTCAGCGTCTTAACTAAGAGGGCAGTTCAGAATCAGTCACAATGTCAAAGGCCAGATCAGGCAATGACAACAGACTTCCTTCCCTGAAGAACACCAGTGAAGCATTGTGTTGTTATGACCTTCTGGTGGATTTATGACACACTGATGCCAGCTTTTTAAGATTGAAATCAAATTTTTAAACGATTGTTATTAGTCTAGGCCTCAGGATCGCTAATTCAGTTGCTTAATCACTGCACTACTATATGCACTTACATGGTGGCATGGTGTCACACTGATTAGCATTGCTGCCTCCAGGGACCTGGATTCAATTCCAGCCTCAGGTCACTGTCTGACTGGAGTTTGCATATTCTCCCCACAGGTTAGGTTGATTGGCCATGCTAAATTGACCCTAGTGTCAGGGAGATTAGCAGGGTAAATATATGGAGTTACAGGAGTAGGGCCTGGGTGGGATTTGGTCGATGCAGCCTTGATGGGACGAATAGGCTCCTTCTGCATTGTAGGGAATCTATGATTCTAGGAAATGTGTACTATCCCAGGGACAGCTCAACATGCTTCATAGTGAGCTACTTTGGTTGAAGTGCGATCATTGTTGCTCTGTACACAATGTGATAACAAATTTGCTTGTAGGAAGATCTCACATACAGTAATCGCGATGAATGACTACTTAACGTGTCTCCTTTTTAAATTTTTATTGGGTTAGGTTGAGGGATGAATGTTGGCCTGATGAGTGAGAGAGTCCCTTCCGTTTCTCTGAACAGTTTCATTGAATCCTATGTTTATTTGAGCAAGGCAGATGGATCTAAACTTAAAATTTTGCCCAATTTTGTCAGTTTTTGAAGTTGTGCTTGCCTTGGAAAACTGGGTTGGATGGGAACAGTAATCCAGAATGCTGGTTGGGGAGTGATGTTGGAGATGTAATGGTGGGTACCACTTCAGGGTGATCAAAAGTGGAATGACAAGTTTAGCCCCTGATTTCTCATAATGACTTAGTATCAAGCTTCTTAGTAGAATTTTAACTCAGAAGAACATGCAAGTTGGGAAGCAGCTCACCTGTAATCTTGTAACAAATTTTTCCATTCATGGCTGGAAATTCCCAACCTCGCCCATGGCTGGGATTCTTCAGTCCCGCTGCAGTGGCTGGAGTTTTGACTGAGCACACATTCTTCATTCTCACTGGCAGCGGTAGCGTGATGCATAAGACTGGACAATTTCTGACAGCTTCATGCTTAGTCTCAGCTTGCTTCTTCTCATTTCTCATGCATGTTGCAGTAAATTATGTACTTACATCTATAGGAGCAGAAGTAGGCCATTCGGCCCATTGAGTTTGCTCCAGCATTCAATAAAATCATGATTGATATGATAATTCTCAACTTCATTCTCCTGTCTTACCCCAAAAATCTTGATTCCCTTTCCATTTAACAATCTACCTCAGTCTTGAACATAATGACCCAGCCTTTTCAGCTCTCTGCAATAAAGAATTCCGCAGATTCACTACCCTCCGAAAGAAGAAATTTCTCCTCGTGTCTGTCTCTCACTGTTAGATAATTCCCTCTGGTCCTGAGTTTCCATATGGAGAAGATGTTTAATCTGATGGGTGATACTGAGCTGAATTCTTTATTCTGTCCTGGGATGTGGGCATCACTGGCAGGGCCAGCATTTTTGCCCGTTCCTCATTGCCCTTGAACTAAATCACTTGCTAGCCATTTAAGAGTGAACTGCATTGCTGTGGGCCTGCGGTGACATGTAGGCGGACCAGTGGTAAGCATGGCAAGTTTCCTTAGTGAACTAGATGGTAGTCATGGTCACCATTATTGATTTTTCATTCTAGATTTATTAATCAAATTAAAATTCGAACAGTTGCCATAATGAGTTTTGAACCCATGTCTCCAGAACAACAGCATCTGAAGTGTTCCATTTTTAGGGTTGATCGACCTTATTTTGAATTAAACAGAATGGTCTGTCATTTTAACATGTGACTGGTCTCTGCGCCTCCCAGTCCTCCCCCGCTGTATTTTGATAACTTTTTTTTCTGTCCAAAACAGCACTGGTTAAAAGAGTGCAGCAGTCACCTCTATTTTCACTCCCTACAACACAGACCAGCCTCTGAAGCTCTGCCAAGAACAACACAGACAGTGGGGAATGTTGTTTTTTTGAGACACCAGTCAGTCACAGAGCATTGTCTCTTATTCTTCACGAGCTGTGCCAGTGCTGAAAGTGGATTTAATCACTGAAATAAAAACAAATGGAATTGGGTAACAGCTTCTTAAGCCGGCTCGATGCCTCCAGTGATTATCCCCCGTGATAACTGCGTCTGTCTTTATTCCACAGTAAAACTGCGTTAATTCAAAAGTGGCTGTGACTGGAAAAGCTTTTCAGTGTAACTTCTGTGTCATTCTATGATTTGTTAGATAAGTTCCTTTTCTCTCCCATTCTCCCCGTATTTCCAGCCTCTTGCTGCAGGGCTACTTTCTGCATTGAGAAGTGCTTATCTCACCCAAAAGAAGTATGGACAGGATAGAGTCTTTGGGCACTGTAGTGTCTTGGAACTTGTGACTGCTTTTCTTATTCACAAGTTTCATAATGTGCACGTTGCCACAATCTGATCCTTCAGTCCACAACATCTAATATCAGCGGCTGCAATCTTTTTTTTTGGGGGGTGGGGAAGAGATATTGGAAGTAAAGGTTTAAGTCAAGGGATCCATAGAGGTAAGTGTTGCGTCACACACAGCGTGGGAGGAGTTGCAGCTGAATTCTGTGTCAGAAATGGATTTATTACTGTGCTGCTTAGCTTTGGAACTCAGTGGAGTATGTGACAGGATTTCTAAAACTTCAGTTCAAAGTGCTCAAGGATCTCTGGAGTAATTGTCATGAAGAGAAAAAACGAATGTGGTTACCTTGGAAGTATAAAGTGGTACAGTTAGTTATTTTTCTATGTTTCATTTAAATGGATCTGAGAGAACCAGAGCCAAAGCTCTTGTAGTTAGTTTTTCCTTGTCACTGAATATGTTGGTCTTGTAATGCAGTGTCTGAAATATATTGTGTTGTCCTTTTTTGCTGCCTAGTAAACATAAATGCAATTTGATATTCCACAAGATCTTTTTTCATGCTTGAGCTTCTGTAAAAATCCATTGTGATCCCATGGGATCCTTGCTAAAGTTTGGTTTCAGTTTTTAATTGATTCCTACTGTGCCAACATCAATTAGACTTAATTTTATTATGGCCAAAGGGGAAACTAAAGCAAAGGATTTGCAACATGTTTGCTCAGTGAAATGCTGCTGTTTCAGTATCATCCGTTTGGTACCAAAATTTTATATTAAGATTGGTGCCCAGATTTTCCAGGATGTTGTTGGGAAAATGCTGGGACATGTGTGGGAAGAGGTATAGAGGGTTTTTTTCCTCATTAGTAAGTTGTACATTGCACTACATTTACAATGTTCATGAATCAATGAGCAAAATTAACACTATTGTGATTATTAATACAACTCTGCAGTTTGTAAAGTAAAATTGGAAGCTGCTTTTTAAACCCCTATTATACTGTGTGAAGACATTCTGCACTGTGGATGTCAGGAAAATAACAGCACAATGGGGAGTGACAAGTGTGTGAAGGATCTTTAGTATAGACTTTGAAACAGGGGTAATTTGCATCCCTTGTTAATTTAATTAATGTTGGAAAGTCTCGCTAAAGTGCTCAGGAAGTCCCGTGAGCATTGTGAATATTTTAATATCGTTTTGAGAGCAATATGTGAAGTAGACAAAGTTTCCTCAACTCTACAGGAGTCTATAATTAGATATAATACTGTCTGCATTCTGGATACAAAATTTCAGGAGCTTCTCCAGAGGGATTTACTCTATTTTTGGTTTGACTTCTCCACAGCACAATTCAGTTGAAGACTGTGATGAAGAGATAGAAGACGGGGCTGTTTATAATGTGAGCTTGAAGAAAATCCAAATACAGCAAGCGGCCAGCAAGAGTCCAAGATGGCCGGGGGTGAGTATAGCTTAATCTTCCCTTCTACCTTTCCTCCTTTTTTTCAAAACAATGCATGTATATTTAAATGCTTATATTGGGGTTAAACTCTGGCTTTATTACATGCTCAAAAGGTTGAATGGGAATTGTCCATTTCATCAGGAATACATTTATCTAAAATCCTGTGTATTGAGGTTAATAGCTGATCAAGCACTAAAGAAGTGGAAACAAAAATGAAGCGATATAGCATCAAACGTTAGCAATTAAATTTGATGAAATTAAATCTTTGGCAAATGTGCTTCATCTAGATTAATCTGGTTGTTCCCATTACTTGGTCAAATTTAGCCATGTGCTTTCCTAGTTAATCTTCTAAAGCAAACTTCAGATATATCCAGTGAGTGCTTGCGCTTGACCAAGTCATTCTATGGGTGTGCATGAAATATTCCTATACCATTGTGGAAAAACTACTTGAGCATTTACAGGGACTAGAGATGCTCACCCTTCTTACCAAGAAAATACTTTCTTTGTTACCTCATTAGTTTGACCTGAAACTGAGAATTCTGGTGTTCCATGAGGGATTTCCCCCCACAAAAGTAGCTTGTACATTTGATGGCTGATTGCAATTGTGGATGTTCAGCTCAGATCCTTATTTACAGTACTTCTTTGCAAATAAGTTTGATACCATGCTGTTTTTAATTTCCAAATAGCACAGCTGTTTATAAAACTGAACCAACACTGGAACAGAGCTAGGATCTTTGCAACTTGATAGGGTAGTGAGTTAATGTGGTGGCATGTGGGATTATAACCTGATATAGAAGGAGCAATCTGATTTTGTTTATCGATTGTTCTCTTACTTTGTGGTGCATTTAATGCTTTCAAACACGGTATCTTCTTTAGAATCCCTAGAGCGCAGAAAGAAGCCATTTAGCCCATGACATTTGCATCAACTCTGACAGAGCATTTTATCCAGGCCCTTTCCCTTGCCCTTTTCCTGCAAGCCCACACACTTACCATGGCCAATCCACCAAACCTGCACATCTTTGAACCATGGGAAGAAACTGGAGCATCCAGAGAGCCCATACAAACACAGGAAGAATGCGCAAACTCCATACTGTCACCCAAGGCCTGAATTGAATCTGGGTCCCTGGAGCTGAATCAGCAGTCCTGATCGCTGATGTTGGATCTAATGTACAACCATGGAAATCCAAGTTACTCTTGTGACAAATTTGGTACTTGGGATGTAGGAGTTTCAGCTCATTTTTCTGAATAGAGTTGATCACTAATACAGAGGCTTGAGGATGAATACTCACTTGGAAAGATTTTGTCGTACAGGTCACTTCATATTGTTTGAGAAGCTTATTTTGTCCATAGCCCGTACTTTGTGACTTTTTTAAAGAAAACTCTATTTGCATGGAGCTGCAGTTTGCTTAACCCCTTCCTTAGATGCATTATCTCACTTAATATTGTCCTTTTGACATTGTCATCATAGTACTAACAGCACCTGCCTAACCCTGGCCAGCTCCAGAACATAAGAGCATAAGAACTAGGAGCAGGAGTAGGCCATTTGGCTCCTTGAATTTGACCGTCACTCAATAAGATCAAGGCTGATCCTTTTGTGGACTCAGCTCTCCTCGCCTGCCTATTCACAACCCTCGATTCCTTTACTGATTTTAAAATCTGTCTATCTTAGCCTTACAAACCTTCAATGAGGTAGCCTCAACTGCTTCACCAGATTCCACCGAGATAACAAGAATACCTATTTCAGACTCCTATTTATTGACTACACCTCAGCCTTCAACACTCATTCCTGTACTCTGTCTCGTCATTGTTTGAGGTCTGACCCACTATGGTGGTGTCTTCAGCAAACTTGAAAATCAAATTGGAGGGGGATTTGGCTGCACAGTCATAAGTGTCTAAGGAATATACTCATCTCTGAACTCCATGGCCTAGGCCTCGGCACCTCCCTCTGCGACTGGATTCTGAACTTACTAACTCTCAGACCACGATCAGTAAGGATAGGCAACAGCACCACCTCCACAAGCATCCTCAACACCGGTGCCCCACAAAGCTGTGTTCTCAGCCCCCTGCTATATTCGTTATATGCCTATAACTGTGACTAATTTCTCCTTCAATTCAATTTTCAAGTTTGCTGACGACGCCACTGTAGTGAGTCGGGTCTCAAACAATGACGAGACAAAGTACAGGACACAAAGAGAATCTGAACTGATGCGGCAACAATAATCTCTACCTCAATGTCAACAAAACAAAGGAGAATGTCATCTACTTCAGGGAGCGTAAAGGAAAACATGCCCCCGTCTACATCAACAGGGATGAAGTATAAAGGTCGACAGCTTCATGTTTTTAGGTATCCAGATCATCAACAACCTGTCCTGGTCCCCCCAATGCCGACACTGTCATTAAGAAAGCCCACCAACGCCTCTACTTTCTCAAGACTAAGGAAATTTGGTATGTCAGCTCCAACACTCTCCAACTTTTACAGATGCACTATAGAAAGCATTCTTTCTGGACAGTTTGGTATGGCTCCTGCTCTGCCCATGACGGCAAGGATCTTCAAAAGGTTGTGAATGTAGCCCAATCCATCTCGCAAACCAGACCTCCCACCCGTTTACTCTGTCTCCACTTCCTGCTGCCTTGGCAAAGTAGCCAGCATAATTAAGGACTCCATGCACCCTGGACATTCTCTCTTCCACCACCTTCCTTCGGGAAAAAGATCCAAAAGTCTGAGGTCACATACCAACCGAACAACTTCTTTCCTGTTGCTGTCAAACTATTGAATGGACTTACCCTGCATTAAGTTGATTTTTCTAGCTATGACTGTTTCACTACATCCTGCACTCTTGCTTCCTTTTCTGAAGTGTTTTGTTTGTATAGTGCACAAGAAACAACACTTTTCACTGTTCATATACATGTGACAAGAGTAAATTAGATTCACAACACTTTGGGTGAAGAAGTTACTCTTCAACTCATTCCTAAATCTGTTTCCCCTTATTTTGAGACTATGTCCCTTGAGTTCTAGTTTCCCCTGCCAGTGGAAACAACTTCTCTGCCTCTCTCTTAAATTCTCTTAATTTTATGTTTGTAAGATTCCCACCTCATTCTTCATTCCAGTGAGTATGGTCTCAGTCTCATCACAACCCAACCCTCAACTCCAGAATCAACCTCATGAATCTCCTCTGCATCCCCTCAAGTGCCATTATATCCTTAAGTAAGGAAACCAAAACTGTACACAGTATTCCAGGTGTGACTTCACCAGCACCTTATACAGCTGCAACATAACCTCCCCGTTTCTAAACTCCCTCCCTCCAGCAATGAAGGACACAATTCCATTTGTTTTTATTATCTGCTGCACCTGCGAACCAACTTACTGTGATTCATGCACAAGGACACCAGGCTCCTCTGCACAGCAGCATGCTGCAATTTTTTACCATTTAAGTAATAGCCCATTTTGCTGCTATTCCTACCAAAATGGATGACTTCATATTTAACAATATTTGTACTTCATGCCCTACCCACAAAGTATCTATATCCCTTTGCAGATGTTCTTGCACACTTTGCTCCACCAGTCATCTTCGTGTCATCTGTGAACTTAGACATTCACTTGGTCCCCAACTCCAAATCATCGATAAAAATTGTAAACAATTGTGATCCCTATACTGATCCCTGAGGCACACCACTAGTCACTGATTGCCAACCAGAAAAACACCATTTACTCCCACTCTTTGCTTTCTGTTAGTTAACCAATCTTCTATCCATGCTAATTTGGTATCCATAATACCATGCACCTTTATCTTGTGTAGCAGCCTTTTCTGTGACACCTTATCAAATGCCTTCTGGAAATCCAGATACACCACATCCACTGGTTCCACAGTGCTTCTAATGTCCTCAAAGAATCAGTAACTTAGTCAAACTTGATTTGCCTTTCATAAATCCATGCTGCGTCTTCCTGGTGGGACAATTTCTATCCAGATCTCTTGCTAGTTCTTCCTTGATTCAAGCATTTTGTCTCACTGCAGAAGTTAAACTAACTGGCCTGTAGCCACCTTTTGTCTACTTCTTATTTACAAGCAGTGGCATCACGTTTGGGGCAGTGCCAGTAGATTGGAAAACAGAGTCAGCAAATTTGGTAAATTACCACAAATGCATTTGCTATTTTTCCCTGCCATCTCTTGCAGTACCCCGGGATGTATTCCATCAGGGCCAGGAGACCTGTTTCCCTTTAACCCCATTAGCTTGCCCAACACTGCTTATTTAGTGATAATGACCATTTCTAGGTCCTCACCTGTCATAATCTTTTTCATCAATTTTTGGCATGTTATTTCTGTCTTCCACTGTGAAGACTGACACAAAACATCAAAATGTTCAATGCCTTGGCCATTTCCAATTATTAAATTCTTGTTCTTGTCTTCTAAAGAGCAAATGTTTACCTTTTCATTTGTATCCTTGTAGAAACTTTTGTTATCTGTTTTTATATTCTGAGCTCGTTTACCCTCCTCTATGTAGCTTTTTTCATTGTCTTTCTGTTGAGTTTTAAAGATTTCCCAATCCTCTAGTTTCCCAGTAGTCTTTGCTCCTCTTTATGCATTTTCTTTGCATTTGATATCCATGGCTGATTATCCCTTTTTCTACAGTCCTTCCTTATCACTGATATATACTTTTGCTGAGCACTTTGAAAGTCCTCCTTTGTCCTATCATAAAGCTATTGCTCCCAGTCTACCTTGGCCAACTCCTCCCTCATCCCATTGTAGTTTCCTTTAAAGCACTTGGATTTTACCTTGCACTCCAGGGTCCTGCTCCTCTGAAATAGCCATGAACAATAGAGCTATTCCTCATTTACAACTCCCAATGTAATCCTGAAAATAGTGCGCCAAATGAAAATCACTTTGGCCTACCCCGGTGTTGAAGTGGAAATTTTTCTGCTTCTTGACTGTGATAGAGAAAGGGGCTCAACAAAATTCATTCCGACCAAATAACTAGACTTTATTTACAAAAGACTGCATGCAGTAGTGGCAGTAACATGAGTTTGGAGAGCCGTTGTTATGACTTGCTAATTCCTTTTCAAGTCCTCACTTACATATAGAATCAGTTCAGTATTTAGACAAAATCATTATCAGTTTGTGTGACCAGAGTTTATTCAGGAATTCAATCAGTAGTAGCATCATCAGCAATATCATAAATCATGGTACAACTTGCTGACCTCCTAGAACTCTTTGTCTCATCAGTCATACCTTTATCTTGTCCTTTGATAGAACAGAAGAAACTTGGTGACTCCTTCATCCCTAACCTTATCTTGTCGTAGTCATACAGCCCTAGGTTATGCGGAGTCAGCCTTATCAGGTCTTGACCTTCTCCAATCTTATTCATGTCTAGGGTTATGCGGAGTCAGTTTTCCTTATTTTGTACCAAATATTCGACCAATTTTCCCATCATGCTATTACTTCATTCGTACAACTTCACAACAGCTGTATTCAGCTCCTCAAGCCTGATGGCATTTGGTTCCTGTACCATGTTTACCCCCTGGTAATCTTTCACCCCTTTGATTACCAGTTCCCCTCTGTCTACCGCACTAGTCACGTCCTCATAGAAATCCAATAAATTCATCAAACACAACTTCCCCTTAACAAATCTGTACTACGTCTGCTCTATCAAACCATTCTTTTCTAGGTGCCTCACTAATTCTTCTTTGATGACGGATTCAAGCATTTTTCCAACTACAGACGTTAAACTAGCCGGCCTATAATTCCCTGCCTTTTGCCTGCTACCTTTTTTAAACAGCGGCGTAACATTAGCCGTTTTCCAATCTTCCGGCACTTCCCCGGAATTCAGCGAAGTTTGGTATATAATCACTAAGGCATCTACTATCACCTCTGCCATTTCCTTCAGAACCCTGGGATGCATTTCATCCGGTCCTGGGGACTTGTCCACAATCAGTCCCGTTTCAGTAAGTTTCTTACTACTTTGTGTAGTATGCTTTGTCTGTGTAGTGCACAAGAAATAATATTTTTCACTGTACGCTCATGTGACAAATCAAAAGCAAACTCTCCAAACCTCTGCTCCATTTTAAATGGATGACCCGAGAGGCTTGCTAGACAGGATAGTCATGAGTGAACCACATTGCTGTGGGCCTGAAGTTTCATGTAGGTCAGACCTGGTGAGGGTAGCAGAGTTCCTTCCCTAAAGGACATAATGAACCAGATTGTTTTCTATACAATTGGTGATTTTCCTCTCCTAGATTTAAGTGAATTCAAATTCCATCAGCTGCTCTGATGGGATTGGAACCCATGTTCGTTACAGCATGCGTCTAGGCCTCTGGATTAGTAATCCAATGACACTGACACTGCCACCATTCCCTCCATGCTCTTCACCCACCCCCCATCCCCCAAAAGAAAACATGTAATAAGGGTGGGTTATGTTCCTGACCGGGAATACGTACATTCAAAAGCCTATTGGCTGCCTTGAACCTAACTGGCTCAAAAATCCTCAACTCTTGATTCTCAATACAATTCAATTACCTCCTTGCTGCTTCCCACTGTCAGCTCACTGCCACTCCTGATTCTCCTGCTCAATGCTTCCCTTTGCTACTGTAAGCAAGGGCTTGGGACATGGATGGTGAGAGCAAGGGAGCAAAATGAGCTGCAAGTGTCAAGGCACATGGGGAATGTCAGGGTGGGAGGTGGCAAGCAGAACAGTCACAAAGGGAGATGCCTAGCAATAAACTGTGTCCCTGTTAAAATGAAAGAGCACAATTGGAACATCCTCTAATTTGACAAACTCACTCAAATGCATGTGTTAGAATGTACTTAAAACGGGTGATGCTTCCACACTGCTGTGACACTGCATTCGTTCTCCCTGCCACAGTTTGTTTCTTGACCCATCTTCAACCCTTTGACACCGTTGACCAGAACATCCTCTTCAATTAGTTTCTTTTTCCATGTTGGTGAGACTGTTCATCACCATTGTCTCTAGTCTTCCACTGAGAACTTGACATCCATTTGTGGGATAAATACCAGCTGGGAGCTAAGTGGCTCATTGGAATAAAAGTTGTATGATCCTGCATTTCTGAGAGGCGCAAGCGGTGAGACAGTGACTGATTGCAGGGCCACCATGAAGTACAAGATTGATTTACAACAGAATAGTACACATTACAGAAATGAACATGTGCTGACTCCTGGCAAATTGATCTGTGGTTAACCTGGTGGTGCAAAGTATTTACTAATTGAAGAAATTGGTGCGATTCTGGCTAAAGTTGGTTTTGACCATGAGGAAAGTTAGTAGTACTGCTCTCTGCATGTACAACATCTCCAAAGGGCTTTCAGTACTAGCTCTTCTAGGAGTGCGCAGTAAATATAGAATAAATTTCAAATTTAGAATTGTTCTTCTTTTGTTAATTGTTGAATTGAAAACCAGCCAGGAAGAGTTGATAGAAAATGGAGAGATGAACTAACCAAGGACATTTAATGTTGAAACTTGCAGGTGGCTGGTTAGTTGGATGACTTGTTATTCCATTCCATCTCATCACTTCAATCCCACCCCTCCAAACTAATTTCCTTAAGGGTTATGAAGGGCATGTAATAAGTGAAAAGGATTCTGGAGATGATTGTAAATCATGGAAAGTATGTTTTTATTTTATTTAAATTTTATTTAAATTTCCCCTTCCTGGATGTGGTACAGCAAGCCAGATATCTATGGTTAGCTCATACAGGTGTGAGCTTAAATAGAGTTCCAGCAGGCCATTTTACCAGGTGGAGGTCAACAAAGATTGTGTAGAGCTCGCGATTCTGCTCCTGACACTTCTCCTGAAGTTGGCACGCAGCAAAAATCATGTCAGTAGTCCCACAACCTTTGTGGAAGCCACACTGTGACTCTGGAAGCAGGCCCAGCTCCAAATGAGTGACCAGACGATTTAGCACGACTCTTGCAAGGGTTTTCCCTGTGATGGAGAGCAGCGAGATTCTTCAGTGGTTGTCGCATACTTGCCGATTGCCCTTCCTCTTGTAGAGGTGTATGATGGAAGCATCTTTAAGTTCCTGAGGAATGGATCCTTGCTTCCAAAAGGACAGGAACAACTCGGTGAGCTTCTCGATAAGTGCAGGACCAGCTTTATAGATCTCTGCGGGTATGACATCTGCCCCTGGGGCTTTGCTGCTGGATAGCTGGCTGACAGCTTTTGAGACTTCAGCTACTACCGGTGGGTCATCCATGGCACTGTTGATATCAACCTGGAGAACCCTGTCTATTTCCTTATCGTTAACAGATGACGGTAGTTGAGGATGGCTTCAAAGTGTTCAGCCCATCTCTGCAGGATCTGAGCCTTCTCCGTAATGAGAGATGTACCATCTGTACAGAGGAGGGGGGGAACTCCCGAGAGATTGCGATCCATAGAGAGTGTTGAGGGCTTCATAGAAATGCTTCAAGTCGTTTCTGTCAGCGTATCCCTGTATGTTATTTCCCTTGGCGCTCAGCCAGGCATCCTGCATTTTACACAGTTTATTCTGGACTGTCCTGCAAGCACTGGTAAAAGCATTTTTCTTGGCAGCTGAAGATGGGTCGTTCTGACAGACCCTATGAAGATAGTGCTTTTCAACAAGTAGAGCCTGTATCTCCTCATCATTCTCATCAAACCAATCGTGCTGTTTGCGGGTAGACAGTCTGAGCATCTTCAGTGCAGATGTATGGATATCATCCCTGAAGTGTTCCCAGTCGTCCCCAGCGCTGCCTGCGAGGTGTAGGTCAGCAAGCTTGATTTCTAAGTCTTCAGCCAGTGCTGAAGCTATGCTGGGGTTCTTTAGCTTGGCCGCGTTGACTCTTTTCATTACCTTGCTTCCTTGTGGTCGCCTCTTGCGTCTGATGCGGAGCCTCATTTTGGAGACGATGAGCCTGTGATCTGTCCAGCAGTCAGCACCACACATGGCCTTCGTTAGTCTGACACCCTGCCTGTCTTTTCTCCTGACAATGACATAGTCGATAAGATGCCAATGCTTAGAGTGGGGGAGTGCATCCAGAAGGCCTTGTTACGGATAGGCAGACGGAAGGTTGTGTTGGTGATGAGGAGGTCGTGTGCTGCACAGGTCTTCAGTAAGAGTAGGCCGTTACTGTTACACTTGCCCACTCCATGCCTCCCAATGACTCCCTGCCAGATTGCAGAGTCACACCCTACTCTTGCATTGAAATCGCCAAGCAAGATCAGCTTGTCGGTACTGCTCACTGCTGATAGTAGGGCGTCTAGTTCTTCGTAGAACTTGTCTTTCGTCTCGTCCGGGTTGTTCATTGTGGGGGCATAGGTGCTGATCAGGGTGGCTTGACTTCTGTTCTGTAGCAGAAGCTGTAATGTCATAAGCCGGTCGTTCGCACCCTTTGGTAGACTATCAAGTTTCCAAACAAGGTGACTCCTCACGGCGAATCCAACTCCAGCATCACAACGCTCATCACTGCTGCGACCACTCCAGAAAAATGTGTATCCACCTCCAGTTTCAGTCAACTGACCTACGTTGGCAAGACGAGTTTCGCTCAGGGCTGCAATGTCAATGTTGTACCTTGCAAGCTCTCTGGCAACTAAGGCTGTTCATCTCTCTGGTCTGTCTGCTGTAGGGTTGTCCAAAAGCGTGCACATGTCCCAAGAGCCAATGGTGAGCGGTGTCACCTTGTATTTTATTTTGTGTGTTCAACCTCAAGATGGGATCCCCGCCAGCCGCGATAAACTGGCCAGCGTGTAGTGAAGCAGGAAATGTTTAGGGCACCTTTTCTAGCCCCTTCCTCATCCTACAGAGGTGAGTAGTGCGTTCCTGAAGAGGACTGCTCAGCCGCCCACGTAGTCGCCGAGTTCCACTGCTGCTTCGGTCAGCAGAAAACGACCATTAGACCTGAGCCGCCTGCGTGCGGATCTGTGACTACAGCTCCCAGTGTATCCATACCTGCTGCTTCATCGCTTGCCCATCGCTACAGGACTTCAAGGGTTAAACATGATGATGGTGGTGTCGAAACTAGCGTTTGATTTTGATTAAAGTGAGGGAGAGTTGTGCAGTGTCAGCCTCACTCTCTCTTCCAAATTCCCATCAAGATCCAGTGGCAAGACAAGACTCAAGACATCTGGAGGTGGGACTAGGCACAGTGGATGACCAGGACGTCTTCTGTGTCTTGTCCTGCTCTTCGCGTTCCACGATGCTTGCATAGACCGCCTCTTGACCGTTGGACCTTCCATTGGTCTCTTCCGATCAATCCGCCGGACTCTGTCTTCACATACTGGGATAGACATCTCCCTGTCTCACTGAGAGTTGAGACCCGTCGGCTACCGGCTTGTCGAGGCCGTTGCCCGAGGTGTGGCTGCTGTCGCATGCAAACAGCTACGGGGAGCCCACAGGTGAGAGCTGCATGCCAGGTGGGGACAAAGGATGGACAAACAGCCCTGAAAGGACGCGATGTGTTCCCCCACCAAAGGTATTATCCCTCCCTGACACCTTGCTGCCCAACTGAGGCTTTTTTCTTCTCCTCCCCACTCATGAGTTTAATTGTGGAACCCCTTTGTCCTGCTCCAGCTGGACAGCTTTGGAACTTGGAACATTCTTGTTTGGTTCCGTTGGGAAGCTTTCTCTTTTGTCATCTACTGGGGATTACCCTCTGCATTTTTTCATGCTCCAGTACACTAATTCCTCCAATTATCAGTGAACTAGTCACATGCACATAATGTTTTGGCTTTAACTATTTTGTATGAAATGGTTTCCATAGTACATGAAATGACCAGTCAATGTCAAATAAGATTGAACAAAATCAGTCTCCCTTTCATTGTAACCACTTCCGACCTTGCAATGCATGCACTCTTATTGTTTATCCCTGATTTTGTTTCATTCTGTGATTGGTGACCAGGCCTTCAAATGCCAAATCCTTAAACTCTGGAATTCCTTCCTAAAACTCATGTTTTCCTTACCTCTACTGGTAAAAGACTCCTCTTTAAAAATGTATATTTCTGATCAAGTATTTCTCTTCAAGACTTGGTCTCAATTTCATTTAATAATGTTTCTGTGAGGCATCTTGTAATGTCTCTACAGTGCAAAATGTTATGGAAATGAATGTTCTTGTTGCTGTACTTTTGCGTGGCATTGACCTTTTTTATCTTTGCATCTTGTAGGTGGAAGGAAACGAGGTGCCTCCAGGTCACACCGTCAGTCAGTTTGAAACACGTAGAGTCCGCACAATTAAGGCTGGGACCTTAGGGAAGCTTGTAGGAAATGTATTTACAGCTTTTGATAACAACGATTTCAGCTATATCAGCATATTCCTCTCAACATACAGAGCTTTCACTACTGCTGATCGTGTGTTGGAACTCTTGCTGGACAGGTGAGAACAATTAAGTGGCATCTCTTGTTTAATGGCAGTGGTAGAAAGGATTTTTTTGGTCAGGTTGTTATTTTTCATGTTGTTAATCTGAAGCTCATCTTCTGGAAATATCAACAGTCACTGGTCATGGACTGAGCATCCTGACCATGAGGTATGGGAACAAAATTAGACCATTAAGTCCACTGAATCAGCCCCACATTTCAATCATGTCTGATATGTTCCTCGACCACATTTCCCCTTTAATCTCCTTACCAATCCAAACCCATCATTCTTTGCCTTAAATACACCTGGTCTTCTGTGGTAACGAATTTCATAGATTCACCACCCTCTAGCAGAAGAAATTCCTCTTCTTCTTGGTTCTAAAGGGTCAGCCCTAAGTCTGTGCTCTCGGATCCCAGTCTCTTACAAATAGAAACATCTTCTCATCCACTCTATTCAGGCCTTTCAGAATTCTGTAAGTTTCAATGAGATTCCCCCCTCATCCTTATAAGTTCCATTTGAGTACAGACCCAGAGTCGTAAATGTTTCTCATTCATCAAGCTTTTCATTCACAAAATAATCCTCATGAACCTCCTCTGGACCCTCTCCTCAAGGTCAGTATATCCTTCCTTGGATGTAGGGCCCACAATTGCTTTCAATATTCCAAATGTGGTCCAACCAGAGCTTGCCATGATGACCAGACACCTGTATTAAAAGTTTATTACCATTCCTGAGACTTGTTGTTTGTAGGTTATAGCTACCTGCAACAGGTAATATTCTGAATGTGTAAATGTCTGGAAGGGTTGGAGGATTAAAAAATAATTTGTTGTTGTGCCCAATGTAAAGTTTCTAAATTGAATATTTAAAACTAATCCTGATTAGAAAATCTGAGATGTTGGTCAAATCTGTTTATTACTGAAATATGCAAGATATCACAATCATTCTGCAGCAATGGCACATAAAATACTTTTTAAGTGCCATCAGAGATAAGACTGGTTTCTCCTTGTCCTGTTCCCCACACTTACTGTGCTTCACAAGTGGTCAGTTGGGGTCACTGCGCACAACTCAGTAGTGGTGCTAGCCAGTGTGCCCCAACTGAGTTGATGACCTTTGTGTTCTGACTTTAGAGAAACAAACTGCATTTGGGGAAGAAGAGTTTACCAAATGTGCTATGGTTAGGAAAGCTTAAAATTGGCAAAACAACCACAGAAGATTTTTCTTGAAAGCTACGAGCTTGTGATCTGGTTTGCACTGTCTGCAAGGGTGTTGGAAGTATTAGTAACAATATGCTTGAAAAGGAAAGTATTGCATGGCCGTGTAGAAGGAGTGGAGTTTACGTATAGCAGTTTCAAGAGCTTACACAGGTCTATAACAGCCCGAATGTCCTTAACCGGTGGAGTCTATGATTTTAAGATAGAAAATGTCACTATGTTAAAAATGGTGACATTTCTCATCTCTTCCCTCTGTTTCCCCAAACATGTTTTCATGAATATTTGGGCACTGTTAAACAGGTGAATGCAGCAAAGGCACATATGTGAATATTGAGCAAAGATAATAGTTCAACACTAAGCTATAAAATGTTAAATAGGAATTAATAGAAAGAGCTTCAATGAACAAGACCAAGGCTTGAAGTTTTGAATCCTGAGTCTTCAGGGCTTTTCCATGGTTGGAAGACAATCCTAGATGCAAGTGCTTGTTTAAAATGACTTGATTTATGCTTTGTAAGAAATCACAAGTACGGAAACTTTGACCCTTCAAATGGAATTCTAAATTCTTCAGAAACAAATGCAGTAAACAGACAGTAAGTTCAATCTAACAAGTCTGCTTCAATCAGAATGCAGGAGAGGTGGTGGATCATGTATAAAATATGAGAGGTAGTGGCACAGTGGATATCACTGGTTAGTAATCCAGAGAGTCAGAACAAAATCTGGGAATCCTGGTTTAAATCCCACCACAGCAGATGGTGAAATTTGAGTTCAGTAAAAATCTGGAATGAATGATCTAGTGAACCAGATGGGTTTTACTACAATGGTTTCATGGTCATCAATGTCCTTTAGGGAAGGAAATCTTCTGTCTTTATATGATGAGCCCTACATGACTCCGGATCCACAGCGATTGTGGTTGACTTTCAAATGGCCTCTGTAATGGAGGGCAGTTACAGCTGGGCAATAAATGCTGGCCCAGCAATGCTCACAACCTGTAAAATGAATTTTTTAAAATGTTTTGAATCTTCAAAAGTGGACACTTTTCCTGACTATAGCAGTCACATTAAAGAAGCTATTAGTTGCCTTTAATATTTGTATCATTCCTAGAGATTTGAAAGCTTCTATTTTAAAAATTGCAACGTCACAATACTTTCAATGGAATGATTATTTAGGTCTTGGAGTTAAGGTTGATCTGGCACTGTTGGACAATGAAACAAGGATAAATATATTGAAAAAATGGATCATCTCTGCTGCACCCGCTGCAGCCTCATTTTTGGTGTCCTGTAAACTTCCTATGAAGGTTTTAAAGGAAATTATTCATTGCAGTCATACATCTAGAGTGACTTACAATTATAGAATCCCTGCAGTGCAGAAGGAGGCCATTTGGCCCATCAGGCCTGCCCTAAGAACTATTCCTGTAACCTCCATTTGTTTACTCTGACACTTTTAATAACAGCCAAATGTCAATGCAACTGTTTCCATAACTTTTTTCCTGACCAATTGCTGGTGCAGAAACTGTGATAGTCTAAACTATGAGGAAAATCATAAGTGTTTTCCAGGGGCACTTGCAGTCATCAGACGGCAAGTTCAATCCAATGTGTAACCACATTCAGAAATTATAAAATATTAAAGAAATGAGTTTGCCGCTTCCTTCCACATCTCCCTTGCACACTCTGTCTCTTCCCAGTTGCTGTTATCCATCTGGAGTGTGGCAGATCAGCTTATCAAGGGTTTAAATACCAAATCCTTAGTCTGCAAGGGTTCATTGTAAATGGCCAGATGCATACGCTTTTTGGAAATGATTTAATTTGTGCGTTTTGATGAATTGCAGGTATGGAAACCCCCACAGCCCCAACTATATTGCAGATGGAAATTGTACTTCTCCAGGAACAATTGCAGTGATCAGAGAGTAAGTTAAATTCTGCTTCATCCCAAACAATGCAAAAACAGAATTGCTGGAGAGACAGAAATTCTTGTAAGATTATGTGGCAGCAACTTTCTGAATGCATCTCATGGAAGTGCCATTCTGAACAATATCAACTGAATTAGAGACTGCTTGATACAGGAAAAAAATCTGTAATTTGTGATTGAAATTTTATGAACATCTGATCAAGTCTTATTGAGACTGTTAAGTGGGAGCTGATCTTCCTTCAGGCAATGGGACCCAAGGCTGCACGCTACCAATAGTGACCAGTTAAGAGACTGCAGCTGGGCCTACTATCCAATTTAGGATGCAGTCTAGTCTCAAGAGCTTCTGGTCCAATCAGATGGATGGCAAATTAACAGCCTCTCCTCCAGTGGCTGCTGAGGATAGGGCATCTCAATGATGGGTTGGGGGGGTGCCAGAAACTTGAGAGATTGGTGGGGTTTAGAAGCTGCATTTATATGACAACAGAAACTGGTGCAGCAGCCCCTCAAGGCAGGAAGTGGTCCTCAGTTGGTATTGTAATTGGCTGCCCAGTGGTTTTGCCAAGCTGCCCAAGTGCCACACTTTTGGCAAATATGGCATAGCACTGGATAATGATTAGGCTAGACTCCTGATTACTCCCAGTATTTTGCCAAGATTCATACCCCCTGGCCCATCACCAATTATCCAGGAAAGTGCAACACTATCGACACAGCATCAAAACTCTTCAACGAGTAATTGGAAAATGATTTGCCCTTCAGGCATTGTTCACTTCCAGTGTCTGGTTATACCACAAAGTTCCATTTGAAATTTCGAAGATTTAAGAAGAAGTCACCATCTCATGCATTTATGAGTATCTTGAGTGTGATTTGTTTTATAAACCCTGCAGATCAAGATTTGAAATACTGCATCTTCAGTTCAAAGAGGTGTCACGGAGGCGCGGGGGAGGGGGGGGGGGTGGTGGCGGGCGCGGCAGCAATGTTTAATGGGTTAAATTTTGAATGCAAATACATGCTTAAACTGATGTGCTGTATGACTACAGCGATGAGGACTTTGACATGCCAAACTGTGAGTTAGTTTCAATGCCATGTTCTTCAGAAGCTAACTCAGTCAAGAAGTAAGCCTGATCCAATATCTGACTAAACTCTATTTCATTCAGAATCTGTGTAAAAGGGAATTGCTGGCTCTTCCTGTAAGAATCATGTAGGAACAGCTTCATATAATAGTGTAGTGAAAACCATTCCAGACCACAACACTGACATTACTGCCTCTCTCTGCATTTGCCTTATTCCTCGGCATTTCTAAATGAAAAATACATTAGTACAGAATAAAAGATGATGCATTGATGCAAATCAGCTGATCAAAGGTTGAAATATTGAATCCCGGAGTCTCCTGTTTTTGATATGAAGACCACTTGTGGATGCAAGCGTTTGTTTAAAACCACTTTTCTTTGTGACCAATTGCACCTGCAGAAACTGTGACAGTCCAAATGGTGAGGAAAATGGAAATCGTGTATCTGCAGGAACCATTGCAGTAATTGGAAAGTGAACTTAATCTGATGTGTGACAACAATTCCTTCTTTCAGAACACCATAATGTAAATGTGAATGGCTGTGGAGCTAGCAGTTCCTACAGATAATGTAGGAACTTGCTCATAAAGGCATGTAATAGTGCAGCAAACATCATCTAGACCATAGCAATTACATGAAAGGAAGTGACTGAGGTCTGGCACAGTAGCACAATGGTTAGCATTGCTGCTTCACAGTCCCTGGTTTGATTCAGCTTGGGTTGCTGTCTGTGTGGAGTTTGCACCTTCTCCCTGTATCTGCTGTGGAATTCCCAGCCTCTGACCTGCTGTTATAGCTGCAATATCTATAAGGCTGGTCCAATTTAGTTTCTGATGAATTGTAACTCCCAGGTAGAGATTGTTGGGAATCGGCAATGATGATGCAATTGAATTTCAAGGGCGATAGTTGAAATCAAGTTACAAATGGTGCTGAATCATGTAAGGTCATCAGCTAACATGCCCACTTCTGATCTTATGGAGGGAAGGTCATTGAATGAAGTAGTTGAAGATGGCTGGGCCGAAGACACGCACTCTTCTGAGGAACTCGCGCAGTGATGTCCTGGGTCTGAATTGACAGACCTCTATCAAGCACAACCATCTTCCTTTCTGCTGCTTGCAACTTCAGCCAGGGGAGAGTTTTACCCCTGATTTCCCATTGATTCCAGTATTGCCTGGGTTCCTTGATGTCGATGGCAATCACTTTGAACTTGTCTCTTGATCTCCATTCTCTGTGTCTGTGATGTGGCCAGGTGCTAAGTGACCCTGACTGAATCCAAACTGAACACTTGAGCACAGGTTATGCTGTATGATAGCACTGTTGATGGCCCCTTCCATCACTTCCCTGATTGAAAGTAAACTGATGGGGTGGTGATTTGCTGGGCTGCATTTTGTGTGCAGAACCTACCTGGGCACATTTCCACGTTTTTGGGTAAATACCAGTGTTGTCGTTGGACTGGGACAGCAAATTCTCAAGCAGAAATCTTCAATACTATTGGTGTAATGTTTCTGGGGTCCTTGCTTTGAGGTATCCAGTGACTTCAGATGTTTCTTTATGACATGAAGTGAATCAAATTTGCTGAAAACAGGCATTGATTATGCTTCGGTCATGGAGGCCAAAACGGATCATCTACTTGGCACTTCTGGGCAAAGATTTTTGCAAATACTGCTTCAGCTTTGTCTTTTGCTCAGATGTGCTGGGAGTGGAGATAATTGTGGACTCACCTCTCCAGTGAGTTGCTTAACTGTCCGCCACCATTCATCAAGAGATGTGGCAAGATGGCAGAGCTTGGCTCTGATCCACAGTCTATCACCTGCTGCTTATACTGTTGGGCAGCAAATAGCCCTGTGTTGTAGTCTCACCAGGCTGACACCACATTTTTAGGTCATCCTGATGTTGCTCCTGGCTTGTCCTCTTGTACACTTCATTCAACTAGGGTTGACCCCCAGCTTGATTATAATAGTGAGGAAGTTGCCACACCATGAAGTGTGTGCCCTGTTCGACAAAACACAGGTGGTGTTTAAGGGGGGATGGGGGTTTTAATGGGTTGAATTTTGAATGCAAATACTTGCTTAAAATGACCTGCTTTATGACCACAGCCATGAAAACTTTGACAGTCCAAAGTGCGAGGAAGATAAAAAGTCATGTTCTTCAGAAACCAACTCAGTCAAGAAGTAAGTTTGATCCAATCTCAGACTAAACTCTGCTTCATTCAGAATCTGTGTAAAAGGGAATTGCTGGCGCTTCCTGTAAGAATCATGTAGGAACAGCTTCATATAATAGTGTAGTGAAAACAATTCCAGACCACAACAATCACATTACTGCCTCTCCCTGCTTTTGCCTTATTCCTTGACATTGCTAAATGAAAAATACATTGGTACAGAACAAAAGATGATGCATTGATGCAAACCAGCTAATGAAAGGTTGAAATATTGAATCTCAGAGTCTCCTGTTTTTTAAATGATGGCCACTTGTGGATTCAAGTGTTTGTTTAAAATCACTTTTCTTTGTGACCAATTGCACCTGCAGAAACTGTGACAGTCCAAGTGGTGAGGAAAATGGAGATCGTGGTTCTCCAGGAATCATTGCAGTAATCGGAAAGTAAGTTTAATCTGATGTGTGACAGCAATTCCAGTTCATTCAGAACACTACAATGTAAATGTGAATGGTTGGGGGGCTAGCAGTTCCTGTAGATAATGTAAGAACTTGCCCATAAAAACATGTAATAGTGCAGCAAATGCCACCTCAGCCATAAAAATCACATGAAAGGAACTGACTGAGGTCCTGGCACACTAGCACAATGGTTAGCACTGCTGCTTCACAGTGCCAGGTACCTAGTTTGATTCCTGGCTTGGATCACTGTCAGTGTGAAGTTTGTACCTTCTCCCTGTATCTGCGTGGGTTCCCTCCCACATTCGGAAAGATGTACTGGTTTGGTGCATTGACGTGACGAGGGGAATTCCCCAGTAACTTAATTGCAGTGTTAATGTAAGCTTTACTTGCGACAAATATTTATTTTTGTCTAATGTTTGCATTATTCCTAGAGGTAGTTTTTAACTTTTTTGTGGGTGTTTGGGGGGAGGAAAGAGAGAAAAGGGGAGTTTTTTTGGGTGATGGCAAAGTCCTGCTGCTGGTCCTGAACTGGCATTGGACCCAGGGCAGCATGTTGCTGGTGGTTGCCTGCTGCCATGGGCCTGACCAATAAATGGTGTTGCCTGGTATCCAGAACTGCCTGTCCAATCACTAGGATGTTTCAGCAACCACCTCTTCAGTGCTACTGGTGGCCATTGCTGAGGTTGCCTCCAGAATAGGCCAGGATCTATCTGGTGACTTCCCCAAGTGGTGGCCATGGTTGGCATGAGCAAAATGCCTGTGGAGGTAGGAAGTGATTGGCTACTTTTTGATCCATACATGGGATGTGGGTGTTCCTGGCTAGGCCAGCATTTATTGCCTGTCCCTATTGCCCCTCCAGAAGATGGTGGTTGGTGAGCTGTCTTCTTGAATTGATATTGTCCCTGAAGTGTAGGTACATCAATGGTGCTGTTAGGGAGGGAATGCCACGACTTTGACCCAGCAACAGTGAAGAATGGTGATATATTTCCAAGTCAGGATGGTGAGTGACCTGGGGGAAACCTGGGAGGTGGTGGCGCTCCATGTGTTTGCTCTTTGTCCTCCTCGGTGGTAGAGAACATGGGCTAATAAGATTGTTGAAGTGGGCCTTCGTGAGTTCCTGCAGTGCATGCTGCAGCTCATGTACATTAGTGTCACTGTTGGAGGAAGTGAATATTGAAGGTGATGGATAAGGTACCAATCAAGCAGGCTGCTTTGTCTTGGAATGTGTTGAGCTTCTTGTGTTGTTGGAACTGCAGTCATCAATGGGAAAAAGATTATTCCAAACCACTCCTGACTTGTGACTTGTAGATACTGAATAGTTTTTGGAGAATCAGGACGCAAGTTACCTGCTGCGGAATTCCCAGCCTCTGACCTGCTGTTACAGCTGCAATATCTTTAAGGCTGGTCCAGTTTTGTTTCTGAAAAATTGTAACTCCCAGGGTAGAAATAATTGGGAATCAGCAATGATGATGCAATTGAATTTCAAGGGCGATGGTTGAAATCAAGTTACGAATGGTGCTGAATCATGTAAGGTCATCAGCTAACATGACCACTTCTGATCTTATGGAGGGAAGGTCATTAAATGAAGTAGTTGAAGATGGCTGGGCCAAAGACATGATCTCTTCTGAGGAACTCACGCAGTGATGTCCTGGGACTGAACTGACAAACCTCTAACAAGCACAATCATCTTCCTTTCTGCTGGTTGCAACTCCAGCCAGAGGAGAGTTTTACCCCTGATTTCCCATTGATTCCAGTATTGCCTGGGTTCCTTGATGTCGATGGCAGTCACTCTGAACTTGCCCCTTGATTTCCATTCTTTGTGTCTGTTTGAACTAAAGTTGTGATGCGACCAGGTGCTAAGTGGCCCTGACTGAATCCAAACTGAACACTTGTGCACAGGTTATGCTGTGTGATAGCACTGTTGATGGCCCCTTCCATCACTTCCCCGATTGAAAGTAGACTGATGAGATGATGATTTGCTGGGCTGCATTTTGTGTGCAGAACCTACCTGGGCACATTTCACGTTTTTGGGTGGATACCATTGTTGTAGTTGGGCTGGGACAGCAAACTCTCAAGCAGAAATCTTCAATATTATTGGTGTAATGTTTTTGGAGTCCTTACTTTGAGGTATCCAGTGAGTTCAGATGTTTCTTTATTACATGAAGTGAATCAAATTTGCTGAAAACTGGCATTTATGATGCTTGGGTCACGGGCGCCAAAATGGATCATCCACTTGCCACTTCTGGGCAAAGGTTTTTGCAAATGTTTCTTCAGCTTCGTCTTTTGCACTGATGTGCTGGCAGCGGGGATAAATGTGGACTCATCTCCTCCAGTGAGTTGTTTAATTGTCCACCACCATTCATCATGAGATGTGGCAAGACTGCAGAGCTTGGCTCTGATCCACAGTCCATCACCTTGCTGTTTATACTGTTGGGCAGCAAATACCCCTGTGTTGTCATTTCACCAAGTTGAAGATGCATTTTTAGGTCAGCCTGACATTGCTTCTGGCTTGTCCTCTTGTACACTTCATTCAACTAGGGTTGATCCTGCAACTTGATTTATAAAAGTGAGGAATTTGCCAGGCCATGAAGGGTGTGCCCTGATCAACAAAACCAGCTGATCAAGGTTTGAAAGATTGCACCTTCAGTTTAAAAGTGGGGGGAGGGGGTAATGGGTTTAATTTTGAATGCAAATACTTGCTTAAAATTACCTACTTTATGACCACAGCCCTGAAAACTTTGACAGTCCAAAGTGCGAGGAAGATAGGAAGCCATGTTCTTCAGAAACCAATTCAATCAAGAAGTAAGTTTGATCCATTGACTGAATCCAAACTGAACACTTGTGCACAGGTTATTCTGTGTGATTTGCTGGGCTGCTGCTTGTGTGCAGAACCTACCTGGGCATATTCCCACATTGTTGGGTAGACTCCAGTGTTGTAGTTGCACTGGAACAACTTGAATAGGGGCACAGCAAATTCTCAAGCACAAATCCTCAATACTATTGGTGTAATCTTGTTGGGTTCCTTACCTTTGAGGTATCCAGTGACTTCAGATGTTTCTTTATCACATGAAGTGAATCAAATTTGCTGAAGACTGGCATCAATGCTCCTTGGGTCATCAGGGAGGCCAAAATGGATCATCCACTTGGCACTTCTGGGCAAAGGTTATTGCAAATGCTGCTTCAGCTTTGCACAGATGTGCCAAGAATGGGGAAAATTGTGGACCCGCCTCCACCTGTTTAATTGTCCACTACCATTCATGATTAGATGTGGCAAGACTGCAGAGCTTGGCTCTGATCTACAGTCTATCACCTTGCTGTTTATGCTGTTCAGCAGCAAATAGCCCTGTGTTGTAGTTTCACCAGGCTTGCGTCACATTTTTAGGCCAGCCTGGTACTCCTTGTCCTCTTGTACACTTCATTCAACTAGGGTTGACCCCTAGCTTGCTTATAAAAGTGAGGAATTTGCCATGCCATGAAGGGTGTTCGACAACACCAGGTGATGAGGGCTTGAAATATTGCCCCTTCAGCTTGGGGGTTGTGGGGGGGTGGTGCAGTTTAATGGGTTGAATTTTGAATGCAAATACCTGCTTTATGACCACAGCCATGAAAACTTTGACAGTCCAAAGTGCGAGGAAGATAGAAAGTCATGTTCTTCAGAAACTAACTCAGTCGAGAAGTAAGTTTGATCCAATGTCTGACTAAACTCTGCTTCATTAAGAATCTGTGTAAAAGGGAATTGCTGGGGTGCTGGTTCTACCTGTAAGAATCATTTAGGAAGAGCTTCAAATAATAGCATAGTGAAAACCATTCCAGACCACAACAGTCACATTACTGAGTCTCTCTGCATTTGTCTTATTCCTCAATATTGCTAAATAAAAAATACATTGGTACAGAACAAAAGATGGTGCATTAAAACAAACCAGCTGATGAAAGTTTGAAATATTGAATCCCAGGATCTCCTGTTTTTTAAATGATGGCCACTTGTGGATGCAAGCATTTGTTTAAAATCACTTTTCTTTGTGACCAATTGCACCTGCAGAAACTGTGACAGCGCAAATGGTGAGGAAAATGGAAATCAGGTTTCTCCAGGAAACATTACAGTGGTCATAAAGTAAGTTTAATCTGATGTGTGACAGCAATTCATTCAGAACATGACAACGTAAATGTAAATGGCTGGAGAGCTAGCAGTTCCTGTAGATAATGTAGGAACTTGCTCATAAAGGCATGTAATAGTGCAGCAAACACCATAGCAACCATGTGAGAGGAATGTGAGACCCTGGCACGGTCGCACAGTGGTTAGCACTTCTGTTTCACAATGCCAAGAACCTGGTTCAATTTCCGGCTTGGATCACTGGACTTTGCACATTCCCCCTGTGTCTGTGTGGGTTTCCTCCCACATTCTGAAAGATGTGCAAGTTAGGAGGTACGTTGACTTTAACAGGTGCCGGATTATGGTGACTAGCAGAGTTTCACAGTAATTTAATTGTAGTGTTTATGTAAGCTATACTTCTGACAAATAATTTTTTTGTCTAATGTTTTCATTATTCCTAGAGGCAGTTAACTTTTTTTATCCGTGTGTTTTGGGAGAGGGAGAAGGAGGTTTTGTGGGTGAAAGCAAAGCCCTCCTGCTGGTTTTAAAGTGGCATTGGACCCAGGGCAGCATGTTGCCGGTAGTCGCCTGCTGCCATGGACCTGATCCAATAAATAGTGTTGCCTGGTCTCCAGAACTGCCTGTCCAATCACTGGGATGTTTCAGCAAACACACGTTCAGTGCTACTGGTGGCCATTGCTGAGGTTGCCTCCAGAATAGGCCAGGATTTATCTGGTGTTTTCCCCAAGTGGTGAGCATGGTTGGCATGAGCAAAATACCTGCAGAAGTAGTGAGTAATTGACTACTTTTTGATCCATACATGGGATGTGGGTGTTCCTAGCTGGGCCAGCATTTATTGCCTGTACCTAATTGCCTTGAGAAGATGGTGGTGAGTTATCTTCTTGAATTGCTATTGTCCCTGAAGTGTAGGTACATCAATGGTGCTGTTAGGGAGGCAATGCCAGGACTTTGACCCAGCAACAGTGAAGGAACGGTGATATATTTCCAAGTCAGGATGGTTAATGACCTGGAGGAAACCTGGGAGGTGGTGGCGCTCCATGTGTTTACTCTTTGTCCTCCTAGGTGGTAGAGAACATGGGCTAACAAGATTGTTGAAGTAGGTCTTGGTGAGTTCCTGCAGTGCATTTTGTAGCTGATGTACACTGCTGTCACTGGTGGAGGAAATGAATATTGAAGGTGATGGATATGGCTGCTTTGTCTTGGATGGTGTCGAGTTTCTTGTTGGAACTGCAGTCATCAATGGGGAGAAGAGTATTGCATACCACTCCTGACTTGTGACTGTAGAAACTGAACAGGTTTTGAAGAGACAGGAGGCAAGTTACCTGTTGCAGAATTCCCAGCCTCTGACCTGCTGTTAGAGCTGCAATATCTACAAGACTGGTCCAATTTAGTTTCTGATGAATTGTAACCCCAGGATAGAGAGAGTTGGGAATCAGCAATGATAATACAATTGAATTTCAAGGTTGGATTCAAGTCACAAATGGTGCTGAATCATGTGCAGTCATCAGCAAAATGCCCACTTCTGACCTTATGACTTTATGGGGAAAGGTCATTGAAAGAAGCAGTTGCAGATGGCTGGCCAAGGACACACTCACCTGAGGAACTCATGCAGACATGTTCTGGGGTGAACTGACAGACTTAACAAGTGCAACCATCTTCATTTCTGCTGGGTACATTTGCAGTCACTGGAGAGTTTTTCCGCTGATTTCCCATTGACTCCAATATTGCCTGTGTTCCTTGATGCTGATGGCAGTCACTCTGACCTTGCCTCTTGATTTCAATTTCTTTTGTGCCTGTTTGAACTAAAGCTGTAATGTGACCAGGAGCTAAGTGACTTGACTGAATCCAAACTGAACAGTTGTGCGCAGGTTATGCTGTGTGGTTTGCTGAGTTGCTGCTTGTGTGCAAAACCTACCTGGGCATATTTCCACATTGTTGGGTAGATTCCAGTGTTGTAGTTGGACTAGAACAGCTTGGATAGCGGCACAGAAATTCTCAATCTCAAATCGTCAATACTATTGGTGTAATGTTATTGGGTTCCTTATCTTTGAGGTATCCAGTGACTTCAGATGTTTCTTTATTTCATGAAGTGAGTCAAATTTGCTGAAGACTGGTATCGATGATGCTTGGGTCACCGGGGAGGCCAAAATGGATCATCCACTCGGCACTTCTGGACAAAGGTTTTTGCAAATGCTTCTTCAGCTTTGTCTTCTGCACAGATGTGCTGGGAGTGGGAATAAATGTGGACTTGCTTCCTCCAGTGAGTTGTTTAATTGTCCACTATCATTCACAATTAGATGTGGCAAGACGGCAGAGCTTGGGTCTGATCCACAGTCTATCACCTTGCTGTTTATGCAGCTGGGCAGCAAATAGCCATGTTGTAGTTTCATCAGGTTGAACACCGCATTTTTACATCAGCCTTGGCTTGTCCTCTTGTACACTTCTTTCAACTAGGGTTGGTCCCGCAGCTTGATTTATAATAGTGAGGAATTTGCCAGGCCATGAAGGGTGTGCCCTGTTCAACAAAACCAGCTGATCAAGGTTTGAAAGATTGCACCTTCAGTTTAAAGGCGGGGGGGGGGAGGTAATGGGTTTAATTTTGAATGCAAATGCTTGCTTAAAATTACCTACTTTATGACCACAGCCCTGAAAACTTTGACAGTCCGAAGTGTGAGGAAGATAGGAAGCCATGTTCTTCAGAAACCGACTCGGTCAAGAAGTAAGTTTGATGCAATGACTGAATCCAAACTGATGTGTGCAGGTTATTCTGTGTGATTTGCTAGGCTGCTGCTTGTGTGCAGAACCTACCTGGGCATATTCCCACATTGTTGGGTAGACTCCAGTGTTGTAGTTGCACTGGAACAACTTGAATAGGGGCACAGCAAATTCTCAAGCACAAATCCTCAATACTATTGGTGTAATCTTGTTGGGTTCCTTACCTTTGAGGTATCCAGTGACTTCAGATGTTTCTTTATCACATGAAGTGAATCAAATTTGCTGAAGACTGGCATCAATGCTCCTTGGGTCATCAGGGAGGCCAAAATGGATCATCCACTTGGCACTTCTGGGCAAAGGTTATTGCAAATGCTGCTTCAGCTTTGCACAGATGTGCCAAGAATGGGGAAAATTGTGGACCCGCCTCCACCTGTTTAATTGTCCACTACCATTCATGATTAGATGTGGCAAGACTGCAGAGCTTGGCTCTGATACACAGTCTATCACCTTGCTGTTTATGCTGTTCAGCAGCAAATAGCCCTGTGTTGTAGTTTCACCAGGCTTGCATCACATTTTTAGGCCAGTCTGGTGCTCCTTGTCCTCTTGTACACTTCATTCAACAAGGTTGACCCCTAGCTTGATTATAAAAGTGAGGAATTTGCCAGGCATGAATGGTGTTTGACAAACCCCGGTGATGAAAGCTTGAAATGCTGCACCTTTAGCTTAAGGGGACGGAGTGGGGTTTAATGGGTTGAATTTTGAATGCAAATACTCGCTTAAAATGACCTACTTTATGACCACAGCCACGAAAACTTTGACAGTCCAAAGTGCGAGGAAGATAGAAAGTCATGTTCTTCAGAAACTAACTCAGTCGAGAAGTAAGTTTGATCCAATGTCTGACTAAACTCTGCTTCATTCAGAATCTGTGTATAAGGGAATTGCTGGGGTGCTGGCTCTACCTGTAAGAATCATTCAGGAAGGGCTTCATATAATAGTGTAGTGAAAACCATTCCGGACCACAACAGTCACATTACTGAGTCTCTCTGCATTTGTCTTATTCCTCAACATTTCTAAATGAAAAATACATTCGTACAGAACAAAAGATGATGCATTAAAGCAAACCAGCTGATGAAAAGTTGAAATATTGAATCCCAGAGTCTCCTGTTTTTTAAATGATGGCCACTTGTGGATGCACGCATTTGTTTAAAATCACTTTACTTTGTGACCAATTGCACCTGCAGAAACTGTGACAGTCCAAATGGTGAGGAAAACGGAAATCATGTTTCTCCAGGAACCATTACAGTAATCGGAAAGTAAGTTTAATCTGATGTGTGACAGCAATTCCATTTCATTCAGAACACCACAATGTAAATGTGAATGGTTGGGGAGCTAGCAGTTCCTGTAGATAATGTAGGAACTTGCTCATAAAAACATGTAATAGTGCAACAAACATCATCTAGACTATGGCAATCACATGAAAGGAACTGACTGAGGTCCTGGCACGGTAGCACAGTGTTAGCACTGCTGCTTCACAGTGCCAAGGACCCAGTTTGATTCCTGGCTTGGGTCACTGTGTGGAGTTTGTACCTTCTCTCTGTGTCTGTGTGGGTTTTCTTCCACATTCTGAAAGATGTACTGGTTAGATGTACCTGAACAGGTGCCGGACTCTGGTGATGAGGGAAATTTTACAGTAACTTAATTGCAGTGTTAATATAAGCTTTACTTGTGACTAATATTTATTTTTGTCTAATGTTTGCATTACTCCTAGAAGTAGTTTTTAACTTTTCATGGGTGTTTGGGGGGAGGGGATGTGGGGAGGAAAGAGAGAAAAGGGGAGGTTTTGTGGGTGATGGCAAAGTCCTGCTGCTGGTTCTGAAGTGGCATTGGACCCAGGGCAACATGTTGCTGGTGGTCGCCTGCTGCCATGGACCTGACCAATAAATGGTGTTGCCTGGTCACCAGAGCTGCCTGTCCAATCACTGGGATGTCACCTCAGTAACCATCTCTTGCAGCTGAGGTTGCCTCCAGAATAGGCAGGATTTACCTGCTGATTTCCACAAGTGGTGGGCATTTTGCCTGTGTAGATAGCAAGTAATTGGCTACTTTTTGATCCATACATTGGACGTGGGCATCAGTAGCTGGGCCAGCATTTATTGCCCATCCCTATTGGCCCTCCAGAAGATGGTGGTGAGCTGCCGCTATGAATTGCTTTTGTCCCTGAAGTGTGCGTACATCCATGATGCTCTTAGAGAGGGAATTCCAGGACTTTGACCCAGCAACAGTGAAGGAATGATGATATATTTCCAAGTCAGGATGGTGAATGACCTGGAGGAAACTTGAAAGGTGGTGGTGTTCCATCTGTTTAACTCTTTGTCCTTCTAGATGGTAGAGGTCATGGGTGAATAAGATTGTTGAAGCGGGCCTTGGTGAGTTGCTGCAGTGCATCTTGCCACTGATGTACACTGCTGTCACTGATGGAGAAAGTAAATATTGAAGGTGATAGATATGGTACCAATCAAGCAGGCTGTTTTGTCTTGGTGTTGAGCTTCTAGTGTTATTGGAACTGCACTCATCAATGGGGAGAGTATTCCATACCACTCCCGGCTTGTGACTTGTATATCCTGAATAGGTTTTGGAGAGTCGGGAGGCAAGTTACCCGCTGCGGAATTCTCAGCCTGTGACCTGCTGTTATAGCTGCAATATCTATAAGGCTGGTCCAGTTTTGTTTCTGATGAATTGTAACCCCCATGGTAGAGGTAGTTGGGAATCAGCAATGATGCAATTGAATTTCAAGGGGTGATGGTTGAAATCACCCCTTTCTGCTGGTTGCAAATCCAGCCAGAGGAGAGTTTTACCCCTGATTTCCCATTGATTCCAGTATTGCCTTGGTTCCTTGATGTCGATGGCAATCACTCTGACCTTGCCCCTTGATCTTCATTCTTTGTGCCTGTTTGAACTAAAGTTGTGATGTGGCCAGATGCTAAGTGAGCCTGACTGAATCCAAACTGAACATTTGTGTGCAGGTTCTGCTGTGTGATAGCACTGCTGATGGCCCCTTCCATCACTTCCCTGATTGAAAGTAGACTGATGGGATGGTGATATGCTGGGCTGCATTTAGTGTGCAGAATCTACCTGGGCACATTTCCACATTTTTGGGTAGATACCAGTGTTGTAGTTGGACTGGGACAGCAAATTCTCAAGCACAAAGCTTCAGTATTATTGGTGCAATGTTTTTGGGGTCCTTACTTTGAGGATGCCAATGACTTCAGATGTTTCTTTATTACATGAAGTGAATCAAATTTTCTGAAGACTGGCATTGATGATGCTTAGGTCACCAGGGAAGCCAAAATGGATCATCCACTTGGCACTTCTGGGCAAAGGTTTTTGCAAATGGTTCTTCAGCTTTGTCTTTTGCACAGATGTGCTGGGGGTGGGGATAATTGTGGACTCATTTCTCCAGTGAGTTGTTTACTTGTCCACCACCAGTCACAATTAGACATGGCAAGACTGCAGAGCTTGGCTCTGATCCACAGTCAATCACCTTGCTGTTTATGCTGTTCAACAGCAAATAGCCCTGTGTTGTAGTTTCATCAGGCTTGCTCACATTTTTAGGCCAGTCTGGTGTTCCTTGTTCTCTTGTACACTTCATTCAACAAGGTTGACCCCCAGCTTGATTAAAAAAGTGAGGAATTTGCCAGGCCATGAAGGGTGTTCGACAAACCTAGGTAATGAAAGCTTGAAATATGACACCTTCAGTTTAACAGGGGGCGGGGGGTGGTTCAATCGGTTTAATTTGGATGCAAATACTTGCTTAAAATGACGTGCTTTATGACCACAGCCGTGAAGACTTTGACAGTCCAAACTGCGAGGAAGATAGGAAGCCATGTTCTTCAGAAAACAACTCAGTCAAGTAGTAAGTTTGATGCCATGACTGAATCCAAACTGAACATTGTGCGCAGGTTATGCTGTTTGATTTGCTGGGCTGCTGCTTGAGTGCAAAACCTACCTGGGCACGTTTCCACATGGGGTGGATTCCAGTGTTGTAGTTCGATTGGAACAGCTTGGATAGGGGCACAACAAATTCTCAAGCACAAATCCTCAATTCTATTGGTGTAATGTTTTTGAGGTCCTTACCTTTGAGGTATCCAGTGACTTCAGATGTTTCTTTACATGAAGTGAATCAAATTTGCTGAAGACAGGCACAGATGATGCTTGGGTCACTGGGGAGGGCAAAATGAATCATCCACTCAGCACTTCTGGACAAAGGTTATTGCAAATACTGCTTCAGCTTTGCACAGATGTGCTGAGAATGGGGGAAATTGTGGACCCGCCTCCGCCTGTTTAATTGTCCACGACCATTCACGATTAGATATGGTAAGACTGCAGAGCTTGTCTCTGATCCATAGTATATCATTTTGCTCTTTATACTGTTGGGCAGCAAAAAGTCCTATGTTGTGGTTTCACCAGGCTTACGACATATACTTAGGTCAGTCTGGTGTTCCTCCTGACTTGTCCTCCTGCACACTTCATTCAACTAGGGTTGATTCCCCAGCTTGATTATAATAGTGAGGAATTTGCCAGGCCACGAAGGATATTTGATAAACCCAGGTGATGAAGGCTTGAAATACTGCATCTTCAGTTTAAGGGTGTGGGAGGTGTTTAATAGGTTTAATTTTGAATGCAAATACTTCCATAAAATGATATGCTTTATGACCACAGCTATGAAAACTTTGACAGTCCAAACTCCAAGGAAGATAGTAAGCCATGTTCATCAGAAATTAACTCAGTCAAGAAGTAAGTTTGATCCAATCTCTGACTAAACTCTGCTTCATTCAGAATCTGTGTAAAAGAGAATTGCTGGCGCTTCCTGTAAGAATCATGTAGGAACAGCTTCATATAATAGTGTAGTGAAAACCATTCCAGACCACAACAATCACATTACTGACTCTCTCTGCATTTGTCTTATTCCTTGACATTTCTAAATGAAAAATACATTGGTACAAAATAAAAGGTGATGCGTTAGTGCAAACCAGCTGATCAAAGGTTGAAATATTGTATCCCAGAGTCTCCTGTTTTTTAAATGATGGCCACTTGTGGATGAAAGCGTTTGTTTAAAATCACTTTTCTTTGTGACCATTTGCACCTGCAGAAACTGTGACAGTCCAAATGGTGAGGGAAATGGAAATCGTGTTTCTCCAGGAACCATTGCAGTAATCAGAAAGTAAGCTTAATCTGATGTGTGACAGCAATTCCTTCTTTCAGAACACAGCAATGTAAATGTGAATGGTTGGGGAGCAAGCAGTTCCTGTGCCTAATGTAGAAACTTACTCATAAAGGCACATAATAATGCAGCAAACACCATCTAGACCATAGCAATCACATGAAAGGAACTGACTGAGGTCCTGGCACGGTAGCACAGTGGTTAGCACTGCTGCTGCTTCACATCACCAGGCACCCAGTTCGATTCCTGGCTTGGGTCACTCACTGTCTGTGTGGAGTTTGCACCTTCTCCCTGTATCTGCATGGGTTTCCTCCCACATTCTGAAAGATGTACTGGTTAGGTGCATTGACCTGAACAAGTGCCAGACTATGGTGGCTAGGGGAATTTCACAGTAACTTAATTGTAGTGTTAATGTAAGCTTTACTTGGGACTATCTGAATGCTTTTTAAAAGATAAAATTTTACCTGCCTCTACTACTACCTCTGGCAGCTTGTGAGTAAGAAAACACTTCACCACCCACTGTGTGAAAATGCTGCCCCTTTGGACATTTTTGCATCTCTCCCCTCTCACCTTAAACCTTAGACTCCCATACCTTTTGGAAAAGATATTGACTACCTAGCTTGTCTATACCCCTTCTGGGCAAAGGTTATTGCAAATGCTTCCTCTGCTTTGTCTTTTACACAGATGTGCTGGGAGTCCCCATTTTTGAGCATGGGGATAATTGTGAACTCACTTCCTCCAGTGAGTTGTTTAATTGGCCACCACTATTCACAATTAGATGTGGCAAGACTGAAGAGCTTTTTGTTTCAAATCATTTGACCTGGCTGCAAGTTCTTTGTTTGAAATGACTTAACATGTGCTTTATAATCAATAGTAGCGATGGAAAATTTGACGAATCAAACTGTGATGGGAATCTAAGTTCACCAGAACCAAGTGCACTAATCAGAGAGTAAGTTTAATTTGATGTGACTAAATTCTACTTCATTTGGAATACAAGATTGTGAACTGTTGCCATCCCTATATTTAAAAAAAATTAGATAGAAACTTTCTCATGGAGGCCTCCCATAACAGTGCAGCAAACACCATTCCAGACCATATCTATCATGTTAAACTGCTGGATTGCCTCTAAAAGTTGTTACTGCAGCAGAAGCCCATTGTGACTGCCCTGGCTCTCCAAGAGAACATTATGACTTAGTGCCATTGTCTTGCCTTTTCCCTATTTCCCTGCACATTGTTTATAATGTAATCATTGAACACTTCGTTTGAACCTGCCTCCATCACAATTCCAGATGGTGTATTCCAGATCCAAACCACCCGTTGTGTGATATTCTTTCCTTGCATCACATTTGTTTCTTTTGCAAATCATTTTAAATTCTTGCCCTCTCATTCTTGATCCCTTCATGAACAGAAACAGTTTCTTATCTAATCTATCCAGCCCCCTCATGATTTTGGACGTAACTATTCGATCTCCTCTTAGCCGCTGCCACGCCAAGGAGAACAGTCCAACCGTGAAGATGTTCAATGGCGTATGCATGATAAAATTGCATCAACATAAATATCCAGAATTCTGTTTACCTCAACTATTTCTAACCCCCATCCCCGGCCACACTACTTGTGAAAGTTTCAAAAACCGCCATCTAATGCAGTCATGCACCTGGAGAGTGGCCGTTAACAAAACCAGCTGATCAAAACTTTAAATAGTGTTTTTTCATGGTGAGCAAGCAATGGTGTCTAGATGCTTAAAATGACTTGACTTGGGCTTTGTGGCAAATTGCAGGTAGGGAAGCCTTGATAGTCCAAACTGATGATTCTTTGTGTTAAGAAAAAACACTTTCAAATGTAATCATTTATTAGCAGATTGCATCTCTCATGTAATAATGAATAATTCATAGATGAATAAAAACCATAGGTACCTATTTTTTCTTTTCAAGATTGTTGGGGTCATTTTAATTCCCTGGATCACTTCGATTAACTCACTGGAGACCTAAACCCAGGATTATTCTGATCTATGTAGCTCTTTACCTAAGCTCTAAACTCATCATACAACAGAAAACAAAGTTATTAGCAAAAGCTTTTAAACAGCCCATAAGCAATAATGTGGAATTAAGCTTTGAATCTGAGTAGTGTATATCACGGACAATACTATATACACTGAAGCTCCAGGTCAAATGTTGAGTTGGAAGCTTATGTTTGAGGGTTGAATTGGGAATGGTCCGTTTAGAGCTTGAGTTTTTTTTTGTTAGAGTTGAGAGAATGGGATGTTGTCTCTGGACTTGAATTTCCTTTGATTAAAGGAAATGAGAGCAAGAAATTGGTGACAAACAGAGAGGAATCAGTCCTTGACAGGCATGTGAATGGTAAAAGAGTGATTTAGGGATCAAATGGGGAATCTATACATGGAGGCAAAGGACATGGCTGTTAAATGAGCACTTTGCATTAGTCTATACCAAAGAAAATGCTGTCCAAATGAAAGAGAAGGTAATTGAGGCACTAGATGAACTGGGTTTGGTTGGAGAAGTATTAGAAAGATTGGCTATTTAACAATGATCTAGTCTTCATGATTTACCAGACATCCAAGGATAGTTAAAGTGCAAGTGGAACCTGCAAAATTGTCCACAACAAGTGGAACAAGTGCAAGTGGAACGTGAATAACTTGTCCATAACTGTCCAATCCTAATTACAGCAATAACGCCAGAGCACCTGAGAATTGCAGAAGTTACAACCTTGTTAGAAAGGTGTGAAGATAAACCTAGTTAGTGGGAAAGCACTTAGAAATGATATTCTGGGCTAAAGGTAACAGTTACTTCGAAAAATGTGATTTAATTTTGAACAATTAAGATTTTATCACCATGTTAGTTTAATTATATATTTGGAGCGTGATCTATTTAAAACCCACTGAGCCAAGCTTGAAATACTGAATCTTCAGATTTGGATTTAATTGTGAATGAAAGTCTTGTTCATTTTGTGCTTTAAAACCAGTTGCAGTCACGGAAACTATGACAGTCCAAACTGTGAGGAAGATGGAAATCTAAGTCCACCAGGAATGAGCGAAATAATCAGCAAGTAAGTTGCATTTGATGTGTGACTCAATTCTGCTTCATCCGGAATGTAATGTGAAGGGAAATTGCTGACGATTCCTGTAAGATAACGTAGGAATTTCCTCGAAGACATTCCATTGCAGTGTATTAACTGACAACAGCAATCACATAATACTTGCACCATTTCAAGAGATGCGAGAAAACTGTCAGTGCAAAACGTGTTTATTAAATAGTAAGCAATTTTAATGACCAAAGTCTTGAGTTGTTTGCCTCAGTTTAATATTCATGGACTATGCAGCAAGGATGAAATATTGGGGAAATGGATGCCCCCCACCTTCTCTCCCCTCTCTCCCCATTGCACCCATCCCCAGTCCCAATTGCCTTGGCCCTCCAGCCTTGTGGCAATGCCCTATAAACTTCCTGCGAAAGGTTGAAGGGGAAAAAGGAAATCACCATCCATTACAGCCATACATCTGCAGTGCAACCTGTTCAACAAAATGAGCTGATCCAAGTCCCAAAATGCATAATTGATTGTTTGGGTTGCTTTGAACAACTAACCACCACTGTAGATGCGTGCAACGTTTTAAAGATTTATTTTGTGATCAATTGCAGATGCGAAAACTTTGGCACTTCAAACGATGATAAAATTTTCCAGACAAGTTTTCCAGAACCGACAGCAGGGCTCGAAAAGTAAGTTTTGAACTAATATGTAATCACCAAATGCCTCATTCAGAATGCGATGAAGTGAAATTACTGGAGAGCCAGCAGTTTCTGTAAGATTATGTGGAAACTTCTCCCATGTGGACATCTCATTGCAGTGAAGTGAGCACCATTCCAGACCATAGCAGTCACATTAGAAAAACTGGTGGAGAGAGTTTAAAAAATATATACATCAGCACAAAATGTCTGAAACTCTCGAGTTGGGTTGATTGGCTGACAATATCAAAGTCTTGAGTGACTTTATCTTGGATTGACATTTTTGGACCTTGCATTAAGGGTATAATTAAGTTGGTTTCCCTCTTTAACCTTGGCTTCTCTACAATATACTTCAAACTTCTTGTGAATGTTCTAATAGAAAATAAATTGCCCATCTGGTGAAATCATTCATCTGAACTGTCACTTGTTCCTGGTATCCTACCTTGGTAGACTTCTCACTAAGTTTTCATTTGTCCAGCTGGTTTCTAAATTAATGCTGTCAAGTACTTTTTCCAATTGTTTGAATCATGTTAGTTGAGACCTGCCAAGGGTATTTGACTGTAGGCAGTATCACATACAATGCTGCAGAATACATTGGCGATTGGTGGGAACGCTGTATATATTAAAAAAATTTGACCTATACCGATTTTTGCTGAGGTCATTTTATGGCAGTGGACCAAGTCATCTGTTAACTGAGTTGAGACCTGGGATTAAACCCATGGGTATTCTGATCAATACAACTTTTCAATTAAACTCTGAGCTATTTAACAGGAAAGAAAGAAAAGGCATCAAAAAAGATTGAGTAGTGGACTTGGAGTTTGGTTTCTGTACTCAGGCAGTGGTTCTTTTCTCGGTTTATGGCTTGCTCACTAATTTGTTTTTTTTCTGAGTGGAAATATTGTCTTTTGTCACTTTGGTTAGTGAGAATGACCTGAAAGACCAAGGAGCAAAAAACAAATCTGCTTGTGATCAAATTGAAAAGCATGTTTGTGTTGTATTATAAAGAGAAATAGTCAGTTTGGAGGAAAGACAGTTTTCTAGGAATGCTTTCTCTTGCAATGAAATAGCAAGCAATTCCAACAGGAATGCACTGACACAAAAGAAACCACTCATCAATCTCTGTACATGTTTGAAAATGGTACGCAGAAGAAAACCCTATACTCAACCTAACTGTTGCAGTACCTACCATGCCAACCCCACCAAGAGATCTGTGACCTCTTGGAATGAGCAAAAAAAAAGTTTATCAAAATCTGAGGCATGAGGGAGGGAGAAATCCTCCAACCCCCTAACTAACTCATTTTAGATTGGGGAAACTAATACAGGAGACTACATCTGTTCTGGATGAATGTTATGTGAGTCCTATTTATTGTACCAGGATGTGCATACACAATAATGAAACAGGAAGGGGCCAAAATATTGCTGATTCCTCATTGAGGAAAGCGTAAATCACATTAAGATAATGTGCTAGCTGGCCAGTTACTTAGGAAGTTGATCTCTACAACCCTTTTTGGGTAGAGTGAGGGCAGTATGAAACTCTTGCCTTTTGTTTTCCACAGTACCATGATTTTTGAACTGTTGGCATTGTGTTTAGTTAAGCAAATACCAAGAACAATTTGTATTTAAATGACATTAATGTGGTGAAACATCCAAGATACTTCATAGGAACACTGTTGAACAAAGTTGGAAAAATGACTAAAAGTATGTTTGAAAACAGGTGTTTTAAGGAAGGTCTTTCAAGAGGAGGGAGAGGCAGAGGTTTGTGATGGAGTTGACATTGAAAGTGCAATAAAACTCAGATGCCTCAAAACACAGAACTGGAGGAAAGTGCACAAAGTCCACAAACTTGGTGATTTGCAAATGAAGCATGTGATGTGAGGAAGAAAACACCTTCACATTGATTTGGGATGCACTGCCTAGCAGGGTGGTGGAGGCAGGTTTAATCGAGGCATTCAAGAGGGCACTGGATGATTACTTAGAAAAATATGCAGAGTTCTGTGATACTGTGTGTATAATTATTTGAAATATTACCTAAGATTACAATTATTTCCAGTCCTATTGTGTCCTTGCATTTTTCTCCAGTGTCACCACAGTCTTGAGTATTTTCAGTGTTGGCTTTCAGAAGCGACCATTCTGGGTACTGAAAGGAATGCTGTTGAGTAATTGAATCTTAACAGAAGTTTCAGATGACTCAGTGGCAATATACTCCCTTGTTAATTACGTGTTGTGAACAGGGGTTTTATTCCAGTGGGATCACAGATTAGTGCTTTGGGCCAAATTTTCTCAGCTGCAGGTACTGATTAAATTTTACCATAATGAGTCAGCAGGGTAGAGCCTCTTTAGCTCTAACTTATTCCCAACTGGGTATTTTGTTGCTGGAATAAAATTTTATGGTTGTGATCTTTTGAGTTTCTTTCTTATATCTTTTGAGGATTACTGGTTAGGTGTTTTTAATGCCTACACTACTTGATTTGAGCAATACCAGGCAAGAATTTCTTGGTGCAATAAATCATCCTGGTTTCTTCCTGTGGTCTAATTTCAGTTGTAAAGCCATTGTTTCCTCTAGTGAAGGTAACTACCTGAAATATATGTAACTTTTCCATGGCATTCTTCCCCTCTCTATCTCTGATATTTTTCTTGAACCTAATACTGAGATTTCTGATCCTCTTGTGCATCTTGGATTTCCTTTGTCTTGCTGTGCTTTCAGCTGTTTTGACCCTAAACTCTGGAATTCCTATGCAAATGTTTAAAAACTATCATTTATCAAGGTTCAGGTCATGCAGCTGACTTCACTGACGGAATTTACTGATATTTCCAAAAATTCCAGTACTTCACTTTAAATTGATTCCGTATCCTTAAAAATTTAGGCCACCAGTTTTGGGACTGATTTGAAAGAACAGTTATCCCTGGATTTAATTTGTGATCTGAACGCTATCATACTGAATACAGATGAAGTAAAAATTGTCCCTGCAGTGCAAAATATTTCTAAGAATGAGTCATCTCATTATCGAACAGCATAAGACTATTACTGCATGTGACACAGCAAGCCACTGCCACCTCCCCCATCCACCCCCATTTTAATAAGAATGAAATTGGTTAGTCTTATTAGAGTCTGTGCATGCGTGTAGTCCACACAATATGGAGTTACTGAGAACAGATGCGTGCAACTTTTAAAGGCATGTCCTTCTGTTTCAATTAATGGAGCAAAAAAGGTAAAGTGTCATAGTCCAAAATGACTATAGGCTGCTCTCCCTCTCAAACATTTAACCTGAAGATCCTAAGGCAAGGGACAAGATTGAGAAGATGGGGCTTTTGTGCATAACCTCAGCCAGTACGGGAATTGAACCTGTGCTGTTGGCATTGAAACAGCTGTCCAGCTAACTGAGCTAAACCAACCTCCACTCAGATGTAGCAAACAGTGCAGACTTGTAGGAGAGTTTCCTAATGAAAAACTGATGACTTCAGTATAAATTGTATGTTATTTTAAGAAGAATGGTTCACTTTAGTCTTTACAAAAAAACAACTCCTACTTTAAACTCCCCTTTGTAAACTTAATCTCATCTGGAATTCAGTCCATCTCTATTTGCTGACCCAAATGTTTCCTGCTTCACCAATGCCTGAATTTGATTTTTTGAATAATTCTGATTTCTCCAAGGCCTCCTTTCTCTCTCATCCTTGTGAATCCCTAAAATTCTTCTGGAGCTCCATGTTCCACTAAGTATGGTCTGTTGTGTATCTCAGCTGAATAATTCCTTCCCCTTAAATATCTCCATCTTTCTCTTTTTAAGAAGCTCTTCGAAAAATTGTCTCCTTTGGTTTGTCTGGCTTTGTTTGATGAGCCTCAGGAGGTTGAATCAGTGAAATTCCCCAAAGAAGAAATACCTTGGAAACAGCAGCCCTCAAAGTTCTGTTCAAAGACATGTCACATCCTGACGTACCTTCAATCCTGGAGTGTCACTGGGTTAAAATTCAGCAGCTTGCAGCCTGATGACACCATGGGAGTACCATCAGCAAGCACACAGCAGCAGTTCAAGAAGGTGGCTCATCACCACTTGCTGTCAGTTAACTAGAGAGGTACAAAGAAATGCTGGTATGACCCATGTCGGAAGAATACATTCAAAAACAGGTTTGATCTACAAAGTTTAAAGTTGCAGATTACTAACTTAATTTTTGCTTGATGGACAGTTACTCACTTGTATAATTATTTCCAGTACTACAGTCTCAATTCTACGAGCCTGGCTAGACCAGTGCTCAGAAGACTTCCGCCAAGTTCCAAATTACACACGCCTCTGGAAGGTTATTGCCTACTTGAGGCAGATGATGCCAGGATCTGAGCTTGAGCAACAGGCACAGAACCTCCTTGATCAGTTTCAGAAGGAAGAATCAGGAGAACAGGAGCTTGACAGTAAGATATTAATTTTTGCATTGCAAAGATAAAAACTGCTTGTCAAAACAACAGAGGTAGAATGGAATTTTACTGTCTTGGGGGCCAGAAAATAGGATGAACTGTTCAAAAGTCCACTGACTTCAGCAAGGCCAGGAAATTCTACTGGGGTGGGTGGGTGATGGTTGCAAATATTTTATCGTGATTGCAAATACTAGTGTGAAGCTTATTTTAATTTCATCTTTCAAAACTTATTTATGCCATACACATGAAATAACATCAGAATTATGGACCTCCAATCCTTCTACGACCCCGTTTTCCTTCCCACTGTGCCAAAACCAGAACAATATCAGAGCTCTCTGCTCCTTCCTCGAATGGAGACCCATCCACTACCTTACCATACCTGAGCAAGCCTGTCCTAATTCTGAACAACTTCTCCGTCAACTCCATTCACTTTCTCCAAATAATTAACTGCGTGAGTCCTAGTTATGACTGCATTTTTGTTTTTGCAGGACCAAGTGGATCATTCATTTTTCCAGTCCTACATGGGGCCCCTCCCTTATCTCATTTTTCCTGTATGTTGATGACTGCTCCAGCCATGATCTGGGAAATTTAATGGACCTTGTTTTTGAATTCCACCCTTCTCTCACCTTCACCAGGTTCATCTCTGAGAAAAATCAAGGGAAGGAAGAATCAGAGATGAATCCAGTTTCTGGATTCAGCCTGTCAATTAATATTTGCCACAACTACATTGACTACATTTTTTGCACTGCTTTCTACATAGAACATAGAACAGTACAGCACGGTACAGGCCCTTTAGCCCTTAATGTTGTACTGAGCTTTGTCCGAAACCAAGATCAAGCTATCCCACTCCCAAGAGTTCTGGTGTGCTCCATGTGCCTATCCAATAGCTGTTTGCAAGTTCCTGAAGTGTCCAACTCCACTATCACAGCAGGCAGTCCCATTCCACACCCCAACCCCTGAGTAAAGAACTTAGCTCGGGCATCCCTCCTATATCTCCCACCAAGAACCTTTTATAGTTATGCCCCCTAATAACAGTTACATCCACTCAAGGAAATAGCCTCTAAATGTCCACTCTATCTATCCCCCTCATCATCTTATAAACCTCTTAAGTCGCCTCCCATCCTCCTCTGCTTTAAAGAGAAAAGCCTCACCTCCCTCAACCTTTCCTCATAAGACCTACCCTCCAAACCAGATAGCATCCTGTAGTCTCTCCAATGCTTCCACATCCTCATAGTGAGGTGACCAGAACTGCACACAATTTTCCAAATGCAGTCTCACCAAGGTCCTGTACAGTTGTAGCATAACCCCACGATTCTTAAATTCTAACCCCTGTTAATAAACGCTAACACACTATAGGCCTTCTTCACGGCTCTATCCACTTGAGTGGCAACTTTCAGAGATCTACGGATATGAACCCCAAGATCTCTGTTCTTCCACATTCCTCAGAATCCTGCCGTTGACCCTGTAATCTGCATTCAAATTTACCCCACCAAATTGAATCACCTCACACTTCTCAGGATTAAACTCCATCTGCCATTCTTCGGCCCAGCTCTGCATCCTATCAATGTCTCTTTGCAGCCTATAACAGCCCTCCACCTCATCCACTACTCCACCAATCTTGGTGTCATCAGCAAATTTACTGACCCACCCTCAGCCCACTCCTCAAACTCATTAATAAAGATCACAAATAGCAGAGGAGCCAACACTGATCCCTGTGGTACACTGCTGGTAATTGGCCTCCAGTCTGAAAATTTTCCAATTTCCTGTAAGGACTCATTCCATTCTCCCAGTTTCTTTGACTCCGTTACATCTGTTCTGCTGATGCAACCTTCCACATCAGTGCTTCTGACATAAATCAGGATCGCCATCCAGAGTGGTTGATCGACCACTTCACTGTGCCCAGTCAACTTCACACATTTTTTTTGTTCTCACCCCTTTCCCTCCTTCCAGAGCAGTAATTAATAGGGTCACCTTGCCCTTGCCTTCCTCCGGATCGTTCTCATTTTTTTTGCCAGCTCCAGCTTAATACTACCACAAAGTACATCTTCCCCTGCCCTCCCCTTTCAGTATTCCAGTCACCACTAACACATGTCCAGCACTTTTGTGTATTCACAGGAGATGCTACACCTGTACTTGGACCTTTTCCTTTCTCCACATCCAAGACCCCAGCCATTCTTACCAGGTGAAACAATGATATTACTTTTACTCTGAGAGAGGAGGGCAGGGGAAGATGTACTTGGTGGTGGTATCAAGCTGGCAAAAAAAAAGATCCAGTGGAAGGCATGGGCAGGGTGATCCTATTAATCAGTGTTCTACCAATACTGTTTGCTGCTCAGTAGAGAGGGCCAAACTGGGTGATGACTTTGCAGAAACATGACCATGAGTATCCTGTCAATTGTCATTTCAATTCACCACCTTGCTCCCACCTTTCTGTCCATAGCATGCTGTGATGTTCCAATGAAGACTGATACAGGTTAAGGAACAACACCTGATCTCCACACAATATAGCACTCAACACACAACTTGGATAATAGCCTGTGACTCCTTTTTTTTGCTGAATTGTTTTTGATTATGTTGCAATTGGATGACTGCTATATCATTCATCCCTCACTTGGACACAGCTTTTGTTTCTTTATTCTACACATTATCACTCTAGCTATTGCATCAAAATCTTTTGTTTATTTCTCCTCGCCACCCTTTCCTTTTGTTCCTCCCTTAAAAATCTTAATTCCGACGATAAGTCATTGATCTGAAGCAGTCTCTCCACACACTGCCAGTCTTGCTGAGCATTCTAGCATTTGTCTTTTTAACATTGCACCAGAGCCACTTTCACTTCGAACCTCCATTCAAAAGAATCAGTTTTATTTGTTATGTTGGAAATACTCCAGTCAGCTTTTTGTGCAACGTTTAAACACTGAAGGAGTTAGAAAACCATTGGTGCATGGATTATTACAATTTGCTGGGCGGAGAAGTGCTGAGAAATGAGATTGCAGCTAATGGATCCATTTGAGAGTTGGAACCAGCACCGTCACCTTTGGCCAAATGGTTGACCTGTGTTTCACTTTGAAACATCTACATGAACATACTTTGATAACTGCCAGTTAAACTACTCTACAACTCAATGGTAACTCAAAAGATAAAGGTTTTCAGTCTCTCTGAAAGATAAAAAGGTTTAGTTATACACTGGATTGTAATGGAATTAATGAACTTGGTACAATGATATTTTAAAGATTACCAGATCTTAAAAAAAACACTATTGACAAATTGTAATCACCAACATGCAATACATGTTGTTACAGGAACACCGTTTTACCCACATATACTCCAATTGAGTATTCTGCCAGGTTGGAAGAATCATTTCCGAATGGTGTGGTGTTGTGAATTAGTTTATTTATGTGTATTGTGTAAAGCTTTTCACATTACTGGCATTCTTAAGTAAACTAATTCAGAACATCCGCTGACCATAGGTTCATGCAGAGTTATGCCCAGTGGTTTTGAAATTCATTTGGGTTTCCTTTCTCATTTTTTTGAAATTGTTTCTGAATTCTGAATTTATAATTAAGCTAAGCTTGTTTAAAAATGAATCAGAGTTGAGTGTTGTGCTGACATTGACTGGAAGAGGGTCTTTTTTTTTATTGTGGTGCCAGATACTTATTTTCCATTTCAGTCTTGACCTTTTGTAAAGCCTGTATCTGTCAAAGTATCAGAAAGGCTTTTCCAGAACTTTCAGTGTTTCTGGAAAGGACTCTGAAATGTTTCCCTCTCCTTCTCTAACCCCAATCTTTTCCTGCCCCCTCCTTGCACTACCAATTTGAGGCGTTATGATTACAGAATACACAAGTGCAAGATATACATCATGCAACCTGAAGAGGAAGATGCACTATGATCTGATTTTTGCCTGGCAGCATTTATTACGACCTATTGGCAATTTCTTCTAGCTGTTGCTATCAATGGTATCTTTATTACATTCTGTGACTTGCTCTATGACAAAGTTTTGAAATAAGAACATACTAAGTGTGGTGGAAGATTTACTCAGACACAGATTAGCTTCCCATCTATCAGGACTGCTGAATGAGAACACATCAATAAATATTTTCTTGCTACTCAAGTGCTCTCCATTAAGAGACTTTGACTGTAACATTGTTGAAGATTAATTTCACTGAATCTAGATTGAAAAAATACAGCTGTAAGAACATTTTAAACCAGTGCTAGATTTCTAATTGTGCATATTTGAGAAGTGTATTGTTTTTAGAAATTTTAGTTAAGTGCCATGAACTTTGGGCACAAAATAAATGTCTCCTTTCAATTGTACAGATAGTAACTATGGAACCATCACTTTCCGACTGGGAGAGGAAGGGGATGTAGAGATAGGGGGAGTTGATGAGAAACAGGACATCCTCTCCTTCCCGTCAGACATTGTTGCAGAGCAGCTGACATACATGGATGCTGTGAGTAAACGTGGACTTGGGGCCATTCTGTAGGGACCAGTTGCCCTCTATGCTGCGTGTGATGTTTTGGATGGCAGTCAGTGATCCAATTTCTCTTCACATAATTAGCAGTCACTATAACTGAGTTCACACACAATGCAGTGTCTAAGACACCAGAGCATGTTTGACATGTGACCTCAGTAACAAGATTGGAATATCTTTCAATGAAAACTTCAACTTTGTTTCTCTGAAGGTGAAAGTCATGTGAAACAAGTAGCCTTGGGGGTGACTGAAAACCCCTTTATTATTAACATCTCCTGTTAAACTTCTCTGCATTGTGTAATGGTATTGCAGGATTAAAGCTGCAATGTTCACAGCTGACATAAAAATGGTAACAAATATGAGCAGACCAGTGTAGTTTCCTTTTTAGTTTTCAGATAAACACTGATACAAGTCAGGCTTGCATGGAAAAAGCTTGGCAAATTTTTCATGGTGTATAGCAGTCAAAGTGCAACCAGTCCGCTTGAGTAACCTAGAGAGTTACAGCATGGAAACAGGCCCTTCAGCCCAATTTGTCCATGCCACTCAGCTTTTAACCATTAAGCTAGTCCCAATTGCCCATGTTTGGCCCATATCCCACTCGACCAGTCTTACCCATGTAACTACCTCTGGCAACTCGTTCTAGATGCCCACCACACTTTGGGGGAGTGGGAGGGGGAGGGAAATTGCCCCTTTAGACCCATTTGTATCTCTCCCTTCTCACCTTGAACCTATGCCCTCTAGTTTTAGACTTCCCAACTTTGGGAAAAGATGTTGACTATCTACCTGATCTGTGCCCCCCTGTTTTATAGACCGCTAAGATCTCCCTTAGCCTCCTCTGCTCCAGGTAAACAAAGTCCCAGCCTCTCCTTGTAATTCAAACCATAATGTCCCAGTACCACCCCAGTCAATCTTTTCTACACTTTTTTCCTAGTTTAATAATATCCTTTCTATAATAATAGGGTGACCAGAATGGTACATAGTATTCCAAGTATGGCCTTACCAATGTCATGTACACGTCCCAACTGCTGTATTCAATGTTCTCATTTATGATGAGACCAATTTAACATATGCTAATGGAGGGTGCAAATAGGCTGTAAAATGAGTCTTTTGCCCAATCCCATCTTGACAAGTTACGTTAAAATTGCAACCTATGGTTGTCTCAAAATAAAATGTTTTAGAAATCTGTTTAATTGAAATGCCTAGTCTATGCAGGACATCTTACTTTTTTAGAATATTGGGAGAGGGCAGCTGTTTAACAGTAACACATTCTATAAATTGGCTTCCTTTAGTCCAGATCAGCTATTCTCCTCTCCAAACATCACTGGATCCAGGTAATAAAGTACATGCTGCTTTAGCACCCTGAACCCACTCACCTACTTCAACTACATGCTGCCTCTGGCAATATGATCTGCAGACATGGGAGTTAGCTTCGACAGGCACTTTGATGCCTAACTCTACCTCTCTGCCATTTTTCTTGACCTTTCGCCTTGTCACTTGCATTGTTAGACTGGCAGTTCATTCAGTTGTGCATGAACAAGCCATAAATTTCCCAGCATTGATCATGGAGGAGAATGGAGGCATAGTCCATCTTCAGCTGGCACTAGAAACTGCATGCTTTCCCAGTCACTATCTCTGATTAAAAACAAACTGTCTACAGCATGCAGAAGTGTCACTTTTAACCCCATTGCACAAAGAATTCAGTTCAATTCTAATACTGCCTGCTTTTGGTCATAGTACAACCAATCTTCCACTGAAGCCATTGTTCATGCCTTTCATTTCCATATCCAAAACTCTTCACGAGCTCCTCCAAAACTCTTGACACTGTATCCTATCAGCACAAATTCACTACTTCTCCAACTCTAGTATTTTCTGCCTATATTCCATGCTTGCATTTCCTCCCCAAATCTCTTCTGCCTCTTCCTGCTATGGCCTTTCTTAAAACATACATCTTTGACTAAGGTTTTAGTAAACCTTCCTAATATTGCCCCTTGTTTCTGGCTATGTCTTGAATCCCATCTCCATATGATTGAGTAATATAGTTGTAGCTGTTGTGGTTCACTCTCACCTTTTAATTTGAAGATCTCATTAAGTGTTACCAAATATTTTAATTGGTGTGTGAGAGGCTCTTGTAAAGTAGATAATCTGGTCAAAAATAATCCGTCACTCACTTATGGGGTAGAAATTTGTCTCAGGTGGTGGTGCAAATTATGTGGTATTGGATTAGCCACTCATATATACACCATCCAATGTTAGCAGGCAGCTGAACAGATCCTGCATGTTTCACTCCACTAATGCCTATATCTGTGAGAATTATACACTGTCACTGTCTAACCTTTGTATTTTAGTTTTAAATGTACAAAGCAGTGAAGCTGGTTGACCATTACCTGGGCAAGTTTTGTTTGCACTTTAGTGTTCAAAAGGTCTATGGTAGTAAAAACATCTTTAGTATTCATTTTTATTTTTGATCAGTACCTGTTCAAAAAGGTGGTCCCCCATCATTGCCTGGGATACATCTGGTCCCAACGGGACAAAAAGGAAATCAAACATCTAGCACCTACAGTCCAGGCTACCATCACTCAATTCAATCTCGTCACTAAGTGTGTCATTGGTACCATATTAAAGGACCTCCAGTCGAAACCACAGCAGAGGGCTAAAATAATTGACAAGTGGATTCACATTGCTCAGGTATGACATTGTCTATCGATCTCTATGCAAAAGGCAAAATCCCACAGGGATGTGGAAGGCCGCATGCAAGCAATTTGGGTTGGGTGTTAACAAGTACAGAAAACCTCATGGATAGTGGGTGAGGGAGGAGCAGTGAGGTAGGTTTTTGACAAAGAAAAGTTGATTGCTTCTGTAGAATGTTGAATTATGGCAATCATAATTCCCACAGTGAGTTTGGAAGGTGAAATCAGTATAATTTGCTTTTGTAAACAAAACCCAGTATGTGCTGAACATTGTATCCTTTGGCTGCAAATAACAGAGTAAGCTGAGTAAGCAGCCCCTTCTTAATTTGCAGTACCTATTACAGAAGCTGTTTGCCAGCTCCTGTGCATTAGAGATCCTGTAGTCATATCACAATCTGGCATCATTTAATTATATGAAATGTATGGCGGCCATGTGACTGCCCTGCGTTTTTAAAGATCTAAAGCCACTGTTGGTTGAGCTCTGGGTCAAGACCTCTGCCCAGTTTTCAACCTAGGCTTTATTTTTCCTCAACGAAATCAAATAGTTAATAAAGCTGCAGGATGTCTAAAGAGGAAGAGGTTGGTGTTATGTACCTAACAGGTCATGCCTCTGCTAATGCTTGTATTTGAATATTAACAAGTCACGTGAAGGAACAATGCAAACTGATTTCAGGTTATTAATTGCATTTCCGCAATGAAGTTGAGTATTACAGTTTGTACTTTGCATCCCTTCCCCTTCTGGCTGTAATTAATGTTTATATTTTATTCTTCCTTTCCATCAATTCTTGCTGGTGAATGACCCCATGCCCGAGTGACTTCCCTCCAGCATCTTCCAAATTGGCTGTTCATCACACGCAGAGGCAGGGGATGGGGGGATTAAAAGAGATTGGGAGCAGGTCCTCTTTTAGGTCAGCAATAGAGGCAGACTGGGTCTAAAATTATCAGTGCCAGTTTGGTATTCTGTTTTCCTGCTCATTTTGGGGAAGGTGGGTTTGAGGCTCAGCAAGGGTGCCCACCTTGGTTGCGCTCTTTAAGATCATTGACAGGAGGTTAAATGAGATTTTCCACTCGGTCTCCAGTTTCACAACATGACAGGTACAGTTCAATTGGCTGCAGCCTGGCAGACACCCAGTGGCAGTCTCGCATGTATACTCCAGGTAGGCAGACAGGTCCTCCCTGCCTAACTGGGTACTAGCACAACCAAAGGCCACCCTGTAGAGGCAGTCCCATCCTGTTGGTGGCCTTTGCTGCTTTATCTATAATGAAATCAGATTTTTTGTTTTTTTTTCCATTTTGAAACACCTTCTATTACTTATCCTTGGCAACAGCTGGCTGTTCCCCTCGAGCTGGAAGGCTGATGCCCCTCTAGGTTTGAAAGCCTGCCTGGGATCCCTGTCTCCATGCCTTTTTCAAGTGGGTACTTCCATAAAAATCACACATTTTCACAAACCCTCACCCAGCCTCTCAACCAGGTGGTTTTGGAACCTGGCAACAGTCCCAGATCCTGTTTCCTGCCCTCGGGAGCAGGAATTATGACTGATTTAATTTCTCCCGCTTCCTTTTGTAGAGTCAAGTGTATGGTGGGCACTGCTGCTGCTATCCTAGTTGAGATCAGCTAACTTGGATATCAACAGTTTTATTTTAGTCAAAATGTAGTCAATAAAAATGTACTCAATTTTCTGATTTATATGTTTTTTTTAAAAGATTATCTTGTGCTGCCTGTACTACCCTTTTTACTCTTTGTTAGAAATTACAATATTTGTCACCAATTCATCAGCCTAACAAAATGGGCAGAGGCTTCCCCTCTCTTCTTCTCTTCCCTCCCCTCTTCCCCTCCCCCTCTCATACCCTCTTCCCCTCTCCCCTCCCCGCTTCCCCACTCCCCCTTCCCCTCTCCTCTTCCCCCCTTCCCCCTCTTCCTCTGAAACACACCATCTGACCACAGCTGAAGAGAGTGTGGTAGAGGAAAAATAAGGGAGTAACGAGCGTGAAATGTGACAATGTTTTTCTGTAATTTGTTTTTGCTGCTGTTATTTTCACAGCCGAACTTCTGTTCTTGTCAGCAAATGGGAGCTGCTGTTACTTACACAGAACTCCTTTGTTTTCCAACAGGAATGTAGGATCTTGAAGAATTTTTCATCTCTGTATGCGATTGTGTCTGCAATGCAGTCAACTCAAATATTCAAGTTGAAGAAGACTTGGGCATTCATATCAAAGTAAGTTCCTTTTCCACAGTAGCTGTGAAATATTTCTGATAAACATACAGTACTGGATAGCAAGTTCTACGTGTGTCAGTAAGACTACCAGAGGTACTTGCTGTGCACTCCTAATAATTAGCTAATTGTCAGAATTGATCTTCCTTTGGCTAGTGCCAGGGACCTGGGTTCAATTTAGGCCTTGAGTGACTGTGGCGTTTGCACATTCTGTGGCTGCGTGGTTTTTCTCCTTGGTGTCCGGTGCGACTAGCAGGATAAATCCATGGAGTTAGGACCTAGATTAGATTGTTATTGGTGCAGGTTGGATGGGCTGAATGGCCTCCTTCTGCACTGTAGGAATTCCGATTCTTAATAAAGCTGTTCAGCTTGAACTTTAAATTATTGTGCTCCCAAACTGATCTGCTCTTAGATAAAACCTGCCACAATTCGCCTAGAATGATGCTGTGCCAGCCATATAAGACGGTGGATAAAAGCAAATTCCTGTGGATGCTGGAATCTGAAAAGAGCTGAACATTCAAAGGGTCATCTGGACTCAAAACGTCAGCTCTTTTCTCCCCTTACAGATGCTGCCAGACCTGCTGAGATTTTCCAGCATTTTTCTCTTTATTGATTTCATTTAGAATGCTGGAAGTACAGAAAAGTCAGTCTTTTATCTCCTGAGGAAGTGCAATAAACCCTTGAGAGCATACACATGTAATTTTTATCTCTGTGCTGCAGACAATTTAATCCTGTTTGCATTTTTGAGTTTCTTGGCAGTTTCTCTTGCTGCCAATAATATTTGCCAAAGGATAGCTAATCCGATTCATTAACATTAAATTCTGTAAAACTCCCAAAATGCTCATCATCCTCCATTGTATTTGTTACCTGTTTGTAGATGTTGGAGTCCTTGGCAGCCATTAGTTAATCTCCTTCTATTCCCTCATGAGTAATTTGTCTCATTCTCTTGACTAGGCACAGTACATCAATGTTTCATGAGCTTTCAGATATATCCTTCAATGAAAATAATTCTGTGACAAGTAGAGACCTGCTAATGAAGGTAAGATGTTGCATGTGGCTCAATGGATCTATTTTAGTGAGCTGTTCAATGTTTTAAAGCAAGTAATAAATAGTATCTATAATGAGTTAAACTAGTGGCTGACTGCATGTGAATGTTGTCAACCAATGAAGCAATAAGTGTACTAGGTGGTCTGGCTTGGCTTAAGCATTCAAAGCCTGTCGGATGCTAACTTTTTTAATAAACATTTAATGTGGGTATGCTGCCAAGAATACAACCTAAGTATATCTTAGAAATTTGAACTTGAAGGATAAAGTGAGACTTGTGCCAATGGATTTTTGCTTTGTGCACTGAGGGCATGTAATTAAAACCCAAAGTGGAAGAGTTACAGATTCGATTGGTTCCCTTAAGTATTTATTTGTTAAATTTTTACCTGTTTTTCTTGTTTGTCCTCTATAATAAGGATTAGTTGTTGCATGAGAACTGGGGCAAATTTGTAATCCGATTGCTTTATTTGTTATATTTCAAATTATAGTGACCTAATTTCATATAGTTTGTATCAAAACAGACACCAATCACAGCATCTGGAAACATTGTGCTTTTATTTTGTTTTAAGAGAGCCACGTACTCCAGGAATACTGAATTACTGAAATATTAACACATAGAAATTTACAGTGATGAAGGGGCCACTCGTCCCATTGTGTCCATACTGGCTGATTTGTAGCCATCAGTCTAATCCCACTTTCCAGCTCTTGATCTGTAATTTTGATAGGTGTACATGCAAGTAGTTAGAGGATCGCTTGTCAATACCAGTGAGTTCCCAAACCCTGCCACTATTATTAGAACCATAGGAATATCCACCCCCACTATTCCACACCCTTGTGGTTTCGAGTGAGTCCTGCTCTTTTATCTGCACTAGTTCTTAATGTATTCTGAAAAAGTCTTTGGGTTTCTTTGATTTACTTACCAATATCTTGATGCCCTCTCTTTACTTTCCTAATTTCTTTTTAAGGTCACCTGTACACTTTTTTTTTACTCCTCCTAGATTCTTCATAGCACTGAGCCTTTGGTATCTGTCAAGAGCTTCCTTTTCTTTCTTTCTCCTAAGCCTCTTGACAGCCAGTGGCTCTGGATTTGTTAGTCCAGTTTTTTTGAGGGACATATTTGACCTAAACTCTTGTTATCTCTTCCTTGCCTGCCTCCCATTGAGAGCTAAGACCAGTTGAATAACAACTCCTTTTCTCTGATGTGCTTATCAAGAATATTGGATGATCGTTAATGATTTTGCCAGGATATTTTTGAAAGTTCTAGTGGACAGCCAAGTATAGCAGAGTCCTCCACCAGAAAAAAACAAGCCCAACTAGGAATGCACACTCACCATGTTTTGGATAGGGCTTGCAACACCTAACTCTCGGTATCTGAGAAGGACCAAAATGCATTCGGTCAAATTGAGGGGTTTGACAGGATTGCCTGTTTTAATATGTGTTTGACATGATTTTGCAATGCCATGCTGTGGTTGTACAAAGTTGATGTGACTATTTATTGGCTTGCTAGATTTTGGCAGTGTGACAATAATTCAGTTCATCTGAATGGATTTTGCCTTTTCTAAAAGAACATGATTCAGCTCAAGCACATGTTGTTGCACTTCTAGGAATTGCAGCTACATTCTTCTCCTTCTACCCTTTTCACCACCGTGCCTGTTTTTAGTGCTTGGCTCCGTGAGGAGCATTTTTATTTCCCCACTCTCAGGCACTCCCTTTCAAACATGTCTTCTTTGATTTGAATTAGTGTCCAATAGGATGGGAGGCAGTAAATCTATGCTAATATTGTAACAATCAACACTGATACTTGTGTTTTGAAGAAAATGGTGATCTCATAAAGCATTTGTCCATCTCTGGGGGACTGTAACCCCAAATTAGATACAGATTTTATCTTGAAGTGCTTCCAAAGTTGTTTTTTACTTGATTAAGCTGATTGGCCTAGTAAATGACATGCAGGAGGCCTAAACCTGATTTTGCTTCTCCCTGTATATTTTCCTGCATATTTTCAGTTGAATAATTGGGCTGAATGGTCAACATATTAGTCAAGAAGAAGGTACAATCCCAAAATTCGTAACTTGTGGGTTGCAGGAAGTGTTCAGTTTGTCTCGTGCTGTTTTAAAAAATATTAAGGCACTCCAATGTCATCTGTACATACAATAGTACATCCTGGCATATTTATCATCACTTGGGTATCAGGAAGCCATTGTTTCTCACTCCTGCCGTAAGCTCCCTCCTTTGCTCAGACTGAACTGGACAGTGGAAAAACTTTGGCTTTCTGTTTTATCTAGACCTATATCCTACATGAACTCCATCACCAAGACCACTTGTTTCTTTGCAGCATCTTGTGTCCCACATCAACTTAGTCCCAGTGTCCTTGCAATTTTTAATCTTTACATTTGATTGGATACTTCCAACACCCCACTTCTGACTAGCCTTAAGTCCAACTTTGTACCTCATCCTTGACTTGTTTCTCCCTGCTTCTCTCTAACTTGAGGAATGTTCTGAAAAGCTTTATTTTGAATCAAAATTTCAGCAAACTCTCCTAATGTTTGTGCTCATGGTTTGTGCTCATAGATTAATATGCTTAATTTCTCCAACTGATAAAGTGATTAGTTACATTATAAATTTCGAGGTGCCAAATTATCCCACATGCTTCATTGTGTACAGAGCAGAAAATAATCAAGCATGGGTTGTTGCTTAATTCCTAATCAATTTTGGAGGTAGTCAAAGCATTTGTCTTCTGAATTCGAAGAGGACTGTGTAATATTTTTGTTAGGACTAATCTGTCAGGCACCCTGATCCATAAGCACATTTGAAAAGGAGCAGCAGTAGGTCATTTGGCCTCTTGAACCTGAGCTGCCATTCAATAAAATCATGGTTCATGTTTTTATGGGCTCAGCTCCACCTCCCCATAATCCTTAATTCCTTTACTGTTCAAAAATCTATCTATCTATGCTTGCCTTAAAGACAAACATTCAACAAGGTAGCCCCAACTGCTTCACTGGGCAGGGAATGCCACAGATTCATAACTGTCTGCTGGGGAATTCCCCCACCCCCCAGCCCCACCCAGAAACCCTAGGTAAAAATTTCAAACTGCAATTACCCTGCAATGGGAGCCATCCAAAAGTACAATATAAATAGCAAACTTTGGTTCCAACTGTCTTACAATCGTTTCCCAGAAGAAGTCAGAATTAAAACCACTTCTAACTTCTGGATAACTATAAAGTACAATATTCACTCTGAGCCCCACCATTGACAACCCAACCCCCATCCTGCTGCTCCCCAATTCTACCCACTTGTCTTACAAACTTACCTTCTCCATGTCTTTCCCAATGTGGCTGGACCTTTTAAACTTGCCTGCTTTATGACAACTAGAGCTGTAAAAGAAGGTGTGGTTTTCCTTTCTCTCCAACTCTCTGCCTGTGGCACCTGCAAATATAAGAAATGAGTTCAAATCCGACCACAGAAACTAGGGATTTAGTTTCATGCCTATTGATTTGAATTTATCAGATTGTTGTAAAAACCCATCTTATTCACAAATGTCCTTGAGGGTAGAAAATTGGTTATCCTTATCTTGTCTGCCCTACATGTGACTCCAGATCCACAGCAATATAGTTAACTCAACTGCCCTCTGAAATGGCCTAGCAGCTGTCAAGAGAATGGCTTGCCACCACCTCGAGGGCAATCAGAAACAGACCTTTCTAACAAAATCACAAACAGAATTTGCGATTCAAATGCCCTCAATTACATCACGCCGCAAAATTAGAGCAATTAATTCTGCCGTCGACAGGCGATCCAGTCTCGAGTGCATCACCCAGAAAGTGTTCTCATTTGTGTTCTAATCTGAGACTGGCATTAATGATCAGCTTTTGTGTTCATTTGGTTCTCAATATGGGATAAATTGCAGTTTCACTTCAAAATATCGCAGGTTGAAATTGGAATTTGCCCAACATGTTAGCACAAGCCTTCAGATTTGCTATGTAATTTATAAAAACACGAGGCTTTGGGGTTAAGATCTCACTTGGTGTCACATTGGCCAGAGTTCATAATTGATTTTTTTCCTAAATCTTCAGGAAGAAACTTTAAAGTTTGCAAACCTTGACAGCCGTGTGAAAGATAACCAAAAGCGGGGTCAGAAATGGCTACAGATGCAGAAACAAATGGTGTGTCATCTAGTCATTCCAAGACTTAACAGTTCTCAGATTGAATTCAAATAGTGATTCATCTTTACGTAATTCTTTGCTCTAAATGAGGCTATTAACCATTTCTCCTTTCTATTTCCAATGAGGACGCCACTGTTGCTGTTTGACTGGTTGCATTTTAAAAGCTATAATTATTGGGACGGTGCTGATGTTTATAAATATAATCATGTATTGACAACCAATGTATCATTTGAGATCTAAATTGTTCCACATTTAAGATGATCCAAAGCTAGTATGGGCAGAATCTTCGTCATGGTCTAAAGGGTAAAGGCAGTATTCTGACTCAATCACTGCTGAGTATACTGATGTTCACAAGGGTAGAAATTGGGGCTCCCATTTGGTCACCTATTTTAGGATAAGGAAGAAAGAACTAAATTCCGTACAGAAATAGGTAATTAGTGTCAGCTCAAGTCTGTTAGGCTGAATGGATTAGTTCTGGGGATGGATGTATAATCCTGTGAAAGATTTTGCAGGTCAATGCACTGGATTGGAAGAATGAGATGGAATCTCAGTGAAATGCAAGGTTGAGGATTTGGCAGGAAATCTATACACGGAAGAGCTGTGGACACTTGGTTGAAGATCAATAGATTTGAACTCAGGAAATCAAGGGAGATAAGAATCAAGCCAAAAAGTGGAGTTGAAGACAGTCACTTATTAACTTATTGAATGGTGGGAGCTGTAGGGTCTACTCTAGTTGTTACTTGTGTTCTTTCTGCTATAAAATAACACAACTAGTTGGCACTGCTGATAGCTGACCATTAGCTCCTTCTGGAAAGCTGCATATCTGATCATTATTTAAGGACTGCAGTGCCTTTTGATAGAATAAGATACCAAAGGTTATCCTCAAGATCACCATATGAAGAGAAGTTCCAGCCATGAATTTCTGGTAACAAAGGAGAAAAAGAAACTAAAGTGATGGAGGATAATATAATGTTTTGCCTGCACTTACAATTAAGTGGTAATTTGGGGTTAATATTGGCAAATGTTGTATTTGACCAACGCTGTTTACATTTTTATTATTGTTTTGTACATAATTACTTATCACTTAAATATTCACCATTAGCAAGAATGGGTAATCTATTTATAACCCCTGATATGTGAGAGAATTCCCAACCTTCAAGTGATTGATATTGATCAACTCAACATGGGAGATCCAGCTCTAGCTTTCCATCCCATGGTATGATCTGTAATTAAATAGACTCAAGTGTTCAGGTTGCAAACTGATTTAGTTACGTACAAAAGGGAGCGGTTTTAAGTATGGATAGTATGTTTAGGAAATGTGACATGCATTTAAAATGGATTAAACAATTTTGCTCCTCTTTTATAGGGTGTGATGCAGGGAACTGTGCCCTACCTGGGGACTTTCTTAACTGATCTAATTATGTTGGACACTGCTCTTCCAGATTATATTGATGTAAGTCTCTTTACATAAGAACATAAGAAATAGGAGCAGGAGTAGGCCATCTAGCCCCTCGAGCCTGCCCCGCCATTCAATAAGATCATGGCTGATCTGAAGTGGATCAGTTCCACTTTCCCGCTCTCTTCCCATAACCCTTAATTCCCTTGTCTGTCAAAAACCTATCTTCCCGTGTCTTAAATATATTTAGCGAGGTAGCCTCCACCACTTCAACGGGCAGAGAATTCCAGAGATTCACCACCCTTTGAGTGAAGAAGTTCCTCCTCAACTCTGATCTAAACTGCTCCCCCCCACTTATCTTGAGGCTGTGCCCTCTAGTCCTGCTATCCTTTCTAAGCGGGAAGAATCTCTCTACCTCTACCCTATCCATCCCCTTCATTATCTTATACGTCTCTGTAAGATCCCCCTTCATCCTTCTAAACTCCAACGAGTACAGACCCAGTGTATTTAGTCTCTCTTCATAGTCCAACCCCTTCATCTCCGGTATCAGCCTAGTGAACCTCCTCTGCACTCTCTCCAAGGCCAAAGTATCCTTGCGCAAATGCGGCGACCAAAACTGCACACTGTACTCCAGCTGCGGCCTCACCAGTGCCCTGTACAGTTGCAGCAAGACCTCCCTGCTTTTATATTCTATCCCCCTCGCTATAAAGGCCAGCATTCCACTTGCCTCTTTGATCACCTGCTGCACCTGCAGACTGGGTTTTTGTGACTCATGCACAAGGACCCCCAGGTCCCTCTGCACCATAGCATGCTGCAGCTTTTCACCCTTTAAATAGTAATCCCTCCTACTATTATTTCTGCCAAAGTGGATAACCTCACACTTGCTAACATTGTACTCCATCTGCCAGGTCCTTGCCCACTCGCTCAGCCTATCCAGATCCCTCTGCAGCCTTTCCACACCCTCCGCGCAATTTGCTTTTCCACTCATCTTCATGTCATCAGCAAATTTCGTCACCCTACACTCAGCCCCCTCCTCCAGATCATCTATATAAATGGTAAATAGCTGAGGCCCCAGCACCGATCCCTGCGGCACTGCACTAGTCACCAACCGCCAATCAGAATAGCACCCATTGATACCAACTCTCTGCCTCCTATTAGACAACCAATCCTCTATCCACGCTAACACCTTACCCCCAACTCCATGCACCCTAACCTTCTGAAGCAACTTTTTGTGAGGCACCTTATCAAACGCCTTTTGAAACACCACATCCACTGGTTACCCTCTGTCTACCTCACTAGTCACATCCTCATAGAAATCCAATAAACTCGTCAAACATGACTTTCCCTTAACGAATCCGTGCTGCGTCTGCTCTATCAAACCACTCCTTTCCAGGTGCCTTGCTATTTCTTCTTTGATGACGGATTCAAGCATTTTTCCAATTACAGACGTTAAACTAACCGGCCTATAATTCCCTGCCTTTTGTCTGCTACCTTTTTTAAATAGCGGCGTAACATTCGCCGTTTTCCAATCTTCCAGCACTTCCCCGGAATCCAGCAAATTTTGGTAAATAATCACTAAGGCACCCACTATCACCTCTGCCATTTCCTTCAGAACTTTGGGATGCATTCCATCCAGTCCTGGGGACTTGTCCACCATCAGTCCCGTTAGTCTATCAAGCACTATCTCTCTAGTGACAGTAATCGCATTCAGGCCTTAACTCCTACCATCCTTCTATCTTTAATATCCGGCAAACTATTCGCGTCCTCCTCCGTGAAGACCGAGGCAAAAAACTTATTTAAGGCCTCAGCCATTTCCTCATCTCCCACCACTAAGTCCCCCCTCTCATCCTCTAAGGGTCGAACATTCACTCTAGCCAGCCTCCTTTACAACATGTTGAGATTTTTTCTTTGCTATGATTACAGTTGTAGTGCAAGTTGCTTGGAGATGGGAATCAAAAAGACAATGAAAGAATTAATGAGACGAATGAATGAAGCACATTAAAGACAGTACATGCACGGCTTTGATTTGATGCTTTGTACTATGGATCAATCACTTGGTGATTTGCATGCAGCTTATTCACAAAGCAGCCAGTTGTGTGTAGCCCGATTTATTTTGTAGCCTAAAAATGTTATATAAATTGCACACTTTTTATTTGCGCAGGTAAGATTCTGTTAATTGGACATTGTTTTCCATTGCATTCTAAACTTTAAGTTTATTAATGTCACAAATAGGCTTACGATAATACGGCAATAAAGTTACTGTGAAAATCCCCCAATCGCCACACTCTGGCACCTGTTCGGTTCCACTGAGGGAGAATTTAACTTGACCCAAGCAGCTAACCAGCATGTCTTTCAGACTCTGGGAGAAAACCAGAGCACCTGGAGGAGACCCATGCAGAGAGGGGGAGAACATGCAGACTCCCCACAGTGACCCAAGCCGGGAATTAAACCCAGGTCCCTGTTGCTATGAGACAGCAGCGCTTGCCACTATCTCCCCTAGCTTGCCTACTTGTATAATAAACTTGGTGTTTACAAATTTGACTGCAGTAGAGGATTCTGTATAATTTTGCAAAATAATGACCTGTCAGTGCAATGCATTTATTTGTGTTGTACACAGCTACATTTTAATTTGGAGCCAGGTTTACAGGACTTGGATTTCACTCCTAAGTATCCTTTCAAGTTCACAATCTTGTAGTGTGATCTGACTGTTCGACAAGTCAAATTAATTTTTGCTGTTCTTGTTTGTCTCATATAGAATGGTTTGATCAACTTTGAGAAGAGACGGAAGGTTAGTATAAATTATTGCACCAAGCAAAACTTCGACAGTTGTATTTGGGGGGGATGGGGAGCATGCCTCTGTTATTGGGTTTGGAAGCAGAAATCCAAAACTCCAGGTCTGAAACATAAAAGTCACTAAAAATTGGATGAAGGAGGAACTTGACATGGTTGTCTTTCCGAGAAAGCTAAATGCATGGAAAAGGAATAAGAGAATGTTTGCAGTCTGATGAAGACAGGAGAGGCATAAATGCCAGCGCACAACCAGTTGGGCCAAATAGCCTATGTCTGTGCTGTTAATTTGAGTAAGAAGTCTCACAACACCAGGTTAAAGTCCAACCAGTTTATTTGACAGTAAACCCACAAGTTTTTGGGGTTTGCCCCTTCGTCAGGTGAGTAGAAAGTACTGGTCTCAAACAGAGCATATAAAAGGCACGCACAGTTTCACTATGCATCAAATCTAGCAAACAAAATGTTTTAAAATAGTTTTGGCACTATTCTAAAATCAATGACTCCGGTAAAGCAGCAGCAATTATAGTAGCTTTAAATCTCAACTTCCAATGTTTCTTTCCATGTTCTTTTTAGGAATTTGAGGTAATATCACAAATTAAACTGTTGCAGTCTGCTTGCAACAATTACAGCATCAATCCAGTCCAGAAGTTTTTAAAATGCTTTCACGGTCAACAATACTTGACTGACAAAGAAAGGTAAGAGGGTATTGCAAGCATGTGCTGATCAAACCATCAATGATTGTATAATCTTCCACCATTAGTGAGCTTGACAGTTCCCTGTTATAAATAGTTTTGTGATGGGAACCATACAGCACACAAGTTCATTCAGCCCATCTTGTTTGTGCCTGCTCAAAGATTTTTTTAAAAAAATAGCCGCCTGTTCTAATCCAACATTTTAGCAACTGGTCCGTAGCCTAACTAATTTAAAAAGGTACCAGGCTTATAACCTGAAAGTATCTGCCTCTACCAAAAAGAATTCAGACACTCACCATGCTCTGGGTGGAGAAGTCCATCTATCAATCACCTTAAATCTGTGTCCCCTGGTAATTGACCTCTCCGTTAGGGGGAGCTGGACTTTCCTCATAGCCTCAATTTTCAAGCTCTGACAACATTCTTGTAAATTTCCTCTACTCCAGAGGAATTATGTTGTTCCTGTAACATGGCAGCCAGGACGGTACATAATTCGAGTTGTGGCCTAACTGGTGTTTTATATGGGTTCCAGCATTACATCCCTGCTTTTGCAATCTATATCTTGTCCAATAACAGAAATATTCCATATGCCTTCTGTATCATAACCATCTGTATTGCCACCTTCAGCGACCCGTGGGATGGACTCCGAGGTATTGCATTTCATCTACCCCTCCCGTTTATTTCCTATTCCCTTGCATCAACTTGCACTTCAGGTTCAATTCCATTTGCCAGTTTTTCCACTCACTCAACCAAATCATTTTGGGTAGATGCACAAACACTGCTATCATATTCATGTCTTTATATCAGTATATAGTAACATGCACCAAACGAATAAGCCAATAGTTATAGGAAAAAATGAGACCCTGATTCAGAAACCATGTTTTGAGTTTCTACTTTGAACACATCTGCTGGTCCAGATGTAAACTGTGCTACTTTCTGAAGTTTCTGCTCAAACATGTTTGTGCACCACTGACTTTTATCGCACACAATTGGCCAGCATTTTGGAAAGTGATTTTTTTGTTTAAATTTATACAAAATATTTGCCTCAAAGTATTCCTTGATGTACTGCTGTTTTATTAATTATCTCAAAAACCCCAAAGTTTAATCAATATCTCATCCTCTTCCTGGGATTTGAAATAATTGAAATGGACTTGTAGAAAGCTTTTATATAGTTGCATTGAATTGCAACAGTTGGCTTCTTAGTAAATGAACAAAAAATGAGCTTAAATATTCTTGCACCTTTTACACCACCTCAGGCTGCAGACAGACCTGCTGAGCCATTACCTGGAATGATTCATTTGAGCTGGGAGTATGGCCATTTTGTGGGTGGGGGAAGCTTTTACTATTTTCCTTTTTGGAATGGATTGGTTGATTTTGGGAAGATTGCACTCGAAACATTGGCAGCACAAACTTTTGCCCTTTTAATGTTTTGTCTGTTCCCATCATTGCCAGTCAACAAGATCTGCTCCTCATTTTGGTATCTGTACTCCTAGCACATGAGTGTTAGTCACTCAGTGAATGATGGACCAACTCCTTGCATTAACAATAGGTAGCTGCCCACCATCAGCTGTGTGCACTCATGGGTCAGTTTAACTCAGTTGGCTAGATGGCTGGTTAGTGATGCAGAGCAACAGCAACAGATCAGGTCCAATTCCGATATTAGCTGAGGTCAGTAATGAAGTCCTTGCCTTCTCAACCTTGCCTGTTGCCCGAGGTGTGGTAATCCTCTGGTTAAATCACCACCAGTCAATACTCTCCATCCAAGGGGAAAGTAGTCTTTGGTCATCTGGGACTATGTCGACTTTACCTTCATGTGAAAATACAGATAAGGCCAGGAACTGCTGGCGATTTTGCAGCCTAATGCTAACTAGTGCACTTACTATTGCTTTATTTTCCTGTACCTCATGTTCAGGTTGGAAGATTTTGTTCCCTTCAGTGTGTCCCACAAAAAGGCTACGATGGTAATGGTGGCTGTCTTCTAAGAATGTCTGACACATGAAGTTAAATTCATTTCCATCTGCATTTCATGCAGTACAAAAGACTGCAGTTCCAGTAGCGAGAACCAGCAGTTAATCATTAATCAAAGTGCAGTGTTCTCCTGCCTGAAAATAAGTGCCTTTTGGAAGCAAATTAATCATTTGTGCAATTATTTTGTTTGTACAAATGAGTTTTTCAAAATATTAAGTTAATGAATATTGAATATTAAGCAAAGACATCACTTTTTTTAAATGGACCTTGTGTGAAATATGTTTATCTGCCATCCTGCAGCTATCGTGTGTCCTGTGAGCCAGAGGCAACTCCTGATGTTAGATCCACATCACCAAAACTCAGAAAGCGTATAGCGAAATGCCTCAGCCTGTAAGTATCATAAACAGAGAAGGTATCTCATCTGGTTGCTTTCTTTGAAATAAGCACCAATAGACAGACATGATGTGCATCAGCTACACCATGAATGTATATTTTAATTTGTGGCCAATATTGTTTTACTGGAGTGTGAAGATTCGGTGGTTGATAAAATTTAGTTTGAGATAATGTGATAACCGTTGGGGGTTGTTTTCGCCTCGAGCCTATATCTGTTGTCGATTAATTGACATAGGCTGATTGCTAATGACTAATCAATGACTTCATTATCATTGTATCATTTGATTGGACCAGATAGTCTTGCCTAGCAATTCCTATGTATCAAATGATAGCCAGTGTATAAATGGCTAGACCTTTTCAAATTTGCACTGAGAGGAGGAATCTCAAAAATGGATTAAAATGAAACGGCTTTGAGCATAGTTGTGTGCCTACATAATAAAAACTGAATTTAGTTGATTATTTGAATGCAAATCCAATCTACATTCCATGTTCTTTAAAGTTTACTGTTATGCGGATCAGCAAACAGCAAAACAAATCAATCTGCAACTCTATCACTGGTGATTCATGTTTGAAGATCAAATGTACAAATTAACATGCAAGTGTGTGTGCATCAAGATTACAAAGATATTTTGTTCTCAGATTGTCCCTGTCGTAGTAAAGCACCATCTTTTATTTATCTCCACATGGGCAAGGACTAAACAATGTGGAGGTTGAGGGAGAATCATTCCTTCCTACTGTGTTGTACCTTGCAAATTGTCTGTATTGCAAATTGTGATTGTTTTGGTCATAGAGAATATTGAAGTCAAGGCAGAGAAACATATATTGATTGCCTGGTATATCATCTTTCTATATAATTGGGTTGGCTTTAGTTGCATGTTATAAGTTCATAAGATATCAGAGCAGAATTAGACTCTTCGGCCCATTGAGTCTGCTCCGCCATTCAATCACCCTTCAACCCATCGCCAATTAAAAATCTGTCTAACTCCTCAAATTTACTCACTGTCCCAGCATTCACTGCACTTTGGGGTAGCAAATTCCACAGATTCACAACCCTTTGTGAGAAGTAGTTTCTCTTCAACTGTTTTAAATTTGCTACCTCTTATCCTAAGACTGTAACCTCTCATCCTAGAATGCCCCACAAGAGGAAGCATCTCTTCCATATCTACTTTATCCAAACCTTTTATCATCTTGTATACATAAGAACATAAGAAATAGGAGCAGGAGTAGGCCATCTAGCCCTTCCTCTTGACCTCCCCTCATTCCTCTCAACCTCTCCTCATTCTTCTAAATTCCAGAGAGTATAGGCCTAAACTGTTTAATCTCTCTTCATTCAGCAAGCCCCTCGTCTCTAGAATCGATCTAGTGAACAACCTCTGAACTGCCTCCAATGCCACTACATCTTTCCTCCAATAAGGAGACCAAAACAGTGCAGAGTACTCCAGGTGCAGTTTCACCAATGCCTTGTATAGTTGCAACAACACTTCCTTGTCTTTATTCTATTCCTTTAGCTATAAATGGCAACATTCCATTTGCTTTCTTTATTATCTGCTGTACCTGCATGCTAATTTTCTGTGATTCATGAATGGGATATCCCAGATCTCTCTGCATCAGAGCATCCTGAAGTCTCTCCCCATTTAGGTCATAAGTTACCTTCCTGTTTTTCTGACCAAAATGCACGACCTCGCACTTGTACACATTCAACTCCATGTGCCACATTTTAGCCCACTCTCCTAACCCATCTGTAACCATTTAAGGTTCTTTCTTCCTCATTGCAATTTACTGTCACACCTATTTTTGTGTCATCTGCAAATTCGGCTATTGAGCCTTTGATGCCTGTATTATGTTGGTTATTGTAGCTTAGTTGTTGTCACGCTCCAAGAACCAGAATGAACACTCTTTATTTGATGTCACAGGTTCTAAACTGTCTTTTCTTGCTTCCCCTATAATACTTAATGCCTATTGTCAACTCCAGGCACCTGTAGTGCTAAATCATTTTTGTTTGCATCCAGCCATCTGTGTCACACAGCAGCTATTTTGGTATTTATACTTATTTCCATGGACCAAGCTGCAGGGAATGAAAAATTGGAGCAGCCAGTGGGCATATTCAGTCATTCCCACTGTTGCAGATCCTTGAAGCAAATTATTGACTAATGCTGTGAGTGCCTGTTCAGAAGTTCTGAACAATTTTGGCTGTTGCTTTCTTTAACTAATGACATACTGAACATGGCCCACTACATTTGCCAACAGTTTTGTGCAACAGCATTAACTGTCAGTTAGATGTTTTGTGTTTTGCCTATTTGGTCCTATCATGCCAGAACACTGCCATAATTGTTGTCGTTGAGCTTTTCACAATATTGCATTTGGAACCTTTTAGGAATGGGTCTCATTTTTGTTCTGCTTCATCTGGCTCTAGTAAGAACATGCTACTTATAGTGACAATTTTATTTCTCTGATTGTCTAATGGCAGATGGCATTGATTCCTATTAAAATTAATTGCATTCATGTGGCTTATTTGTTAGCCTTGACTCAGCCCAGTCAGAGAACTAAATTCAAGTTTCATTCAAAAGATTTAAGCGTATAATCTCGCTGATTTTTCTCAGTGCAATGCTCGACAAGGTGCTGCTCTGTCAGAAGTGCAGTTTCAGATGAGACTTTTCCACAGGAGGTCCCCATCTACTCTCTCAAATGTGAAGGATCCAATGGTACTCTTCAAAGAGCAGCTGAGGACTTTTTATCAACATATATCCTTCCTCCAACATAAACGATATTAATTGATGTCCTTGGGATCCTGTACACTGCCATGTTTTGCACAGTGTGACACTGACTATACAGTCTAATTGCTTATTTGACATGAGTTCACAGATGAGAGAGAGCCTCTTAAAGCTTGACTACATCTGACTGTCTACATCCTGCACTTCAACTGTGACTCCCATCATGCTGATCCACTGCTAATTCAGGTTGAACTCAGATCCACAATATCACAGAACCCAGTTTCACCTCCTAGACATTAAACTATAGGATCCGCTACAATTAAGCAATTAACTACTTGAGCCTGAGTTCTGCTGTTTAGTAAGGTCATTGCTGATTTGTGATCAAACTCTTCCCTCCCCCACCCCCCTCACCTTTGGCATGATCCAGCATCAACCCTCATTTTGAGATGAGTGGGGTCAAAGCTTATGGGGAGAAAAAAGGATTAGGTTGATCAGCCATGATTGTGATGAATGGCAGAGCAGGCATGAAGGGCCAAATGGCCTCTTCCTGCTCCTATCTTCTATGTCTCTGTTTGAATGAGATTTCCAAATTTTGTCTTCCTTTCCATATGAAAGTGTTTCCTAATTTCACTCCTGACAGATCTGACTCTAATTTTTAGGCAGTCTGAACTTCTTCAGCCAACAAAAATACTACTTTGTCTACCTCACAGTTCCCCTTTAAACTTTGATCAAATCATTTGATTGTCTAAATACAAGGAAATATAGCCCTGGTTTTTATAATTGCAAATATGAGGACACCAGGCATTAAGGCTCATTTTGAGTTAGCCACTTATGGTACAGAAGGAGACCATTTGGCTTGAGTCTGTTCCAAGTTTTATATTTACACATGTTTGCATCACTACAACTGTCACCAACATTACATGTAAAATGTGCCTCCTCTACCACTGAAGTCCTCATTCATGCTTTTGTCACTTTTTCAGATGCCTTAACCCCTTGTACTATGTGATCCCTGAACTTTATCTCATTCAAAATCTGTTGCTTGTTTTCTGATTCCTTTTGAATCATACCCTCACCAACCTCCACTGGTTTCCTATCCTACTTCCCGGAATCCTTCTGTTCCTTTGCCCGTACCTAGCTCTGTAATTTTCTCTGGCCCTGGGGGACCTGTACAGAGATTCTGCTGATTTGTTTCTGATCATCTTTGAATTCCATCCTCCCCTCCACATAACAATTGGCAAAAGACTCCTCGGCATGTTAGATCCTTCATCCTAAATTGTTCTGTGTGTGCCCACCATGAGCCTCCAGAAATCTTATCTGTCATCTGCCCGACTACAATGAAGTGCTTTGAAACATTTAACCACCATAAAGATGGGATGTAAATGCAAGTTCCTGTGTACATCCTTGTAAAAGTTTTTTGTGCAGTTTCTATCAAGTAAGTGATTTGCCCTTATTTTTTTCTGAAAGATGAATTTTATTAAGTACACATTGGGAAATTTTGTGCACTAAATATTTAATACCAGATTTTCACACAAGAGAGTAATAGCAGGGTTGGAATAATACACTGAAAAGTCTAGGCTGCAGTGTCATCTGAACACACAAAACAAAAAACCTCATGGATTTTTCCAGCAAAAGAGGGAAGATCTCCGCAGGAAGCAATTACTGCCCAGGGACTTCAGGGAGCAATTCTCCTACCTCCATCTCAGTGAGGAATTAATTATGCATCAGATCCACACTGCAAACTCCTCTCTCCCCACCACCACCACCCCCCACACGAAACCAGACATTCTGCAAAAAATAACCAGCTTTTTGGGGTCTGAGGATATTTAGCAGTAATTATTGAGATTATCATTAAAAAAAACTCATTCAACAAATAAACTTTTCCGGAGTTTTTGCACAGACTAATAGTATGAAGTTCACTAATTTGCATATAGATAACACTGCAATCTTGCAGAACCAATGGAGAACATAGGGTGACAGGCAATTCCTGGGTATTCTACACTGAGATTTGTCAGCTTCAGTGACTGGATTCTGTTTTGCTCTCCATCCAAAATCTGTTGTTTAAATATGACAAAACAAGCCCTTTGCTGTACATTGCATATAAGACAACCCTATTTTCTGGCTTCAAAAGTCATGGTTTTTCCATAACGCTTGTACTTTCAGTCCTATTGTGCTATGCTTATATTAGTGGCCTCAATTTTTCACCTCATAAATGCATTTTTTCTCCCTCCGATACATATAGTGCTGCACAAGAAATCAGACAGGCAATATGGGCTGTGTTGTGAAGATTTTATGCGGGTTTATAATGTAGTAGACCCCATGTGGTTAATGACAAAGAAGGCGACCACTGAGGCCGCACTGTTCACCTTTAGCTTTACCATACAAGTCAACCCTGTTTGGAAGAATTTTTCGAGGTTTCAAAGGACAACTCAGGCCAGAATTCTCTGATGTATGCCCTGCCACCACTGTCAGTGTCAACAGTGCTGAGGCAGCAGTGACCACTGCAACATGCCATTCATCTGTTCTTATTTCAATAAGTTGCATAATCAACCATGGGGTGGGAAAGAGTATGTACCACTACTTCAAAATATGTCCATGTATTGGGCCATTGTTGGGTAACCAAGTGCCACTTTAATCAGCTGTAAACTCTTTCTGTAGAATGCAATGACTTTTAATAGTCTTTTAGTATTTTTACTGACCGATCCTTTTCCTTTGTGCAGCCTATTTCTAGGAGGAGATGTTAATGAGAATGGCACTTCAACTAAGTGCTCCGACCAGCCTAAACCCCCCGAGAGTGGGAATTCAGCAGAGAGCATCAAGTCGGTCAGCGTTTCATCAGATTCCAGCAGTTTGGAAAGTGAAGAGCCCTGCACTTCGTACGCTTACGCTCAAGAAGGACCCCAGAAAAAGGTGACAGAGGCATTTCTCACAAAACATATTGTGGGAGTTCTTTGTACTTTGTACTTTGATTATCAATGGGATACAAGGGTGCTCACCAACACCTAACCTGATCACTGGTTCTGCCTGCCCAAACGCAGCATGCCTTTCTTCATGGGCACATATTATCTGATTGAGCTAACACACCTCTTGGGAACAAGCTATCGTCCTTAATTTGAATGTATTTAAGGTGACAGCCTCATAATTGGCTTCTGCCTGCAATATGCAACCCCAGATTACAGCACTGGTCAAAGTTTCAGATCTGCAGGTGAGACTTCAGTCTCAACAAAATTCAACCCATGTTGTTTATAAAGCCATCAGATGCCAGAAGATTTATAATTAACTGCATGGAATGCAAACTGATTTTGTTCATATGAAATACGAGCTTCTTTTGCATTGATTTTATTAAATATGTACAGAGGCAGATCCACGTCACAGTAATAACCAATATCATGAATTTAAGTTTGAAACATCTTTGATAGCGCAGGCTGATTTTTATGGTAAAGTTAACACACGGGCTGTTGTGACCATAACAACTTCAAGTGTGTAGTCCACAAAAACAGCACTTTGGATCAAAATCTAACAAACTACTCCACCAATAGCAACAAAGCAATGCAGCTCTGCTTGTACATCAGAGTCCCTCCTGACTGCCTGCTTTGTTTCTTTTCTGCACTTGACCTTTAGTTATTCTTCAGCATATTCTCCAATGGTGAGTGATATTTCTTGGGAGATTATCAATGACCTGGATCGTCACTTTTAGTAGAATATGTTGATGACTTGTTCCTTGGAAATTTCAGTAATTCAGAAGTTTTAAAATACCCTCCCTCTTTATAGATTCTCCTTTTTCAGTCCTTGTATTCCATCTCTCCAATAATGTTACTGCATTGCCAGTACCCTGCATCTCAAGATCTGCATTAGAGTGATTTGGCTTTTAATTCCCTTCTATCTTTCTGTGTCGTCTTGTCTCCTTTTCTGGTGCTTTGCCCCACCTGCACAAAGCATCACCACTGGATGTATTTCATTTCAATCAGTGTCAGTGGGTGCTGCAAGTGAGGAACCAGGTGAGGCAGGCAGGATAACATTCCTGTGAGTATGGGAGTGCTCAACAGTGTGTAAACCAAAATCCCAAAGGGACTATTTGACGATTTAAGCATAGCTTAAATATCTGAATGTAATGGCCCACCGGGCACTTATACATATGTGCTAAATGATAACTGCCAATGTTGGCTTGGCGACTAGTAGACATTAGATGGTATCATTCATCAGCATTGATTTTTAGCTGGGAAGAATCACAAGGATTTCAGTATAACTACCTCGAAATTGTGCATTCCTCAAGGCCAAACTGTTGTGTCCGCAATGCCCCCTCTTCTGAGGGAATGGCAGAAAGTTTGTGTCCAAATAGATGTAACGGGGAAGAAGGACCTGTCTGAAATATAATCATTGGCAATTTTTTTCTAAAATAATTCAGCAATCATCTGAATCCCTCTCTTCTGCGGACACCTCCTCCTCCTCGGGAATTACATTCCGAGTATCGCCGCCGCCAGTATCGCCGCCGCCACCATCGCCAGCATCGTCAGTATCGCCATCGCCGGAATCGCTGCCGGCAGTATCACAGCTACCAGGATCGCGGCTGCCAGGATTGTGGCTACCAGGATGGCGGCTGCCAGGATCGTGGCCGCCAGGATTGTGGCTACCAGTAGCATGGTCCTCAGTATCACCGCCACTTCCCAACCCTACCATGGTTCACAACCATTTTGCCTCAGTCACTTCCTACAATGCAGGTCCCATGCTCGACAAACCGAATGAAGACAGCTGTATCATCTGGGTCAGCCTAGAGAATGACGATGGAAATCTATACAAAAGCGTTTTGGTAAGTATGTGGATTGTTTTCTTTATTCATGTTCATGCTGTATAAAGGTTGTTAATTTCTGCCAGTATAGACAGAAATGCAAAAGGACATTTATCTTTGAGGGCAAAAACTGGCCTCGGAACCATTTGTTACCGCACAGTCATACTCAAGATGACTTGTGTGACTGTGACCAGTGCTACTTCACTGTCTACTTTCCATGTCACTGAAGCTTTTGATTCCTGTGCGCTCTGACCATTTCAGCTTTTTCATAGAATGTTGTCGCATTTTGTGTGAGTTTGGAGCCTTTTTTTAAATGTCCTTATTCATTAACAATACAGAACACAACAAGATGTAGCACTTTAATATGTTTATTTAAGGGGTGAGCTGTGATTAATTTGTACTATTTCCTCACCCCTTGTGCAACAATGCAGTTAAGAGATACAAATTGAAATCTAAGTCACTTGATTACCGCATGACTAACTATGGGTAGCTCTGGTCCTCCTGTTGGCTAATTGACTAATTTTTGCCAGGCATTCCTTTGGGGCTTGCATGGAATTTAAAAGGATAGAGAATAGAAGAGAGCAAAGCAAAAATGGAGGTGGTGAAAGGGTACAATTTAATTACCAATGATAATTGTTTAATCACACTGCTTTTATCTCTTAACCGATTTTGTATCCATGTTGCCACTGCTTCTTTCATCCCAGTGGCTTCAATGTTGCTTGTACTGTGCAGTACTTTAGCAAACATCTTTTTGAAAATCTTAAGTACCTCACCTATCTTTGTACTAATCCTCTAGTCACTCAAATAATTTAGTGAAGTTAGTCAAACAGATACATGCAGCTGTCATTTGACACATTTTTTCCTAAACGATGAAGATGGCAATTAACTATATCAAACAGATATGCAATCTCCAGATCTGATTGGAGGAATTTAGCCTATCATCTTCATTTGGACTGAGACATTTCGGGTGTGTACAAACAATTAATTATACATATTAGTTGTAGACATACCTCGTGTCTGATATTGCACCCAAGACGAGACAACCATTAGAAGTTGAAACTATTTCAATTCTGCTGCTGTTCAGGGCAGTCTTCCTGACCCAGTTTGGTTGAGCTATTGTAGAAATTATTTTTCACTTGAGATTGAATAAAGTCAACAAATTAAATTATTGTTTCAAACTGAAAATTTGCAATGCAGCATGCCTCATGAATGCTGAAAGGAATTGCCCCATTTAAGGTTTACTAGATTGGACTTGTAATCAGTATTGCCATAAATGTACAGAGACTGGGTTAGTTAAAATCTACTTCCTTTGAGAAAGAACATAAGAACATAAGAAATAGGAGCAGGAGTAGGCCATCTCGCCCTTCAAGCCTGCCCCGCCATTCAATAAGATCACGGCTGATCTGAAGTGGATCAGTTCCACTTTCCTGCTTTCTCCCCATAACCCTTAATTCCCCTGTCTATCAGAAACCTATCTACCCGTGACTTAAATATATTTAGCAAGGTAGCCTCCACCACTTCAACGGGCAGAGAATTCCAGAGATTCACCGCCCTTTGAGTGAAGAAGTTCCTCCTCAACTCTGATCTAAACTGCTCCCCCCCTTATCTTGAGGTCCTCTAGTCCTGTTATCCTTTCTAAGCGGGAAGAATCTCTCTACCTCTACCCTATCCATCCCCTTCATTATCTTATTCATCTCTATAAAATCCCCCCTCAGCCTTCTAAACTCCAACGAGTACAGACCCAGTCTATTTCGTCTCTCTACATAGGCCAACCCCCTCATCTCTGTTATCAGCCTAGTGAACCTCCTCTGCACTCCCTCCAAGGCCAATATATCCTTGCACAAGTGCGGCGACCAAAACTGCGCACAGTACTCCAGCTGCGGCCTCACCAGTACCCTGTACAGTTGCAGCAAGACCTCCCTACTTTTATATTCTAGCCCCCTCCGTATAAAGGCCAACATTCCATTCGCCTTCTTGATCACCTGCTGCACCTGCAGACTGGGTTTTTGCGACTCGTGCACAAGGACCCCCAGGTCCCTCTGCACCGTAGCATGCTGCAGCTTTTCACATTTTAAATAATAATCCCTTCTACTATTATTTCTGCCAAAGTGGATAACCTCACACTTGCTAACATTATACTCCATCTGCCAGGTCCTCGCCCACTCGCTCAGCCTATCCAGATCCCTCTGCAGACTTTCCACACCCTCCACGCAATTTGCTTTTCCACTCATCTTTGTGTCATCAGCAAATTTTGTCACCCTACACTCAGCCCCCTCCTCCTGATCATCTATATAAATGGTAAATAGTTGAGGCCCCAGCACCGATCCCTATGGCACTCCACTAGTCACCAACTGCCAACCAGAATAGCACCCATTGATACCAACTCTCTGCTTCCTATTAGACAGCCAATCTTCTATCCACACTAACACCTTACCCCCAACTCCGTGCACCTTAACCTTCTGTAGCAACCTTTTGTGGGGCACATTATCAAACATCTTTTGGAAATCTAAAAACACCACATCCACCAGTTCCCCTCTGTCTACCACACTAGTCACGTCCGCATAGAAATCCAACAAATTCGTCAAACACGACTTCCCCTTAACGAATCCGTGCTGCGTCTGCTTGATCAAACCATTATTTTCTAGGTGCCTCACTATTTCTTCTTTGATGACAGATTCTAGCATTTTTCCAACCATAGATGTTAAACTAACAGCCTATAATTCCCTGCCTTTTGTCTGCTACCTTTTTTAAACAACTGAGTATCATGAGCCATTTTCCAATCTTCCGGCACTTTCCCGGAGTCCCGCGAATTTTGATAAATAATTACTAAGGCATCCATTATCACCTCTGCCATTTCTTTCAGGACCCTGGGATGCATTCCATCCGGTCCTGGGGACTTGTCCACCTTCAGTCCCATTAGTCTATCAAGCACTACCTCTCTAGTGATAGTAATTGCATTCAGGCCCTCAACTCCTCATCCTTCTATCTTTAATATCCGGCAAACTATTCGTGTCCTCCTCCGTGAAGACCGAGGCAAAAAACTTATTTAAAGCCTCAGCCATTTCCTCATTGCCCACCGCTAAATCCCCCCTCTCGTCCTCCAAGGGTCCAACAGTCACTCTAGCCAGCCTCCTCTTCTTTATATATTTGTAAAAACTTTTACTGTCATTTTTTATATTTAGTGCCAGTTTAGCTTCATACTCTATCTTTCCTTTCTTTATCACCTACTTAGTCATTCTTTGTTGATTTTTAAATCTTTCCCAATCGTCTAATCGCCCACTATTTTTAGCCACTCTGAACACATCAGCTTTTAATTTAATACTCTCCTTTATTTCCTTCGATAACCACGGCTGGTTATCCCTTCTCCTACAGTCCTTCTTTACCATTGGAATATATTTCTGCTGAGTACCGAAAAAGATCTCCTTAAAAATCCTCCACTGTTCTTCAGCCGTCCTACCAGCCGATCTGCACCCCCAATCTACATTCGCCAATTTTGCTCTCATCCTATCATGCTCCCCTCTGTTCAAACAGAGGACACAGGTTCAGGATCCTACTTTCTCATCCTCCAACTGCATCAGAAAGATCCACACAAGTTTAATCATTTTCTACAGAAGCATTCAGAATATATTGTGATAGTCTTTCATAATGGGGGAGAGGCTTTCTGATTCCAAAGATGTATGCAGAAACTTTTCTATCATAAGGTACCAATCCCACCAAGAATAACAGGAATCTTGGAATGTATGAAACATATGTTTCTCTGTTCTATCTGTCTTCACCAGATTACACTCTGACTATGCTGTAAGTGTGATGCCAACTGACAGAGATCCAGCTTGTGAATTCATAACATAACATTGCCATGTTTGAAACTGACACAAGTAAATTCTTTTCAGTGTTCAAATTGATAGTCTGTCATGAGGATGGAGCTGCTAAGGTAGATATGGAGCAATCTCGGGAGACCAAGCACATCTTCACTGATATGCATCCTGACAGGTTAATCAGAGTGGTGCGTGAGATCAAAGTCTGCACCAGTCACTGGACTTGCCCTTGGGCAACTGACCATCCCCAAGAGTTCTGCTACTAAATGACAGCATGAAATTCATTCTTATGAATGGTAGATCATCCCTTTCTTATGCTAGAGGATATTATCATTAATCAGAAGTGCAAGTTTGTCAATTTACAATATCTTGAATGTCTTGCAATTCATCCCGGAATGGGAGGATCTTTAATGATTCCACTGAATCTGCAGATTAAGAGATACAAAAGGTTGTAATTCTCGGATAAGTCAACCTTGGTATCGACAACTGCAAATTGATGGGATCTTGTACTGTAACATTGTTGCTCTTTTATATGTTTACGAAGAGCTTTGTTTCTGAGGGGCTGGAAAAATTGAATTTGTAAACCATGGCCTGCAGCTTAAAAGAAGAAAAGCGTGCACAGTCTCTCAATTGGGAAAACTCCCCAGTTCTCTCAAACAAATACCCAGATCTGCCAGTGTACTTCATCTCATGGGATCAGCCATTTGCTGGACTGCTCAAACTTGAGCTGGGAGAAATGAGCTCCAGATGTAACATAGGACTGAACAAAAACCGAAAGGAGGTTGTTTTTAAAAAAATAACACTGCGGTACATTTTGGTCACTTCAATATCCTGTTTACCTACGCAAGTCCAGTGATTCAAAATTTGAGGTGAATATTAAGTTTCTGAACTCCATTCAGGGACTAAATGTTGCTTAATGTCGCAATCATTTTTATGAATCACTTTTAGATAAACATGAACTAATATTATATGTCAGATTGAGTATTGAGCTTTTAGCTCTATGAGCAATAAATGTCAAAAGTAAGCAAATGGTATAGGGGAAAAGAATGGAGCATTTAAATTGATTTTGTTTTGGACAAATTTATTTGCTTTAAACTACAAATATAGGTAAGTTTGCCCAGGAATCTTTGTGGTGAAACACTGGGCTCTGTTTCTCTTAGATATTTAAGCATGTTTCCTCACAAATGGATTTTGGTGCATTGAAGGCAAGTTTTTGCAATACCAGTCCTAAGACATTACAGTTGTAGAGATGGATATTATTTCTCTGTAATTTGTACAGTATTCAATACAATGCCACTATATATCTACTGAGTGAAAACAGCCATTTTTTAAGGGCTTGCACTTTTTTCATTATTCCTAAAGAAAAGTAAATATTTTTTCTATTTAGGTGACAAATGAAGATAGGACACCTGTGATTATCCAGAGAGCCATGTCCAAGCACAACCTTGAACCAGAACTGATGGATGATTATCAGCTCGTACAGATCATCTCAAAAGATGAAGGTGAGAGATGGGAATTGTATCTCAATTTATGATAAGTAGCCACCTTTTGGCAGCAGATTGGTGTTTTCTTTATGTTTCACCAAAAAGCTTGGAAAAACCATATTCCTATTATTGAATAGATCCAGTTTCACTCAGCTGGATCCAACTTGGAGAAACAAAAATAGTGCTTGAAAAACTCAGCAGGTCTGGCAGCATCTGTAGAGAGAGAAAAATGAGTTAAAGTGATACAGACTTGATGTTGACTCTTTTTCTTTCTCCACAGATTCTGCCGAACTTGCTGAGTTTTTTCCAGCATTTTGTGTTTCTATTTCAGACTTACGGCATCTGCAGTATTTTGCTTTCTATCCAACTTGGAGGAATTTGACTTTACATTCCTCAATAAGTAACAATTGCCTGGACCTAATGAAAGCAACGAATATCAACCAATTCTCTGAAAGCAATATTGTGTTGAAGGATGCACAGCTGGAGTTGGTTGCAAATAGTCGACATTATTCTGGTTTATTCATTCTAATTCAAGCTTTGTATTCTGTGGGGGGAGAAAAGATGCAAGAATCATTATTTTGAAACTGAAAGCCTTTTTACCTGCCTTTTCTTGGCCCTCTGGCAATTTAGCAATGAAACAAGAAAATTGAATGGGGTTTCTTCTAGTTTTCTACTGAGCCAATCAGCACTATCAAAATGCATGTGTAAATAACCTTATACATTTCCTTTGCTTTTCAGAGCTTGTGATTCCAGACACTGCCAATGTGTTTTCTGCTCTGGACCCTTCTGGGAAATTTTACTTTATTCTGAGAAACCGGTACTCCTGCAGATAACAGGTTAAGCTACAAATCCGGTCATGCTTGACACTACCCAAATCAGCGCATAGACTAAGCAAGGTTACTCTGTAAGGAGTGCCACTTTTCACACAGCTATACCTGTCGAAGCTTAAACAAAACACCACTTAGTACTGAAAAACCCTGCAATATATGTGAATAAATTACCTGACAGTATTTTACTTAAATTATTGGACACTATGGATAGCATTGTCCAAACACTTGAACGCAATGCTTGTCTGCTTTTGAAACATTTTGTACATCAGCCCTTTTGAAAGAAGACTGTCAGATTGGATCCTGTCACCAGAGTCTGTTGGAGAGCTACAGACTTGATGAAGATCATATGCTTGTTGGAATTGGTGGAAGAGGAAAATGTTTTTGTTATATATGAATTGTGTGACTATTTGCAAATGAGCTGGCCTGGGGTTCCTCCACAATCACTTTGTAACCAGTGAACCAACTGCCATCTAGTTAATTGGCCGAATGATGACTACTTCAATGAAAGTAGTTGGATTGGCCCTTGAGCTCTTCAGCACACGTTTCCTGCCTTCCCTCTTTATTTTTCCAGCAGCTTATCCACCTTCTGGAATATACAGCATCAACTTGCCTTCAACGAAGACAACTGCAAGAAATTATGGAATAGTTTATTATTAATGAGACTCCAGGATGGTAGTCTGCCTCCCTGGTGCCAGGGTATTAGAACATAGAACATAGAACATTACAGCGCAGTAAATGTTAAATGCCCTCGGCCCTCGATGTTGTGCCGACCAGAGGAGGGGCTAAAAGAGGTGGGGGAGTAGCAATATTAGTTAGGGAGCATATTACAGCGGTGCAGAGGGTGGACAATTTAGAGGGGTCATGTAATGAGTCACTGCGGGTGGAGCTCAGAAACAGGAAGGGTGCAATCACTATGCTGGGGGTATACTACAGGCCACCCAACAGCCCACGGGAAGTGGAGGAACGGATATGCAAGGAGATTCTGGATAGGTGCAGAAGAAAATAGGATTGTTGTAGTGGGAGACTTTAATTTCCCTGATACAGACTGGAAAGTGCTTAGGGCTGAGGGTCTGGATGGGGAGAAATTTGTAAAATGCACACAGGGAAGTTCTTTGGAACAATATGTAGATAGCCCAACTAGAGAGGGGGCTATACTGGATCTAGTACTGGGAAATGAGCCCGGTCAGGTCAGTAGGGGAACATGTGGCAAATAGTGACCACGATTCTGTTGACTTCAGGAAAGTAATGGACAAGGATGAGTGTTATCCTTTGGGGTAGGGTGCTAAACTGGGGAAAGGTTAACTATAGCTGGATAAGGCAGGAATTAGTGGCCGTTGATTGGGAGAGGCTGTTCAAGGGTAAGTCCACGTCGGGCATGTGGGAGTCTTTTAAGGAACAGTTGATAAGGGTGCAGAACAGGCACGCGCCTATAAAAAGGAAGGATAGGAAAGGTAGGATTCGAGAGCCGTGGATAACCAGGGAAATTGAGGATCTGATCAAAAGGAAAAGAGAGGCGTATGTTAGGTCCAGGCAACTGAAAACAGACAGAGCGCTGAAGGAATACAGAGAAAGTAGGAAAGAACTCAAACGGGAAGTTAGAAGGGCAAAAAGAGGTCACAAAATGTTCTTGGCAGACAGGATAAAGGAGAATCCCAAGGTATTTTATTCATACGGTAGGAACAAAAGGGTTGTCAGAGAAGGGCCTGTTTCCTGTGCTGTACTGTTCTTTGTTCTTTGTTTGTACTACCAATGATATTGCACTTGTTTTGAATTGATGTTCAGCTTTATACTAGATTTATACTGAATTATTATTTTGTGTATATGTAATTGTAAATGTAAACCTTTTTGGGAAAAAATCTTTAAAAGCTGCAGAAGGGACCAGATCACCTGAGATATGAATACTTGTTTCTTTTTGTCCCTCATTTATCTTGTATTCAATTACTTAGAACTGCCATTATTTTGTGGGCTAGCCTACAATACTAAAAGAATAAGCAATATCCTTTCTGTGTGAATCTACAGACCTTAGTAGTCAGAGCATAAATTAGACACTAATTCATTGACCGCTTCATTTTTATGTAATCACTTCTCAGGTATAGGACAGCACTGACTATATATGTTCACTCATTAGATTTACCCCAAAAAAAACCCTTGAAAGTAGCAACAAATGCCAAGAATGTCTTAACAGTCTTTGGGTTTCTATCAAATTCAGATTTGCACATGTATAAATTAACCACCAGAAAAGGCAAGTGCTGAAGCACTTTAACATTTCAAGCGTCTTCCACACATGATGCTCCAGTATCCTTCCCCCAACATGAATTGACGTGCCTATGAGTTGTGGTGAGGGGGGGCTTTAGGGAACTCACCACTTAATTTTTGGAGGTCCATGTATTTTTCTTGTTGCCTCCCATCAATCACTTGCTGCCCTGAAATAGGATTCACTAATCAGGCACAATTACACAAGACCACTTGTCACTAAAAAGGTTCAACATCTGTGCCAGCAACAGGTATTAGAGGAAATCATCTGCGTTATTTGTATATTTTTCTAAGTGCACACTTAAATATTTTCTGTATTCCTCACATAATTTGTTTTAAATAAAATGTTTCTAAAATTTCAAAACCTTCATGCTTCTTTCTTTTGAAATGGAAGGCAGGACCTGATAAGACCAGATATGTTATGTATCTACTTCAGTTGAGAGTTTACCTTAATGTGAACCATGCCATCTGGCATTATGGACAGTCCTATTCTAGAAACCAAGGGCAATGACTGATAACTGCAGTGTTCTCATGTTTTTGCAACAGCCGATCATGATCCAGTGGTCGATTGAAAAGCAAAATGGCTAACCTTCTGCATTAATCATGTACAAGTTGTGGTGTGAACACTGAATGGCCAGCTTCGGCATTTCCCATTTTTCGATTATCTTGCCCCATCCCGTGCTGAAATCTTTAACTTTTTGATTTGTTGTTGCCTTTGGTATATTCTCAATCTCTCCTTCCCAGCTCCATCTTTTTATCACTGCTAGGTAGTTCAGATTTAAAGTGGGGTGCCATGTGTAGGGGAAAAATCACAAAGATGGCTATCTGGCACATAAAGTTACTTGGGGAGAGAGACATTAAGCAAGCACTGACTTTTAGCGGACTATCCATAGCAGTTAGTTAGCATTGCTGCCTCACAGTACCAGGGTCCTGGGTTCGACTCCTGGCTTGGGTCACTGTGTGGAACGTGCACGTTCTCATTGTGTCTGTGCAGGTTTCTTCTGGATGCTCTGGTTTCCTCCCACGGCCTGAAAGACATGCTGGTTAGGTGGATTGGATATGTCATACTCTCCATTAGTACAGTTGAACAGGTGCCGGAGTATGGTGACGAGGGGATCTTTACTGCAGTGTTAATGTAAACTTACTTATGACACAAAGAACTAAACATACTGTGGGCAGCATAGTAGCACAGTGGTTAGCACTGCTGCTTCACAACTCCAGGGACCTGGGTTCGATTCCTGGCTTGGGACGGTGTCTGTGTGGAGTTTGCACATTCTCCTCGTGTCTGAACTCATAGGGGACAGGCACTGTGAGATGTTAGTGGACAGGGGAGCATCCATATCTGTCACCGACCTACCCTTACCGACTACAAATAAAATGATTTACCTAACCGTGATAGGAGGAAACACATCCACCTACCTAAGCGAGACCACGTTAGTAAAGATAAATAATCTGTATACACCAATGAGGCTTTATGTGTGCAAAAATAACATGGATATAATAATGGGAAATGATATGATGAAAGAATAAGATTTTGATAGACTGTGGAAAGGGAGAATTAATCTGGCCAAGACAAGATGGTCGTAAAACTAGAATAGGGAAACTCACAAGTCACCTCAACCATTAAGGTGACCAGCCACTGCCAGAAATCGGGAATTAGAGACAGGAGGGTTTGGAGCCATCTGTGCTTCCGTCCTCGGGGTATGGGCTAAAACAAAGTTAAATACCGGTTTTACTAAAAAGTGCCCAATAAAGGGGCTGGGACTGGAACAAAAGCCACATCGACAATACCCAATAAAACCAGAGAAAGCTGTAGTGGAGGTAGTTAAAGGGTTAGTGGAAGGGAAGATTCTGAGAGAAACCACAAGCACCACTAACTCCCCAACATGGCCAGTGAGCAAGCCTGACGGAAGCTATAGGCTCACGATAGATTACACCAGACTCAAAGTCACACCCAAGTTGCACCCTGTTGTAGCAAGTCCTTCGACAATCCTGAATGGACTGTCACAGGAGCACAAAATATTGGACATAGCCAACGGATTCTGGTCCTTACCGTTGGATCCCGAATCTCAAGACAAATTTGCCTTTACCACAGGGATTCCACAACAGCCCTGTTATATTCCATTGTGTAATAAGTGACATCCTGAACAGTGTAGAACTGCCAGAGGGTAGTACGGTCCTACAATATGTAGACAACATCCTAATGGCCTTGCAGTCCAAGTCAGGGCATCAAGCAGCCTTATATTTAGTACTGAATGAATTAAAAACCACAGAGTTAAAAGTGAGCCCCAAAAAAGGCACAAATCAGGAAAACACAGGTCCTATACTGAGGACGCTTTATATCCCAAGAACTTAAAGAAATGCCAACGGACTGAAAGAAGGTGATAAAACAAATGCCATGACCCGTCGCCATGAGAGGCGTCAGAAAGGTGCAAGGATTATTCAACTAGAGCCGGAGTTTCATCCCAGGGTTTGCAAAATTAGCAGAACCCATACAAAGACTAGTCAAAGGGGGAAAACCAGCTTTAGATCCCTTAAAATGGGAATCCAAGTAGGAAGAGGCTTACGACAAACTAAAAACAGAACTGATATCAGCCCCTGGACTAGGATTACCAGATTCTAATAAGGACTTCCACATAAGGGAGGGTTCTATTCTGCAGTGGTAACACAGGACCACGGCGACAGAAAGAGACCCATAGGCTATTACTCCACCGCAGAAGGGCCGGTAGTCACCAAACTACCAAGGTGCATAGCCTCCTTGGATTGCGCTGTCTGGGCCGTAAAGGTTAGCGAGCCAGTAATCATGACAGGGAACATAATCCTTCACACCAAACACATTTTCGTGGAAATATTGAACACAGGAAAACTAAGGTCAGTCTCAAACATGAGAAGGACTCAAGTGGGAAGCTGTCCTCCTACCTCCAAGAAAGTCCGTGATAATAATAAGGGATACAGGGAAAAACCCAGGAGAAGGGATTTTAGACGTAGGAGAGCCACACAATTCTGAGGGTATAGATAGGGACAAAGGAGAGGGTAGGATAAAGGGTATACCCTAAATAACAGCTGAGGAGACTCTTTTTGTAGATGGGTCACGCAACTATGTGGAAGGCTCACCCCAGACAGTGGGGGGCAGTAGTAAATGACAAATTAGACACAGTAAGGTCAGGAAGGATTGACAGAGGTCTATCCATGCAAGTGGCAGAACTAGTGGCACTCACACAGGCACGAGAGTTATCTGAAGGTAAAACGGTGAACACCTATACAGATAGTTGCTATGCATTCAGAGTCATACATGACTATATGACAGCAAGGGGAAGAAGAAGGTTCATAACCACGGGAGGAACCCCTATTAAGCACCAGCAAAGAATTGAATCATTATTGAGAGATAGCGAGAAACCTAGAGAAGCTGCAGTAATCAAAATTAAAGCGCACCAGGAAGAGATAACCTGGACTAGTTAAATTTCAAAGGGAACCAAGCCGCAGACAGAGCGGCACAGTTAGCCTTAGGACAGGAGACAATTGGCAAGCTGCCAATAGCAACGATAGAACAGACCGGACAAAATAGATATTCGGGACTTACATGAGGACACCTCAAAAGAGGAAGAAGAGAGATGGGAAGCACAGGGAGCAATCAAAGGGACTGATAACATTTGGACATGGGAAGATAAGGAAATAGCACCAGAGTGATTACAAAACACACAATTAAAACTACACCATGGACTACTCTCACATGTGGGTAGAGAGGCCATGATAACTAGTATAGGAAAGGAATGGTGGTGGAAAGGAATGGGAAGAGATATAGCCCAACACTGTCACCGATGCGTGATGTGCGTGCAACACAACCCTGGTAGACCCATAAAAATTAAAATGGGACACCAGCCAAGGCCAAAGGGACCCTGGGAACATCTGCAAATAGATTTTACAGGACCACTACCACAATCCCACGGCAAAACTTATTGTCTGGTTATTATAGGCAAGTTCACCAGGTCGGTAGAAATGTTCCCTACCACAAATTGTACTGTTTCCACAGTGGCTAGGATATTGGCAGAAGAGGTAATCCCTAGATGGGGAGACCCCCTACAAATCGATTCGGATGAAGGGATGCACTTCACTGGAAAGATGGTAAAAACAGTATGCCAATTAATGAGGATAAAACAAAAATTTCACATCCCTTACCACCCACAGAGTTCTGGAATGGTGGAACGTATAAATAGAACGCTTAAGAATGCACGAGCTATAGCCATACAAACATTGGGAAAAATGTGGACAGAGGTATTGCCCACTATACTAATAAGATTAAGAGCTACCACAAACCAGACAACCGGATTAACCCCTTATGAACTAATGACAGGACGGGCGATGCAATTACCAGAAGGCATCATAACGGGTGGCACTGATGTAGGTCCATTTAAAGATAAAATCAGGAGATATGTTTTGGAACTAAGCACCCAACTCAAAGGGATGTGCAAATTGGGAAAGGACAATCAAGAACAAAGAGACACAGAGAGAGAGCTTGAAATGCTCCCTGACGTTCTAACAGCAGGAAGTCACGTCCTAGTAAAAACATTGCCTGACAAACCAGGGTTTGCACTAAAATGGAATGGGCCATATGAAATTATAATTAGTGGAGACACCTGTGCCTGTATAGACATAAGAAGGAAAGGTATATAGAAACATTGGACACAGCTGAAATTACACAAAGAAATGCATGAATGAATGAACGAGTGAACTAACAGAACTGCTTTCCTCAACACACGCAAAGACTGCAAACAAGAACAACTGGCACATGCAAGTCAGTAGATAATATAACTTTTGGAGATTATATAAATTATAGCTTTAGGTTTGGTATCTGATCATTGTGAATATGTACGTAATCTCATATGTAACTGTACTACTTAGCATTGTCACGACTGTAAATTTGATTGGATTGGAGGATAATCTATTTTACAAAGCTCATGTACATTTACACAGGAATTGAACTGTATGTTACCCCTCCCAGAGGGGCATAATTGGTAGAGGCCCTATTTGTAGCAACACCTGGATGGACCTCTCATGACTTATATACTGTAGATCCATCAGATGCACCCTGTGAGGGACAAATTGGCAAAGATAAAAGACAGGAGATGTGTGGAACTTGCAAATCCCACAGACCCTATGTGCAGGGCGTTACAACAGAAGGGAGGAAAAGCTTGTTCAGATACTGCAAGCTATCCGCATTGTTTTACGGGGCAGGGATGAGGATGTGCCTATGTCTTTGTCCCCAAGAATGATTCCTGCGTGCAGACGCAGTGTGTCCGTCAACACTTTTGGGTTAATAATGGACAGTTTATTTGCACTTGTGATAAACAGAAATGTCCGAATATAACCACGGGAAAACAGCTCATTTGTGGACAGTGCAATGGAACTCACGTAAGCTCAGCCAAATGGGCATGCCCATTTGATACTTAACAGGTGGTGGGATCAAACGGGGAGTCAGGTAAACCAAGCAACTGGCAATATGAACAAATTCATAATCAAGACACTAGATGTTACTGGGCTAAGAAGGGATATGTGTTCCTCTTCAATGGTACTTACACGACAGAAACACCAAACCTCCCAAACAGTTTTGCAGTGGCAACAATAGGACCACTGACGGTTCCATGCCCTCAAAAGGGGCATATACGGAGAAGAATAGTAACTCAGGCTATCAGCAAGGGACTCTATGCTGATTGGGAAGACTCGGGCACAACGGGATCCTCACTAGGATACAGGTTCCCTGGAGCCCTATCTCTGGGAGGGGCAGCAGGAATGATTAGTGCAAAGAATATGAAATATATTGTTTGTGAACGAACAGACCTGGGAACAGCACTTCAAAAGCACTAGAGGCTGTTAACCAAGAAATGGCTGAACTGAGATTCAATGCACAACAGACATGATATGCAGTGGACTACCAGTTAACACAACAAGGGGTGTGTGTACAATTATAGGCAATAAATGCATAACCCATGTCACAGTCGAGTCTTATAACATTACACAAGTCATCAATAACATCAGAGAACAACTTGATAGCTTCAGACAGGGACCCAAGAAAGGAAGTAACTGGCTGGAATGGCTAGTGGGGGATGGGGGGGTGAGCGGGGGGGGAGGGTTCCTGGGAATCTTATTTATTACATGGATTGGTCATACTCATTTTAATTGTAATTGTCTGTTGTCTAATTGTTGGATGCCTAAAAGTCTGCTGCAAGGTTATAGAATCATAGAGGTTTACAGCATGGAACCAGACTCTTCGGCCCAACTTGTCCATGCTGCCCTAGTCTGGGGTCTAGTGGTCTAGTCTGGCTTCCTCATATAAATTGCGGTTCTGGCTCAGCACCCTAACATACTCTATTTGCCAAATGGTTGCCCACTCAATTCACCTATCTGCATCCCTTTTGTATTCTTCTTACATCCGCTTCACATCTTACTTCCCACCTGTCCCTGTTTCATCAGCAAATTTAGAAACTATACCTTTGGTTCCTTCATCCAAGTCATTTATACATATTGAAAGAAACAACTGAAGCACCAGCACTAAACCATGCATCACAACGCTGGTTACATTTTGCCAAACAGAAAGAGACCCATTTATACCACCCTCTGTTTCAAGTTAACTAGTCAATCATCTATACATGAGTCCTAGATTACCCCTACACCATGAGCTTTTGTTACTCACAATAACTTTGCAACGCGGCGCCTTAACAAATGCCCTCTAAAAATCCAAGTATAATACATCCACCAGTTCCTCTTTATCCACTGCAAGTCATTTGCTCAATGAACTTCAAGTTGGTTCAATATGACTTCCCTTTCAAAAACCATATGGAGTCTGCCTGAATTTTTCCAAGTGTCTTCAATAACAGTAATATTAATATTAGTTTCTAACAACTTTGCCTAAATGGTTAAACAAACTGACTCATTTTTTCCCTGCTTTCAGTCTCCCTTCCTTTTTGAATAAAGGAGTTACATTAACTATTTTCCAATCAAATGGAACCTTCCTCAGAATCCAAAGAATTTGGGAAAATTAAATGCGAATCACAAAAGGAATGGAGGCAATGGAAAACGGAATGGAAAATGGAAAATGGAAAACGGCTAATGTTACGCCGTTGTTTAAGAAGGGTGCCAGGCAAAAGGCGGGGAATTATAGGCCGGTTAGTTTAACGTCTGTGGTAGATAAAATGTTAGAATCCGTCATTAAGGAGGAAATTGCGAGGCATCTTGAAGGGAATTGCTTGATAGAGCAGACGCAGCACGGTTTCATTAAAGGGAAGTCGTGTCTGACAAATTTACTGGAGTTCTATGAGGATGTGTCTAGGGCAGTGGATAGAGGAGAGCCGGTGGATGTGGTCTTTCTGGATTTTCAGAAGGCGTTTGACAAAGTACCTCACAAGAGGTTATTGCAGAAGGTCGGGGGACATGGAGTTGGGGGTAGGGTGTTAGCGTGGATAGAGGATTGGTTGTCAAACAGGAGGCAGAGAGTGGGGGTCAACGGGTGCTATTCGGATTGGCGGATGGTGACTAGTGGAGTGCCCCACGGGTCGGTGCTGGGGCCTCAGCTATTTACCATTTATATAGATGATCTGGAGGAGGGAACCGAGTGTAGGGTGTCGAAATTTGCTGATGACACCAAGATTGGGGGAACGGCAAATTGTGCGGAGGGTGTGGAGAGTCTGCAGAAGGATCTAGATAGGCTGGGCGAATGGGCCAGGAAATGGCAAATGGAATTTAATGTTGGCAAGTGTGAGGTGGTCCACTTTGGTAGGAATAATGGTAGGAAGGACTATTACTTACGTGGCGAAAAACTGCAGCAGGCGACGGTGCAGAGGGACCTCGGGGTCCTTGTGCATGAGTCGCAAAAACCCAGCTTGCAGGTGCAGCAGGTGGTCAGGAAGGCAAATGGGATGCTGGCCTTCATCGCGAGGGGGACTGAATATAAAAGTAGGGAGATCTTGCTGCAGCTGTATAGGGCATTGGTGAGGCCGCAGCTGGAGTACTGTGTGCAGTTTTGGGCGCCGCACCTGCGCAAAGATATTTTGGCCTTGGAGGGAGTGCAGAGGAGGTTTACTAGGCTGATACCGGAGTTGAGGGGGTTGAGCTATGAGGAGAGGCTGAATAAACTAGGCTTGTACTCGTTAGAGTTTAGAAGAATGAGGGGAGATCTCATTGAGATGTATAAGATGATGAATGGGATGGATAGGATAGAGGTGGAGAGACTCTTCCTGCTCAAAAAAGACAGTAGGACTAGGGGGCACAGCCTCAAGATAAAGGGGGGGCGCGGTTTAGAACAGAGTTGAGGAGGAACTTCTTCACTCAAAGGGTGGTGAATCTCTGGAATTCTCTGCCCGTTGAAGTGGTGGAGGCTGCCTCGCTAAATATTTTTAAGACGCGGGTTGATGGGTTTTTGATAAGAGAGGGGATTAAGGGTTATGGGGAGAGGGCGGGAAAGTGGAACTGAGCCACGACAGATCAGCCATGATCTTATTGAATGGCGGGGCAGGCTCAAAGGGCTAGATGGCCTACTCCTGCTCCTATTTCTTACGTTCTTATGTTCAAACTACTGCAGATGTTGGAATCTGAAACAAAAACAGAAAATGCTGGAAAATCTCAGCCGGTTTGATAGCACCTGTAGAGAGAGAATAGAGTGAATGTTTGGAGTCTGGAAGATCTTTTGTCAGCTCCAGATTCAAAACATTGGCTCCATTCTCTCTTCACAGATGCTGGCAGACCTTTTCTAGCATTTGCTATTTTTATCACAAAAGAAGTGGCTAAGGATGTAGTTTAAAACTCTAGGATGAAGTTCATCAGGGCCTAGGGACTTGTCATTCCTTGACTTCAAATATTTAGTCAGTACCACCTGCCTAGTGATTGTAATTTTCTTGCGTTCTTCCCCCACTTCCTTTCATTTCAAGCTGATTTACAGCTTTTTCTGGGATGTTACTTGTATTTGCTCATGAAGACTGATGCAAAATACCTGCTCAGTTCATCTACCATCTCCTTATTTTCCATAATTAATTTCTCAGGCTCACTTTCTACAGAATCAGCATTCACTTTAACTCTTTTCATTTTAAAATAGCTATAGAAACTCTTGTTGTCTTTATATTTATATTTCTTGCTAGTTTTCCATCTTTTTTTAATATATGGTAACGAGAACTGTGCCAGGAGCTAGTGTATCCATCGAGGAAGAACCCATGATGAAGATCCCCGAAGACATCAGAAGAAATGAAGAAGGAAAGAAGAAAATTGACTTCTACATGTGAAGATGCAGCTGTTGGTCTAGGGATTATTAAAAATAATAATAATCCGGACCAGAAGAGGGGATTGTAGTGGGAAAAATCACAAAGATGGCTATCTGGCACATAAAAAAGTTACCTGGGAGAGAGACATTAAGCAGGCACTGACTTTTAGTGCAGACAGCTACTTGAAACTAAAAACATGCAGGACAGACAGTTATTTAATGTTAAACATGCAGGAATCAGATACTGCAGGAAGCTAGTAGAGAGCTTCAGGCACTTCTAAGATCAGGACAAACCTAGAACAATAAGGAGATTGGCCATAAATGGGAATGGGATTACATAAATGCAGGAAAACCAATTCCTGTATGTATAGACCGAACTAAGTCATTGATAGTTACTGATAGAGGAAATGTATCCATTCTATGAACAACGCAATATTAAATGCCAATGTCTGTATATGTCTGGCTGTAATGATGTGTTAAACTATCACTCCTGCTCAACTATAATGATGTGTTAAATGGCTAGTGTTCAGACTATCCATAGTGGCACAGTGGTTAGCACTACTGCCTCACAGCACCAGGGCCCTGGGTTCGATTCCTGGTTTGGGTCACTGTCTGTGTGGAATGTGCATATTCTTCCTGTGTCTGAGTGGGTTTCCTCTGGATGCTCTGGTTTCTTCTACAGCCTGAAAGACATGCTGGTGAGGTGGATTGGCCATGGCAAATTTTCCCTTAATGCAGCTGAACAGGTGCCGGAATATGGTAATGAGGGGATTTTCAATGCAGTGTTCATGTAAACCTAGTTATGACACAAATAACTAAACAACATATTGTGGGTGGCACGGTAGCACAGTGGTTAGCGCTGCTGCTTCACAGCTCCAGGGACCTGGGTTCAATTCCCGGCTTGGGTCACTATCTGTGTGGAGTTTGCACATTCTCCTTGTGTCTGCATGGGTTTCCCCTGGGTGCTCTGGTTTCCTCCCACAGTCCAAAGATGTGCGGGTTAGGTTGATTGGCCATGCTAAATTGCCCCTTAGTATCCTGAGATGCGTAGGTTGGAGGGATTAGTGGGTAAAATATGTAGGGATATGGGGATAGGGCCTGGGTGGGATTGTGGTCGGTGCAGACTTGATGGGCCAAATGGCCTTTTTCTGTACTGTAGGGTTTCTATGATTTCTATTGAGAGAAGGTAGCTGCCCAGTACTGCGGAGTGCCAGTGCCTTTTCTCCACGAAGCTTTGTTAAATAAAACTGTATTGTTGCACCCCAAGTCTGACTCCGAAGTGGTCATTTCCCTCAACACCATGATTCAAATCTTTAAGGTCTACTTGATAGTTTATTTTAAGTTTGAAGCAATCTTTCCACTCAAGAAATCCATATGCATGACCTTTTTCCAAATGTTGGAAAGAAAGTGTTCAGAAGCTTGCGTAATTAGTAACTAAGTGGATCGGTTGATATTGCTGAGTGTTTACTTGGACTTGTGTGGAAGGAGTTTATCTACATACTAGGTCAGATAGCAAGCTCTGCAATCAATACAGACTGAAAGGGAAGACAATACAGCATGTCTTAATTGAAAAATTCTAAGTGGAGGATGCTGTGCTAATCATCTGTGTGCAGACTCAGCTAGAAATATGTATGGGTTGTTTTCCATGTCTATAATCTGTTCTCCATTGTTGTGAGCCATACAAAGTGCTGAGAACACTGGGCTAAAAACCAACAGCAAGCCCAAGGAAATGATGCTGCTGGGTCAGAATGTTATATCTCAATGATATTAAATAACACTTTGCTGGAAGTTGAGTAAATTCTTCTACGTTGTGTCCATGATAGACAGTCTACCTTGATGTAGAATTTGACTTGCATTGGAGAAAAACAGATGTAACCTTTGGCTGACTCAGGAAATGTGCATGAAATAACATCAATCTGACTTGAAACCTGGGTGCTGGTTTGAAGCCTGTATTCTCTGGATCTTGTACATGAGTGAAAAGTGGACAACTTGGCAGTTATCATGAAAGGGATCCCAATAACTTCCATCTTTGCTATTTGTGGCAAATTTTAGGCAACTCATGGAAAGATAAAATGACAAATGCAGAAGGACAAATCTCCCATCAGGCAGTGGTGACTTTGGCTTGGGTACATTTAAGGGATGGAAGACGGTTGGGTGCCCGTGCAAGGTATCCAAAATCAGAAAACCAGTAGGACACACAAAGCAAATCTGAAGTTTGATTTTTTTTACATCTGGACAACACTAAATGACAGGAAAATGCTGGCATCATCTATGCCTCAGTGTGCACCACCATGATGAGCAGTGGCTTGGCAACTGCTGTCAAAACCAAAAGCAACCCACATGACATGATCACTTTGTATGTGACACTTGTGGTTGAACCTGTCTGCCAAGGTTTGGTCACTTTAAGCCATTCTATTCCCAAGGAATTTGATTAGCTGTGTTTCCATTTTACATTGCTATTGACAGCTTTCCATCTATGTGATGTTGTATTCTCCACCTTCGCATTTTCAGTCATTAATTTGTATCTCATTGGACCAAAGCAGGGCAGAAAGAGGCCATTCAACCATCAAGTCTGCACCGACTCTCTCTTACCCAGGCCCGATTCTCATATACTGTGGCTAATCCATCTTTGGACTGTGGGAGGAAACTGGAGCACCCAGAGGAAACCCACACAGACCACGCAAACTCCACCAGTCACCCAAGGCCAGAATTGAATCTGGTGCTGTGAGGCAGCAGTGCTAACCACTATGCCATCATACTGCCCAAGTCTCAGCTTTACATTTCTTGTGTGCTTTTGGTCTAGATTTCTCTGCATTTACAATGTGAAGCAGTCATGGTGAGAAAAATTTGTAATTGTTTTCAGATGTTTTGTGAATTAATTGTTTTAAAAATCATTTGAAAGGAACCTTGAAGCATTTGTATCAATTGTACAGGGATTGATTTTAATATTTGGATACAAAGTACTGGTCCCTTGATCTGGAAATAGTGCCAACAGGAATAAAGTTAAAAGAGGCAGGTCATGTGGCAGACCACATAACAAACGAAAGGGAATAGCTGGAGGAAACGGACCTGCATATCTGCTATTCCATGTATAATTTGTACCGACTGATTTGTCTGCTAATTAGTTAAATTTGCATTGATTCTGATTTTTATTAAAAGTTAGAGTAAAATCGCGCTTGATAAGTTATTTTCATTTGGGGTTGTTTGGTAAATTTGGTTTATTTGCTTTAAGGATCCCCACAGGTACCATAACAGAAACTTTTCACATGCTGTAATAATGAATTTCTGTGGTGGGGTTCCTGCCATGGTGTGTGGTCGTACCGACAGTTCAAGGAATTGATTTTACGTTTTGTGAGAAGGAACAAAATTTTATTATTGGTTTATTTTACTTCACGACATCACCAAGATAACTTTTGTTGGATTGTGAGGTTTCAGAACCAATCGCATGATTTGATGGTAACGTCATTAGAATGTGCATTCAGGCTGCTGCTTAACTTTCAATTTTGTATTCTGATGTGTTAGTTGAATCTGAATGTACAAATCAAGTCTGTCTTACAACATGATAACGAATTGATTGCTTTCAGAGCTATAAGCAGATGTGGCAGCCTATTTGCATACAGGATTCTACCATATGGTAAAGCAATTTTTAATGGTGTTGGTTGATGGAGCTCTTTGTTGATGGTGAAATGTTACCCAGTATCGTATTCTCTGCCATTTTCCACCTAGAGGCATGAAATCTCTTTGTATCTACTTGTCTTAACCAAAAGGCAGCACTTCCAATGATGGAGTACTCCCACAAGGGTCATCTGGAATACTTTAGGACTATCTCAGTCCGCCCACATTACAACTGAGACAACGATCTTACCATCAGTGGCAATCTGAATAAAGATGCTCTGACATACGCACAGCAGTCATCAATATTGAGTTTCAATACCTGGACCGGTAGACGGGCGCCGCAACAACTCAGTGACTTGCGCTGCTAGCTGTGCAGATACATGGATTTGGGCCTGTGTCTGTGGGAGTTTGTGCATTCTCCCTGTGGTTGCGTGGGTTTCCTCCGGGCGCTCCGGTTTCCTCCCACACCCCAAAGGTGTGCTCTTAGGCTGATTGGTCTTACCAAATTGACACTATTCTCCCCTGAATCTGGCTAAGTTAGGAGTTCCATTCGTAGACATGCAGGGTAGAATAGGTGTAGGGTGATGCGGCGGCGCAGGCTCGTTGGGCCGAAGGGCCTGTTTCCCGTGCTGGGTTGTTCTTTGTTCTTTGTTCAAAACATAAATAGGGAGGAAATAAAGGGAGACGGACCAAGTGAGGGAAGGAGGTTTTTTAGTTAGGACATCAATCGGCACAGGTTTGGAAGGCCGGAGGGCCTATTTCTGTGCTGTACCTTTCTTTGTTCTTTGTATAAGTGGCAGACACCTTGAGATGAACTGGGGCATTCATCAAGTGAGTCTATCACAATACGTTCATGGTCAATGCTATCTTTTGTGCTTTCTAATTAATTTCTGCTTATTACTGAATGTCTCAGCATCTGTGTAGCCCGAAACAATATTTTGTGCAAAGTATAAAGTATTCAGAAAAGTTAGCAGTACGATTCAGCTTGATGTAACTTCCACGTGATGCTTGAACATAATTTAGGGGATCGGCTAAACCCTTGAACTTGATGTTTTAATCTATTATATTTTCAAAGAAGCTAGTGATTGATATCCATAAGTTTAAATTTTACTCTTGAAAGAAACCTGACCAGCCTATTCCTACCTATTCAAAAATGGCTAGCTCTGAGGTGATTGAATTCTTTTATTTGAACATGTCTAGGACAAGGCAAGGTGAAAGGTCACAACCTGAATCAGTGAGTGTTTTTTTCTCTCCACAGCTGCTGCTGCCTGATCTGCTGAGTATTTCCAGCATTTTCTGTTTTTGTCTGATTTCCAGCATCTGCAGTTTTTTTGTGTATTGTTGAATCTGTGTTCAAGTGTATTAACGATGAACAATGTACACAACAACTTGTTCTGCAGTGGAACTTGGTGATTGCAAGTTAAAGTACAGTATATTTCTCAAGTATTAATATTGTCCAATCTACTGTGTTGGAATTTGGTCTTCTAGAAATTATTTTAAATTTTGACAAATAGAAGTTCACAAATAGAATGAAGTATCGAGCCAATTATGTTGAAATTTGAAGTTCTTCTTTAGAACTATTATATTGAACTAACAAAAGCATTAACTCTGTTTCTGTCTTCCTGGATGCTTCCAGACCGTTGAGTATTCCTCGTATTTGCTTTTTTTAAGTTCAGGTTTACCAAAATCTGCAGTGTATTGTTTTAATTGCAATTGATGTGTTGACATGCAAAAGATTTGAGGACTTTGAATGAAAATTGGAAATGCCCTTTCTCTGAAATCATGGTGATTGAGTGGCTTGGAAAACATCTGTCTTTCAACAGCAGGCCATTCATTACCTCACCCTCCAACCAGTTTCTGCCCACGTGTGATAGACTGTGTCACTTGAGAACACTTGTTTTTAGTGTGGAAAGTCATCTGAGGGAGTGCCAAAGAAGAAGAATTATTGAAATGGCCATTCTCTTGGATATCACGCCCTTAATATTTTAAAATGCATGCAATTGCAATGAGGGTGACCCATTCATAAGGTGGTGAATTGGCCTGAAGTGTTTAGGTGCAGTGAAACAATGAAAAATTAAAGACCAGAAACAGCCTGAAAAAAGATTAAATACAATTGTTCATTTTACAGAATGGTGGCTAAAACAGCTGGAGCAGAGAACAACACAAATATTAAGTACTGAAATATAAATTAGTCACACTGCATCCTATGGCAGTTTCCACGTGGTGTGCATCTGTCCAATCCACGATTGCTTGTCACGAAGTATACTGCATGGTAAAGACTAATATTCCACTCAGCAGTGTGTTCTGATAAATTTCCTGTCCTGGATGGCCTCCTGAAGTTCTTCACCTGCTTGAGCTTTATAAAGTGGTCATGTGAAGATTGTTGTGTTGTTAGCAGGCTTGTGAACCAGAAAATCCAACTCTCTGGCTTTGAACTAACTTTGGGAGTTCAGAAGTGTTTTGAGTGCTGAACAGCCTGTTGCAAATTAATCATGTGTTTGAGAATCCAGGCAGCGCAAAAGTAAACCAGAATCATCTTGACGCCTTTAGGCCATTTCTAGATACTTGCCGTTGAATGTTAGTCTGTTCCTTATGTTCATCATGTGGAAAGTCTGTGGTGACCAATGAAATGTTTGTCAATTCAGGAAACACAGTTGCAATTAAGGAATGGGTATTGTATGAATTCAGTGTAAAGTTTGCGCTATGTTGTCATGTTGCCTTAATTTCTGAACTCCAAAATTGTGACCTTTCAACTTCCCCCAACAGCCATACAATGCAGCCTCTGGCTGAACTCTGGAATAATCACATTGTTTCACAGGAATGAGTGCCAGGTTAAGACATCCCAAAGTCACCCCACATCAGACCCTCGGAAGCACATGAAAGGGCCATGTGCTAACTCTGCACTACAGTGCCTTGAAAATGAATTAATGGAAAGAGGTGAAGCAAATGTAAATGCAAGCCAGTTGAGAAATTAAGGCTTACTTTTTTAATCCAATAAAAATCTAGAATTAAAGATATAATTACCAAAAAAACTATAGACAATTGTCATTTAAAAAAAATCTAGTTCAGTAATGCATTAGCAAAACAAAATCGGCCATCCTTACCTGGTCTGGCCTACATGTGACTCCAGACCCACAACAGTATGGTTGACACTTAAATGTCTCTGAAATATCCTAACAAGCCACTCCATTCAAGGACAATTAGGGATGGGCAATAAATGCTGGCCCAAACGCCACTTTCCTTTTACCTCTTATTCAATCTTGATGCATGTGAAAAGGAAAAGATGAACTAGGACAAATGTGGAGCCATTACAACTAGAAACAAGAGACTTCATAATGGAGAAAAGGGAAATGGCGGAGGAACTAAATGTTGTGTCTGGTTTCACGCAAGAAGATAGTGAAAAATATTGATTCTTGCATGCTACACAGCTAAAATATATTGTTCATAAGAACATAAGAAATAGGAGCAGGAGTAGGCCAACTAGCCCTTCCAGCCTGCCCCGCCATTCAATAAGATCATGGCTGATCTGTCGTGGCTCAGTTCCACATTCCCGCCCTCTCCCCATAACCCTTAATCCCCTCTCTTATCAAAAACCCATCAACCCGCGTCTTAAAAATATTTAGCGAGGTAGCCTCCACCACTTCAACGGGCAGAGAATTCCAGAGATTCACCACCCTTTGAGTGAAGAAGTTCCTCCTCAACTCCGTTCTAAACCGCCCCCCCTTTATCTTGAGGCTGTGCCCCCTAGTCCTACTATCCTTTCTGAGCGGGAAGAGTCTCTCCACCTCTATCCTATCCATCCCATTCATCATCTTATACGTCTCAATGAGATCTCCCCTCATTCTTCTGAACTCTAACGAGTACAAGCCTAATTTATTCAGCCTCTCCTCACAGCTCAACCCCCTCAACTCCGGCATCAGCCTAGTAAACCTCCTCTGCACTCCCTCCAAGGCCAAAATATCCTTGCGTAAGTACAGCGCCCAAAACTGCACACAGTACTCCAGCTGCGGCCTCACCAATGCCCTATACAGCCGCAGCAAGACCTCCCTACTTTTATATTCAATCCCCCTCGCGATGAAGGCCAGTATCCCATTTGCCTTCCTGACCACCTGCTGCACCTGCAAGCTGGGTTTTTGCGACTCATGCACAAGGACCCCGAGGTCCCTCTGCACCGTCGCCTGCTGCAGTTTTTCTCCGCGTAAGTAATAATCCTTCCTACCATTATTCCTACCAAAGTGGACAACCTCGCACTTGCCAACATTAAATTCCATTTGCCATTTCCTGGCCCATTCGCCCAGCCTATCTAGATCCTTCTGTAGACTCTCACCACCCTCCGCACAATTTGCCTTTCCACCAATTTTGGTGTCATCAGCAAATTTCGACACCCTACACTCGGTTCCCTCCTCCAGATCATCTATATAAATGGTAAATAGCTGAGGCCCCAGCACCGACCCCTGGGGCACTCCACTAGTCACCATCCGCCAATCCGAATAGCACCCATTGACCCCCACTCTCTGCCTCCTATTTGACAACCAGTCCTCTATCCACGCTAACACCCTACCCCCAACTCCATGCCCCCTGACCTTCTGCAAGAACCTCTTGTGAGGTACCTTGTCAAACACCTTCTGAAAATCAAGAAAGACCACATCCACCGGCTCTCCTCTATCCACCGCCCTAGACACATCCTCATAGAACTCCAGTAAATTTGTCAGACACGACTTCCCTTTAACGAAACCGTGCTGCGTCTGCTCTATCAAGCAGTTCCCCTCAAGATGCCTCGCTATTTCCTGCTTGATGACGGCTTCTAACATTTTACCTACAACAGACGTTAAACTAACAGGCCTATAATTCCCCGCCTTTTGCCTGGCACCCTTCTTAAACAACGGCGTAACATTAGCTGTTTTCCAATCTTCCGGCACTTCCCCGGAATCCAGCGACGTCTGGAAAATAACCACCAAGGCATCCACTATCACCTCCGCCATTTCTTTCAGGACCCTCGGATGCATTCCATCCGGTCCTGGGGACTTGTCCACAATCAGTCCCTCCAGTCTGTCGAGCATCACCTCTCTAGTAACAGTAATGTCATTGAGACCTTCCAGTCCTACCACCTTTCCATCTCTAACATCCGGCAAATTATTCACGTCCTCCTCCGTGAAGACCAAAACAAAAAAGTTATTCAAGACCTCAGCCATTTCCCCATCCCCTACCACTAAGTCCCCCTTCTCATCCTCTAAGGGACCAACGTTCACCCTAGCCAGCCTCTTCCTTTTTATATATTTATAAAAACTCTTGCTATCCTTTTTTATATTAAGCGCTAGCCCAGCTTCATAGTTTCTCCTACCCTTCTTTATCAACTTCTTTGTCAATCTTTGTTGACATTTAAACCTCTCCCAATCCTCTTCTCGCCCACTACTCTTAGCTACTCTAAACGCCTCCGCTTTTAATTTAACACTTTCCTTCACCTCCTTCGTCATCATAGTGTACATTGGGGACAAGGAAAGGAGAGGATGTAGAACATGGTGTTGAAGTAACAGGCAGGGGTGAAGAGAAAGATCAGCTTAATATGATGGGTCCATGCAAAAGTCTGATGACAGCAGAGAAGATGCACTTGAGTTGGGTAATATATGTTTTCAGGCTTTTGTATCTTTTCCCTTACAGAAGAAGGTAGAAGAGTATATTTCCAGGGTGTATGGGGTCCTTAATTATGCTGGCTGCTTTTCTAAAGCAGCGGGAAGTGTAGGTGGATTCAGTGGATGGGAAGCTGGTTTGCATGATGGCCTGGGCTACGTTCCCAACTCTTTGTAGTTTTTAGTGGTCTTGATCAGAGCAGGAGCTATACCACACTGATACACCTGGAAAAGATGCTTTCTATGGTGCATCTGTAAAAATTGACGTGCTGAATATCCTCGACCTTCTGAGAAAGTAGAGGCGTTGGTGGACTGAAATCGAAAAACTTGAAATTCTTGACCATTTCCACTTCGTCCCCATTGATGTAGACAGGGGTGTGTCCTCCACTCTGCTTCCTGAAGTCAAGAACTATCTTGTTTTTACTGACATTTGAGGGACAGATTATTGTCATAGCACTATTCCACCAGATTCTCTGTCTCCTTCCTGTATCCTCCTCAAAGTTTGGGATCTGACCCACTGTGGTGATGTCATCAGCAAACTTGAAAATGGAGTTGGAGTGAAATTTGGCCACACAGTCATAGGAATATAGCAAAGGGCTGAGGACACAGCCTTGTGGGCAACAGCATTGAGAATGATTATGGAGGGGGTGTTATTGCCTATCCTTACTGATTGTGGTCTGTGGGTTAAGAAATGGAGGATCCAGTCTGAGGAAGGAGCTGAGCCCTAGGTCACAAAGTTTGAAGATGAGTTTTGCTGAGATGGTGTTGACCGCTGAGCTATAAGTCTCCTTGTTGTCCAGGTGTTCTAGGATTGAGTGCAGGGCCAGGAAAATGGCATCTGTTGTGTATCTGTTGCAGTGATAGTCAATTGTAGTGGATCCAGTCAATCTGGGAGGCCAGAGTTGGTGTGCCATAGCTAACCTTTTGAAGCACTCGATCATGGTGTCAGAACCACCAGGTGGTAGTCATTAAGGCACGCTGCCTGCTTTTTCTTTGGTACCGAGATGATAATCATCATTTTGAAGCAGATAGGGACTTCAGCCAATGTAAGAAGTGGTTAAAGATATCTGCAAATACCGCCACCAGCTAGTCCATGCAAGATCTAAATGCTCCTCCAGGTGCCCCATCTGGGCCAGTCGCTTTTGGTGGGTTAACATTCCAGCCTGGTGTCTGTGATGGTGACTTTGGATGCCAGTTTGATCTGGGCAGAATCCTGTTAAGTCTCATGAAAATCAAATACATCACATCCACTGGTTCTCAATCTAAGCTACAGGTAACATCCTCAGAAAAAAACCTCCCAATGGGTTTGTCACAATACCCTTTCAGAACATGGACATGTTGACTCTGTGATAAAGGATGTGATGATTAGATATTTAGAAAGTAAAGATACAACTGAACAAAGTCAACATGTCCATGTTAAACAAGGACGTAATCTGTGACAAACCCATTGGGAGTTTTTTTGAGGATGTTACCTATAGCTTAGATAAAGGAGAACCAGTGGATATGGTGGATTTGGATTTTTATCAAAGTTTTAACAAGATCCCACCCAGGGGGTTTGTAACAAAATTAGAGCATGTAGAACTCGGGGAAATATATTTGTATGGATTAAGATTTAGTTAACAGACAGAAAACAGAGTGGGAGTAAACAGATCATTCTCAGGATGAAAGGCTATTACCAGTGGGGTACCTCCAGGATCAGTATCAGGGCCACAACTGTTCACAATCTACATAAATGATTTGAATGTGGGAACTAAATGTCATATTTCCAAGTTTGCTGATAATACAAAACTAAATGAGAATGTGAAGAGGATTCAAAGGGGCTTCAAGTGAAAGATGGGATCAGAATATTGAATTCAATGATCAGCCATGATCAAAATTAATTGAAGTTGAAGGGCCAAATGGTCTTCTCCTGCTTCTAGTTATGTCCAAAGGGACCAGGGTGAGCATAAGCCATTAAAAGCTAGCATGCTGGTATAACAATAAGGAAGGTACATTGGCCTTTATCATCAAGGGATTTGAGTATAAAAATAAATATCTTGCTGCTGTTGTAAAGCATCTTAGTGAGACCGTACTTGGAGTACGATATGCAGTTTTTTGGCCTCCAGACGGAATACAATGGATGTTTATCAGACTAATTCCTCGGGTAGCAGGAATGTTTTCGGAAGAGAGATTCAGGAAACTGTGCCTGTATTCTCTAAAGCAGGGTTTCCTGAACTGTGTTCCACACTTGTATATAAAATTCGAAAAAATATAATGAAATTGCTTGTCCAATCAGAGTCTGGCTGATGGAAAAAGCAGCCTCTGATTCGATGACCGAGAAACAACACACAACTCAAATTCCCAGATAAGAGTGAATGCAGACTGTGGAGTGTCAGGGAAATGGCATGGCTTGGCTGCAGAGTGGGAGTTAGAAAAATTTAAAGAGAATTAAACTTTTTTTCATTCTAACACTAGTTGCTGGTAAATTTTTGATATACAAATTGCAGGTGGAAATTTGAAAACCCTTCAGGCCTAAGAAAGGTAAAAACCAAGTCCCTTTGTGGGACTAGCAGAAGATTAATTTCAGGTGGTTAGTAAACCAGTTCAGATTGTATTTCTTTTTAAACAGGGGAAGAACAGACTATAGAAACAAGCTTGCCAGTGCTTTTGCAGGGAGTGCCATTTTGCTCTGAGCTTGGGTGTGAATGTGGGGGTGTGAGTATTTCTGTGTTATGCTTTTCTTTTATTATGTCCCAGGTTAGTGGGAGCAGTTGCAGGCCAAGGAAGGAGGACTGAACACATCTGTGTGATCACAGATAAGTGACTAGGAGGTGAGTCTTTCTCCAGACTTTGGAAGAGAAGATTGATAGGGAAGCAGAAATTGCAGAAAGTCAAGATTAGTGGTATAAGTTAAAACAAATTTTAATTCTAAATTAAATAAATTCTAATACAATGAAATAAGGATGCAGAGTCAGGTGACGTGCTGTAGTGCAACACATAGGAGCTGGTGGACCCCATTGTGATTCCTGGTGACCATGTCTGCAGCAAATGTCAGTTGCTTGAGGAACTTTGTCTGAGTTACTGAGCAGGAGTCTGAGCTACAGACATTGTGACACATCAGGGAGGGGGAGAGGAACCTGGATGCTGAGTTTCAGGTGGCAGTCAGTGCCCCCCCCCTTTAGATTAACAACCTTAAATTCTGTCAGTTGTCAGAGATGAGATGGTGTGATTGTGAGTGAGGCAGGTGGAGGGGTCAAAAAGGCAGAGCACTGCAAGAGCCTCGCTCCTTATCAATGTGCAACAGCTTTGAGATTCTTGCTTCCTTTGTGGACAAAATGAGCAAACTTACCATCTTCAGCTTGAAGATAAGGTCAGGCTTGTGGCCTTGCTGAAAAAAAACATCTGAAACTCTCCTGTTTTCATCCTTGTTTGGGACTTAAAAGTTTGTGGTAAGATTGCCCCACCGTCTTTGAAAAATGGAGCCGGCAGTCACAAAAAAGTCAATTTGTTGGGGGGTAGGGGGCTCTGCACAAAAATGAGTTTGAATATCACTGTGCTTGTGGTAAGAGTGATCTTGCTATCTCATTGACAAAGCAAGTTTCAGCTTCATTAGCTGAAGGCTCAATTTTGAAAGGAATTTGCTTTACATTTGAAGAATTTTGACACCTTTTGATTGCTTGTGAGTTTGTAAAAGTGCCAGTTTCTAATGGCTTTGCATTAGTGATGTGATTATTTAATCCTCGCAAATTGGCTTAGTGGTATGCCCAATCTAGTCCAGTGCATGAGTTTCAAAATCGCCAAAGAGTTCGAACTAAGTTCTGGCTGTAAGTATTCCAACATTGTCAATTAACTGGAACCACTTCCTGGCCTGCATTCATAGGAGGAGAACTTTTGGCAATTTATAAAGCAATGGAAATTGAAATGAGATTACCAATGGAGGAATGCATTTTATTAAATATTTAAATATGTGATGTTAGGCTATATTTATTCATTTTTTAAATACAAGGATTCTAAAATCTGGCTGTTGATTTAGTACCAAAATTGACAAACAAGCTCTATTATAAAGCCACTGGAAGTCTTAGACCTCGAGGCTAGCTACAGATGTGTTTAAAGGAATAGTCAGAATGTCACTACAAGGGCTTCCACAAAAGAGTTGTTCTCTGCTTTGTGTCTAAGCATAAGTAATGTCACAAGGTGTACTATAGTGACTGTAGCATTTTTACCATGCCATAGGCTATATTCAGTTAACTTGGATCAGGGGGTTGTGGGTTCAAGTCCCATTGTCAAGATTTATGCATATAATTGACGCTAACACTTTAATGCCATATTATTGCAATTCTGTTTATACAATATGTCGATGTATTGATGTCCTCAATGTTGAAATTATAAAAATGCTTATTCCCAACATCATTAAATTTTAAGCTGAGGACATAATATTGGCTGGAGGATTCCACTGTCACCCTAGAATACTACTAAAGGCAGAGTACTTCCCCTGTTAAACCCCACAATCATATTTAAAATATCTGAATGTGCTGCACACTATGAAATACCCTTTGCCATGTTGTAAAGGATCTATAGTGTTCACTTCAACTTGAGCAACCTGTCAAGATGTTGAAATTAGAAAATGTTAAGCAATGTTTCACATGGATTTGATTCAAATTAACACTGCAGCAAAAGGTACATATTGCTAATCTATGCCTAATCCAAGGATCACTGGATGTATTCTGAGTTTTATTTGTTGACTTACAATTGTTCAACGATGATATGTAAATAAGGGGAAATAGGCAGGATAGACAAGAACAAGAGCACCCAGGAGTAAAGTGAAATTGGCTCAACAACCAGATGAAGAGAAATATCTTTGCATATTTACTTTGTTCTGAAATTCACTGCCTGAAGCACTGGTGGAAGCAGATTCAGTAGTAACTCGAAGGTAATTGGAGGATATAAAATTACAGGGCTATGGGAAAGAGTATTGGAATGGGATAAATTGGAACAACTCTTCAAAGGACGGACATAGCCACAATAGGTTGAGCGAGCCCCATTTGTGTTGTCTCAATTAGAAATATATACAGCAAGTGAAGACAAATTTACCTAAAATGTGGTTAATAATTGTTGGTACTTAAATTTGTATGAAAGCTCTCAATCCAAAAGTTGAGATTTTTTTCTACAAGTACAGTAAGGGTGATAGGATGTGCACCATTGTTTTCTTGGCTGCTGTGATTATTATTATTTTCACTGGCAAATATACCACAGTTTCCCCTGATAGAGAAGTCTTGTTAGTAAAGCCTCAAGGTCTGTCAGGCCATGTTGCTGAATTTGATGTAATGGATTGCAGCACACTCGCACAGTTACAGCCAACAATTCAGTGGGATTGGCAGGAGGGAACACAGCTATGTCATAACCTTGAAAATAGTTGACAAAGAAAGATAAAGAAAATTGTATTTAACGAATACCTTTCACCTCCTTGGGATGTTCCACAGCATTTTACAGCGAATTAATTACCTGCAAAATGCAATAATCACTGCTATCAAGTGGCAAGAGCTTTGGATGGTTTGCACCAAGGCCTCAATGTGATAGAGTGGAATATGTAGGGTGGAATTGCTTGAGGGAAACATTACTGGCTAAATAAATTTCTTGTGAACTGGGAGAGTCAAGTCAGAATACAGTTTCAATTTCTACTGATATAGAGAATGGTCACGAACATTTCATAATGCCACTGTTACACTCCTAAATGATAGTTTGGAGTTGTATGGACAGTGGGAGTCTCAGGCCATATCCTGTGAATGCTTCTTTAAAGACCCAGTCACAATCCAAGCTACAGGGGTTAAATATATCTAATATTCAAAAGAATCTAGACAAGGTAAGAAACAGAGCTAAGAAATTGGGAGACAGATTTTGTTATGGATAAATGTAGACTTTTAAAAAATATATATGATATATACTCCTGAAATGTGAACATCATTGGCAGTTCTGGCACTTATTGCTCTGAATTAGGTACAATTGATCAATTATTTCACAGGGCAGTTAAGACTTTGAAATGGGCTTAGAGTTGCATAGAGACCTGACTGAGTAAGGGCAATAAATTCATTCCCAAAAGGAATGACAGGGATTCAGACCTTTTGATTATAAGCTCAATAAGGCAAGTAGCATATTACCATTGTGCAACAGTAATGTGCACTCTCACTAATGACTGTCATAGGATCCTGGCACAATCGTCTGCAGCTTGGCAGGATGAGATGAGCTGGATTGACAACTTCCTTTTTGTTTTTGAAAGCTTAAGCAATTTGCCACTTCCCCTTGGCACTGCACTGGCAAAGATACCCAGTGACCATAAAGGAGTGGAATTGGAATACACCAGCAGTAAAGAAACAAGTCTTTGATGAATCAGCAGCCAGTTATTCATGTGCCTGCTGTCTATTCTAATGACATTGAAAGATGGAAACTCAAGTCTAAGTTGCAGTAACAGAGACTTTATTCACAAGTATGCTTGGGAGACACAACCTGCTCCTGCAGGGTGTCTTGTATTACACAGCCTTTGTATATTTATATATTTTAGTTATCACATGTGCATGATAAAATCCCAACAAGCAGCATTATACTGGTTGCAGCTGTAATTTAACTAACTGAAGGCTGAAGTCAGTGCTCCTTATCATACTTTTGCTTAACCATTCTGTGAGTCATTAAATTTTTGATTGTTACTTTCCCACACCAGGTTGCTGAGAAAGGCCTTGAATAATTTATTTTAAAACTGTTGATGCTCATGACTAATAGATCTGAAATAGTCAAATGTAACGTTTAATGTCCAATTGTTTCGACTACCCCACTCCACATTCAGAATAGTTCAAACGCTTCTTTGCAAACTCGGTTCTTACTCTGCTATTGCTTTTATTGGTTTGGAATTGTAAATCTTAGCGATATTTTCCAAGTCAAAGTGGTGAAACATCTGATTCGCTGGGATCAGTTTCATCCCCAAAGCCTGAGAATTCCCTGGGCAGCTAGAAGCCAGAAGAACAGTGATTACTGTTTCTTTCTAGCAGAGGGCAAAAGCTAGGGTAATGTTGTGTTATCATCACATGTAGTATACACCCTCCTTTTCACCCCATGTCAGATTTTTGCAAGATTTCTTTACTGAGCCGCATTGATTGTCCTGTTAAACTTGCACCAGTGCAAATGTTGCAAACACACTCATGAAGAGGGTTGACCAAAAGGATGATATGTCTCTTGATGTCACATGTCTTTGTTTCAGTGCTGCTGAAATTAGGAAATTACATTGAACCATTCAGTCTTCTGATCAAAATGATCACAGGAATTTATTGTTGAAAATAGCAGGTGACTGTCTTGTTCTGGGAATCTTCTCGGCAGCCTCGATTGCACTCCATGCCGGAAGTGTCTGATACAGCAGCCTGCTTAAATTGAAAGCAGGATGCTCTCTGGCAGTTTCTATTGCTTTTGGCAACCCACTTAAAATCACTGTCAGTAAGAGGAAACCTGTCCTTCAACAAGAACTTCCTTGTCATTGAATATTCTGAGCAATGCCATTTCACAAAGTAGTGTCCAGCCTTGTATATAAATCTCAAACTTACATTTGAAAGAAATCCATTCTAAGTTGATCAAGGCATTGATTGGTGCCTAAAGCTCATTTAGCCCAGCTGCTGTTTGCCCAGTCGCTCCAGCTGTCTGCCGGTTTTCACTTCCGTGGAACCCCTTAAATTCATGCCCCCTCCCCCAGCAAATGACATCTACCACTGGAGGCACAAGCAGGTTATTTCTAAATTGGAAATTATTGGGAGAGACAAAGTGCTGCTCAGTCTGTTTTTTTTAATTGTTGAGGGGGAACGAAGGTGGGAATTCAGTTTCGACTCTAGTGCTCAGTTTACTTGGGTCAGCTGATCCAAGCAAGTTCCTTGCTCGTATTGCTGGCACAAAGTTGGTGGGGAAGAGGGAAGACTGGGAACTAACTTACTGTAAAACCACCTGATTTTAATCTTTGATTTAAACAGAATGAAAGCCAGGCATTTTCTATATTGGGCAGTCAATACATTCTGTCAGGCTAATGACAATTGGCACATTGCTAATTCTTAATATAGGAGTGGACATCAGAGGTACTGTTGGTAGGGGAATTGCATTTCTGGCCTTTGACATTACAAACTCCCCAGTATTAATAATAATTGGTCTTCACACAGGAATAAAAGATTTCAGGAAGCACAAAAGGGAAGCACTGACACTGGGATTTGTAGAGGAAACTGAAACAGCCTATGTTCATTTTCCAATCTATGATATTAACTTCTTCACATTAGCAAAATTATTCTTTCAAAACACATTGCCAAAGTTAGTATTTCCGGACATAGAAATTGACAAAAGTACCTGTTTGTTTTTGGAAATCTTGTGTGCAAAAATCACTTAAGAGGAATCCAGCTGATAATTTTGATGGAACTCCAAACCGAGCTGTTAACCTGATAGGGCTCTCAATGCTTGGCTCTCATCCTGTAGAAATTAAGGGGATTAAACTCAGGTGGCTTTTCAATGAGTGTAATTTTTTTACAAATAATGATGTTTTAAGTATTTTCAAATAAACGAATGTTCTGTATCTTGTATGACAATTGCATTAACAGCTCCTGAAACCCCTCAATAGTAGCATAATGCAACCCTTATGCCAAAATGGCTCTCTGCCTCTATGCTTTTACCATGGTCAGTTAACACCAGACTTAAATAGCCACTGTTCATGCAGTTGTGACTTGACATACTCTAATGGTTATGTCTGCAGGGTGCAGTGTATATCTCTCCCCCTCCCTCCCTCAATATGGTGAGCTTGGTCATTGTTCGTATGAATCTTCTGAAGTGAGCTTGTGTGGTTGGGGTACAGTGGCTAACTGTAGGTGGCCTAACTAAAACTCTGCTATTGAATACTTCAGTAAATCATTTTCATTGCCTTGGACACCTCCCAATCTTTGACTGGATTGGATGCTAGTATTTTTAACTCGAGGCACACCATTATGTTTTCCATTACAACTGTATTCAGTATGATCGAACTTCATCTGATATTGTTACAGTTTGGAACATAGAAACTTTTTCATTTATATTTGTTCATGGGATGTGTGTGTGCTGGCTGGGTCAACATTTATTGCCCATCACTAACTGACAATGAACTATGGTTTTCTCAGTCATTTTGGAGGGCATTTAATAGTCAATTACATTGTTGTGGCTCTGCAATCACTTGGAGGTCAGACCAGGTATGAACAGCAGTTTTCATTCCCTAAAGGATATTAGTGAGCAAGATAGCTTTTTTATAATGACAATCAATAATGCTTTCATTCCAGGTTTCAACTTTTCATTCCAGGTTTTTGTTGAATTCAAATTTCATCATCTGACATAGTGGGATTTGAACCCATGTCTCCAAGGTAATATCCTGGGTCTCTGGAATGCTAGTCCAGCAACAATATCACCATGCCACTGCTAAAGAATCAGGTCATTTAGTCTGCCCCACCATTCACTGATCTTGACTGATCATTTATGTCTTTTTCCCACATTATCCCAATATCCCTTTGACACTTTTAAATATCAATGATATAATGTCTGCTTTAAAAATACTCAATGACTGAGATTCCACAGCTCTCTGGGATAGAGAATTCGAAACATTCACAAGATTCTCATTTTGAAATTTGGTCCCCTGGCTCTAGATACGCCAACTAGGATAAACAGCTTGCCTGCATCAACTCTTATCTATCTATCCCTTTAAATGTTGTGAAGGTTTCAATAAAGTTGCATCTCATTCTTTGACACTCTAGAGAATACAGGCCCAGTTTCCCCAATTTCTCTTGAAGACAGTTCCACCATCCTAGGAACAAGTCTGGTGAACTTTTGTTGCACTCCTTTTATGACAATCATAACCTTCCTCAGGCAAGGAAAGCAAAACTGCACACAGTGCTCCAGGTGCGGTCCAACCAAGCTTCTATACAATGGAAGCAAGGTTTAAGAACATAAGAACATAAGAAGTAGGAGCAGGAGTAGGCTATCCAGCCCTTCAAGCCTGCCCTGCCATTCAATAAGATCATGGCTGATCTGAAGTGGCTCAGTTCCACTTTCCCGCTTTCTCCCCGTAACCCTTAATTCCCTTGCCTACCAAAAACCTATCTACCTGTGTCTTAAATATATTTAGTGAGGTAGCCTCCACCACTTCAACAGGCAGAGAATTCCAGAGATTCACCACCCTTTTGAGTGAAGAAGTTCCTCCTCAACTCTGTTCTAAACTGCCCCCCCCCCCCCCCCACCCTTATCTTGAGGCTGTGCCCTCTAGTCCTGCAGTCCTTTCTGAGCGGGAAGAATCTCTCTACCTCTACCCTATCCATCCCCTTCATTATCTTATACGTCTCTATAAGATCCCCCCTCATCCTTCTAAACTCCAACGAGTACAGATCTAGTGTATTTAGTCTCTCTTCATAGTCCAACCCCCTCATCTCTGGTATCAGCCTAGTGAACCTCCTCTGCACTCCCTCCAAGGCCAAAATATCCTTGCCGCAAGAGCAGCGACCAAAACTGTACACAGTACTCCAGTACCAGGTTGGTGGGAGGGGGGGGGGTGAAACGGGTGCTCAGGTCTGCCTGGGTCCTGAAGAGTTGGGGTGAGGGTGTTAAAGCTAGGGTGTGGCAGATATCAGGGGAAGGTTAGAATCAGGTTTGTGGGGTGGTGGGTATGTCCCTTGTGGTTGGAATAGGGAGATTGCCTTAGGGATGGTATAGAAAGGGTTTGCAAATAACTTGGTGGGGGTAATTAGTCGGGATATAGGAGTCCCGTGCGTGGAGGGGGAATTCTGTGCAGATCTGTGGTCTGGATGTTTAAAATAATTGCATTGAAGTTAAAAGTGTTTTTATTTCTTCTAACTCTTGAGTAACTATTGGTGTAAAACTGGCAGACCAATCAGAAGTTAGTGCTTAAAATCACTTTGTCAGATGGTTCCTAATAAAGGGCAATTGTCTAGGGGAAGTAAGCCCTTTGGGGGTATAAGATCCTAACTCGAGAGTGCATACCGCCTCCTGTTGCCTTTAAACACCCGGAGAAGTAGGCGAAAATCCTCCACGTTATTTCTCTTTTTTTCTCTTATTTAATCCCATTACTCATGATAAAACTTTACAACTCCTTATCTCCATTAGTTCTTTTTCAATCTTGAGACTTTTCAAACTACAATATGATTGTCACTTGAAGTACTTTGTAACTTTTTTCACTCTTGCTAATGTCCCTTGGGTTCAACACAATTTGGCTTTGGAAAAAATCGGATTTTGTTTGATTTAAAGCCTTGCTGAGGGGCAATAGCCCCTTCAAAACAAAAACTAAACTATTTTCTGACTTTTTTAAATTCAAAACTCCAATTATGGGATAATAGTTTCCATTTCTGACTCTATTAAAAGAACTGACAAATAAATCAAAGTCGTGCCGTGGTTTTTGTGGAAGATTTTGATTGGCCGAGTTGTGGAACCAGGAAGATACTGCAGTTGTTTTTGAAACTTGTTTGGCAATACCCACAACTGGCTGTCCGCACACCACGTTTGTCTCATTTAGAAATGCAATTTTGTAGAGTATATGGTTTCATTCAGCCTGTTGTGGTTTGGCTGCATGCGCCTCTTTGGAATCGCTAAGTGAGAAAATGTAGTAGTTAGGGTGCAAATTTAGCTGGCCAGCACTTCTACTTTGCAGCGAAGGAAATTAAATCATCGCGTATCATTTCTGAACTTGTCCAATGGTAAATCCTCAAATGTCAATGACCGTTAGAAAGGAAAAATGTGAGACTTGGTCATTTTGAAACTTCATGTTCAGTCTTGCTTGAGCTAAAGGCATTTTCTCTCTGATGACATTACTTAATAAACAAGCATCGAAACTGCCCCCTCTAAATTGTACCAAGAACTATTTGTTACAGTCAAACATTGGGATATGTCTTCCCTTGCTGATGGGCAGAAAAAGCTCTGTCTCCACTTTGCTAGAAAATTTATGAAGCCCCCCCCCCACTCCCATTTGCCACACAACACAAAAGTGACTGTGCGATTAAAATTAAGGAGAAAACGCATCATTCTACATTTAGGATATAAGATACAGGGCTATTGGAGGGTGGGGGATGGAGTGGGCGGAGGAATGACACTAAGTCATGCCGCTCATTTGAAGAGCTGTTCCAGATACGATGGGCTGAATGGCCTCTCTGCATTGTAACAATTTTGTGACTTCACAAATTTCATAATTAAATTCTCAATTATTATCATATTTAAGTCAACCTAAAAGATACTCAATAGAATTTTAACACAACAGTGCAATGGGCTATTCATTTTTTTTCTGTAGGAGACGTGAATTTTGCAATGTATTGTAATTTAGGTTCATAGAATTATTATAGAACCGCTATAATAATGCAGAAGGAAGCCTTTCAGTCTAACAAGCATGCCCTGACAACAATCTCACCCAGGCCCTCGTATTTACCCTGCTAATCCCCCTGACGCCAATAGGCAATTTTGCATGGCCAATCGACCTACTGCAAATCTTTGCGTACTTGCATGTTCCTAATTGTGCAATTTTTTTCTGAATGATTGTCTATAACAATGTTATGATTAATTGCTTTACTTGAACTGTCAGCATTGGTTGGCACCTGACTCCATCATGACTGACCCTGTTGATAGCTGCAGGAAAATATTGGAGACACAAACTCAAAAATGCATTGCATTTCATAACTTTGCTTTGGATTGTCATAAATCGATGTAAAATGTTTGTCAAGAGTCAATATTGTACTAATTTCTCACCGTGACATGAAAACAACAGAAAATTGTATAATATTTATTTTCTTAGCTAGTTTTGAATAATGAGAATTAGATAATGGAAATTATTGCTTTGGCTGGGTGAATCAATCCTTCGTGAAACTTCTGCTGATCGGCTGAAATTGCACTTCCTGAACGTTGTTCATCCGTTTCTTTTTCTCAAAAATTCTGCGGTCTACTGCTCATGAAAACCAATTCCTGAGCAAAGCAAAAAGTTTGCATAGGAACCCAATAAACAGCAACGTGAATTTACAGAACTGACCCAAAGGGATAAAATGTCCCAGGGTAACTCAGCAACATAATCAAACAATAGTCAACACCAAACCACTTGAGATATTGGAAGATGTAAAATCCAGGGCAAAGGGATATGTTTTCAGGGGCATCTTAGAAGAGGAGACTCTGATAGAAAAATAGAGAAATGAATGGAGGGATTCCAGAGTTTAGGGACCAGGCAACTGACGGAATGGCAACCGTTAATGAAGCAGTCAAAGTCAGGGATGTGCAAGAGGCCAGAACCAGGAGTACAGCTGTCTTGGAGGGTTGCGGGGCCGAAGGAGTTTTCAGATCTGGGGAAGGACAAAGACATGGGGAGATTTGAAAAACGGAGGCATTGCCAGTTGGGGTGTAAATGGAGATCAGAAAGTACAGCAGCAATTGGATTAATTGGCAAGTTAGGATTCAGACATGCAGAGTTTTCAATGAGCTCAACTTTAATTGCGGGGCGGGGCGGGGGAGGAAGAGTTGGAAGCAGCCGGAAGAGCTTTGAAATAATCCAGTCGAGAGGTAACAAGGACATGGATGAGGGTTACTGCAGTCGGTAAACTGAGGGTTAGAAGTGGACGACGTTATGGAGTCAGAAGTTGATGTTGGTGACAGAGGGAAAACCGAGTCGAAAGGTCAGCTCAGGGTTGAATGGGGTCAAATAACGAAAGAATTTTCATTCTTACAGATTTTCACATTCTCCGGTACACCAATAAATAGTCTTGAAGCGTAGTCACTGCTGTTAAGGAAAATAATGCAGCAATCAGATTACAAGAAATTGCTGAAATCAGCAATAAGATGAATGACCAGTTAATGTTTTTGATTCAGGGATATTGACTAGGACGTTGGGAGAATTCCCTGCACATTTTTCAAATGCATGCCATGAGCTCTTTTACTTTGATATACAAACGGCCAGATGAAGTTTCAGATTGATAGCTTATCCAAAAGATGACACAAGCAACATTGCACTCTCTCAAATTCTACACTGAAGTGTCAGCCGAGGTTATACGCTCTAGAATTGGAGCAAGGCTCGAATCCATCAGCTTCTGATTTGGGGGCAGGGATGTTATCACTGAGTGTGATAACTGGTGCTTGGCTGTATCAATTTCACCCTCTGCCAAAGAAAAGCAACACCCCATCACAAGATGAGTTATCATCCAACAGTTAATGTAAGAAACATTGTCTGATCAGAAAACAGAAAGGACAATTTAAGAGCTGAGTTTCACCCGAGATAATCTCCTCTTTCTGAAAGCTGAACAGATCCTAAATTCAAGTTTACAGACAGCCTCCTCATGCTATTAGACATGGAGTTAACAGCTGCCTATAATTTTGCTGGATGCTAAATTGAGACAGCACAATGTTGGCTGGTTTATGAAATGGATAATTTAGATTGGGCAGTGTTAATGCTATTGATTCTCAGGCCATAAGGAGAATGGTTTGATCCTGGATAATAAAGGGAGAGAGAAAGAAGTAACATTGGCCATGATGTTACAAAAAAATTCTAAGTGTTGAACGAGTGAGAAAACGGAAGAGTTTCAGGCTTTTTTTGGGTGAGTTTGAAGATGCAAGCTTACGGCACTGTCACTTTTTTGGACAGAAGTGCAATCCACACGAGTGTTGTGTGTGGATGGGGGAAGGTGCCTAAGTTCACTGATTTGTTGATTTCTTTAAACTGTTCCAGTCAGGCCAAAATAAATAGTCATTATGAAGTAAGTTTTTTTGGCTGCAGAAAGGTATAAAGTCGTTTCAAGATGGGAGGTGCAACAGCTCCAAATTCTACTTTTTCAGCAATATTTAATATTAAAACTTCAAGTTGATGTTAGAGGTCAGTCCAAATGGCTGATTGCAGTTGTCGGCTGACTCCAACATGACATTTGAATAAAGTGCATCAGATGTTTGAAAGAACATTACTCATATTAAAGAAGTTTCATTCATTATATTTAATAGGTGGATCTTGTTTCGAATAAGACACGTAGCTAGAGAGGGTTTGCAGAAACAGTGGTTGCAGATTTTTGTAATGTTCTAGATTTCAATAAAAAAATCTTAAAGGTTGACCAGTTACCCAATGATTATTCAGTGGAAATGGAATGTAATGCACCTTTTTTCTCATTAATGTCATCAAGGAATTTGAGTGTCTCTTGTCTTGGAAGATGGACTGGTCAAATTTACCACTTTGTCCTTCCTTGGATATTTTAATCCTAAATTTCAATCTTTCAGGTCGCTCCTCAATTTTCTCTGCTCCAGAGAAAACAACCCAAGCCTATCCAACCTCTCTTCATAATTTAAATGTTTCATCCCAGGCAGCATCCTGGTGAATCTCCTCTGCACCCCTTCCAGTATGTTCATGTCCTTCCAATAATGTGGTGACCAGAACTGTACACAGTATTCCAGCTGTGGCCTCACCAAATTTCTAAACAACTCTTTCATGATCTCTCTGCCTTTGTAATCTATACCCCAATTGATAAAGGCAAGTATGTCAAATGCCTTTTTCATTGCCCTATAAACCTGCTTTTCCACCTTCAGAGATCTGTGGACAAATACACCAAAGTCCCTTTGTTCTTTGGAACTTCCCAGTGTGAGATCTTTCATAGTATGCTTCCTTGTCAAATTACTCCTTCTAAAGTGTATCACCTCACACTTTTCAGGGTTAAATTCCATCTGCTACTTACCTACCCATTTGACCATTTTGTGTATCTCTTCCTGTAACCTAAGACACTCGGCCTCACTGACTACCCGGCCAATTTTGTATCATCAGCAAACTTGCTGATCCTACCCCATACGTGGTCATTGATGTCGTTTATATAAATGACAAACAATAGGAGGGCCAGCATGGATCTCTGTGGTACACCACTGGTCTCCAGTCACTCAAACAGCCATCTGTCACCACCCTCTGTCTCCTACCACTAAATCAATTATGAATCCGCCTTATCAGATCACCCTGGATCCATGTGCATTTGCCTTCTTAATCTGTCTTCCATGTGGGATTTTGTCAAAGGCTTTGCTGAAATCCAGGTAAACTATATCAACCACACTATTCTCATCCACATACTTGGTTACATGCTCAAAAAAATTCAATTAAATTTGTTAAGCATAACCTCCCTCTGACAAAACCATGCTGACTATCCCTGATCAAACCTTGCCTCTCCAAATGGAGATAGATTCTCTCCTTCAGAATCTTCTCCAGTAATTTCCCAACCACCAACATGAGACTCATTGGTCGGTAGTTCCCTGGTTTGTTTGCCAAGGAACTACGTTTGCCAGTTACGTTAACTTTTGAAACTAACATGGCAGTTCATTCTGTATTCTTGTGGCAAGTTGCCTTGTTAAACAGCAACGACATTTCAGAAGTAATTAATTGGCTGTAAAGCACTTTGTTTGAGGATGTTGAAGGTACTGTTGAAAAGCAAGTTCTTTGTGTTTTGTCTTTAAGTTATTTCTTCACCATGACCTTTCTCCCTAACACAGCTCCTGAGGCCCAAAGTAATTCTACACTGGCGGTAGAGACAGAAACTGAAATCCGTTAAAGGAAATCAGCAAACAATTTGACCACAAATAATTACAACCAGAACCTCAGAACTTTAACTCTGGAAGAGATGATTATTTTTGAACTTGTACCCTTTCTGTTCAATATAGGTGTAACAGCCAAAGAAAATGTCAGGAAGGAGTGTCCCTCACTTAAGGCCTTTTGCTAAGCAACTAAATGCTGCTGTTTGCCCAGTTTGTTTTACGTTTTGCTGAGCTTGCATAACCTTGTGCTGTAACTTGCTCCATTTACACTGACAGCTCTGTATTTTATTTCTCAAATTAGATGGTTGCTTTAAACACTCAGCAAGTTAAGATGTCATTGTGCAGGTCCGTTATGCACTGAATCGAGAGATTCCTTTAGTTCCTCACTGGCATGAATCCATAGCATGAATTTCAGAGCATCAAATGCTGGCAAACAACGGGCACAATCTTACTGGCTCACTGAGTCGGTCGATCGGCGCATGAGCCAGCAAGATTGCAAGCGGAATGAAAATTCTGGTTTGCGTCCAGTTTCTGGCCTCACTCAGTTACTGGCACTGTTTTGCAGGTGGGAATTGGCATTGCGCCCCAAAAAAAAAGGCACATAGCCTATTCGCATATTAATAACATGCTTAACCACAGCTGGTTTCTACAAGCGGAGACCAGACATGATGGCCTCACAAGATTATAGTCGATTGAAACGCTGGTAGTTGGTGTCATGGCTGGGTAGTGCCCATGGGGGAGAGCTAGCCTGCCAGTGTGGCACCTGGCACTGTCCACCAAGCATCATAACAGTGTTCGGGCATTGCAAAGGGGTGGTATCTGAATGGGGGCATTGGGCTGTGCCTGGGAGTTCTACAGGGAGTGAGGCAAGTGGGGAAAGGGGAGCTCTGTGTTTTGGGGAGTGGCGGGGAGGGCTGATCAGCAGAAGTTATGCAAAGGTGGTGATCAGGGGAGTGTAATCAACAGGGGTCTGCGGCAGGGGTAGGTATGCAAGGGGGGGGTTGATATGGGTGGGGGGTGGGGGGTGCGGGGTGATAGGCAGGGATGGATATGCAAGGGATTGACGATAAGGGTGAAGAGACTGGCCACGTGGGTATATGCAGGCTGGGTTGTGGAGGGGGTCATGATGGGGGACTCATTGGGAAGGTCCTAATGCCGGTTACCTGTGATGCCATGGGGAGGGGCTTACACTGCCGCAGATGATGGGATAGCAGAGAAGAGCAAGAAGTTTCCCGGTTCACTGGGAGATTAGGGTGTCTGTACAAAGGTGCTCCAAGCTCCTACTCTAAACTCCAAAATTCCTTATACTCTTTGCAAATTCTTTCTCTTCAAGCATTTATCCAATTTCCTTTTGAAAGTTATGAGTGAATTTGTTTCCATCATCCTTTCAGCTCGTAACTCATTGCATAAATGTCTTTTTCCTGATGTTGCCCCAGGTTCTTTTTGTCAATTATCTTAAATCTGTGACTTCTGGTTATCAACACTTCTCCCAATGGAAACCTCCCCTGCCCACCCACCCCTTATTTACTCTCTCATCCGCCTTTATGAATTTGAACATTTTTATCAAATCTCCCTTTCACGTCACTGCCTGAAGCTGAAAAACTTCAGTTTTTCTCATCTCCATGTCTTTCATCCATCACAACATTCTTCTGAGTGCAACTTTGTTTAAGAAAGGAGGGAGTGAGAAACTTCAGGCCAATTAGTCTGACATCAGTCATCTGGGAAGTGCTGGAATCTATTATTAATGAAGTCTTAACAATACACTTAGAAAATATTAGTATCATCCAACAGTCAACATCGGTTTACAGAAGGGAAATGATATTTGACAAATTTAATTAAGTATTTTTGAGGATGTAATGAGTAGGGATAAAAGGGAATTGGCAGGTGTATTTTACTTGGATTTCCAAGTAGGATTCAGAAAAGTATCTCACAGAAGATTAATACACGAGGTAATGGTCCGTGGAGTTTGGGATTATGTATTAACATGAATGGAGGATTGGTTAATGGTCAGGAAAAAGAGTATGGATAAAAGGAGCAATTTCAAATTGGAAGGCCATAATGAATGCGGTACCACATAAATCTATGTTGGGGCCTCAGCAATTTAGGTCTAAATTTTTTCATCCCACCTACCATGGGAATTGCCTTGGGTGGAATTGAAAATGTAACCGACTAGCAAAAGATCAATTGACTTTAGATGGGAATTTCTGGTCCTGAGGCAGACATTAATGACTTAGATGAAGACAGTCAGAGTAATGAATCTAATTTGTCAGTACGAGAATTGAACCCACGCTGCTGGTGTCATTCTGCAGCATGAAACGGCTGTCCAGCCAACTGAGCTAAACTGACCATTTATCTTGATACTTAAAAAGAATATTTGCCTAGGAGACCCTACAACAAATGGTCACTGGATTGGGAGGCCAAAGGAATGAGAAGGTTACTCAATGATGAAGGGCTGAATAAATTGTGCCTATACTCTGATGATCACAAGAATGAGAGCTGAAGCATACAAGATTCGGAACAAACTTGACAGAGACTATACCTAGAGGTCATTTCCCCTGGCGAAGAAATCTAGACTATGGGGCACGAGCCTCAGAATAAGGGGGTAATCGTTCAGGATTGGGATGGGGAGATATTGTAAAGTTTTGGAATTCTCTACCCCAGAGGCTTGTAGATTCTCCATTGTTGAATATAGTTAAGGTTAGGATAGAGAGATTGGCGATCTCTTAAGGAATCGGAGTGTATGGGGGTAGCCTGCAAGAAACTGGAGCTGAGACAGAAGGTCTGTCATAATTGCATTGATGGCTTGTGAGGTGTTATGACCTATTTCAGCTCCTATGTTCTCAAATCTCGGCTGCATTCTGTGTAAGGTCTTTATTTCTTTCATAGAATGTAGTACCTAGAATTTTCCACTATTGTCCAGCTGTAGCCTCATCTGTATTTTATGAAGGTTTAACATGTCTTACTCTTCTAAGCATCCTTTTGCAACAGAAAGGAAGAGGCAACTTGATTGAACACTTTAAGATCCCAAGGGGTGGAGAGAATGTTTCTGATATCAGTGAATCTATAACTAGGGAGTCAATGTTTAAAAATAAGGGGTCGCTCATTTAAGACAGGTAAGGAGAACTTTTTTCTCTCAAAGGATCATAAGTCTCTGGAACTGTTCCTCCAACGGCAGTGGAGGCAGAGTCTATGAATATTTTTAAGGTAAAGCTAGATAGGTTCTTGATTAACAAGGGGATGAAAGATTATTGACTTTAGACAGGAATGTGGGGTTGAAATTGCAAGCAAAAGAGTCACAAAATTGTTGAATGGTGGAACAGGGTGGAGGGGCTGAATGGCCTATTCCTGCTCCTAATTTGGAAATCTGAACATTTTAAAAATAAATGTTAAAACAATTCACCAGATCTGCTATTATCTGTGAGGAGAGAAAGTTTATACTCTGTGCCTCTCTTTATAAAGCCAAAGATCATGTATTGCTTTTTAACAGTTTTCTTGGGTCATTCTGCCATTTTTTAAAGAATTTTATTTCATTTGTAAACTTTTAACTGATATCCCTTGTACCCAAGTCCAGCCATATCATTAATATATATCTACAAAAAGCAGTCGTCCTAACACCGACCTCTGGAGTACACCTCTACGCTGTTTGTGTTCAATACTGCACAAAATATTGTGCCTCCAGCATCCGTCAGAAAAATGAAGTTCCACCTGGTGTGAACACAAGTCTTCTTGTTGTGTGCTGCAGTTTAAGTGCTGGCTTGATGCTGCTGGAGGCAAGGGAATTAATGAGTTGTTGAATGCAAGTAATGGAAAGTGACAGAGAGAGAGAATGGCCTCATTTATATTTCAGTTAAAGATAGGAATAGGTAGGAGGGCAATGATTGCTCTTGAGTTTATTCATCTGACCGTTGTATGTATTGAATCAGTACAAGAGCAAGAGGAAAATGGATCATGCTGGAATTCCACAGTGTTCAGATAAAAGAAATTGGACTTGATCACACCAATTATTGGGGTGCTACAAATGCTTTGAGAGCTGAGCAATAGCATCCCGTGGGATAAGTCGTGTTGGACTTCATATTGACCTCAGGACATGTGTGGTGAGTAACTGCAGGAAATATGCAGAGCAGGCAGGCCACAATGTTCATCAGTGCGTTTTGAAGCTCAGTGCTCCAGCTAATGTCCTCTCTTAACTTCACACAGCTGAATATGCACTCAGCAGCAGGAAAGATCCCCCATCGGTGCTATTTAAAAAAACTATCAACTACTCATAGGGTAGTCGCTTATTAATTTCTACTGGTTGTTGCTCCAGCCCTACAAGTGTTGAAGCTCTCAATTTTTGTTGTTTCAAGTCACTGAAGTCAGGTACTAATGAACCTTTTGTTGACTTCAGTGTTCTGCATAAAACCAACTGTTCCCAGACATGGGGGGGGTGTCTGGAGGACATTCCCTTGGAATACAGCATGAAAGTGAGAGATTAGGCATTGCAGAACTCGCAATGTTGCTAAAGAGGGAAGAAAAAAGTTAAGGATTTTCAGCAGGTGGCCATACCTGAGTGTGCAGGGAGCAATTGTCCCACCTGAATCTCAGTGAGAAACAATGTGGGAGATTACTCTTTTTTTCGTTCATTCGTGGGACATGGGTGTCAATGGCTGGCCAGCATTTATTGCCTCCATTCTGTGGTAGTCTACAATGCTAGTTGCATGTGTGCCATCAAGGCAAACCAAAAGACAGAAACCGGGTATAAATGACTTTACCTGCATGCACGAGTTGTGAGTCAATGTGCACACAATGAGAGCAATGCAGCCATATGACACATAATAGAGCTAACCGTTGGCGTGCTGAAGAGACACTGCCACTATTTTTAAACTTCAACAAATACAACTCACGAGTCAGGGGTGTTATAGAACACTGTCTTCTTGCCCAGCTGTTTGCAGCTGTAACAATACTCAAGGGGCTTAACACCATTCAGGGAAAAGCAGCTTGCTTCAATAGCATATTGGGCATTCACTCCCTGCACTGCAGCAGCTTACTGAAGCTTTGTCTGTAGCAGCTCTCAAACCCACAACATCTACGACAATGATTGATTCGGGTAACAAATGCATAATACCATCATGGTTCAATCAATAGGTTGTATTTTACAAGGGGGTGGGGAGCAGCATGGTGAATGTTTGCCACCCCTGAAGCATGCTGTGAGCAGGCTAAAGTGGTTGAGACTGCCATCCCTCAGTGAGAGGAAGTTTTGCCGTAGGGAGCTGCCAGGCAATCTGACTGGCATCTCCAGAAGTCTCAGCAGCACCAGAGATCCATAGTGGGCACTGCTGGTACTGCAAGTGGAGCATCCGGAGGATGGATGGCTGCTCTAGAGAGGTAAGTTCTGGGCTTTGGGGCAGAGTTTTGGAGGGCAGACGCCACGGAAGGAAGGGCTGTGGAAAGGCTCTGATGCATAGAGGGATCCCTCCAAATGAGGTGTCCCAACTGCCCCCACTCCGCCTTTTTCTCATTTAGGTGTTAAGAACAGCCTACTCAACCCCTATCCACATCATCTGTATTCTGGCATAGCTAATGTGTTATCCAGATCAATAAGTTTACTAAGAAGCTCATCCAACATATTGTTATGTAATTACTATACCACCCCACCTCCGACTCTTCGACTTAGCATTCCTTCCCCAGTCCTAGGCCAAAATCCTGAAGCTCCTTACCTAACATCACTGCTGGCATACCCATACCTCCAGAACTGCAACACTTCAAGAAAGTCAACTAACCAAATGTCCACAGCAGTTAGAAGTTAGAAGACTACTACATCCAATTGAGCAGACAGGCTGACTAGCTCCCAAGGAAAAAGATCCATTAGTAGTTGTGCTCTGGAGATCATGTGGCTCAATGGGTAAGTCCCTCTACCTCCAAGGCAAAACCTCTGGGTTTGAGTCCTACCCCAGGACTTGATGATGAAGATGTTTTTGTGGTGTGGCCATGCAGCTGAGTGTCCATCTGTAAATCCATCTGATACAGCTATGGCAAGAGGTAAGAATGGGAGAGTTTCCTGATCAGCCAGAACTTGCAGATGGTAATGGCAAGTCACTTATTACCTCATCAGGTGTAACCATGGACTGACACACATGGTCTCTAATGCCCTCTGAGGCCATGGTACCTGAAGCTTGTGTGTTGAGCTGTAATAACCACTGTTACATAATGGCTGCCATCACCCTTAACTGGCAGACTTGCAAGTAGCAACGTTTGGATCAAACATTTACAACATCATAATGCCGATTTACACAAAGGTGGCTGAATTCTTCTGACAATGTTATGAAGCCCAAATTGACAAGTTTGACTACAGAAAATCAGATGAAAAGGGAGACTTCACCAGACCCTTGAGCCTTTAACCCCCTCAGTTACATCAGGTATGTGTTGGCAGACAACAAAAAACGAATTCAAAAAATAGATTTGATTCTGACTGCTTTCTGCAGTCCCTCTGGCTATTTTAGTCAAATCATCTAGCTGCTTTTTGTTTGGGACATTTCTGAGTGTTCCATCCAATCTCCCCTACATGAGTATGTCCCCAGTGTGACAGCTGTGGAACAAGCTGCCATAAAGCAAAAATAGCAATTGAATCTTTCACTATTTTAAACTGATTGAGGAGTTAAACGTAACCTTTCAAAACCACAAAAGTGAGTGTTATATCAGCTAAATATTTTGCATTAATACCCTAGATAATAACTAAATTAAATTTGGGCAACTGGGATAAAGTGAACAGATATTTTCAAATATACAATAAATGTAATAAATGTCACTGACATTTATTATAAACCAAGCTTGCTGGATAAAAAACACATGTGGATTCAATACCTTTGAGAACCATTTCCCAGTCAAAAGAATTTGAGATAAACTACTCACTCTGGCTTCAAGTAAATGCTCTTCCATCTTTCGTGTGCATTAAGTGTGAGTCATGCTGTAGTTATTTTGTCCTGAGTGCAGCAGGATGAACAAATTATTTCATAAACAGACACCTTGAAATTGCAAGACTTTAATTTACTTTCACGTGGGATTTGCACAGTTGCACAATTCTATTGATTTGGAAAGTCAGACAATCTCAAGCCATTCTTTAAAATCCTCTGATAGATTGTGCTGGGGCTTCGGGGAAGGGCATTAGTAAGGTATATGGTACATTTAGCACCCTGTCATGCAGGGGAATGTAGATGGAGAAAGAAATAGGACTATCGCTGGACAATGTCGCAATCTCAAACTGATCAAAATAGTGGGCTCTGTGACCTGTGCCCTAAACAAATGTTTAACATTATAGATTTTAGGCTCATGACCAGTGTACCATGCCCAATTAAACAGCCATGTTTGAGGAAGCAGACCAGAGCAGCAGGGAGGTGTTTTGAAATTGTCTCATGGACATGTATTGTGGTATGCTGTAATTATGTTTGTGTTTTGGTAAACACAAATTTGCTTTTTCTTTGACTGCAGAGAAGAGAAAGCATTTGAAAGCAGCAACAAATAAGATGGCACTGTTTATTAGTGGCAATAATTATATTAGACTGCTGCAAAAATGCTTACCTCTGTAAAATGGTGATAAATGCTTGGAAAAAGCAGCCACTTGAGTGGAACAGATTTTAAAAATAAAATAGGGACTTTCCAAGGGCTGAAAGATTTGGGCCACAATGTGTAATATCAATGGTTTGGAGGTGAAGTGGACGGCTAATCATTACAGAAGGCCAGAACTCTCCATTCACCTGACAAAGAGGTTAACCTCAAGCTTGAGTTTATTATCAAATAAATTGGTTGGACTTAAACCTGGTGTTGTCAGACTTCTTACTCTGTGAAAGGAAACCAGAGAACCCAGAGGAAATCCACGCAGACACGGGGAGAAGGTACAAACTTCACACAGGCATTGACCCAAGGCTGGAACTGAAATCGGGTCCCTGATGCTGTGAGACAGCAGTGCTAACCACCGTGCCACCAGAACCAAAAAAGAATTATTGATGTTTGGTTTTATTTAATGGTTCATTTTTGTCAAATACAAATTGTCAGGATAATTTCTTCCTTACCCTTTAAAAGATTTGCAAAGTTAAAGATAGCAAACATCTGAGAATTAGCTTCATTTATTCTGCCAACTGAAACATTTATCATTTAACGTTTCGTACAGAACGGTGCCCATGTAAAGCTAAAACCATCCATGCAGGAAAATTCTTGGAAGAAATTGCAAGAAAACTTGTCCAACCCTGTAGTCAAGACCAGCAAAGCAAAGTTCCTGTTGTGTTTTATGACCTGCTCTTCCAGTCTTTTTGAGCAAATTGCCAGTGATGAAGGGGTTTCATATCTTTTCACATAAGACTGTTACTTACTATTGTATTTCCCAAACCACGTTACCTTATTATATTGCAGTTATCTCTTGTTTTACCTTACCCCTGCTTTGATGAAGAACCCACATTTAAGTGGTTTACTCCTAACACCACTTTAGTGCTATAGTATCCATCTAGCTTACTTATTTAATAATCTATGTGTGCCTAATCTTACAGTATGCCTGTCTTTGACTGTAATTCATCCTTCTCCAATGTTATCGCAAAAGAGACAGGTTTTACATAAATGGGATTTCACACAATTTGATCCATTTTACTGTTCAGCTATTGTTCTGTATTATACTCTTTACACAAAAGGTGCACAAATTAATTTGTTTTTTTTTGCTTGTCTGTACAATGTTTTTAGACACTATCCCTGTGCAAGTTCTATTCCAGCATATGTAATGACAACAAATGGAAACGGTCAGAAATTTGAAAACAACCATGATGGCAGAGTGAGTCATTTTTTTCATTCCTGAGTGTGATTGGGACACCATTGTTAACTTACACAGGATCCTAGAATCCTACAGTGCAAAAGGAGGGCATTCGGCCCATCAAGCCTGCATTGACCACAATCTCACCCAGGTCCTATTCCCATAACCCCATACATTTACCTGGCTAGCCCCATGACACTAAGGGGCAATTTAGCATGGCCAATCCACTTAACCTGCGGCTGGTTGCCGTCGGCAGGACAGAAGGAGGAAACCCACACAGACACAGGGAGAATGTACAAACTTCACACAGACAGTGACCCAAACCAGGAATTGAACCCAGGTCCCTGGTGCCGTGAGGCAACAATGCTACTGCTGTGCTGCCATGGATAGACCCATATTTTCAGCATACCTTTCAGTGTTAACTACTATCAGGTGAGCAAATGCATGATCAGATAATAATTAGAACTAATGCATACGGAGTTGTGATTCTGTGTGATAGCCCAGCTTTCAATGAGAACACAAAATAAAAGCAGTGAGTGCTACAAGCATCAGCAGATCAGGCAGCATCTCTGGAGAAAGAAACCAAGAGGCCTGTAAATACAAGAGTCAAAGATTATGGCCAAAAGATTTTCAGTCCTTCCCACAATTGGGCTCTCCCAGTCCTGCCGATGGCAACCAACTGCAGCTTGTTCCCTGGTGGCAGAGGATGTAGGGTATACATAATCCCATTGACATCAACAGGACTGGAAGATCCACTGCTGGAAAATAATCCCTACAGCTTGAGTTTTAGAGGATTGGTATTTATGATTAATGCCGATAGCTAACAATAAATGTTTTACTGAGCAGATGGACTCCACCTCCTGCTTTTCTTCACTCATAAAAGTGCACTTCTCACACCACAGTGATCAAAGTTCCCTTCTCATTACCTCAATTCTCTGAGTTATCTCAGTCAGGGGTAACAGCTCCTTATTGCGTTCGGTCATCGGCAATGTTACAGACCGAAGGGAGTTTAATTTTAAACAGCCCTGATTTCTTCCTTCATTACCCATCCATAAACAGAAAGATGTTTCTGATTTTTGATTTCCCCCTTTATAAATGATGCCATATTTTCTCCAACCCCTCAGTTTGGATGGTCCAATCCTCTATTAAAAACCCCACAGCAAACTCCAGATTTTATAGTAACTTAATTGCAGTGTTAATGTAAGCCTACTTGTGACGCTAATAAATAAAGATAAGGTAAAATATGAGGGTTTATTTTATGCGCACACACACACAAAACATGAAAAGGAATTTTATAACTTCTGTCCCTTTTTGCACTTAAAATAAAAAAGGATAAGGGAAAGAAAGAGCACAGGCCAAGATCATAATAAAAATAAGAGTTATGGTTTCATTTGAGTCCAGATCTCTGAATCAAAGCCGTATTCCTTCAGAGGTTAACAGGCTGAAACTGTTGCAGAGCAATTCTTCTTTCCAGATGTGAGGACTTCCATGGTGGAAAAGGGCACATGGAGATGAATTAACCTAATAGACACCGATGCAGGAGTTCCAGTGTTCCAGTCATACACAGTGTAGATGTGCTTTGGGCACTTTTCCTGGATAGAGATCCTTCTGCAGCTACTTGTTAGGTGGTAAAATGATAGACTGCCTGGGTTCAGTTCTACATGACAATAGTACAGATTCTAGCAGCTTGGGGGAGGTCATGTGACATACCTCCCACCACTTCTCCTGAGTTTTGGACGCAGGATATATTCTTCCATGTTTGAAATCTTGGAAGGTTTGGCCATGCAGACAAATTATTTCTTTTCGCCAGAGCTCTGTTTTAGAAATGTAAGTGATGTTGGTACATCCCTTTGGAATTTGATTTTCTGCAATCACAGGAGGCATTACATAGAAACTAGAAGCAGGAGTAGACCACTGGGCCTTCGAGCCCGTTCCAATGTTCATTTTGATCACGGCTGGTACCTGGTCCTGTCTTCTCCCAAATCCCTTGATCCCTTTAGCTCCAAGAGCTACATCTAATTTCTTCTTGCAATCACACACTGTTTTGGGTTCAGCTACTTTCTGTGGTAGTGCATTAGTGCCTCTTTAAATATAACAAGATTGATGTTGATTTCTCAGGTATGAAATTCCTCAGGTATGAATCATGGCTAGTCAGGCCTTTGTCCATTTAAAATAAAAATGATAAAGTAACCAGGTTGACATAGATATAGGGGAGGCAGTGGTGTAGTAATATTGTCACTGGGCAACTAATCCAGAAGACCAAATTAATGATCTGGGGAACTGGGTTCAAATCCTTCCATGGCAGATAGTGAAACTTGAATTCAATAAAAATCTGGAATTAAATGTCTAATGATGACCCTGAAACCATTGTCAATTGTAGTAAAAATCCATCTCGTTCACTAATATCCTTTTAGGGAAGGAAATCTGCCGTCTTTATCTGGCCTGGTGTACATCTGACTCCAGAGCCACAGCAATGTGGTTGACTCTTAACTGCCTTCAGGAATGGGCAATAAATAGGTACACAATGCCCACATCCCAAAAATGAAAGAAATATAGATCTTCCTTCCTGTCCTTTGGATGAGACAGCTCAATCACCATTAGCAAGTCATTCTGTTAAGAGAAGTTAATATTACTGTCAGGTTGTCTCTTTTAAAAGAAAAAGAATGCAGTTGCACTTTTTAAATGCACTTCAGGGTGTCCAAGAGTGGTTCAAAGCCAATTACATGCCTTTGAACCTACTTTTAAAGTAGTCACAGTTTTAATGTGGGAATGTATGCAGCCAAACTCCACTCAGCAACCTCCCAAAAATAGCAATTCATTTAATAACTCGATCACTTATTTTAAGTGTTGATTAAGGGATAAGGGTTTACTCGGACAATAGGCAGAGCTCCTCTGTTCTGCTTTCAAATAGTACTGGGGGATCCACCTGTGGGAAGCCAGGACTTAGTCCTACCTGAAAGATGGCGCTTCTAACAGTACAGCGTGCCCTCCGTACAGTACTGGAGTGCCAGCCTGGGTTTCATATTTAGGTCTCTGAGTAGAGATTTAAACTACAACTTTCTTACCAAAAATAAGAGTCTTGTGTGCTGTTTTGGTCTCTTTTTTTGAGGAATGATGCTCTTGCTGTAGAGGGAGTGGAGAGAAGGTTTACCAGACTGATTCCTGGGGTGGTGGGACTGACATACAAGGAGAGATTAAGTCAGTGAGGATTATATTTGCGGGAGTTTAAAAGAATGAGGAGGGATCTCAAAGAAACCTATAAAATTCAAACAGGACTAGACAGGATAGGTGCAAGAAGGTTGTTCCTGATGGTCGGGGGGGGGGGGGGGGGGTGGTGTCCAGAACCAGGGCTCACAGTCTGAGGATACAGAGTGGGCCATTTAGGGCAGAGATGAGGAGAAATTTATTCTCCCAAAAAGTGGTCAGTCTATGGAACTCATTACAACAGAAAGCATTTGAGGCCAAAACATTGCATGTTTTCAAGAAGTAGTTAAATATAGCTCTTGGGTGAAGGGGATCATCAGATATGGGGAAAGCAGAATCAGGCTACTGAGGTGGATAATTAGCCATGATCAGAATGAATGGCAAGTAGACTCAAAGGGTTAAATGGCTTCCTCTTCCTCCTATTTTCTGTTTATGTTTCTTGCCCACTGAGCTACGGTTCATATTTCTCTCATTCCACTTTGCTATGTTTCCGTGAGAAGGCAGGGTTACAGTTCCAAATGTCTCACTGAGCAGAAAGGAAAGTTGTTAGCCAACGTGGCCTGAACCAGATTGTAATTCAACTTTGTGCCATCTCTTTTCTTGGGACTTTGATCTTGTTGTTTGGAAACTGTCTTAGCTGAGGTATCCCAGTCACGCAAGATGATCACCACCTTGAAGTTCCAAAGCAGGGAAGACCATCATACAAATGGCATCTGACGGGCAGAGACATCTCTCTCCAAGTGCCTGTATAAATATTATAAGTGGAACTGGGCTTCATTCCATTCGGAGTTTTAAATGTTATTGCAGGATGTTAGCAGTTACTGACTAGTGCAGTCTGTCCAGAATTATAACTGGAAGTATCGCTAAGCCATGTTCACACACCACTGGCTGTTCACTGCAGTCATGCAACTTATACAAATCCTGTTGCTTATCAGTGACAGTGCCATTTATTATTTGGCTGTGGGAATGTATTTATTTCTTTGTTCCTGAGAGTTCCCCAATCAGGAGATATCCTGTGTGAAGCTTTACATTTTTAAAAAAAAATAAATTCATGCTTATGGGATGTGGGCTTCGCTGGTGAGGCCAGCATTTAATGCCCATTCTTTATTTTCATTGAGTAGGTGGTGGTGAGTTGCCTTCTGGACTGTTGCAGTCCATGTGGTGTAGATACACCCATAGTGCTGTGAGGGAGGGAGTTCCAGAATTTGACCCAGGGACAGTGAAGGAACAGTGATATATTTCCAAGTCAGGTTGTTGAGTGGCTTGGAGGGGAACGTGCAGGTGGTGATGTTCCCAGTTATCCTTCTAGATGGAAGTGGTCGTGGCTTTGGTAAGCTTCTGCAATGTGCCTTGTCTGCCATTATTCATTAGTGGTGGAAGGAGCCAATTAAGAGGGTTGTTTTATCTTGAATGGTGTCAAGCTTCTTGAGTGTTGTTGGAACCACATTCATCCAAGCAATTGGAGAGTACTCCATCACACTCCTGACTTGTGCCTTGTGCCTTGATGGTGAACAGGGTTTGGGGAGTGAGGACAGGAGTTACTCATTGCAGAATTCCCAATCTCTGACCTGCTCTTGCTGTTATAGTATATTTATGACTTATTCAGTGATATTTATGGTTAAATTAATATAGAAATTTGAGGTTTCACTCTACCAGCTCTGTTGTAACTTGCATGAACATTGCAGCTCTGACTTGAAATTAGAAACTTTTCCGATGTTACTTTGATCCTAATCTTGTGGAAGATCTGTTCAGTCAATATTAACAGCAATAACTGATCCTGTTCTATTTGCAGTTCTAACTGGAGTGGGAAGCCTGGATGATTTTCTGCTTTCTACATTAGGGAATGGGGACAACTCTGACCTCCCTTCCCTTCTCTTTTCCACCTTACCATGCACCACCACCCCCCCAATTTCTCCCCCCCCAACCAACCCCGCTAAAGTTTCTGTCAAAGATTTGTTCTGTAAACTGTGATGATATTGTGCCTTTAAGAAATGTACTTACATCATGTTTTTCGTGAGGGGTCTGTTTAAACTTCAGCTCGGTTTACCTGGTGCCAAACTGTCAGCAAACCAGACAACTCCATGCTAAAAATGAATTGACCCTAGATAATGAGGTGTTTGTTTTAATCTGATCTGATGCATCTTTTGTTTATTTCTGGTTTTTCCCCTGGAGTTTCAGGGTAGGGTTTAATTAGGTTCATTGACAAGAGATAGAGTCATGTGAATGGATGGAGTTAAGCTTTCAGGGAAAAACAATTTGTTTCTGCTTGATCCTGAAAGAATCCAGAGGTTGGTCTCTCTCATTCACGCTCTTTCTCTGGAGACTGATGTTTGAGTGTAGAAGACAGGTATCTGTCTCTATCTTATTCCAAAGATGTTCAAAGGCTCTAGGACTGTTAATTAACTTTTAAAAAATGCACACAAGCCTATGTTATTTGCTAACTGATTTTGAAGTGAAGTTTTATGAGGAATATTTCTTAAATTGGAACTAATAGAGATTGGTTAGCAGTTAAGAGTTGTATCTTGCTATACTTAAGTATTTCAGTTGGTAAAAATTAAGCTAATTCATTCATTATATTTAAATTGTATTGTTAAAGTTTTATTTTGATGAAAGTTTCCTAGTGCGTCAACAGAATCACGCCCGGAGTGAAGCACCTTATCCTCACACCAATGGCAAACTCAAACAAACGATTTAGGTCTAATCTAGCTTCATAATATATTTTGGGTTCTTAACAAAGCAGAATAAGATCAAGCTAGAAGTGTATAAGATGTTGAGAGGTATAGATCGGGTGGATTCTCAGAGGCTTTTTCCCAGGGCTGGAATGATTGCTACGAGAGGACACAGGTTTAAGGTGCTGGGGAGTAGGTACAGAGGAGATATCAGGGGTAGGTTTTTCACTCAGTGGGTACTGAGTGAGTGGAATCAGATGCCGTCGGTGGTGATGGAGGCAAATTCGAAAAGGTCTTTTAAGAGACTCCTGGATGAGTACATGGAACTTAATAGAATTGAGGGTTATAGGTAAGCCTAGTAGGTAGGGATACCATCGGTGCAACTTATGGGCCGAAGGGCCGGATTGTGCTGTAGTTTTTCTATGTTCTAGTTACTTGAAGAATATCTGCCCTGAGCTTTCTTTCTGGCAGAGTAAACATTCCTAGGTCTGTTAATCTCCTGTCACAACTCTTGATGTTTTAAGCCATCAGGTATCAGTCTGATTGTCCTTTTCTACACTACTCACAGTTTTGATATCCTTGCTACAGTACAATATCCAGAATTTTTTATTCATAAGACATGAGTGTTGTGGGCTGAGCCATCATTTATTGTCCATCCCTAATTGCCCGTGTACTGAATGGTTTGCTAGGCCATTTCAGAGGACAGTTAAGAGTCAACTGTAATGCTGTGGGTCTGAGATCACATTTAGGCCAGACCACGAACTAAGGACAGCAGATGTGTTTTTACAACAATCGGTTTCGTGGTCACCATTAAAGTTTAAATTCTTCAAATTTATTTATTAGTGTCACAAGCAGACTTGCATTAAAACTGCAATGATGTTACTGTGAAAATCCGCTAGTCGCCACACTTTGATGCCTGTTCGGGTACACTGAGGGAGGATTTAGCATGGTAAATGCACCTAACCAGCACATCTTTCAGATTGTGGGAGGAAACCGGAGAACCTGAAGGAAACCTATGCAGACACGGGGAGAATGTGCAAACTCCGCACAGACTGTAATTCAAATCCAGATTTTTACTGAAAAAACATTTCACCATCTGCTGTGATTGGATTCGAAACAAGATCACTAGCCCAGTGATGATACCATTACATCAATGCATCTCCACCTTTTAATAGCTTTACATAGTTCACCAGGTCTTGACACATTAGTTGCCTTGAACAGACTCACTATCACCACCTGGACTTTGTGTTATACTCTTTGGTTCTACATCCAAAGATCTAATTCGAATTCCTCACAGCTGTTAAGTAAGCTCTCCACTAATAAACCACAGTCCCTTACTCTCTTGCATTCTGTAGCCTGGAGCCATTTAATTTTTGCCCACTACTGTTTCTCTCATTAACCTGCCTTTGTCCACGCTGAGTGCCATTTACTATTCACCCATTTAGGATAAGGGTGATCTGTCCCCTTCATTGTGCTAATAAAAGTTTTGCATGAAAGGAGGAGGCATTCGTCCTGGATTGGAACCTGCTGATTATATGAACAGGCTTCATGTGTTTCGCACAACCACGTAGATTCCAAACTCTTCCCAAGTTCAGAGCTCTCAATGGAAGTAATTGCTATGGCAGAGATGTTAAACAGGCTGCCTCTCACTACAACCACTGTAACACTATGCACACTAAATCCAAATTATCCCTATGATCCCCAATTCATCCCCAAGCATTGAAAGAGTCACTTGACTGCCAAGTGCCTGTTACACCCAGCAAGAAAGTATACAGCTGAGGAATGCTTTGCAATGTATTAAAAACTCTTTCTAGTGGAATAGACAGATGGGACGCGATCTTACTGGCACACCACACCAGTTGATTGGCGTGGTGAGCCGGTAACATGGGGCCAGAGGTGAAAAATCTGATTCGTGCCCAGTTTCTTGCCTCTCTCAATCTTACCAGTGCTGTTTTGCTGGGGAAATCAGCCACAATATCATTTAAGTGTCATTTGTGAGTCCTGGAAATGAATCATTGATTAGGTTTCCACCCAACACCACCGCCCCCCCGCCCCCTGTTGGCAAGAAATGCATTTTTTGGGAAAATTCTGCCCCTGATCTTTAGAATATAAACTGCTTGTTGCTAGCAAATGTTGAGAATTATTATACCTGTCTTCCTGCCCTGCACGAAGTAACAAAGAATTTCCTCCTTCCTCCCTAAACTGCTTCATTAGTAATGCTAAACTAGAGAGCTGGTCTAGAATGAGGACAAACATGAAATAGAAGCTGGACTAATTTGGCACATCTTGCTCAGAGGGAAGGTTTGCAGTCTCTGAAAACCAATAAAAAGGAACTCCATTGACATTTTTTTAACAATGGGAGCAGTTTATGGGCCGTCCTCAGAGCTTCAAAGCTACAACACAGCCCTGATTAGGTAATACTTTACAGATTGTAACATGTTTTCGATTCATGTCTGGAGTTTCTATATATCCCCTGGAGATTACTACTGGAAACGTCAGGCACACCTATACATTGTATGAATGTGTTGTGCAACTCATTAAACTGGCAAACACTCAGGTTAATACGATTCAGCACCTCAGATGGCATTCTTTCTGAATGCTATCTCAGTAACCCCCTCAGGCTCCACAGTTCCCCGAGAATTCTGAATTCCTCCACTTCTGTCCTCTTAGCATCCCTGCTTTCCTTCCCATCAGTTATTGATGTCCAATCCAAAAGATGTACCTGTTAGGTGCATTGGCCATTGCAAATTCTCCCTCAGTGTACCTGAACAGGTGCCAGAGTGTGGCAACTAGGGAATTTTCACAACAACTTCATTGCAGTATTAATGTAAGCCTACTTGTGACACTAATAAATAAACTTTTAACGTTGAAACTTTAAAAAAAGTATCTAGGGCCTAATCTCTAAAATACTCTCTCAAATCTCACTGACTCTCTGCCTCTCTCTCACCTTTAAGATGCTGCTTAAAGCCAATCTCTTTGATTTTTTTTGCCTTAATGATTTTGCCTTTTGATTTCATCTGCCTTAATGTCTCTTTCTTTTGTTTGCTCTCAAATTTTGTTTGAAGCATCTTAGAGAATTTTAGTGTTTAAAAGCATTATATAAATGGATATTGTCACAAGATCTCACTTGCAAATATGTGCCTCCTATCAACCTCTAGAAGGTGGTGCTACTTAGCAGTGGAATTGGGGATATAACAAACATAGAAACATCGAAAGTAGAAGCAGGAGTAGGCAGTTCAACCCTTTGAGCCTTCTCTGTCATTCATTTTAATCATGGCTGATCTTCAAGTTGATTTTATTTGATTTTGATTTGGTTTGATTCATTACTGTCGCTTATTAGCACACAGTGAAAAGTATTGCTTCTTGTGCGATATGCAGACAAAGCAAACCGTTCATGGAGAAGGAAATGAGAGCTTTCAGAATGTGGTGTTACAGTCATAGCTAGGGCATAGAGAAAGATCAACTTAATGCAAGGTACCATTCAGAGACTAATGATGATGATGTTACACAATGGGTTACTGCAGAGCTAGCATTCCTCCCTTACGCCTGGCTGTTCCCATTCCAAACCTCCATGCAGACGTCTGTACCTCAGGTTTTACGTTGGTTTGTTGTTCATTTTTCCCTGACTTTTAGTTAGCAATTAAATGGCATACTGTTCAGGGAGGTGTTTGGAAGGGAAGACTGAGAAAAGAATGTTTTTTCTTAGCTCTTTAAGGTGTAAAATCGACAGTTTGGGGAAGCCAATGATCTCACCTTTTAAGTAACATGAGGCCTATTCATTACAGGTTAATGAGGCAAAGGTAGGGAAATACAGAGGACAAAAATCAAATGGCAGAGCCAAGACGTCTGCCTGCCAATTCGAGTGCAGCAGTGATGGTGAGTGCGAATACTTGCATGGGTCAATGATTACTGTGAGTTCAGATCAGCTCACTTTGGGTCATTTCGGGGTATTTGTTTCCACTAATAGCCCCTGTGTCTTGCTATGACGAGAGGTTACATTTGCTGCCCTCTTTCCACCTGTGAGTGTAACAATGAAACACTATTGTGATCTGAGCTGGATGGTCATGGGGGCATTTCACTCCCCCCGCCCCCTCCCGAAAAACTAAATGCCCAACGGACAGGAATACAGGGAGTTTTTCCACCTGTATTTAGGGCGAGCTTACTTGTGTGAATCTCTGGGACTCGGTGCATCACACAGTCCTTAATGTGATTCACATCGCTGGGTGGAGGGTTGGGGGGGTGTGTGGGAGCCTGAACCCACTGGAGAGGCCAGAATCAGCATGCTGAGGTGGCCAGTACTCATGTGCTGATCAGTCAGCAGGGAGATCGGCACATGTGAAGTGGCCGGTGCCTGGTTGGCAGTGTCAAGGTGCCTGATGGGCAGTGCCAGGCTCTCACTGCTAGACTGTCAGGCTGGCAGTGCCAAACTGGTACTGCCCAAGGAGCAGCTCCCCCACCCCAACTTCCCGGAGGTGGGAAGGGGGGCCTCAATGGCTTCTGGTCCCACCAGCAGAGTGATCATGCCTTCTCCCCATTGATGGGGACCAGCCGAAATCCCCAGCCATGGGAATCTCTCCTGGCAGGTTGGGAGACATTACTGAACCTGGAGGATATCATCCCGGGCTCGCCAATAATATGGAAATAAAGGTTTCCATATTGTAATCAGCCTTGCGATTGGATGGACACTGGTCACAACTCTCACTGACATTGCTCAGTCTTTGCGATATTCGAGCAGCACAGTGGGCTGGGAGAATCACACCCCATGTCTTTTATTTAAACAAATACCTTCCGACAGCAGAGTGAGTGAACGTTCGATGAGGTGAAGAGTTTGATTTAGTTCACACACTGCTTTATTTCATGGATCAGTGAAAGATAGAGTTGTGGATACGGCTGGAGCCACTTAGTTCAATCCAGGCAATTAGTTTCTACGTAATACTACAAAATGAAGAACTTGCAAGGAACTTTCTTACTCAATGAGTCATCTCACTTAACTTCTCTGTATTGTATCCAACAATCCATGGGCAGACTTTCTCTCTCCACGGCTTTTTGCTGCCCTCCACTGTGCACTCTTGTTTGTTAAAATCAAATTAGCTACCTTGGCATCCATGTTGAACATATTCACCTGGATTTACAACTGCCAGGAAAAAATACACAGTAGCATAGGGATTAGCATTGCTGCCTCAGTGCCAGGGACCAGGGTTTGATTCTGGCCTCGGGTGACTGTCTGCACATTCTCACCATGTTTGTGTGGATTTCCTTCCGGTGCTATGGTTTTCTCCCACAGTCGGAAAGATTGGCCATGCTAAATTCTCTCTCTGTATCCAAACAGGCACAAGAGTCTGGCGACTAGGGAATTCTCACGGTAACTTCATTGCAATGTTAATGTAAGCCTACTTATTTACTAATAAATAAACTTTAAAAAAAATTCTTGAAAAAGCAATCCCTTTGTCAAAACAATTTTAAAGATTTAATTGCTACTAAGGAATCCAATAAGAAACCCAGGAGCAACTTTTTCCACCCAGAATGATGGAAATGTGGTGCCTGCCACCACAACGGGGGGTGCGGATGTGAATATCATTTAAGGGAATAAACACATGCGAGAGAAAGGTAAATGCCTTACTCTTCCCGTCCTGCCCACTGCAGGAACCGGCACGGGCAGGATGGATAATTTGATGGACCAGCAAAAGGTCCATTGACCTCGGGTGGGAATTTCTGGTCCTGGAGCAGGTGGAAACGGAAAATCCTGTCAATAGAATGATATGCTGAGAGGGTGAGATAAGGGGAAGGAGGCTCGTGTGAAATTCAAATACTGCCATAGATCTCTTAGGCCAAATGGCCTGTTCTTGAGTTCCAAAGTCTATTTTTTAAAAGTTTATTTATTAATGTCACAAGCAGACTTACATTGCAGTGAAGTTACTGTGAAAATTCCCTAGCACTCTGGTGCCTGCTCAGGTACACTGAGGGAGAATTTAGCATGGCCAATGTACCTAACCAGTATATCTTTCCGACTATGGGATGGAACTGAAGCATCCAGAAAGAACCCATGCAAGCTCTACACAGACAGTGACCCAAACCAGGAATCGAACCTGGGTCCTTGGTGCTTTGAGGCAGCAGTGCTAACCACTGCGCCACCATGCCATCCCTGTGTGAGACACTGCTCCATCCAGTGTAAATGTTGCCCGAGATTTCTTAGTTTAGTTTATTTATTAGCCTCACAAGTAGGCTTATACTAGCAGTGTAACGAAGTTACTGTGAAAATCCTCTAGTCACCACACTTTGGTGCCTGTTCAAGTACACTAAGGGAGAATTTAGCATGGCCAATGCACCAAACCAGTACATCTTTCAGACTGTGGGAGGAAACTGATGCATCTGGAAAAAATGCAGACTCCACACAGACAGTGACCCAAGCTTGGAATTGAACCCAGGTACCTGGAGCTGTGAGGCAGCAGTGCTAACCACTGGGTCACCATGCCGTTCTAGGCCTGAAGCCGAACACGGAACATACAATGTTTGACAATCTCAGAGGGGTTAAGGGGCATCCTAAAAAAAAATGACTTCTCGGCCACGTTACAGAGAATGAATTAAATACTGAATCTGTAAAGAACAGAGGAAAGGGTTCATATTGTCTGATCGTAATTTCAAATTTGATTTAGAGTACCTATAATTCACATTTCCTCCACGGGAATTTGTTCTATAAATTGAAAGAAATAATCTCAAGTCCTGAGAGTCAATACCACAAAACCCCAAATGAAGAGAAGCCTGACTATAACGAAAATTGACAACACATTGCGCTACAAAGCAGCACAATTTCAGCAGAAAATAACACAGGGCCAGATTTCTGCTGAGGGAGAATGAAGTCTAAGGTGAAGTTAAAAGGAACCACATCAAAAAACTTGCCACTTAAAGATTCGAGCACCATCCAAACAGTCTGCATATTCTCAATTTTTCTTTCAAAGCCTCTGACTTTTCTGGGAATTAATCATCTAGGATCCAATTGCAGAAATAGAATCACAGAATTGCAGAAACTGAGTGGCAATTGTGGGGTTTCCCATACATGCCTCTAAGAGTATGGCAACATGCTCAGTTTAAATGAGTTCAAGGGCTGTAAATGCCCATTTCATTCATAACAAGAAGCTGACACCTACACCTACTGGCCATCTCTCATAACAGTAGCTGGAATGCTTCTCGGCCTTTTGGCTAAGATCAAGTGTAGTATCGACATGCTGCACTTGGTTGAAGTCATTAGGATACATTTTAGCTTCATTTGAAGCAATTTTTTAAAGCGGCATCTCGGCCTTTTGGCTAAGATGCAAATAAGATCAAGCCTTGGAGGAGGAGCTATACCTACTCCAATCAGCTTGGATCACGTAGATCAAGCCCAAGACAGGAGGTGAGAGCCCTGTCTTGTCAGCTTGGATCAGGGATGTCTCAACTTGTTGGGACTCTGAATTGGATTTGATCTGATTAGATTGAATTGGAATAAAGAATAAACAAAAAACAGTAGCTGGAATGCTATATCACAAGGTATAATGTGAGCACGCTCTGTTATAAGGCAACAGTTCACTAAATTCCATCAGTGACATTAATATATTATTGTAGGTAATGGGGTTAAGAAGCCATAGGATTTGGAGCCTAATGGGATCAAATTTGTACAGGTTGATTAGTTTAAAACACATTCAAAACAAAATTGTCAGTCTTATTGAACGTCAATGCACTAGTGTACCATGCACAGATCAGCTAGACAGTCAATATCTTTTCCCAAAGGTAGGGAAGTCTAAAACTAGAGGGCAGGGGTTTAAGGTGAGAGTGGAAGTGTCCAGCGGGGCAATTTTTTTCACAAAGGATGGTAAGTATCTGGAACAAGCTGCCAGAGGTAGTAGTAGAGGTGGGTACAATTTTATCTTTTAAAAAGCATTTAGGTAGTTACATGGGTACGATGGGTACAGAGGGATATGAGCCAAATGCAGGCAATTGGAATTAGCTTTGGTGTTTTAAAAACAAAGGGCAGCATGGACAAGTTGGGCTGAAGGGCCTGTTTCCATGCTGTAAACCTCTATGACTCTATGCACAACAGACTTAATTCAATATTCTCTATCCTACTGTAGAGCTTCCATTTTGTATTTAGTGAAATTAGAATGAACTCATGAATGTCTAATCAAAGAACAAAGAAAATTACAGCAAAGGAACAGGCCCTTTGGCCCTCCAAACCTGCACCGACCATGTTGCCCGTGTGAACTAAAACCCCCTAACCTTCCGGGGACCATATCCCTCTATTCCCATCCTGTTCATGTATTTGTCAAGATGCCCCTTGAAAGTCACAGTCATATTTGCTTCCACTAGGTCCCCAGCATTGAGTTCCAGGCATCCACCACCCTCTGTGCCTCATATATCGCCTTTAAATCTTGCCCCTCGCATCTTAAACCTATGCCCTCTAGTAATTGATTCTTGCATCCTGGAAAAAAGCTTCTGATTACCCACTCCGTCCATGCTCCTCATAATCTTGCAGACTTCTATCAGGTCACCCCTCAACCTCCGTCATTCCAGTGAGAACAGACCAACTTTCTCCAACCTCTCCTGATAGCTAATCGTTGATGGAAGTTTGATAGATAAGAATAGAACTTTATTGCCCACACGAGATGGAATGTCTTTGGCTTCACCTCCAGTATAACACATTATCATATTGTCATTAGATTAAAAAGTGACCATTTCGTGTGTAACTACATTCATACATTTGTTGACATATACTATACATCCATACCGTACAAACAGAACACATTGCACTCTGCCATTAAAACACTGACTGCAGTTGATTAAATAAAGTAAATAATAACAGCGGGCTGAGTTTATATTGGGGTGGGGCGGGTGGATTCTCCAGGCCCACCAGCTCTGATTGCAAATCGTGATGGCCTGAATATCAGAAGTCAGTGGAAAAGTGGGTTTTGCTCCAGACAGACATCAAATCCGCTGTGACCCTCCAAGGCCACGCTGCCAGCCTCGACCTGGGTTCCTTCCATAGCATATTCAAAGCCACAAATATATATATAATCAGTGGGCTTTCAGCCCCAGTCAAATAGCACCAGCTATTCACCCATCTCCCCAGCAGAATCTGCATTGGGCCGCCTTTGATACAGGCCCTCACATATGAGGAACTGACGTGTTGGACCCTGAGGAAACACCACCAACCCCTCAGCAATGAGAGGCATCCTCCCTGCCAAACCATGCAGGCTTGAGCTTTATCCGACACAATTCCCCACACAGATTACTCCCCTGTCAGACCCACACACAGCCCCTTCCCCCAGGCTCCATACATAGCTCCTTCCCCCCAGACCCTCCACACAACCCCTCCCCCCTCAGACTCCGCATACAAGCCCGTCCCTCCTCAATACCTCCACATAACCCCCTTTTCACCTCAGATCCCCCACACAGTCTTTTTCCTCCTCAGAACCCTCTACACAACCCTCTCCCCCCTCGAACCACCCACACAGGCCCTGTCCCACCTCAGACCTTTACACACAGCCCTGTTCCCCCTCAGAACACCCACATAGGCTCACTCCACCCCCAGACTTCATTCGTAGCCCCCCTTTCACCTCAGACACCCCCAACAGTCCCCTTCCCTCTCAGACCTCCCACACAGCCCCCTTTCTCTTTCAAATCCTCTACACAGGCTCCTTCCCCCAAAAAGGACCCTTTCCCCCTCACAACCCCCCACACAGACCCCTCCCCCCTCTGATGCCTGAATATTACCCTTGGCAGCCCTATGATCAATATCTGAAGTGAAACCACAGGCTGTCAATCAGAACTAGACTGTGTCAGCATTGCGGTCAGGATTAGTGAGGTACTTGAGGTGCATTCAACCTTGAAGGGAAACCAAAATAAACACAGATGGCTGGAAGATGATAGAAATCCATTGACCTGACAGCTGAATCGTTGGTGTTTTATAATTTTTTATAAGGTCCTTGATATTAATGAAAATCTTACCATTCTAAACAGTGTTTGTCGCAGCAACATTAATGGTCAGATTCAAAAAAAAGATAGGGATGGAAGGAGGGACAGATACTGGTCTATCATTCATTTACATCATAGCAAAGTTAAGGGCTAGATGATAAGTGCAAACCCAACATGTCAGTCAAAAATGGCAGCTCCTGACAGTAGGGCAACACATGGTTCCTGGGGGCTGAAATTTTTAACCAGCCCACAGTAGCAGAATGAAAACCATTTGTTTCACTGCTGGCTTTAAGAGTCTGATATGAAACAAGTCAGCAAAGTCTCAAACCGGTTCATACCACGGTTGGCTCAAAAGCATGCCACTACACATAAAGAGGCAAAGCTGGTGACGTGCTGAGATTGTCTGGTGTAGGAAAGGCCAAAAAAAAGTTGAGAGAGAGATCTACTACTGGGGAAGATCTGATCTAATACTGGGATAGAGGGTGATCGGGGGAGGCGCTGGGGAGGATGGCAGGGTGGTGGAGGTGGAGGTGGAGAGGCTGCTTTTCTGATACTCAGTTTTATGCACAGTGTTGGGTCAAATTAGAAGGAGCTATCCCTACATTACGGTGTGCTAACCTGATGTGCCTAATGATAACAAAATTGGATGGACAATTTCCTGCAGCCACTTATCCTCAATGAATTACTTCAATCCAGGGAGGAAAGTTTATTTGCTTTAGTACAAAAAAAAATTCAGGAACATTAAGGCCCATTATTAGTGTTAGGTGATTTTAGATAATAATATTGGAGGGGATTCTTTAGTTCTTGATGTGAAGAGGTTTTAATGTAATGGCCAATTTAGCATGAACATTAAAAATTTCTTCCATGCTTCTTGGGGTAATTTTAGTGGAAATGCGACACAAACATAATTGATACAGAAATAAGATTACAACAGTGGAGGAGAAGGGTTGAAGTGTTTGTGGGTCTTTTGCTTTGAGTCTTCTCAAGTTGATGTTGTGCAGTGTCCTTAACCTCAACAGAACTTGACGTGGGCTGTTATCTGAAGTCCAGTTTAAGGTACTTTAATTATTGTTGTACGGAGTGCATCGTAATCAGCCATCCATGCTGTCTTTTACTGTTCCAGGTCAATGCTTGAACTGGACATTGCTCTGATAGCTTAAGGTTGAGGCTGCAGCTGGAGCAGCTCCAGTCAGAGGCAGAGGGGTGGAGGGGAACGTTGATGCTGTCTTCTGATTATTCACTGTACCTTTGGTGGAAGATCAGCAGAAACTCAGATATCAACAGGAATTCCCCAATCTTAGCAGATCAGCTAGAAAAACAGAACAGAGGCAGTAGATCACGTGCGTCTTGAAGGAATCTCTGCTCTTAATGCCAATTTACTGGTGTGCTTGTGGCACGGTACTGATGTTTTCCTGATCAGCAATGTTTCTTGTCAATTGTTGATTACCACAGGGCTGGTGGCGGGACAGGGAGGGCTGGTGTAGAGGACATATTAAACGTAAACTGCAGCTCCTGTAAAGCCTGTTTAGAAAGAGCAGGGCCCATTATCACAGAATGTAAGTCTCTCCCAACCTGCGCAGCAAGCTTGGTGTTCAATGTTGGAAGATCTTCCAGCAGGCAGTTGTGTGTCAATCACAGGATTGCTAGTATAATTCTGAGACTGGTGTGGCTATCCACTGTCTGGCCTTAGGGGAACCAGCAACCCGCAGGAGAAAGAGAAAGGATGCAAAGTCAAAAGGGAGGAAGAAAAGTGGTATTGTGGCATCTTAGTGAAATATGCATGTTAGAATGTAACCGATGATAACATTGGGTCTGTTGTAGTGTGACCAATGGTAACAAGCTGTAAGGGTCAGCTAATCCAATAAACTATGTAGCCAATGACATGGTGGTCACTGACTCAGTATAAATAAGAACTTGTTGGAATTGTTAAAGAGCTTGGAATGGCCCAGGGTGAGGCCTCAATTGTTGGAGTAATGATGTTTCTTTATTAAATCTTTCACTTTGATTTGCAAATTGGAGTAAGTTTTGTTTCATTTTATTGCCTATAACTGAAGACTCCCATCTGCTGGATGAACACTTTTCCTTAAAGTCTTTTTATTTGAACTGTTGGTTTGAATCCTCACAATTTAAATTGCAGGGCTTAAAACAGACCTTGGCACCCAGACAGAATAAAAGCAAAAAAAGGCACGCTGCTTTCCAAAGTGAAGGACTAAAGATTTGCTAGCTGTTGATTTATGGAGATGAGCTGGCAGTTGAGTTATGGAGTGAAGCCTGTACCAGTGGTGTCACAGTGACAAAACGCTTGTCAGTTTCTCACATGACAAGTGGGGTGTGAGAAAAATCTTCTTCACATAGTGAGTGGTTTGGGTCTGGAATCCTCTGCCTGGAAATGTGGTGGAGGCAGATTCAAGCGAGGCATTCAAGAGGGCGTTGGCTGATTAGTTGAATAGAAACAATGTGCAGGAGGAGTACAGGGGAATGGCATTAAGTCACAATACTTGTTCGGAGAGCCGGTGTGGACACAATGAGCCAAATGGCACCTTTCAGCGTCAGAACAATTCTGTGATTCTGAATTAATATTTCCACTTGTCAGTAAGGCTGCCTTACATCTGAAACACCTGTTTCAGATGTTCCTGCAGGATTAGAGATGATCCAGAATTCTGTTTCTCTTGGCACATATTCAATAGATCAAACATCACGTCAAATCTTAGTTACAATTGAAGACAACCTATGTTTCCCACATTATTGATTTGAATATTGAATTCTCCCGCCCCCAATAAAACACCATGAAATTATCAGGACAATGTTTGTTGCATATGTTTTCTCTTAATACAGGTTCCCTCCAACACACACAGGGAATGAGTCTTCCACCCTGCTGCCCTGATCGATTAACATAGCGGGGTGGGAAATATGAGTGGGAGGTGAAAAATGCAAATCGCTCCCAGCGTCACGCCATTCGCCATCCTCCAAGGCCATCTTTTCCAGTGCAATCTGGGCGCAACGTCAATTTCAATGATTTTGAATGTATTTCCATATTATTAGTGAGTTTGGCTTGGCCCTTTCCCCCTCCTGTATCTTAACCCCCTCCCCGTTCCCCCCAACCCTTCCTGTGTGACATCATGCCAGCATCTTTCAAGGCTGCTGTGAAAAGTCTGGGTCAAGCACAACAGTAGTGAGGGGGTGCACGGTGGCACAGTAGTTAGCACTGCTGCTTCACAGCTCTAGGGATCTGGGTTCGAGTCCCAGCTTGGGTCACTGTCTGTGTGGAGTTTACACATTCTCCTCATGTCTGCGTGGGTTTCTTCCAGGTGCTCTGGTTTCCTCCCACAGTCCAGATATATGCAGGTTAGGTTGATTGGCTATGCTAAAAATTGCCCCTTGCTGGGTGGGATGGGGGAATTGCATGGATGCTGGAGTTTGTGGGGCACCCATGCCGCTGTAGGGGTCCACAGGTCAGAGGTCACCACTGGCTCCAAGCCCCATGGTGCATGCATTGAACCTGGCTGCAGAGAAACTACTGAGAGGTGCCACATGAGGTCCACCACCAACCTCACAATTACTGATTTATTATCGTTACATGTGTTAGTGTACAGTGAAAAGTATTGTTTCTTATAGACAAAGCATACCGGTCATAGAGAAGGAAATGAGAGAGTGCCGAATGGAGTGTTACAGTCATAGCTAGGGTATAGGGAAAGATCAACTTAGTGTGAGGTACGTCCATTCAAAAATCTGATGGCAGCAGGGAAGAAGCTGTTCTTGAGTTGGTTGGTACATGACCTCAGGCTTCTGTATCTTTTTCCCAATGGAAGAGAATATGTCCAGGGTATGTGGGGTCTTTGATTATGCTGGCTGCTTTTCCAAGGCAGCAGGAAGTGTAGATAGTGTCAATGGATGGGAGGCTGGTTTGAGTGATGGACGGGGCTTTGTTCACAACACTTTGTAGTTTCTTACCGTCTTGGACAGAGCAGGAGCCATACCAGGCTGTGATATAATCAGAAAGAATGCCTACAATGGTGCATCTGTAAAGATTGGTGAGAGTCGCAGTGGACATGCCAAATTTCCTTATTATTCTGAGAAAGTAGTGGTGGGCTTTCTTAACTATAGTGTCAGCCTGGATGGACTGGACAGGTTGTTGTTGATCTGGCCACCTAGAAGCTTGAAGCTCTCGACCATTTCTATTTCATCCCCATTGATGTAGACAGGGACATGTCCTCCATTATTGACCTGCTTCCCTGCTATCTGTCTTCTGGACGGGCATTGTGGCTGACTCCAGACCTTACATCCCAGAACCCACTAACAGGTAGCAGGTCTGGCAGCTGCTGTCCCAAGCAAAGGAACTGACCAGAAGTTAATATGGCCCCTCATGCTGCATGGACTCTACTGTGCTGCTTTGAATGGGAACCCATCTTGTGATAGTCAGGAGGCTGCCCCTCCCGTCTGGCTGAACTGCAACTCACGGAAGGTAATGTAGTGGCTGCACTCATGTCAATACTTCGAGGGTCTGCAATGGGGACCCCGCACGCAGACATGTATGCTTTCCCTTTCTGCCGTGGCCAGGAGGTCAACGGTAGGCAACACGATGAGGTGACACATGGCACTGGGGATGGTGACAGATTGCCAACATTCACTCATGGGACCACTAGTCATAGAAGCAGTGGAAGCCTGGGATGGGCAACTGTACTAAATGTTTCTCTCCTTCTCTGTCACCAGCAGCCCCCACCATGGGGCCAGGAAATGGCAGTGCATCCTCTTGCGGGGGAAGGAGGAGGCGGTGACCCAGGGCTCAGGTCCTTCGAGGGGATGACCGAAGGTGTGTGCTGCCGCAGGCTCTGACTGTAAGAGATGGTATGGCACCTGTGTTATGTCCTCACAGATCTTGCACCTTGAGAGACAGGAGAACAACTGCTCTAGTGGAAGTGAAGGTCACGGCGGCCCTCAACTTTATACCACAGGCTCCTTCCAGGCATATTTGGCAGCTGTTGCCCCAGGCGAACAGGGTATCCTGGTGCGCTAGGGTGGTACGTTTGTGCACAGAGAGCTGTGAGATGCCACAGAGGTCTAGGGATCCACAGATTGGGGACCACCATTGGCTCCAGGCTCATGGTGCACTAACAGACCTGCAGCCTATTACTGTTAGTGGTGCATGGGATGTAAGCTCTGGAGTTAGCCACAGTGCCTGTCCAGCAGACAGACAGCAGGGAAGCAGACTGATATTTGCGGGGTTGGTGGTGGACCTCATGTGGCAACCGGCTCCCCCCCACCCCCCCATGGGTCTCTCTGCAGCCAGAGCTATGCACCCACCACAGACCTGGAGCCAATTTTGACCCCCCCACTACCTGAGGACTTCTAGACATCTGCGGCATCTCGCAACCCTCTGTGCACAATTGCGTCTGCCAGGGCACGGATGCCCTGTTCACCCAGCCTGCCAATTACATTCATTTTTACATGGGCCAGGTCCAACAGAAAGCCTCGGCAGGAGGCTTCATCAGCATGCCCCATGGCTTCATTATCGCTGGTCCTGAAACTCCATTTCTCACAGCATTGTGGATGTACCAACATCACAAGCATTGCAATGCCTCAGGAAGATGACCGCCAATCAATTCTGGCTTTGTCAATAATGCTCACATCCCATGAGCATAACTAAGTAAGTTAAAGAACACTTCATAGAATCATAGAATCCCTAAAGTGCAGAAGGCCATTCGGCCCATCGAGTCTGACAACAATCTCACCCGTGCTCTATTCTCATAACCCCATGTTATCCCCCTGACACTAAGAGACAATCTGACCCAGTCATGTTCCCCATAACCCCAAATATTTACCCCGCTCATTCCCCTAACCTGCGCATCTTGGAACACTAAGGGGCAATTTAGTATGGCCAATCCATCAAACGTGTGTGTCTTTGGAGTGTGGGAGGAAACCAGAGCACCCGAAGCAAACCCACACAGACATGGGGCAGATGTGCCAAATGCTACAGACAGTCACCTGAGGCCGGAATTGAACCTGGCTCTCTGGCACTGAGGCAGCAGTGCAACCATTGTGCCAACCCTTATTCCATTGCCCAATACTTTTAAAAATTGTTATTAAACAACATTTCCCAAATTTTTTGTAATGCTATTGTTTTTATTGATTTACGGTTTATCTCCAGGGTTTTTCGCAAGAGTGTCCTAGATACTAATACTTAATTTCTAGAGACTTCAGAACAGTGCTGCAGAGGTTGACAATCCGACCACAGCCTTAGGTGTATAAATTTGACTAGTCCCATTTTCTTCTGCCTTTGTCCAGTTAGAAGGCTGGCGACTGTCCATCAACTGACTATCAGTACAGCAATACTAAGACACAGTGTTCCTGGTAGTAATCCAAAAACTGCCATGACATCTCTGAATAAGTCTCAGGCAACTGCAGATAGTCATTGGAAAAGTCCATTCTGGTCTCTTTATAACCTTCCTTTTCTACCAATAAGTTTTAAACTGATATTGGTATATTTGATCAAAATGTGTAACAAAATGGATTATTCCTTCAGAGGCTGACATGGCAAAAGAAATCCTTGTGTCTTTGTCTACATATATCATGTTTGCGAAACCTACCTCTCCACTCACCTGATGAAGGAGCAGCACTCCAAAAGCTCATGATTTCAAATAAACCTGTTGGACTTTAACCTGGTGTTGTGAGACTTCTTACTGTGCCCACCCTAGTCCAAGGCCGGCATTGCCACATCATGGCAAAAGTAAAGCAGAAGCTCATTGTTGTGAGGGATGCATGCTGCATTATTAAAACAGTGATGGCCACTGAATTGAAGTCAATTCACTTATGTTGTTTGCTGTTAGATTTAAGTTGAATAAGTTTGCCTTCTTTTTTGGCAGACTATTTTTGGCGGCACGGTACACAGTGGTTAGCACTGCTGCTTCACAGCTCCAGGGACCCGGGTTCGATTCCCGGTTCGGGTCACTGTCTGTGTGGAGTTTGCACGTTCTCCTTGTGTCTGCGTGGGTTTCCTCCGGGTGCTCTGGTTTCTTCTCACAGTCAAAAGATGTGCAGGTTAGGTTAACTGGCCATGCTAGAATTGCCCCATAGTGTACTACGATGCTTAAAGGGATTAGTGGGTAAACATGTAGCGATATGGGGGTAGGGCCTGGGTGGGATTGTGGTTGGTGCAGAATCGATGGGTTGAAGGACCTCTTTCTGTACTGTATGGTTTCATGATTCATAATTTAAAATAATTTATAATAATTTAAATAATTTAAAGTAATTCACAGTTTTTTTTATGCTCCAGCTGATGTTGATTGTGCCAACTGCCTTTAGTAACAGTTCTGATCGATAAGGGAATTAAGGATTATGAGGAGCAGGAGGGTAAGTGGAACTGAGCCACTTCAGATCAGCCATGATCTTATTGAATGGCGGGGCAGGCGCGAAGGGCTAGATGGCCTACTCCTGCTCCTATTTCTTATGTTTAACAGCAGTGAGCGAATGTTCATTTGACCAATTTTAGCCAGGATTTAGGTGCAATTTTCCATGCCCAAGAAGGCTTTATACAGACACCACAAGTGCAGAATACACCCTAATGAGGTGGCCCAATATCAGAGTCAAATTCCTTGCCAGGGTAATGTGTTTGAGAGATGCTACACAATAATATATAAAGTAGCGAAGGGGTCGAGGTAAAGATGCCTTCCATAGGTTTGTTGACTGGAGAACTGGTTTATTAGTTCAGAGGTTGAGGCTAATGGGCCTACGTTTTAATGTCCTGGCCCCCTAATTTACTGGAAACTCATTGAATTCAATTTTCAGTGAGCCAGTAACACTTTTACTGGCATGGATTGCAGCCAAAGAAAATACAACAGATCTGAAGAATGGGAGAAAAGCAGCTGAGATCTCTCTTTTTGCTTGAAATAAGAGGCACAAAAATAATGCAACATACCCATAAGTAGCCTTTGTGAGTAAATAATAAGGAAGGAGGAGAAAATTGGGAGAAAGAGAAAAGTTAGCACAGTAAACTTTCCTATTCTGTAAGTCTATTTTATTAGTATTTACTATTACAGCAGCAATATCACCACTGACAGCTCAGTAATATTAGGGCATTTTTCAGGCTCAGTTGTGGAGCCTGCCATTGATGGCTAACCAGGGAACACAGAATTTCCTGCTGCTCTTGGTCATTTCAATTGTCAACCTGGGCTCCCAAGGAGTTAGAATTAGGATAATGTCAATAGATTTGGTGCAGAAACTTGAGTGTAACTTCATCTTTGGCCAAACTAGCACAGTTTCCAGCACACATTTTATCAATTGAGTTGAAAGGCTTTGGGGCCTACTTCAGAGACAAAAGCCTAGCATTTCCAGGAAGGCCACAATTGGCAAAATCTGTGCTGGAAACTGCACCAGTTTGGCCAAAGGTGAAGTTACACTCAAGTTGCCTGCATGAAATCTATTGACATTAGCCCGAAGGTAGAGTCTCCTCAGAATCAGTGGGAGATACAGAGGTGGTAATGTCACACGACTAGTAATCCAGAGGCCCAGACCAATGCTTTGGGACCAAATCCCACAGCAGCTGGTGGAATTTAATTTTAATAAATACATCTGGAATTAAAAGCTACTCAGTAATAGTGACAATGACAACTATCATTGTTGTAAAAATCCACCTAGTTCACTAACCCCTTTTAGGGAAGTAACTTGGTCGTCCTTACTCGGTGTGACCAACATGTGACTCCAGACCCAAAGCAATGTGGTTGACTCTTAACTACCCTCTGAAATGCCCTCACAAGCCAATGAGTTCAAGGACAATTAGAGATGGGCAACAAATGCTGGCCTTGTCAATGACAGCCACATCCCATTAAAGAATGAGTGTGATTGGTTGATTAGTGAGTGAATTCTACTGGAGCGGGATTACCCAGAAGTAAGCCATCTTCAGCTGGTTGGTTTTATGCTCTTGTTTTAAATTATTTTAACTTCAATTTAAATCATTGCAAATTCAGTCAATCATAGCCAAGCATGGCATACCACTCTGACTTCAGCTGGATAGCTTTGATGTGTCTTTGGTACCTAAGACCAAGAATTCAATTGAAGTTAAACTGGTGTGGCCTCCTTGGCTATGACTGACTGAATTTACAACAATTTAAATTGAAATTAAAATAATTTAAAGTAAATTCACAGCGTGATTGAATGCTGATCACTGCAGTAATGCTGGAGCCATGTGTGTCTGTGCAACCAAGGCTATGAGTACAGTGTGATGAATATCCTCAAATGGGAACAGTCTGTGAGACCTCACTATGCCAACCTAGGAGCATGGCCACGTTTAGAGATAGGGACTTCTTCAGGTGAGTGGACATTTGAGTCAGTGTAAGAGATCGCAGAGACTCCTGTGCAAAAGTAGTTATGGATGCAATTCATTTGCGCTGAAAGATCTGAGAAATCTTTAGCACTATTTCAATCATTTCTACCAAGGTTTCGCCGATCTGGGTAGAAATTATGCATAAAGTCCAGCTGATTGGTTAGGCAGGCATTCCAGTGCAGTCCCCTGGGAGTGCTGCAATGCTGGGGATTCTGTCTATCAAATGTGTGATGGAGATTAGGCGATCCCCGAGAATAGTAAGGGAATTCTGTCTGGAATCCTGGCCACTATTTATCCCTTAATTAACATCACTTAAAAAAAAATTATCTGATGACTCTCAAGTTGGGAGCTTGCTGTGCACAAATTGGCCACCATGTTTTCTACCTTAAAACAGAGACTACACAACAAAAACCTGTGGCTAATTCATTCTAAAGCATTTGGAATGCCCTGAGATCATGAAACACAATGCATAAATCCTTTGCTTTCGTAAGTGTAACGTCCCAGGAACCACCAGTTTAACCACAAATTTAGAGATTAAAGCAAAAAGCCTTTCCTCCTCCTCTCTCACACCTTTCTCATAATAGCTCTTATTATGTAATGATATAGAGGTAAAAGGAATTGAGTCCAGGTCTGCAAACAAGTGTTGGAACCTTTAGTTTATGATGTTACCTGAAACCATTGAATACATTAAGAACCTTGTAATTCCTTTGCAAGGAGCTGGTCTTTATTTAACTGCACTTTCCATGGCCAAGTGCTACCTCTTGTTCCAGCCGTCAGATATACATGTTAACAACCATCTCTGGCTGTCAAGATGGTCACAGCATTGATGGTATGACAGGAGTGTTGGTGTGAAGTGTTTGACTTCACGCCAATGTTAAGTTCCTGTCAGACTACTGCACTTGCGGTTTGGTCTGCCTCCAGAGGAGAGTGCAGCGGAACCCCCTAGAAGAAAGCATCACTTCAGAATCCAGTTGACTTGATCTTTATACTTCTTGGACTTGTGGCTAAGGAAAATCACATTGAAGTAACTTTACAACCATAAGCCAACCACACCCTTAGACTAACGGTGGGGGAGGGAGAATAGTCGTCTGAAACCAGAGTCAATTTATTTAATTTTAGGAGTAGAATTTCAGAACATTAATTCAACAATGGTAAAGAAACAAAACACCTTATGTCCAAACCAAGATGACATGTAACTTGGCAAGAATTGATAAATTGCCAGGATAGTTTCACACCTACGTGTGAAATTTTGAGTTGCATAATTCGCCATGCTGTATCAGAGATCAGTTAGGATCCACCATATAATGTGGGACACAGGTCCCAAAAGATCCAGCTTGGGGAAAGGGTGAAAGCTCCCTTCCCTGAAGGCAATTTCATTTTTAATGATTAATCTTCATAGTTTTATTCTGACGCTAACCCACAAAAGGGAATTCTCCAGTCTTGTACACCCCACTGCTGCTGCCAACAAGAATTTGGCGCTCAGCCAAATCTCTGTTCGCTGCATTGGGACTGGAGAATCCCCGCTGTGCGTGAAGTCAGAGAACTCCAGCTACTGTGTCTCAATTCAGTGCCAAAGTGAGATTTGAATTAATTCCCCTGAAGGGTAGAGCTTAGCACAGAAGATGTGAGGAGGCTTAGACTGTGGGTGGAAAGGCAGAGCTTGGCAGGGAGGCATGAGGGACATAGGAGGTGGATGGAAGGACAGAGTTTGACATGGGAATGAGGGATGTGGGGAGTGGATGGAAAGGCAGAGTTTGACACAGGGGGGTTTGAAGGGCATGGCGGGTGGATGTAATAACAGAGTTGACACAGGGAGCGTGAGGGACATAGGGGTGGATGGGAAAGCAGAGTTTTGCACAGGGGACATGAGGGACATAAAGGATGGGTGGACGGGTGGAGCTTGGCACAGGGGGCATGAGGAGAACCTTTTGAATTTATCTTTTTAAAGGTCCCCTCAGTCAGACCAGGGTTCACAACTTCTCTAAGGGGCCATCAACCATGACTCTTTGAAAACCTGACCCATCTCCATGACAATTGTAGAGTAGGAGATAACTACATCTACAATGGAACCAGCCACGTTGAGATTGCCAGATGTGAGCTTCAGACAAGAAGCAGCTCAAAATACTTTAAGGCACTCCTGAAAAATCAGACAGCCAGGGAATAGGGTTGGGAATCCCGGAATCTGGACCCATCAGCCGTTTTTAAAAGGCTTCCAAATCAACGTGACTCAGTGAAAATCCAGACCATTCTTTTTCCTGAAACCTTTGCTTCCTTTGCCCTTGTGAGCTTAATTGTTTACCATGGGTTTGAATATGAGCCACTGAAACAACTTAATGTCCCAGCTCTTTTACCCTGAATCTCTGAGGGAAATGATCATCCTGTATTAAATTCCTGTCATTGTTCTATTGCACTGAGAAGTAACAATGGACTAATGGGATTTGCTTCTGATAGATAGGATTGCCAACTCTGGAATATATTCCTGGAGATTTTATCACATGACCTCGCAGCTCCATTACCCCAAACAGCCAAATAAACTTAATTCCCTTCTCCAAGTTTTTAAAGCTGATAAACAAATGTGCCCTCATTAAAATAAAAAAATTCTTCAGAATTCCTATGATTTGTCTCCCTGGTTGCAGCCAAGTTTGGAAAATAAATCTTTAATTCTTGGTGAGTCCAGGACATTCCAGGAGGGTTGCAAACAAAGTTTCATCAAAGGCATTTCTTTTTATATTACAGTTCCACCCACTTGGTAGTCTTTGAGCCGCAACGGGGCACAGAGAGAGGCCCTTTGGTCCACCAATTATCTGCTGAGCATTCTAGTCAATTCCAATCCCTTGGCAGCCTGCAAGTTTACTTCCATCAAGTACCCATCCAAGTTTCCTTGTGAAACCATTGATCATCTCACTCCTGACTTCTGCAGCAATATTGCTGAGCAAATGAGGGCAGCACAGCTTTCTGGCAACAGGCCAAAACTCTCCTTTGACTGCAGTTGCAAATTCCGACACTGGAGGGAGAGGTGCTTTCATTTCTGTGACATCACATTCCAAAACACTTGATGCAAAATGAATTCCTTTTGAATTTTGAGTGATCCTTGTTACAGATCAAGTCTTACAAATGCAGCAGTCCATCATCATACAGATAAACATTCAGTGATAACAAATGGATGAGTAATATCTTGGTTTTGGCACACACTGTAGCATTTTTCTGCTGTAAGGGGTGGAAAATTGGGCGTGAGTCAGGACCCGTCCTGGACTAACAAGTCATTTAGGGGCCACGGTGGAAGTTCCCGTTTGTCCCAAACGTGGCCTCTGGAAGTGGGCCAACGATGGATAGGGGAATTCCGATGTCTGGAATCTCATAGGAATTTAATTCTCTAACATTAAGTTGTCTTATATTTCAGAATGAACCTGTCTTATTATAGACATCTGCCGAGACATAGGTAAGGTCTCATCCAGAGGCCCAGGCCTCGAGCCTGCATGAACCACCAAGCAAAATGTCAGCCACTCCTGAATATTAACTCCCCAAAAAAGGGGTTGACTGGAGAAATGGGAAGAAAATTATACCTTCTCAAAAAAGTTCTTGTAGTCTTGGGACTAATTGAAACAATTTGACCCGATATTACAAAGATTGGGGGTTCCTGTTTGTTGGTGTGGTGGGGGGGAGGTGGGGCAGGAGGCTGGGGAAGGGGTATGCTGGAATGACAATATGATCACAGAAGTGTGGAAGTTGAAGTCTATGTTGCCTTTCTCCTCCTGAAGCTGTGCTTTATCACAGAAAGTCTTGACCATCTTATATGCAGGTGGCACAATGGTGAGCACTGCCACTTCATAGCACCAGAGACTGGGTTTCAATTCCAGCTTCAGTCACTGTCTGTATGGAGTTTGCACATTCTCCCTGTGTCTGTGTGGGTTTCCTCTGGGTGCTCCAGTTTCCTCCCATAATCCAAACTTGTGCAAGTTAGGTCGTTTGGCCATATTAAACTGACCCTAGTGTCAGGGGCATTAGCAGGGTAAATATGTGGGGTTGCGGGAATAGGGCCTGGGTGGGATTGTGATTGGAGCAGGCTTGATGGACCAAATGGCCTCCTTCTGCACTGTAGGAATTCTATGATAAAAGGGTGGAGATTTGCAGTGCTTTTCCACTCAATACCTACTAAACATATCAGAAAGTAGGTTTTGTCTACTCAAGCATAAGGTAATATTCCATGGCATGGTGTCTTAATTACTAACCTCTCTGGAATGAAGAATTCACGTGTTGGCATCACAGGCATGTTCAATTGTGGATTGTGGGGGCAAGTGAGGCAGAGTCCAAAATATTACGCCACTGTGACTATCCTGTGGGATCTTCCATTGGTGCCTGCCATGGCAGCTCAGGAAACCTGCTGTGGACAGGGTGTAAAACCGATTTCTGTCATGCTAATTGGATGCAAATGAAGGCCCAACTGGAATCATTCCCCTCTCCCACACACCCAATTCTCTGCAATGCCACAGGAAGCAATGCCAGTCTAGAACACATCTGGAACAACGTGGCTTACAGGAGCAGCTGAACAACGCATGGGGCTGCCTTTGGAATTCAAGATGGAGGCTGCCAGTGGCCTGGAATACCACAGCAGAAGGTGGGGGAAGAATCTTCAGGTGGACTCTCCAGATTCCATGTCATTGAGAAGTTCATCTCAGGAGTGTTCCTGGAGATTGATCTTTTTCAGGAGGTCCATCTTTTTCCTTGCTTTTACTTACAGTTGTTAATTTGTTCAGATGTCTTATAGCTAATATTTCATAAGTCTGAAACCTGCCATTTTTTATAGACCCTTTGGAAAATTAGGAAATCTGACAGATTAAAAATCTTAATTTGAAATGCAATTTTACATTTAAAATTGTAATACATGTCACAATGCAAACGACAATTTAATGTTATTTGCAGTATCCAGGAAGAAGGCTTTTCAAAGTCAGCTGGAGTAAAAATAATTTAAAAATAGGATAGCTATTTGAAGCTTAGAAGGTAATTGGGCGGGGGGGGGAGAGGGAGCAAGCAGGAGGTTAGTTACGGACAGCTAAAAAGAGCAGCAGCGATACAATGGGCCCAATAGCTGTAGAATCATAGAATCCTACAGTGCAGAAGGAGGCCATTTGGCCCATCGAGACTGCACTGACCACTGTCCCACCAAGACCCTATCCCCATAATCCCAGGCATTTACCCTAGCTAGTCCCCCTAGCACTAACGAGCAATTTAGCATGGCCAGTCAAACTAACCTGCACATTTTTAGACTGTGGGAAGAAACCGGATTACCCAGAGGAAGCCCATGCAGACATGGAGAGAATGTGCAAGCTCCACACAGACAGTGAACCAAGCGGGAACCCTGGTCCCTGGCACTGTGAGACAGCAGTGCTAATCACTGGGCCACCGCGCTGCCGCCTTCTGAACTGTGGACTTCTATGGCTCAGTAATTGTTTTAATTCTTTAGGTGCACCATTTTAATATTTTGAATCACAAGTTGAATTCAATGCCAAGTTGTTCGTGGAGAAGTCCAGTTTCTGATAGCAAGGGCAAGGCTTTAACATTCAAATTCTACCCAATGCTCAAAACGCTTTATTTCCACTGGAATACTGATGTTCTCAGCTTTTCTTTGCTTGATTCTCCTCATGGCCGGATTTTCCAGTAAGTGTCACCCCAATATTCAGAATATCCAACACCAAGATATTTTACAATGGTGAAATGTTTAGATCTAAATTTACAGTTATATAGTTCTGTATAGAACTGTATAGTATGGTATATAGTTTTATATAGAAATAACATAGAATGTAAAAGCTTTACCACCCCTTAGAATGAAAAAAGCTCTAAATTATAGAAACATGGAAACTAGGCCATACAGCCCTCCGAGCCTGCTCCGCCATTTTATTATGATCATGGCTGATCATCGAATTCTCCTTTTCCTCCCGTATCTCTTGATCCCTTTAGCCTCACAAGCTATACCTAATTTCTTCTTGAAATCAGACAACATTTTGGCCTCAGTTACTTTTTGTGGTAATGAATTCCACACATTCACCACCCTCTGGCTGAATAAATTTCTCTTCACCTCAGTTCTAAAAGGTTTACCCCTTATCCTCTAACTGTGATCCCTAGTTCTGGAGTCCCTCACCTTCAGGAACATTCTTTCTGAATCTACCCTGTTCGAGTTTCGAAGAGATCCCTTCTCATTCTTCTAAACTCCATTGTATGTAATCCTAACTGACATAGTCTCTCCTCATATGACAGATCTATGCACACATTATTATCTGAACAAAAGGATAACCAATGTTTTTACACAATATCGCACAGGGGTAGACTGTACACTGCCTTCTGCATTGCAGGGATTCTATGACGATGGACTGCAACAAAAAAGGATAATTGGGTAAGTACTTGAAAAATAATGCAGAAAAGATGGTAAGAAAATGAGTTTAGATTAGATGGCGCCAATCAGAGAGCTAGCAGCCATTCGGCCCATGGAGTCTGCACCGACCACAAACCCACACAGGTTCTATTCTCATAAACCCACTTGTTTACACTGCTAATCCCCCTGACACTAGGGTCAAATTATCATGGCCAAACAAACCTGCGCGTCTTTTGGAGTGTGGGAGGAAACTCCACACAGATAGTGACCTGAGGCCAGAATCGAACCCGGGTCCTGGCGCTGTGAGGCAGCAGTGCTAGCCACTGTGCCACCGTGGCTTTTTGGTTGATTATTCATTCATGGTAAAGAGAGTTGCAGTGTCTGCTATGATTGTCATTTAAAGTAAAATATCGCAAAAGTATTAATGTACCAAGGTAAGCGGAAGACATTTTTCTCTTCCACTGCTTCTTCCCTGATCTTGAGAATATCCGTCTAACTTTTTAAATTATGTTTCTTATCGTCGCAGATCCTTGTTTTGGATGTTGCTGGATCTTCTTTTCTTACTACAATATCTCATTCTCAACTGGTGCCTTTGTACCAACTGTGTTTTTTGTTCCATAAATTTATGATTTTGTTTGGTCAGTTGCAGCAAAGTAAGGTGGTGGGAGTTTTATAAAAGGTACATTGCCAGAAGTGTGCTTAGGCACAACAGTTATATGGTGCGAGTCCAGCATCGAAACTTCTGTAGAATCTGACCAGTTGCAGTTGCCTGGACACCAGCATTTTGCAGGGTACAGAAATACAGAGGAGCAATTCAGTGGATGTTTTTTTCATTTAAAAAGAGCCAAAATCCCATCAGCTCTGTCACACCATGTGCAGTTTTATGAAGATCTTACTGATTATCTTATTCAGTCCAGTGTGTGGGCATGTTGCTGAAAGGTTTTTCTTGAAAAAGAAGCAAAACAACCAGAAGCATTGACTGTGCTGGTAACATTACAGAATGCCAGGTTGGAAGTGAAGCAGTAATGAGTATAATAGCTGGTTATTCTATCAGCACAAGAATAAGAGGGTTTTAAGTTGCTGGGGACACTGAAAACTCTTTACTGTTTATCTGCTGATTTATGACTTTGGCAAGTTTTATCGATGTTAGATACTTCAGACTGCAAAAAGGGCAGGGATTGCACTAGCAGACCTCAAAGGTGTACATGTGAACAATAATCCAGTGTTAAATTACACAACAGACTATGTAGCAACCATAATTTAACTCTGATACCTAAATGAGTAGAGATAGACTTATGCTTACAAACTAACTCCTGGTCTTCCCTTGGTATTAAAACCACAAATCCATAATTAAAAAATAACTTTCTATTGTTTTGGACTCTCTTCCACTCAGTCCGTTGAAACCAAATGGTGGGAATATCAGGGAGTTGGACAACAATGACAACTTGCATTTATATAGCACCTCTAATGAAGTAAAATATTCAAAGGTTTTCACCATTAGGAAATTAGGACATGTGACCAAAATCATAGTCAAAGGAATAGGTCTTGAAGAAGTCAGTGAGAGATATAGGGAGGTGATTCTGGAGTTTGGAGTCTCAGCATTTGAAGGGACAGCTATCGATGAGTTTAAGGTTTTAAGTTTATTTATTAGTGTCACAGATTGGCTTACATTCACACTGCAACAAAGTTACTGCAAAGGGAATCAGGAATTCACCATAGGTCAGCATTGAAGAATGCAGAGTTCTTGGAGGATTATTGGGTTGGACATGATTACAGAGATAGGAAGAGGTGTTACTAAACTGGGGCTAATATAGGTCAGCAAACACAGGGCGAGACAATGGGTAAATGGAACTTGGCAGGGGGTTAGGATGTGGGAAACATTTCTGCATTTTCATACAAAGTTTGAGTTTGATAAGTTGACAGGTCGTTGAGTTAAAAGCTGTCTGATTGTCATCTGCTGCTGGCCGCTCAAAATTACAAGCTTTCTCCCAGGCATCTCAGTCAGATTTACAACTATTTGCTGGATCGTGTACACACAAACCAGTTCAGCAGCTTCTGCAAGAACCTCCTTCCACAGCAGGCAGCCTATGCTGTGTGTAAATGGAAAAGCAAAGACTTGTACCACTGGAAAATAACAAACAGAGAAAACACAAAGCTAATTGTTGCAGGATCTGATGCTAGGAGGGCTGCCTGCTGCCCCTGATCTGATTCTGCAAGTGGTTCCACAATGTGGAATCCTTCTTCCTGTCCTCATCCCTTCATTCCCATCTGGATAGATTCCGGACATTAGATCATGAAGGAAGTCCACAGCTGCCAGTGCTCAAAAGCTGTGCATCTGGGGCTGCATTTAAGGTTAGAGGGGAGGCAGTCCCAGCCTATTTCTCACTTGTATCCACAGCACCACACCCCCCCGACAACTTTAAAACAAAGTCACCCCTCAGCAATAACACCTTAATGATAGAGAGTGAGATTTCTACCCCTCAGTGGGAGCAAGTCTCCTCTCTTAAACATTGCTGGTCAGTCAGAGTAGTTGGCAGCTCTCGCCGTCACTGCAATGTCAGAACTCAGTGGTGGGTGCTGTTGGGACTGCAAATATTCCCCGGCATGAAGAGCAACGGATCCCAGTCTAAAGTTAAATCCCAGGCTTATAGGGAAGAAAATGATTGGGTATCCTAGAGATGGGAGGAGTGAGAGTGGGGTGCACAAAGTGAGGGTGCCCACAATACTCACAGGACAACTCTCAAAGGATTGCCCACTCCTTCCCATCTTTTCACCTCACAAGGTGAAAAAGCCAACTCCCCAATTTTTCTCGCTACCAACCACACTATGGCATGGGCAACATGGCATTCTGGTCAATTAACAAGTTCAATTGCACATTAATAATTTCTTTAAAGAGTGTGGGGTTGCAGATTTCTGCCCCTTCAACTTATTCACTGCATTATAGGGACCAGGTCAGGGCTAGGCAGGAAGATGGTGGTCGAGCCACCTGTCATATTTACCTGCTCTTCCCCTTCTACGTCCCACCACTGCTTAAAGCATGAGTGGCTTTAAGCAGTGGTTGGGGCGGGGGGGGGTGGTGGGAGGGGGATATAAATTCCATCTTTTTGTTGCACGTATGGCCAACATTAATGTGAGTGAAGATCATAGCATAGGCATAGCAAAATAAAGGGATTTGACCATAAAACATAGGAGCAGAAATAGGCCATACAGCTCTTTGATTCTGCTCTGTCATTCAATGAGATCGTGATTGATCTGGTGTGATAATCCTCAACTCCACTTTCTCACCTTATCCCCATAACCCTCCATTCCCTTACTGATTAAAAATCTATTTCAGCCCTGAACATACTTAACCACCCAGCCTCTATAGCTCTCGTTGGTAAAGAGTTCCACAGATTCACTGATCCGAGGAGAACAAATTCCTCCTTATCTCTACCTTAAGTGGATGAACCCTTACTCTGCAATAATGCCCTCCAACACCTCTACTTTCTCAGAAGGCTAAGGAAATTTGACATGTCCGCTACGATTTCACCAACTTTTACAGATGCACCACTGAAAGCATTCTTTCTGGTTGTATTGCAACTTGGTATGGCTCCTGCTCTGCCTAAGACTGCAAGAAACTACAAAGGGTCGTGAATGAAGCCCAGTCCATCACACATTGACTCTGTCTACACTTTTCCACTGCCTCGGAAAAGCAGCCAGCATAATTAAGGGACCACACACCCTGGACACACTCTCTTCCACCTTTCTCCATCGGGAAAAGATACAAAAAGTCTGAGGTCACATACCAACCCGACTCAAGAACAGCTTCTTCCCTGCTGCCATCAGACTTTTGAATGGATCTTCCTTGCACTAAGTTATCTTTCTCTACACCCTAGCTCTGACTATAAGACTACATTCTACACTCTCTCCTTTCCTTCTCTATGAATGGTATGTTTTGTCTCTATAACATGCAAGAATCAATACGTTTTACTGTATACTAATACATTTGACAAAACAAATCAAATCAGTACCTTGGTCCATCCATGGTGATCTTGAACACTGTCAACTGAGAGAGCTACAATTTTCACATTATGTTTTTGAAATTCTAGGGCCAGCTTTGACATGTAGCCCAGCTCTGTAGTGCAGACAGGGGTGTAGTCTGCTGGGTGAGAGCAAAGGAGGCCCCATCTGTACAGCAAACAAAAAAAAACCATCAGTACACCACTTCCCATTTTGGATCTGGATGTCAAGAGAAACGATGCCCAGGCAAAACCCTATTGAATTTTTAAAATTATTTAAAAGTTATTCATTTGTGGGATATGGGCATTGCTAGCTGGCCAGCATTTACTTCCCATCCCCATTTGCCCTTAAGAAGGTAGTGGTAAGATGCTCCAGTCCATGTGCTGTGGGTTGAGCCACAGTGCTGTTAGGGAGGTAATTTTACAACTTTGGCCTAGTGACTGCGAAGGAACAGCGATATATTTCCAAGTCAAGATGGTGAGTGGCTTGGAGGGGGATTTGCAGTTGGTGGTGTTCCCATGTATCTGCTGCCAATGTCTTTCTGGATGAAAGTGGTCGTAGGTTTGGAAGTTGCTGTCTAAGAATCTTTAAGAACATAAGAAATAGGAGCAGGAGTAGGCCATCTAGCCCTTCGAGCCTGCACCGCCATTCAGTAAGATCATGGCTGATCTGAAGTGGATCAGTTCCACTTTCCTGCTTTCTCCCCATAACCCTTAATTCCCTTGTCTATCAGAAACCTATCTACCCGTAACTTAAATATATTTAGCGAGGTAGCTTCCACGACTTCAACAGGCAGAGAATTCCAGAGATTCAACACCCTTTGAGTGAAGAAGTTCCTCCTCAACTCTGATCTAAACTGCGCCCTCTGTTATCTTGAGGCTGTACCCTCTAGTCCTGCTATCCTTTCTCTCTACCTCTACCCTATCTATCCCCTTCATTATCTTATATGTCTCTACAAGATACCCCCTCAGACTTCTAAACTCCAACGAGTATAGACCTAGTCTATTTAGTCTCTCTTCATAGTCCAACCCCCTCATCTCCAGTATCAGCCGAGTGAACCTCCTCTGCACTCCCTCCAAGGCCAATATATCCTTGTGCAAGTGCGGCAACCAAAACTGCACACAGTACTCCAGCTGCAGCCTCACCAGTACCCTGTCAGTTGCAGCAAGACCTCCCTACTTTTATATTCTATCCCCCTCGCTATAAAGGCCAACATTCCATTCGCCTTCTTGATCACCTGCTGCACCAGCAGACTGGGTTTTTGCGACTTGTGCACAAGGACACCCAGGTCCCTCTGCACCGTAGCATGCTGCAGCTGTTCGCCTTTTAAATAATAATCCCACCTACTATTATTTCTGCCAAAGTGGATAACCTCACACTTGCTAACATTATACTCCATCTGCCAGGTCCTCGCCCACTCGGTCAGTCTATCCAGATCTCTCTGCAGACTTTCCACACCTTCCACGCAATTTGCTTTTCCACTCATCTTCGTGTCATCAGCAAATTTCGTCACCTTACACTCAGCCCCCTCCTCCAGATCATCTATATAAATGGTAAATAGATGAGGCCCCAGCACCGATCCCTGCAGCACTCCACTAGTCACCAACCACCAACCAGAATAGCACCCATTGATACCAACTCTCTGCTTCCTATTAGACAGCCAATCCTCTATCCACGCTAACACGTTACCCCCAACTCCGTGCACCCTAACCTTCTGTAGCAACCTTTTATGAGGCACCTTATCAAACGCCTTTTGGAAATCTAAAAACACCACATCCACCGGTTCCCCTCTGTCTATCTTTGGCGAGTTGCTGCAGTGCATATTATAGATAATACACACTGCTGCTACTGAGCATTGGTAGTGGAGGGAATGGATGTTTGTAAACATGGTGCCAATCAAGTGGGCTGCTTTGTCCTGGATGGTGTCAAGCTTCCTGAGTGTTGTTGGAGCTGCATCCATCCAGGCAAGTGAGGAGTATTCTATCACACACCTGACTTCTGCCTTGTAGATGGTGGACAGGCTTTAGGGAGTCAGGAAATGAGTTACTCACTGCAGTTCCTAGCCTCTGACCTGCTCTGGTAGCCATTTGTTTATGTGGCGAGTCTAGCTGAGTTTCTTGTCAATGGTAACGTCAAGGATATTGAAAATCAAGTGATAGTTTTCACAGTTTGACACAAAAGAGGTGGGAAGTTCACATCTCTTTTTAAAAATTATTGATCACTATGAAGATGGTAACATAATTAAAATGGCAAATCAGGGCCTTGCTCATGAAGGCTGGTGATTTGAGGTGAAACACCAATACAACCTTTAACTCCGAGAGTTAAGAAGAGGAGAACAAGGGCCAGTTGTGACAATATGATTCAGAAAGGCAACCTAGGTCAGTGAGTGAACCGCATGAATGGCCCTCCTGCATCTCAGTGGGCCGCAGATTGAAATTGGGCTTGTTCACTAACCATGAGTTCATTAATAAGGTTGAAAACACGCCAAATATTTCATGATGAGTTGTAGAAAATGCTTAATCATTGGTATATTCGTAAAACTATAATCAAATTCAAATTGTAAAAACAAAAGAAATATTTACACTTTGGATGCAGCGGGAATGCACAGCTCTCAGTCACTGATATGAGAAATCAGCACATAACTTGTCCTTGCTTTACACAAAAGTAAAAGTTCAAAAGGCGTACATTTAACCCTTCACTATCTTGTATTTTACGTCTATGCTGATTTATTTTTTGGTCAGTAATCGCATCCAGAGCCTCGGCTGCCTTTGGGGGAGATTCATGACAGGGTTTACAATTTGGGACTCTGCTCCAGCTGCTGGCGCCTGGCACCCCGAGCTGATCCTCCGGGCCGGCAGGGGGCGGCGTGGAGATGGTCCTCCAGGACGAGAGGGGGCGGTGTGGAGCAGGACTTCTGGGCCGTCAGGTGACAGAATGAGCTGGTCTTCCGGGCCGGCAGGGAGCGCGTTGGAGCCGGGTCCTCCGGGTCGGGGGAGACGATCCTCCGGGCCGGCAGGGGGCGGGCGGGGCGGAGCTGGTCCTCCTGGCCGGCATGGGGCGGGGTTGAGCGGGTCCTCCGGGCCGGCAGGGGGCGGGGTGGAGCGGGTCCTCCGGGCCGGCAGGGAGCGCGTTGGAGCCGGGTCCTCCGGGTCGGGGGAGACGATCCTCCGGGCCGGCAGGGGGCGGGGCGGAGCTGGTCCTCCGGGCCAGGGGAGATGGTCCTTCTGGCCGGCAGGGGGCGGGATGGAGCGGGTGCTCCGGGCGAATGGGTTTGAGATAAACGCCTTCGAGCGGTGAGGAGAAGCCGTCTCAGTTTCAGTGAAAGCTCTTCCCGGACATGGCGACTCATGTCAGCGAGCTGGAGGCAGCCAAGAAGACCTTGACGGAGGCTTTAGGGGAGAATGTGAAGCAGTGAGTGTGGCCGTAGGGAGGCTGTTGCTGCTGGAGTCGGGGCCCGAGACCGCCATTAACATTAACCCCTGTGTGGATCTGCTGCTTGGGTTCAGTCAGAGTGCCCGGGCCCTGCGGATATCCAGTGGGATGGGAGAGAGACCCTCTCAGTTGTTATTTAAATCCAGTGAGAGCCCAGGCTGCAAGTTAGTTGTGGGTATTGGAGTTGCGATAGATTTAAATCTAAGCAAGTGCGAAGTTATTAATTTTGGAGTGAAAAATGATGAGTACTTTCTAGATGGTATGAAGTTAAATACAGTGGATGTCCAAAGAGATTTGTGGGTCCAGGTTCCGTAAAATGCCACAAACAGCTGCAGAAAATAACCAAGAAAACTAGGAATAGTGGCCTTTATATCTGCAGATTCACAAGCATGATGCCTGGACGTCAGGGATTTAATTATGGGAGAGATTATACAAATTAAACCTGTTTTCTCTAGAATTTAAAAGGTTAAGGGTGATCTGATTGAAGTCTTCAGGATACTAACAGGAAAAGACAAGATAGATAAAGTTAAAACTAGTTCCACTGGAGAGTCTAGAGGAGTGCCAGTGGTCTATAAATTATGGCCAGACCATTCAGGAGAGATGTTAGGAAGCACTTTTACACACAAAGGATAGTAGAGGTTTGGAACTCTCTGCCACAAATGATTTTTGATGCTAGATCAGTTGCAATCAGTTTAAATCTGAGGTAGATATGTTTTTGTTAAGCAAAGGTATCAAGGGATATGGGCCAAAGCAAGTATATGGAATTAGGCCACAGCCTTGATCCCATTAAATGGCAGAATACGCTCGATGGCCTGTTTCTGTTCCTACGATACCTCTGCCTGTCTCTGGAGTTCAAAAGGTGTACATTTGACCCTTCACTATCTTGTATTTTACTTCTATGCTGATTTATTTTTTGATTTGGATGCTTGGCAGAAATAGGCTAGAGGTTTAGACAGTGAATGATATGAATGGGTCAAATGTGCACCAGTAAGGGCAGCTTTTATTTAAAAATAGTTCTCAAATAGTTAGGAACCATTAGATCTCATTATACAAAGCTTGAGTGAATTTGATGACTGCCAATTTAAAAAGTCTTTGTTTTCAATATTGCAAACTCAAAATGGACAAGAATCTTTATTTTTCCAATAAATGTTACAATCAAGCTAAATGACAGTTCACTGACACCTGTCTGAGGATTTCCCAACAAACACTCATGTCGTCCTGTTAATAACTTTAAATTGAAAGAAAAATAAAAAGCCCTTTAAGGATGTAACTAGTAGGGTAGATGAAGAGGAACCAGTAGATGTAATATATATGGGTTTCCAAATGACATTTGATGTGCAAAAGGTTAGTAGGCAAGATAAGGGCTCATGGAGCTGAGGGTAATTTATTATGGATAGACATTTGGTTAACAGATCGGAAACAGTGGCCATAAACTGGGCGTTTTCAAGGTGGTAGACTGACTAGCAGAACGTGGCAAGAATTCGTGTCAAAGTCCCAGTTATTTGTGATTTATATGCATGAATTAGACAGAGTAGTGTATCTATATTTGTTGATGGGACAAAGCTATGTGCGAAGGTAAGCTGTGTGGAGGACACAGACTGCAAGAAATACAGACAGGTTGTGAATAAACAATAAACTTGCAGATGGAGTATATTGTAAGGAAGTGTGAAGTTATTCATTTTGATCATGAGAATAGAGAAACAGTACATCTTTTAAAAGTTGTAAAACTTATAAATATTGATGCCCAAAGAGATTGGGTGTGTTCATGCAAGAGACGCAGAAAGTTAGCATGCAGGTACAGTAAGCAATAATAAAGGCAATTGGCATGTTGGTCTCTATCAGTTGGGAGTACAGGAATGAAGAAATTCTACAGTTGGACAGGTTTTCGGTGAGACCTCATCTGGAATTCTAAGTGCAGTTTTGGTCTCTATTAAGGGAAGAATATAGTTGCATTGGAGGTTGTACAGTGAAGGTTCACTAAATTGGTCCTTGGGATGAGGGTTGTCATATGATGAGAGGCTAAGGAAATTGGGCTTGTATTCTCTGGAATTTGGAAGAATGAGGCAATCTCATTGAAATCTACAAAATTCTGCAGAGGCTTGATGAAGTGGACACTGAAATATACTGGATTCTGAAAGTGCTTGATGGAATAGATGCTGAGAGATTGTTTCTGCTATTTCTGGGAGTCTAGAATATGGGGGGCACGGTCTTAAGATAAGGTGCCAATTAGTTAGGACTGAGATGAGGAGAAATTACTTCACTTAAAGGATTATAAATCTTTGGAACTCTACCCCAGTGGATTGTGGATTCTCCATTGTTGAATACGTTTAAGATTAGGATAGCCAAAATTTTGGTATCTCAGGGGACTGAGGGATATGGAGACTGCAGGGTGGGGGATGGGGGTGGGGAGGAGATTTGGAATCTAAAGAGAAAATTAGCCATGATTGTTCTGAATGGTGGAGCAGAAGTGATGGATCATTAAGTCATATGGTCTACTGTTCCTATTGTGGTATTATTGGAGCTCCTGCAGCTATGATAGTGAGATAATAAGAATCATTGCAGATTATGAAGATCCTTTTTTTAAATATAACAAAATGCTTTAGTGTATGACCAGAGTCGGCCTTTGACTACTTATAAACCTGTTTGATCTTGCCTCTGATTACCTGGAAGAATTGCATTAAAATATATATCTTGCAGTACATTCTGCATTACCAACTTTATTCCACACCTAATTAGGAATGAAGTAAAATGTACCAGCATTTCATGTACATCATCCTTCCAGTGATGCCTGAAGGGTGACATAGTCATTGTTTTCGCATCTGAATGATGCGTGGGTGTCTTGTCTTTGACGTTAGCGTGATTTAGAATAGATGACATGCATGCTAATGTCTTGGATGCAATTTCCTTGCATCTTGACACCTGATTTTTCAACATAAGAAAATGGGAAGTTTTTTTTAATCCAATTTGGGAAGAAATTAATATTTGCTGATTCACCACTGAAATTATTGTACATAGAAGAAGTTGGGTTTGAAGGGCTAATTTTTTTAACAGGACTTATACATACATTTACAGTGTGACGCACGGCTGAAAAAAAAATCAAATCTGAAGGTTGGAGGAAGATACAGCAGCTGAGGTTTAATTTTTATGATATTGCTGTTAATAATTGCTGAGCTGCCCAAAGAGAAACTTGGATTAGATATCTCAACAATTTGCAATTTGTATTTTATTATGAAAAGATATGGGTACTGAAGTCAGGAACAAAATATTCCAGTGCCACTTTTGGAGGTTTTAAACATTAAATCATTTATTTAAAAAAAGAAAACTTAAAGACGTGATTATAATTACACAGTTAAAAATAGTCCCAAAAATATTTCCCACAAGATTTATGTCTAGTTCACTTCACAGCCTAATATCCCTTTTCAGTCAAAAAAATCCAATAATACTACCATAAGATATCCATGGTTACTATAGGGGAGGTATTCATAAGGCTTCTCCCCCCTCACTTGATAAAGGAAATTCAAGGCGTGTAACAAAAGTTTGTCTTCAAGAACAGAAATAATTTTTGAGCATTTAGAGCTCACTTTGCCTCTTTCACAGCTATCTCTAAACACAGCATATTCTTCAGGATATTGCATGGCCGCTGTCTATTCTTCCAGCTTTCAATCCTTCCTTAAGTATGTCTTTTCTCATTCATTTTTAAAACCCATTGTTCATAACATTCTTCGCAAGTTACCTTTCCCAGAATATAAAAAAAATTATGTTGCTTTATGACTACTACCTTTGGGTAAAAATAAGCTTAATATGTTGTTTTATTCGTTTATGATCTGTGCCAGTTGTAAATTTTCCTTTTGAAGTACGACCACTAATCTTCAACTACCCTCTTATCCCCTAATGCAAAATTCTATTCATGTTGTTCCCTGGTACTTCACCATGTGCACCTGCATTACTTCTATATCTAACCCTTTCCGATGATTTAACCTTTACAGTCTAACTGTCTTCGGTTTAATTAAATTAGTCACACGTGTGCACACAGCACCCATAGTCTGTTTCACAGTAAACCACAGTGAAATTGGGAAACTCCGATATTTCTTTACGTCATCACATTTGCGTAAAATTGTTCCACAGATTGTTTTATCGCCCATAACCAGTCCTGGTTCATCCTCTCAAAACACGGTTGTCTACTCACAAACCTTATTGAGTTCTTTGAGAAGATGACCAAAGAGGTGGATAAGGGTAAAGCAGTTGATGTGGTGTATATGGATTTTAGCAAAACGTTTGATAAGGTTCCCCATGGTAAGCTACTACAGAAAATACAGAGCATGGGATTGAGGGTGATTTAGCAGTTTGGATCAGGAATTGACTAGCTGATAGAAGATAGAGGGTGGTGGTTGATGGAAAATATTCAGCCTGGAGTTCAGTTATTAGTGGTGTACCGCAGGGTTCTGTTTTGGGGCCTCTGCTGTTTGTCATTTTTATAAATGACCTAGATGAGGGTGTAGAAGGATGAGTTAGTAAATTTGCGGATGACACTAAAGTCGGAGGAGTTGTAGACAGTGCGGATGGATGTTACAGTTTGCAGAGGGACATAGATAAGCTGCAGAACTGGGCTGAGAGGCGGCAAATGGAGTTTAATACAGAAAAGTGTGACGTGATTCACTTTGGAAAGAGTATCAGGATTACAGAATATAGGGCTAATGGAAGGACTCTTGGTAGTGTCGACGAGCAGAGAGATCTCGGTGTACGTGTGCATAGTTCCCTGAAAGTTGGCACCCGGGTTGATAAGGTTGTTAAGAACGCGTACAGTGTGTTAGCTTTTATTGGTAAAGGGGATTGAATTTTGGAGCCGTGAGATTATGTTGCAACTGTACAAAACTCTGGTGCAGCTGCACTTGGAGTATTGTGTACAGTTCTGGTTGCCGCATTATAAGAAAGTTGTGGAAGCGTTGGAAAGGGTGCAGAGGGGTTTACCAGGATGTTGTCTGGTATGCTGAGGAGAAGCTGAGGGACTTGAGGTTGTTTTCGTTAGAGAGAAGAAGGTTACGAGGTAACCTAATTGAGGCATACAAGATGATCAGAGGATTAGATCGGATGGACAGTGAGAGCCTTTTTCCGCAGATGGTGATGGCTAACACGAAGGGACGTAGTTTTAAATTGAGGGGTGATAATTATAGGACAGATGTCAGAGGTAGGTTCTTTACTCAGAGGGTAGTAAGGACATGGAATGCCCGGCCTGCAGCAATTGTGGAGTCGCCAACTTTAAGGGTGTTCAAATGGTCACTGGATAGGCATATGGATAATATTGGAATAGTTTAGGTTAGAGGGTCATTAGATTAGCTCCAGGTCGGCGCAACATCGAGGGCTGAAGGGCCTGTACTGCGCTGTAATGTTCTATGTACTGGTCTGATGTATGTAATATCCTTCTTGAGGACCTGCAAGTTCGATCTTATATGAAGACCAACTCATTCAGACTCCTCTCTCAGTGGGTACAGAAGCCAGCCTAGAGGCTGGCTTCTATCATAGCTGAAAACTCAAATTATCATCATTCTAATGAACTATAATGAACACTTAATGTAAGAACATAAGGAGTAGGAGTAGGCCGTCTAGCCCTTCGAGCCTACCCCGCCATTCAATAAGATCTGTCTGTCCTGTCTCAGTTCCACATTCCCGCCCTCTTCCCCATAAGCCTTAATCCGGAAATGTGTTGTTTTAGTAAAAAACAACTCAGCGTGTCTTGGTGCAGTGCGAGAGTTAATTTGATTTGGTTTATTTGGTTTGCCTGAAAGAGAGAGCGAGAGATGATCGCTTATCCAAATTCGCACCCTGCCTACCTACTGCAGATGTGGAGATGCGGACACTGGACTGGGGTAAACGCAGTAAGAAGTCCCCTTTTGGGCAAACCCCGAAAGCTAGTGGGTTTACTATCAGATAAACTTGTTGGACTTTAACCTGGTGTTGTGAGACGTCTTACTGTGTTTACCTACTCCAGACTAGGTTGTGTGTGTCAGAGCTTCTGCCAGGAGTTCTCTCTCTCAGACATACAAGTCGCTCATTTGAATGAGGAGGTGGGGGGAGTGAGATCAGGGCGAGAGGGTGGGAGGTAATCTGCGGCGGCCCGATCCGGAGTGGATCTGGATCCGGATCCGGAGCGGAGTTTGATGAGTGTGGAGTGGGAGGGGAGAAGGTGGCGCTGGCCAGCAGCTGTTGCTCGTTAGGCAGAGAGAGCTGGGGCAAGCTTCCGCGGGGCTGCCAGGCAACCGCAGGGAGAGAGAGAGAGACAAGGCGACCTCTCTGCAGTCCAGCTTTTGGTGCTGGGAACGAAACATGACTTTTTGAGCCGGTGGATTGTGTTTTTTTTCCCCCTCCTCCCTTCTCGCCAATGATTTCTCCGTCTCCTGTGGAACTCTTGCAAGCCCCGATCTGGAGCCCCGATGTGGGCACTCACGGCATGTTCGACCGCAAGCGCTCGGCAGTGCGGAACATCCAGCGGAGCTTGGTCCTGGAACTGCTGGACGAGCCCAATGTGGCCCTGCAGAGCTATCAAGCCCGGTGTCCGGAGGAAAACAACTCCTCGGTATGTGTCTGAGAGAGAGGCGAGGCTTGATTCTCACTGTGTGGGGGGTTGGTTACTGATGGCTGTATTGAGCAGATAGTTGTCGCTGGACTCGCTGTACACATTCCAAATGGCAAGTTTATTTTTTCCCATAATAAGGTTATTTCGCGGCAAATCCTGACTCTGCATCAGTGGTTGGAGGAGAGAAGGATTATATTTGAGTGGCATCTGTGTGAAATATATCTAGGACTGCATAATAATTTCTGTGCTGTATTATTTTACTCGTATTAAGTAATAACTGGTTTTTGAACGAACAACCATTTGGTGTGCTTTATTCATCAATCAAATTAGAAACGCCACTTTGTTTTGTTGGCCACTTCAATTTATTAAGCCAGAAATGTCAGTTTTAATTGACTACTTATTCATTTATGCTAGAAAAGACAATTTGTTTTAATGGACTATTTCTGGAAGACCCCTTTGGCCTGTTTGGAAGAGGCTGTTACTGTCTTCCCCAGTGAGATGGCTGGTGGATAGATATTCGCCATAGCATTACTGATGGGAGAGTCTACACAGCAGTCGTCACTCACTGCTCCGTCCTCTCAGTTTTTGCCTCTCGCAGAGAAGGTCTTTCGCATACTTGAGTGCGACTTTTTATTGGAACAGTTCTGACGTGCAACCGCTGAGGGGGCTGTTGTATTAGTTTTTTAATCATATTGCAAATTCAGCAAATTAAGATTTGTATGTGTTAAACGTAACATGACATTTGAAAACAGGAATTGCTTTAAATTCACCGAATGAGAAGTTTCAGTGGTATTTCAACATGCATGACCAAATAGCTTCATCTTTCATTCCATCAAATCAAATGTGTTCGCAAAGGGCCTGGCTGCGCAAAAATGTTACAAGCAAAATTCTGGTCCAGGTGAAGCCCCGAGTTCTTGTTTCGGTGTTACTAGTTGGGGAAAGGGAGGGACGGGGGAGGAATTCAATGTTTGGCTGTGTTGAAACGCCTCAACAATGCAGTCTTTTGCTCCTAGCCCTTACACTTTGGATGCTGCTAATTACTTTATTAGAAAAGCGTACCGCAGCTATAGAATCGCCCGGTTGCAAAATATTAGCTACTGATAAGGGACAAAATCTGAATAATCTTGTGCTGAGGACGGGAGCGGGGTAAGGGGGAAATGTACATCCGCTATTAGAATAATGAAGTTTCAGGTTCTATCCTGATATACATCCGTTCCTGGAGGTGTAGTGTGGCAAACCCGTGCTCCAAACATGAGATGTTGACTGATAACAAAGGTTCCCGATTGTTGAAGGATTTTTGTTGTGGTATTCTTTAAAAATGAATCGTCAATCCACACACTTTAAACAAAGGCACGTTTAATTAACTGCGGAGCCGTGGCCTCGGAGTTCTGCTACAGTGTGGGATTTTCTAAAATATTTGTATTTTCCCCAACCTAAAGGTAACGGGGGATTGGGAAGCACTGTCATTGTTCATCTGCAGCTATTGTGCACAAGTTCAGCTGAGGCCAAGCTGCAGATAGCTTCCTTTTTAATTTACATACAGTAACGGCTTTGTGCAGGGAGGATAATATCCAGGGAGATAGAAAGCAGCTTCAGGTAATTGACTTCACTGTCGGGTGAAAATCATGTTCTGTCTTTGTGTGTGTGTATGAGAGAGAGAGTGGGGGGGAGGGAGGGAGAAAAATCGGAAAGGGGTTTATGATGGGAGTAGTGGAGCTGCCTGGGTAGTGTATATCGCATAACTGCAGTGATGCATCAGAGATCTGACCTTGCAGAGGAATTCGTTTGCACGTTTCATTATAAAGTTGAACATTCTGATGCTAAGTATTATTTTGGAAGGTTAATATTCCTTTCCAAAAGAGAATAAGATGCAATTTCATTCCACTCTTTGATTTTTCCCAAAATGAGTTCCATGAGATTATTAGTTTTTACAGCAGATATTATGCAATTTGTCCAATCCAATTAATTTGGTGCCTGTATTAGTGATTAATTAGAATTTGCTACAAATAAGAAAGATCTATGAAGGCTGTATCAGTGTTATAACTTTCACATGTTGCTCTGGCATTAATCTTGCACATTGGTCAAAGATCACTTCTGACAAAAGTGTCATGTCAAATTAGTGAAGGGGAGGAAGAAGGAGGTAGTCAATTCCTTTAAACCCATCTTTATTTTCAAGAAATGACACATCTGAAGTGAGTTGTTTATGATTTTTGTCCATGGCTGCTTCAGTGTTGATGTAAAGTTTTCCTTTTTTCTATCTGGCATGCTGTGATTAAAAGAATTTTCTTCATTCAAGGGATTCTTTCTAAATAAAAGGGTTGAGCAGTGAGCACAAGTTATATGAAGTGCACAACCATGAGAGCTTGTTGCTATTTTCCCTTGTCAGAGGTAAGAAATTGACGTGTTGCTGATGCTGAATAATCTTTAAATTTGAATTTATTGCCAGGGCATGTTTCATGCCAGTGATCTATATAATCACATTAGTGTGAGTCTCAATCTTCTGAGGTGATGAGCAGTGTGTTTCTGCATGGGATGATTGCCTCAAATTTGAGGTGACTTAAGGTTGTGCAGTGAGCATAATATTTAATGTGCTTCACTTGTCCTGGCTGAGGTACTATTACAAGAGCTTTTGACTGCATGTCTCCTTGCCTGACTTAGCTCACTTCCAATTGGGCTCAACTATGTCCATTAGGGGTCTTGAATGTCATCAGGACTTGCTCTACGTTTTCATAAATTTTGCTTTGAAGGATTTTTCATAATGACATCTCATCTCATTCCAGGGACAAAAACAACAAATGCTGGAAAACCTCAGCAGATCTGACAACATCTGGAGAGAAAATAGAGCCAATGTTTTGGGTCAGGATCATCACTTGGCACCACAAAGGATCATCCTGCCTCTCTCTCTCTCTCTCCTCCCCCCCTGCATATGCTGTCAAACCTGCTGAGGTTTTCCAGCATTTTCTGTTTTTGTTTCCAATCTCTGCATCTCAGTATTTTGCTTCTGGCATGCCAGAGATTTGCACATAATCTAGATTTCCACAACAGCACAGTGCTGAGGAAGCACAGTCTTTCAGATGAGACGTGAAACTGAGGCTATGTCTTTCTCTCATACAGGCTTCTTGTTGAGGTACTTTTCTATAACTAGGGATCATAGTTTGAGGATGGGGGGTAAACCTTTTAGAACTGAGGCGAGGAGAAATTTCTTCATCAAGACGGTGGTGAATGTGTGGAATTCGTTACTACGAAGTATTTGAGGCCAAAACATTCACTGATTTCATAAAATCATTGAATCCCTACAGAGTGGAAAGAGGCCATTTGACCCATCGAGCCTGCAACAATTGCAGCCAGGGCCTACCTCCATAACCCTACGTATTTGTGTCCCCTGATACTAAAGGGTAATTTAGCATGGGTCAGTCAACCTAACCCACACATTCTATGATCAACCATGAACAAAATGAAAGGCCTTTTGAGCCTGCTCTGCCAAATGATCTACTCTGCTTCTGATTTCTATGTACCCAGCATCACAGATGCCAGTCTTCAGCCAAATCAATTCACTCCATGTGATATGAAGAATATTGGCGATCAGTCAGCTCTCTTCCAGGTTGTCATTGGTGGCATTCCTCAGGATAGTGTCCTCAGTGCAACAATCTTCAACTGCTTCACCAGTGAACATCCTTCCACCCAAAGGTCAGAAGTGAAGATTGTGGCTGACGACTGCACAGTTTGATGTTCACCATTTATGACTTTGTACTGAAGCAATTCCTATCCAAATACAGCAAGACCTGGGCAATATCTAGGTTTTGGCTTACAGGTGGCAGCATTCATGCATACCACACAAACACCAGGCAATGGCCATTAAGAGCAAGATAATCTAACTGTCGCATTCTTGACATTGACGTTCTGGGGTATTACCATCACTGAATCTCCCACTGGGGATTGATTATTGACTGAAAACTGGGTGTCCATTAACATCTAGAAGGACAAAGAGCAGCAAATGCATGGAAACACCACCACCTGAAAGTTTTCCTCCAAGTTCCACACCATCCTGACTTGAAATATATTGCCATTCCATCACTCTTGCTGGGTCAAAATCCTGGAACTCCCTAACAGCATTCTGGCTATACCTGCATCTTTGGAACTACAGTGATTCAAGATGGCAGCTCACCACCACCTTCTTGAGGTCAAATAGAGATGAGTAATAAATCCTGGCCAAGGAGAAATTTTCCATATCCTGTGAATAAATCAAAAAGGACACAAGATCCCATGACACTATTTGAAAGAAGGCAGTCAGGTTCATCTCCATTCTGGCCAATATTTACCCCAGAACCAATATCATTAAAATAGTTCTGGTTATTATCTCCCAACTGGCCCATGTTGTGCACAAAATTGTTTGCTACATTTCTTGCATTGTAACAAAGACTACAATTCATTGTGTATTATTTTTGAGGTTTCATCGAAGTCGTAAAAGGTGCTATATAAATACTAAGACTTGGTTCTAAATTTATCAGAACTAAGTCAATGAGAAGGTATTCAAACATGTGCTTCCCATATGTTGGGTTGCATTCCTTTGTAATAAAACGTCTTTAAGTCTGCAATGTACAAATGCAAAGATTATTTTGGTTTATTTATTCAATACCTCTTGCAGTTTGGTATTGAACTGGTTCACTCTCATTTCTGCACCCTAAATATTTTTAGGGCAATGTTGCGAAGTGGTATGTGGACTGCTTGTATTAGTTGATGCTGAAAACTCTGCCATTTTCCCACTTTAAGGGGGAAAAAATGGAATATTTGATTTGTTTACTGTATCTAGGCTAAACGTTATATGTTTTCAGTAGGACGTTTTGAAGAAACTGCAGATTGGCATTATCTCATGGATTCTTTAACATTTATTCAAAACTGTGAAAAACCCATCTGTCCCCTAACGAAAAATCCTTCCAAAAGAGCCTGACTGGATCAGTTGATTTGAGAACTCTCCTGTGTAATTTAGTAAAGTTATCAAGATAGCAAATCGAATATTGTAGTAAATATTTATCCCATAGTCTGTTAGGATGCAACAGATGCAAATGTAATGGAGATGTGACCAGACTGATGATTTATCTACACTACTTTCAAAGTGCAAGGGCTCACAATGAAGCCTTGAATTAAAAATTGAAGTTTGGCTGCCTCGTTTTAAAGCTGCAGGAATGCTTGTGGCTGAGCAGAGTGGTGATATCCCCCTCAGTACAATGCATTGGCATGGCCAGGTAAGAAAATGAGTCAATAGGATTTCTGAAAGGCAACTGAGTGATCTGTTATCTCTGAACATCAGGATAATCTGTCTCCAATTTGCTTTGGGGTGCACGGCTGCACTTTTGCAAATAATTCTCATCAGTGGTCCAAATTACATTTCCCTTTTCAAATCCATGTAAATGTGAGCACAAGTTGACACAGCAGTCGCCTCATGGTATACATCAAGTGTTATGTCATTAATGATATTAGAGAAGAGGGGTCAGTTTTTTTCTGCAGAGAGGCATAAACCAAGTTATTGAAGACTGATTACATAAGCAGCGGCAAATTGCAAAGCAAAACGGCCAGGGAACAGGTTACTTGTCTTATCCTCTGGATGATGAATGAAAGGAAATGGTATTTGCTTTTTCATATGGATTGCAATCAGTGAAAATGTCAAAGTTCAGTCTTTTGAATTTTCCATTTTGCATTATCTACTTTAAATTTCTATTTGGGTCTGAGCGATCTGTTGTTTTCATGTAGCTTCAAGGTTTGTATTTCTAAAGGTGCTGACTTTCTAACAAGTGTCCGTGGTGGGTGGCATTTGAATCAACTGAATTTATCCAGAAAGAAAAGCCAAATAGCTGGCTAAACCTTTTTTCAAAAAAATTGTTTCGAAAACCTCGTTGTGAACGTTGCTGGAACTCTTGAGTAAAACTTGTTGCTGCTGACCTCTTTGGGATAAATGAGATGCAGAGCTATGGTCTCTATTTGACCTGAGCGCTCAAACACAGGATTGCTAGTTTTAATGAGTGTCACCTATCTCCGGACGTCTTAACTCCCCATGGATGATATCTGATGTTGAACATTGGTTTATGATTTGGATCCTTGAGTTGAGTATATTCATAAATCTGTGATAAGAAGGAATAAAAACTCCTACTTGTGTTGTCTGATAAGAGTGTAAACTACTACCGTAGTCAGCCAGCAGTTAACCATGAACTCATATTACAGCCCACTCTGCAGTTGTTGGACTCTCAGCAGCAACAGGAGCAAATTAACCTTGTTGACCCAGCAAAAGCTGGCAAGCAAGCATAATATCAACTTATTGATAACGTCCTTGCAGGGATGTTCAGAACTACTGATGTGGGAGCAATGTATTAAAAGAAAAATGTCAGACTCTGCAGTACATTCCATGTGGTAAATAGTTTTTTTTAGGACTTTGACTATTTTAAAAATGCTTTTGATCTATAGCTGTATGGTGTTGCCTCAATATAGAGTACTGTTGCACTTCCGTTCAATGACAGATATGGAAAAAGGAGGAAAAAGTATTGCTAATGCAGTAAAGGAGACTGCATCAAGGACCTGAGTTTGTTCATTATTATTGTTATGTGAATGGACAATCCATAACCAAGTTTAGTTTGAAACTAACTTGCAGTTTCAGCAGGCACAGTTGCTGGTTTGCAAGGCCAATGGTAAAGTGGCTTAACTGCTAGCAGCAACTTCTGAATATTTTGATTTGACTACGTGTCTGCCTTTTGCCTAAAAAACTTAGTATGCCAATAGCAATGAGCACCATTTGCTCAGTGTTTTGATGGCAGAGTTTGGACCAGTCCCACTTGGGATGGAATGAACATGGTTGGTCCTTTCGAATAAAGCTGGAGCCCCAGTGAAATATTAAAAGTTGGAATTAAACATCCACAGTACGTAGTAGCTGAAATTGCACAAAAAACTGATCAGAGGGAGCAATTGCAAAGAAAGGTGCTATACTCTCAAGGCACTTGTATGTTAAAAGGGAGTGCTATGTTATTGCAATAGCACTTTTTTTTTGTTTAACAACAAGCATATTGTCCAGAAAGACAATGAACATGCAGTACATTGAAGGTGCAGTGAAGGGCTGCCAGTTCCTATCTTGGAATCCTGTAGGATGTACAGTTCATTCTGCAGATAGAATGTGTCACTTGTTCAGTCAGTGTGAAAAAGAATGACAGCAGTTAAAGGGTAATCGAGAGTTGTGCGTATTTTGTAGCCAGTCACTTTGGCCTATTGAATACAATGTGGTCAGAGTTAACTAACTGACCTTGAATAAAGCTGTCAGGACTTAGCAATTTCTGTAGTATGGATTTTTCCTTTTTCCTGGCAGCAGTTTCAATCCACCACCACTTCCAAGTGGATCTTGAGGCATGCAGCAGCAGGGGAGGCAACCAATCAAGTTTAAGTATCCTCAAGAGGCTGCAAACCAAGATGTTAAAAGCACTGATTTCTTCACTGTATAAATTTCAATTGTCAGAAAGCAAAATGAATAAAATTACGATTGGACTCAAACCTGGGAGGGGAAAAGTCTTTTGATACTTAATTGTAATAAGGGATAGATTTAACTCCTCAAATATAAAATTAGCTTTTCAGGAAAAATGTCAGTGTTCAACAGAATTGTTAATCTGCCATCTAAAACCATTCAATAAGTTGTAATTTTTATAGTGTTTTTATAGGGTTATAGGGTTTTTATAGTGAGATGTGCAATTTACTATTCTGAGTGTACTATTATGCTGAGTTTTACACTCTGGGCAGAGAATGGGAGGTTGCCCCAGAAGAGGAATGTGGAATCACTAACAGCAATTTTTGCATTTTCACATTATTCTGCTTGTGTACGGACTCCTGAAGTCTGGCTTAGTTTCAGTGGAGTAATGACTGTAGATGCCAAGGGATTTGCTGTTACACCGCTGTGATGTCCCAAGCCTCTGATCCAATCATACATGGGTGATATAGCGTGTGTATATGAAATTGAGTTTGGGGAAATTTGCCTTTTTTAAAACTGAGATCCATTTATGTTTTTTGGGAATTTTGTAGGTATGAATAAAATTATTTTGCATGTCGTTCCTTTGATTTCTCTGCTGCCTCACAGCACCAGGGACCCAGATTCAATTCTCAGCTTGGGTCACTATCTGCAGAGTTTGCACATTCTACCTGTGTCTGCATGGGTTTCCTCCGGGTGCTCCGGTTTCCTCCCACAGTCCAAAGATGTGCTGGCTAGTGCATTGGCCATGCCAAGTTCTCCCTCAATCTACCCAAACAGTGACTGGTGTAGTGACGAGGGGATTTTCACAGTAACTTCACTGCAATGTTAATTAAAGTCTATTTGTGACAATAATAAATGAATTTTAACTACTAAACCAGTGGATTGATACATGAATCTGAAGGATTAGCATGCCAGCAGGAAAAGGTTCTGGGGTGTGGCATTGGGATGCAGTTTGTGTTTTTAACCTGAGTAATATGACCATGTCAGCTGTTGGTACAGCTACTTGCTATATTTTTCAATTGAAATTCTTACTCTGTTGTACTTGAGGGGGACTTTTTAGATGGTGTTATATCATTTTTACCCATGTCTCTACCGACAGGCAAGGTAAAGGGACTTTCTGTGCCAGAATAAAAATGTCTCCCTTCAGTGCCCTTCTAGTTGCCTGCATGCCGTGGCTTCAGATTTTCGGAGACAAAGTAGATTAGTAGCAATGCTTTGGTTTTATAAATGCTTTCCTTCAGTTATTTCAAAAAGTTGTTCAAATCTAAGTCATGTGTTGGTAATCCAAATTATGGGGGATATTGACTAGAATTAGTTGTGCCTTCCTAAAGAGAGGCTAAATCGTGACTGCTGCACTGTCTATTCATCTGGATAAACTTTATATGCATCTCCAATCCAGGCTAATACCTGAGTTTTGAGCTGGTTTTAATCCCCTGATGGAATAAAGGTTTTGTTGTAATTAATGATACACATCTGACTGGATCAACTAGATTTGGTCACAATTTCATAAAGGCCAATTCTAACATCTGTCTCACTGGTTGTAAGTTATCGATACCTGCTGAGCCAACATTTTTTAACCGTAGGTGGCACTGTATACATGTCTGCATATGATTTTATTACAAATGCAGCAAAGGGAATGCTAAGAAGCCACCTTTCAGTGTCTTTTTACACCATTGTTTAACCATAATAGATACTTTCTTTAAAATGGATGTTTTGCCAATTGAGTATTGAACTGTATATGTGCTATGATAACAGACACAACCAGACAAGTTTTCACAAAGAAAACAGGACAGACCAGCTTAAGTTCTTTAATGACAAGCACTTTAAAATCTTTCTGCTGTTACGTCTTCCGCCACTGTGCTGTTTAGTTAACTTTTTATGGCGTTGCATCTGGGCATGGTGCAGTGTGCATGTGTGTCCTGTACTTTCTTGACGGTGGAGGAAGCGTTTTGCCAGCACCAGGATTTGTTAAATTCCACTTGGAGCTTCATTAAATGGCACATTCTATTTTTGTCTGCATTTGATTTATATCCAAAATCCATTATATATCTTCTGCGTGGGTTCAAGGAAAGGAAGAGAGCCCAGTGTTCACTAATTATGAGCAGGTCATGAATAATTAATGCATAACAACAATTTAATGGAAATTGTGAATAAGTACAGCATTTGTTCCAAGGCATGACATGGATATCATACATATTAACATGTTGATTTTTTTCATTACTCTCTATAAATGACCTATGATACAGTTCACTCATTATTGAGTTTGGACTCGAGGTGAGGCAGTAACACTAAGAGCTGTGCCAGTGGGGTAAGGTTAATAAAATTTCTGTTATCCACTCTTCCATACAGACAGTGAATCGAGCTAATTAATGTGACATTTCTGTGACAAATGGGAACACTTGATGCATTAGAGAATGCTAATACAATAATTTTTGTGCAAAAGCTTGTTTGAGGTGCTTCTCAAATGGTACTTGATGATCATTTGATCAGAAGAATTGTTTGGGAGTTATGTTTTATGTTGCAGTGATTATTTAGTGTAGGGTGTTTGTACAGCCCTTCGGAAGGTGAGGATGCTAAGGAGCAGTCTTTGAATTGCAGTGTTGCAAATGTGGGTTGAGGGGATAAAATTAATTTCTGGAATTGTAACCCTGAAGAGAATCCTGAATAATGTTTGACGCTGTGTGAAGGCGTAGGCATAGATTTAATGTGCTATTTATAACTTCAATCTCACTCTCCAACCCTCTAAGCAGAAAAGTATACCCTGGTTTCCAAGATCTTGCTTGTTACCCAATTGCTGGCAATAGAACTATTTATCTGCTAGGTTACAATGATTCTAGAATCTTTCCAGTGCAGAACGAGGCCATTTGGCCCATTTGAGTCTGCACCACCTCTGACAGAGCATCCCACCCAGACCCTTGGTTGAGAGGGGGTTCTCAGCAATGAATTAAAGTTACAATGGAATCCACCAGCTCACAACCATGTTTGCACCACTGGATGACAGTTATGTGACAAACCTACCTTAAGTATCTACTTTCTCTGCCGTAGAGAATGGGCAGACAAGATGCTGAAGGAAGATAACCCAGATTTTGTGGGGGGAGGGAGCGGTGGTTTCCTTCCCCAGGGCACACTCCAACTTGCAAGCTTTTGACCCTGTTTGTGGGTTGACTACCCTAAAGGAACTTAACCCCACATTTCTATCTCCCAGACGAACAGGCAAATTGTCCATCCAAATCTTTATTTAAATTGGCTCAGCAAGGGAAAACAGCAAGTGAAGTTAGTTGAGCACCAATCTTCAGACTCTGTATATCCCTTTTACTTCTCTGGACTCTATAGGGACTCTGCTTAATCCACCCTTCCCCATATTGTATGGAGTGCAATCCTTGTGTTTGTGTACTTAAGCTGGTCTGTCCTGTTTTCTTTGTGAAAACTTGTCTGGTTGTGTCTGTTATCATAGCATGTATACAGTTAAATACTCAATTGGCAAAATATCCATTTTAATGAAAGTACCTATTATGGTTAAACAGGAGAGGATGTAAAAGGAGGGTGCCCATCCAACCTTTCTTCACTTAATCGCAACTATACCCTTAAAAGGCAACTGGTCCGCTTGTGTAATTTAGAAACTGCGCGCAACAAATGAGCTAAGTGACAATATCAAGCTAAAAGAAAAGGCTTGCAGAACTGCAATAAAATGTAGAAATCCAACAATGGCCATAAAAAGCAACAAAATGAATGTAGCAGAATATGCTGGAAGGATGTACAAAAAAAATTGGAAAGCGAGCACTAAATGTTGGAGAAAAATTGTTAAACAAGAATATGGATTCATTAAGCAAGTGTAGGTGAAACTAAGTGGACAAGGCAGATTTGTTAAACAACTCTGGCGCTTGGTACCCGTTTTCACAGCAGAGGAAGGGAGCTATAAATACCAGTGTTTTTTTAAATTCAAAAATTTAGATCAAGGGGTGAAGACGAGTGGCTTTAATGGTTGCGGGGAAAAATAGACAATTGAGAAAATAATAAACAATTTCCAAAGCCCTTAGGGTAATGGGTTGTTAAATCGCAAATGTCATTCCATTCCTTAGTAGAAGAAATTTAGATACTTGCAGTTCTCAGTTTGATACCAATTGTAGTCAAGTTAATAGAGTCTAACATTCGCAGTGACTGAGCCCTTGGACATCCAATTCATCAGTTAGCATAATTTTAAGGGACGATCAATTCTAATTTAATTGAACTATTTGAAGAGATCATGGGCGCATGTGGGTAAGGAGGGTTGTCTATGGATATTATTGATATAACCAGTCAAATCAATTTCACGTGAGGTTAACAGTACCTGAAATTAGAGGTAGCCTTGCGTCATATTTCAATAATTGCATAGTAGACACTAGGGATCAGTGATTTGTTTGGACTGTGTTCTTCCACTGGCAGTCACAGCTTTTTGCTATACGTATTTATTAACTTGGATGATGTAATAGGGAACTTGAGGTCATCCACTTGGATGTATCCGAGACAAGCCAAGTTAATTTAACTTGTCTTGATACAAGTTAAATTAAGAGTGTGGTTTCAAAACTTGGTTTGTATTCCCTTGCGTCTTTAGTAGGGCAAAGCATGACTTAATTGAGATATTTAGTATGATCACGCAATTTTATTGGGCTAAACATATTGAAACCGTTGCCCAGATTTTATAGTTGTAATGGTGAAACTGTCAGCATTTTCTGTCATCAGAATGGTGGCTTGACAACTTCTGCTATGCACGTACATAGATGACAAATACTAAATGTCATGTGGGATTTGAATCCATGCTTTCAGAGGAGACTGCAACATGAATGCATTGCATTTTAAACACTCAATCATCCTGATTCCATTGCCTTTTGATAGTTCAGCTTCTGTGCATGCTGCAAACTTTTTTGCACTCCTGCCTAAAATGAAAGTTAGCTGGTTTATTTTACTTGTAGGTTTTCTATGAGAATGTAGTTAGCTGCTTCACCTGCTTGATGGCATCACTGCTGGGTGCCAAAAAATTTACTTTTATATTTTGTAGTGGAATGAAATTGAAAATGATGAAATCCGCATCAAAGTGTCACTAAATCTTTTGTCAGCAGCTTTTTTTAAGGTCAGAGTAAAACAAAATTATTTGGTTGCTGACTTCAAAATTAAGTAAAAAGTCTGACAACACCAGGTTTTAGTCCAACCTACTTATTTGATAATATACTCGCAAGCTTTCGGGGTTAGCCCCTTCGTCAGGTGAATGGAGAGTTCTGGCCTCAGACAGAGCATATAAAGCACAGACAGTTTAGAGATTACTGATTAGAATGCGAATCCTTACACCTAACCTGCTGTTCAAGACCTGAAGTGGCTGATAATGTGAGTGGAAGGAGCACTGATCACAGTTTAAAGAGATGTGTATTGTCTCCAGACAGTACAGTAAGTGAGGTTTTGCAAACCCAGGCAAGTCACGGGGGTTACAGATAGTGCGACATGAACCCAAGATCCCTGTTGAGACCGTCCTCATGTGTGCGGATAAAGCATCCGCTTTATCCTGGACCACAATGTCTTCACCTTCAACAACCAGTTTTTCATCCAGACACATGGAACAGCCATGGGGACCAAATTTGCACCTCAATATGCCAACATCTTCATGCACAGGTTCGAACAAGACTTCTTCACTGCACAGAATCTTCAACCGATGCTGTACACTAGATACATTGATGACATTTTCTTCCTTTGGCCTCATGGTGAACAATCACTGAAACGACTATATGATGATATCAACAAATTCCACCCCACCATCAGACTCACCATGGACTATTCCCCAGAATCAGTTGCATTCTTGGACACACGCATCTCCATTAAGGACGGTCACCTCAGCACCTCACTGTACCGCAAGCCCACAGACAATCTCACAATGCTCCACTTCTCCAGTTTCCACCCTAAACATGTTAAAGAAGCCATTCCCTATGGACAAGCCCTCCGTATACACAGGATTTGCTCAGATGAGGAGGATCGTGACAGACACCTCCAGACCCTGAAAGATGCCCTCATAAGAACAGGATATGGTGCTCGACTCATAGATCGGCAGTTCCGATGCGCCACAGCGAAAAACCGCACCGATCTCCTCAGAAGGCAAACACAGGACACAGTGGACAGAGTACCCTTCGTCGTCCAGTACTTCCCCGGAGCGGAGAAGCTACGACATCTTCTCCGGAGTCTTCAACATATCATTGATGAAGACGAACATCTCGCCAGGGCTATCCCCACACCCCCACTTCTTGCTTTCAGACAACCACACAACCTCAAACAGACCATTGTTCGCAGCAAACTACCCAGCCTTCAGGAGAACAGTGACCACAATACCACACAACCCTGCCACAGCAACCTCTGCAAGACATGCCGGATCATCGACATGGATACCATCATCACACGTGAGAATACCGTCCACCAGGTACATGGTAAATACTCTTACAACTCGGCCAACATTGTCTACCTGATACGTTGCAAGAAAGGATGTCCCGAAGCATGGTACATTGGGGAGACCATGCAGACGCTACGACAACGGATGAATGAACATCGCTCGACAGTCACCAGGCAAGACTGTTCCCTTCCTGTTGGCGAACACTTCAGTGGTCACGGGCATTCAGCCTCTGACCTTCGGGTGAGCATTCTCCAAGGTGGCCTTCACGACACACGACAGCGCAGAGTCGCTGAACGGAGACTGATAGCCAAGTTCCGCACACATGAGGACGGTCTCAACAGGGATCTTGGGTTCATGTCGCACTATCTGTAACCCCCGTGACTTGCCTGGGTTTGCAAAACCTCACTTACTGTACTGTCTGGAGACAGTACACATCTCTTTAAACTGTGATCAGTGCTCCTTCCACTCACATTATCAGCCACTTCAGGTCTTGAACAGCAGGTTAGGTGTAAGGATTCGCATTCTAATCAGTAATCTCTAAACTGTCTGTGCTTTATATGCTCTGTCTGAGGCCAGAACTCTCCATTCACCTGACGAAGGGGCTAACCCCGAAAGCTTGCGAGTATATTATCAAATAAATAGGTTGGACTAAAACCTGGTGTTGTCAGACTTTTTACTGTGTTTACGCCAGTCCAACGCCGGCATACCCACTTCAAAATTAAGGCCTTTTCTCTGCTGGGGGAATCCAGAAAAGGGAGGCCTGATCTTAAAGTTAGGCCATTAAGAATGCAGTTTTCTCACGGTAGTGGAGATCTGGAACATAATGGTGGCTAAATTGAGTTGAGGTACAGATTTGAAGTGGGACGGGCTTGAGAGACTGAATAGTCTCCTGCTATCCCTTTTCTCATGAGCCTTCATTACAACCATACTCAAATTTAACCTTCAACTTTTCTCCTTCATCTGTTATAACTATAAACATGTCTATTGCCTGTGTATATTGTTCACATTACGTTCATGTTATGACTTCACTGAGTGAATACAAAACATCCTTAGTTGGTTTGGGGAAGTGCTAATTGACTTTGTTTAATTATATTCATTCTTTCTCCTGTCCTTGGATTTCCACATTACAGGAACTCCTTGTGATCTGAAAAGTGCATATTTTGCAATACCTTAAATTTAAATTCTTAAGATCAGGGGTTAAATGTCTTCTTGGCCAGCCATTGAGAGTGCTTGTTAACAAAACAGCAGAGTTGTATCCTCAAAAAAGCACCAACAGCAATAAGTTTTTAACAACATTTCGGGATGATCTGCAGATTTTCAGTTCTACCGAGTTCCTTCCTTCTGGTGACATGCTAGGATGGCTTGATTTCCTCATCTGAGATCTGGAATGCTCAGTTCACACACACGCTTGTCTGTGTGTCACAGCTAAACAATCCTGTCATCATCCAGTGTACACAAAGGCAAGAATCCCTCATGGCAGTGAGGGATAGTGGGTGGCACAATGGTTAGCACTGCTGCCTTACAGTGCCAGGGATCCGGATTCCATTCCAGTCTTGTCTGTGTGGAGTTTGCACCTTCTCCCAGTGTCTATGGGTTTTCTCTGGGTACTCTGGTTTCTTCCAGTTCTTCAAAGGAGTGTAGGTTAGGTGGATTGGCCATGCTAAATTGCCTCTCAATGCTGCAAGATATTAGTTTTACGCGTTTACCCTAACCAATGTGGTAAGGCTGGATAAGAGGTGGTGCAAATGTAATGGGCTGAATGGCCTCATTCTGCTCTGTAGAGATTCTATGGTATTGGTGAACTCATTTTTTTTTCCTCAGCTGAATTTTCAAGCAAGTTCAAGTGTTTGCACTCCTGCCCAATTGAAACCTGTTTACCTGACACAACTCTGGTAACTAACCTAGAATTTTCCAAATCCAACTCAGTCCTATTCAACTAACTGACCAATCATGAAAATCTCATTCTTATAACATTAAATTGCAATGTATTTTTGTGCATTTTTATTGGTTATTTACTGACTGGATTATTTACATGGAGGCAGTGAAATACTTGCAAATAATTTGTATTAAGGGCTTTGAATGCTTCTGTTTATCTAAAATGTGATAAAGTTGGCAACCAGGAATTAAAAAGTAATATATGAAAACAATTATAGACCACGTTGTTCAGCTTCTAACTTAAATAAACAGTGTGGCTAATGGAGGAATGATTTGTTTACATGTGGCACATCCAACAGTGGAAATGAAAGTAAACAGTTCTCAAAAATTGGGAAGTCTTTCATTTGTTTAGGTTTTCCAGAGCACATCAAAAGCTGGTTCAGTTGTGAGATTCTTTCATTTATTATTATCTTGAGCTTGTTTGAGAGCTGAGCACAATTATTGACCTTGCTGAAGGAGGAGCTCTCAATATGTCAGTGTGATGTGTCTTTTGTCACGTACGAGCTATAAGATCTGAATGATTGCATACCTTGAAGTGACAGGTTTGTTTTCAGGTATTCAGCTGACTCTGTGCTGTGTCACCTTTTTTCACTGCTAATGAACGAAATGAACAAGTCTGTTACTTTTTTCTGAAGAGCTGAAATGGGCAACCTTTATACAAAAGCTCAGTTTCTTTTCTGGTTCCTGGGCATTTCTGTGGATAAGAACATTGTCTGTAACCGACGTTGGCATTGATTATTGAATCAATGCCACCTTAGGTGAGTCTCCCCCAATAGCCCATCCCATTTCATTTTATGAACTGATGACACGATTTCAAAATGTGTTCATTAATGCAGTTTTTCTGAAAACAATCTACAATTTGATTTAAGAATTTGAGTTTGCATGTTTCAGTGCCAAAAAGGATGCCCTCAAAGTTACTTGATTCCTGCCTTTTTGCTGTAGTTGGATCCAATAGTTCTGATAAATTTGCTCAGTTGTTTCTTTTGCATTTGTAGAATGGTTGCAATCTTAAATACAGCCTTTTAAATGCATTTTCAGTCATAATGTGATTATAGTATGATTATTGCCCATTTTTAATGGATTGATTTCAATACACTTCAACCTTGCACTTATCAAGTTTTCTGAACAGACACTAAATTTATTGATATCTACAGTGGAGAGTTGTTTATAACCTTTTTTTAATTTTTTCTGTGACACTTTTTGGTCACCACTTGCTCTGTCTCCAGTTGGAACCACCAGACTCCATCCCCATTTATGTTGCAAGATTAGCATGAGGCATGGTTCCAATGTAATGAAGTTAATTTGTTTTGTTATCCCTTGTTTCTGTACGGTCTTCCATTTATTCAGAGCAGACAAGACTTGAGGACTGAGTAAACTAGGTTTTGAGTGACAGCTAAACCCTTGGATAGGGAACTGGTAGCTGTTTTTTCTGAGCAGGAAGTATTTTGCCAATTCAGAACCTGAGATTAATGTTGTGCAATGTGAGGGGAAAAAAGCATTTACTTTTCACCCTTATTTGTCAATCATAGTGCTTAATTAGTTGCACCACTACACATAGTAATTCTGGCCAGGTGAACACTGAGACCCAACATGGCCCTGTACCTGTCCTGCTATAGTAATTTGAGATCTGTCTTTACACATTTTTCTATTAAAATAGAATAAATAATGAATGTAGAGGGGTTTTTGTAAGGCCTCCATCATGTAGTGTCATTATAGTCTAAGACAGAATTTTGTGCAAACTATTACCATTGTCATTTTGTAAAGTTGCTTCATTGTTCATTTGTCTCAGCTGGTCATCTTCATTCCAGCAGTGGTTCAATTCAGGTGGGGTATAGTAACATAATATTAAATTATTTGTGGTTTGAGGAAGATGACCAACACTGAATTCTTTGAAATTTCCTTAAATGTCAACACTCTTGCTGGATGCCTGATGGCTATTTTTCATACATTGTTTATACACTTTAGTTATCTCTCTGAGCCCAAGGGCATTGCCCATCCTTGGCTGTACTTGAGAATGTTGAGGTGCCAGCACCTTGAAAAATTAATGTGTGGTGAAAGTAGTTGGAGTGGTATTTGTGTAGTTATGTCCAGAATTTGAGACAGTTGACTATAAAGAAATGTTGATACATTCCAAGCTGTGACTTGGAGTTGAACATGGAAGTGATGCTTTATGCTTTATCTTTGACCTTCCGGACAGTAGAAGATGTGGTTCTTGAAGAAGAGGTTGTATGTGTTGTATGTTTGAGTGATTATTTTTGAGTCGTGTGCTTAAGTTCAGTGTAAATATTTAACATTCTCTTTGAGTCTTCTATTGGTAATGCGGTCACAAAAAATGTAACTTTTTTTTATGAGGACACAGGACTTTTCAAACCAGCATGAAACAAATGACTACTGAAACAGCAAAATTTGAAAAATAACTTCTGAATAAAGTGACCAATTTATCTGTTTCTTGGTGAACAGTTAGGTTGGATGTGATCTATTTTATTGCATTACTATTCCAGAACAATTGAGCAGTTTTGATTTCAGTAGAAAGCTCTATCTTGATTGGAAATAAATGCAGTTAGTCATGTTGCATACAAGCCATGTGTCAGTGGATTTTGATGCAGATTATATTGATGTTTTCCTTGCATTTGCCAGGCATTTATCAAAGTTGGTTTGTTAACTTAATCAAATTTTAATAGTTTTATTGTACTTCCACACTTTTGGACTACCCTAGCACTTCAAGGCTCTTTATCAAAGACCAGAACTACTGCTTACAGGACCATGTAACAAAGGCAGAATATTGAAATATAACTAGACAGATAATATCATTGGCTTCTGTTAGCACAGCATGTTCATGTGTGAACATGTTGCCCTGCTACGTGTTGCAACAGCAGTTATGGCTGACAGTTTTCCAGAAGTCAAACTTTTTAATCTTCCTTGTACATTAGTGCAGAGAATAAACACTGGCTCAAGATTTTCCCCAGACAAAGATGAAATCAGTAGTGAGTCATTCAAATGGTTGGTCTCGCATCTCCTTGTACTAAACTGCCAGATGATTGTACAAATATTTCTTCCCCTCAGGTTAGAAAATAATTCATGATATGTAGAGAGAATGAAAATGAAACCAACTATTCATTTTTACACATTTTTACATTCTTTATACACATTCCATAGTGGTTCACAGGAATGTTAAAAACAGAATTTGACACTGGGCTGCAGAGATATTAGGACAGATGATCAGAAGATTTTGACCATCTTAAAGGAGAAGAGGGACAAGGAGGCAGATTTAGAGGGAGTTTGAGAATTTTAGGCTTTGGCAGGTAAAGGTACTGCCAACAATAGTGACAGCATTGCCTAATAGGCCTTTGATTCAAGTCATCTGATGCTTCATCCTGAGCTGTTTTCTTGACCTGATTTTTATCAGGTTTGGTTTGCCACTGCATTGCGCTCTTGGGGGCAGATGAGGAGGCAAGTCCCTACTCATCTTCCACCAGAATAGGAATTGAACCCCTGGCTAATTTAAGAAGAGGCACAGATAACCTGGCAGAAATGCAGAGGAGATGTCAGAGGTAAGTTTTTGACTCAGAGGGTGGTGAGTGAGTGGAATCGGCTGCCGTCGGTGGTGGTAGAGGCGAACTCGTTGGGGTCTTTTAACAGACTTCTGGATGAGTACATGGGATTTAATGGGATTGAGAGCTATAGATAGGCCTGGTAGGTATCTATATGATCGGCGCAACTTGTGGGCCGAAGGGCCTGTTTGTGCTGTAGTATTCTATGTTTTTGACTTTCACAATTTGACTAACTGGCCCCTTCCTTGGATCATCAGCAACTTTGAACAGTGACTGTATCTTTATAATGGCTGGGTTTTTTTTTTAAGCCAGCCCTTGTGTTAAGACAATACTTTTTGATGCTCCTTACAATTTAAGAAGCCGCTAAATTTATCATTACCAGAGGGGACTGTTCAACCAAAACCTTGGACTGACTTCAAGTAAATTGAAAGGCAAATGGGAGCCCTATTCACTCCACTCCCTGTGGTGTGTGGTCTGATTGTTGGAATGTTTTGAATGGGCCCTGCACGTGAATGTTGCCTTGAAGGCATTCTTTGGACAGGTGGAAAGTCCAAGTAAGTTGGTTTGAGACCTTTCCACCTTCGCAGCATTGAAACACTTTATCTTCTTCCCAGGAGAGTTTCATTTGCCATAATGGCTTGATTTGTCAGAATTATAATAACACCTGCTTCAAACGCTGGAGCCTGTTTGATTTGGCAGTTGTCAATTCACATTTACCAACTGAGAGTTCAGTTCTCCTGTCATGTGAGAGTCGCACTTGGTGACAAGCAACAAGTGCCTGTTCATTGATATCTGGATGTACAAGATTGCTATCCTCTGTCCCTTTCAATGTTCACATTTGTACATGAACAAAAAACTGACCAAATGTAAAATCTTGCTGCCGTTGTTTCAAAGGTTTAATTAGTCGGTCTGTAATTCAAGGAACAGTAGCAGATCTGCAGTTATTAAATAAAACTTGGTGCCTTCAATGTAATGGGCCATCCCAAATCTTGATATGGAGGAATTATAAAACCAGCTGTATGACAACAAGCCATGTAAGGAGATATTAGGGCTGATGATCAAAACCTGTGTTAGAGGAAAGCAAAATGAAACAGTTTAGGGAGGTATTCCAGATCTTGCAGACAGGCAGCTGAAGGCATGGCCTTTTGTTATTGGAGTAATTTAAAACATGAATGCTCGAGGCCTGAATTAGAGGGGTGCACAGACCTCTCAGACAGTTGTCCTGTTGGATGCATTTTCAGAGATAGCTAAACCAAACAGTGCTTGATAAGGGTTTCTTGTTGGTGCGAATGTCTTGTCTTGTTTCAGTTTCAGCTTTGAGTGAATGTAAACATCACACTGGGCACAAGCCATCTTCATTTTGTGTGGTTGACTTGTGGTTCAGCATCTGAACGGCAGTGAAGAAATGGTCTCTGTTTTTCTCCAGGATCTTACGTGCAAAGTTGAACAAGAATTGCAGAGTACAGTACAGTTCCCTGTAGAGTCAAGGTGGGTAATCCATGCACATATTTTATTTTTGCTGAAGGCCAGTGGTCCTGCCAAGAAGCTAACATCTGCGGGGGGGGAGTTGCGCATCAGGCTCATAACTTTCAAACTGACAGCTGACAAGATCTGGTCTGTACGTTCTTTTAAATCCTTCTCCCTCTTAGCGTTTCCTTATTCTAAAGTCAGCAGATGCTATGAAGAAATCCTCATTAAGAACATAAGAAATAGGAGCAGGAGTAGGCCATCTGGCCCTTCGAGCCTGCCCCGCCATTCAATAAGATCATGGCTGATCTGTCGTGGCTCAGTTCCACATTCCCGCCCTCTCCCCATAACCCTTAATCCCCTCTCTTATCAAAAACCCATCAACCCGCGTCTTAAAAATATTTAGCGAGGTAGCCTCCACCACTTCAACGGGCAGAGAATTCCAGAGATTCACCACCCTTTGAGTGAAGAAGTTCTTCCTCAACTCCGTTCTAAACCGTCCCCCCTTTATCTTGAGGCTGTGCCCCCTAGTCCTACTGTCCTTTCTGAGCGGGAAGAGCCTCTCCACCTTATATCCTATCCATCCCATTCATCATCTTATACGTCTCAATGAGGTCTCCCCTCATTCTTCTAAACTCTTAACGAGTACAAGCCTAGTTTATTCAGCCTCTCCTCATAGCTCAACCCCCTCAACTCCGGCATCAGCCTAGTAAACCTCCTCTGCACTCCCTCCAAGGCCAAAATATCCTTGCGTAAGTATGGCGCCCAAAACTGCACACAGTACTCCAGCTGCGGCTTCACCAATGCCCTATATAGCCGCAGCAAGACCTCCCTACTTTTATATTCAATCCCCCTCGCTATGAAGGCCAGTTGAGTCATTGGTCCTTTTGGATGCCAGGGGTTCTATTCATTTGAACATAGCACCTGGCAGTAGGTATTTAATTAAACTATGCTACTTTTAAAAATAATTGACCATTATATCCACCCACTGCATTTTGTTAACATTTGGCAATGCAGTTTGAGACTAGGTAATGTTGTGTGAGAGCATTCAGTTTGCAGAAGGCGGTGCAAGTTGCTAAATAGGAAATGATCATGGAGTGAAATGTGCTTTGTTTAATGTATTATACCAACTTATTACATTCACAGATGCTGGAGTAAACAAAATGTAACAACTTGCCTTGTACAAAACATACAGAAAAAAAAACATGCTGAAAGTTGTAATCGGATATTTTGCATTCGTTGCTACTTTTGAAATATGAATAGAATGAACTTTTTGCTATCAAAGTTTGTAGAAGGAGATTGAGTAATTCCCCATTTTGTGATGTTGGCTATCTTATGGGATATTAGAGATGCCACAACTAACATCAGTGACACAATTTACATAAACATTGAAAAAAGAAGCAGGACTATGCCATTTGGCTCTTTGAGCCTGCTCCACCATGCATTATAATCATGGCTGATCATCCAACTCAATAATCTGATCCTTCCTGTCACCACCCTCACTGCCGCGCTCCCCATTATCCTTGATTCCTTTGACCCCAAGAGCTATATCTAACTCCTCCTTGAAAACAAACATACGATGTTTCGGCCTCAACTGCTTTATGTGGTAGAGAATTCCACAGGCTTGCCACACTCTCTCTGGGTGAATTAATTTATTCTCATCTCAGTCCTAAATGGTCTATTCTGTATCCTTTAGACTATGACCTCTTGGTTCCAGACACATCCACCATTGGGAGCATCCTTCCTACATCTAGTCTTGTTAGCATATTATAGACTTCTAAGATTCACCCCCTCATTATATTCGCTGGAGTTCTGAGGAATAACCAACTGTCTCTTCTCATCAGTCCTGCTATCCTAGGCTTTGGTCTGATAAACCTCTGCTGCACTCCCCACTAAAAGCAAGTATATTCAGCTGTGGCCTTACCAAGACCCTGTATAATTGCAGCAAAATATCCCTGCTCCAAAAAAAATCAACTGATGCAAATTACCTTCTTCCCTGGTCCTTGAGAACTTACTACTCACCTGACAAAGGAACAGCGTTCCGAAAGCTTGTGGTGTTTACTATCAAATAAACCTGTTGGACTTTAATCTGGTGTTGTGAGACTTCTTACTGTGTTTACCCCAGTCCAACGCTGGCATCTCCACATCTTGTTACTACAGCCCTTACAAAGTATAAATCAAAAAAAGCTGACAAGCAATACCCAAACTTGTTCACTATTTACCAATTGATGATCTGCATTGTAGCCATTGAGGCAAGATCTCTCAAGAAAGCAAAGCAAAAAACCACCCCTTTGCCTTCTATACCCAATCTCTAAGAGCTGGACTCTGCTAAAGAAGTGGAAACTAAGCCAGTGTCTACTTCTCTGGAAAAAGGTTGCCTATTATTTATCCATCTCTTAACTTTTCTAACATTAACAATATTATTTATTTTGTGCTGTTCTTGCACTGCCCTTAAAATAGCGTTGCCACAAGTGCATTTTCAGCCCAATTGCTCTGAAATCTTTGCAAAAATAAACATCCACAATTCTGGGTTTAGATTTTGGAATTGGGATACAGTGGTGGATTAAGCCAGCTGGTTGGAAAATTCGTTGTGCTATCTGCATATAAGTGGGAAATGATTAATCATCATTAAAGGATTCCAAAGATGCTGATTGCAGAAGTTATCATCCAGTGAAACCATCTATTATAGGTGCCCAATATTCAGTGCCAACACAAGAGCTGGAAAGAAAAATTGCTTGAAATACCTAGCCAGGGAATTGTCAATGCAACGCACACCCACCCTTGGGTTTAAAACCAGTTGCTTTCAAATTCTTATGCATGTGCCTGAGAGTTGGACAACTGAATTTGAAAATTTAATGAACATCTTACTCAATAAACCCATTTATGATATCTCTTTTGCAGTCAGTTGTTTTTCACTCTTGCACCATGTTTGTAAAATGTTTTGCTACAACTCTGAAGGTCAGCACTCGTCTCCCATTTGTTGATAAAATGGGTCTATTGTGCTTTTTCCTAATTGTCCTTCAAGCAGTTATGCATTTGCAGTGTGCTGTTCATAGTTCCCTAAACCAATCAGAGCCACTCAACATAAGAACATAAGAAATAGGAGCAGGAGTAGGCCATCTAGCCCCTCGAGCCTGCCCCGCCATTCGATAAGATCATGGATGATCTGATAGTGGTTTAGTTCCACTTACCCACCTGCTCCCCATAACCCTTAATTCCCTTATCAGAAATCTATCTACCTGTGACTTAAACGTATTTAATGAGGTAGCCTCCACTGCTTCAATGGACAGAGAATTCCAGAGATTCATTACCCTCTGAGAGAAGTTGTTCCTCCTCAACTCTGTTCTAAACTGACTCCTCCTTATTTTGAGGCTGTGTCCTCTAGTTCTTGTTTCCTTTCTAATTGGAAATAATCTCTCTGCTTTAACCCTGTCTAGTCCCTTCATTATCTTGTATGTCTCTACAAGATCTCCCCTCAGCCTTCTAATCTCCAACGAGTAGGCCAATACGTCCTTTCGCAAATAAGGGGACCAACATTGCAGACAGTACTCCAGTTGCAGCTTTACCAGTACCTTGTATAATTGCAGCAAGACCTCCCTGCTTTTATATTCCATCCCCCTCACGATAGAGGCCAACATTCCATTTGCTGTCTTGATCACCTGCAAACTGTGTTTTTGCAATTCATGCACAAGGACCCCCAGATCCCTCTGCACAGTAGCATGTTGTAATTTTTCACCATTTAAATAATAGTCCATTTTACTACTATTCCTTCCATAGTGGATAACCTCACACTTGCCAACGTTGTACTCCATCTGCCAGATCCTCGCCCACTCACTTAGCTTATCGGAATCTCTCTGCAGACTTTCCGCGTCCTCCACGCAATTTGCTTTCCCACTCATCTTTGTGTCATCAGCAAACTTTGTTACTCTACACTCGGATGCCCTCCTCCAGATCATCTATGTATAAGGTAAACAGTTGAGGCCCCAGCACCGATCCCTGTGGCACACCACTAGTCACCAACTGCCAACCAGAAAAGCACCCATTTATTCCAACTCTCTGCTTCCTATTAGATAGCCAATCCTCAATCCACGTTAACACTTTACCCCCAACTCCGTGTACCTTAATCTTCTGCAGCAACCTTTTTGTGAGGCAGCTTATCGAACGCCTTCTGGAAATCTAAAAACACCACATCCACTGACTCCCCTCTGTCAATCGCACTTGTTACATCTTCATAAAAATTCAGTAAATTCGTCAAACACGATTTTCCCTTCATGAGTCTGTGCTGCAACTCTGGTTTCCTCCCACAGTCCAAAGATGTGCAGGTTAGGTTCATTGGCCATGCTAAGAAATTGCCCCTTAGTGTCTAGGGTAGTGGAGGTTAGAAGGATTACTGGGTATAATATGTAGGGATATGGGGATAGGGCCTGGGTGGGATTGTGTTCGGTGCAGACTAGATTGGCCGAAGGGCCTCTTTCTGCGCTGTAGGGTTCTATGAAACCTCCCCTTGATTGGGATGAGCCTACCAGGAGATGCGTCAAAAAATGAGAGCGCTTAGTTTATTGCCATCTCCAAGGTGCAATCATATGGTTTGGCTCCATAGTCCTCACATCCCCTGCCCTAACATTAATTTGGTGTTTCTGCTATAGTAGTGGGGAAGGTTGCATACAAGTGCTTGGCAGCTGAATGGCTTTTTTTTTTGTATACCATTTGTAAATATTTATCCTGCTGTGAAACTTTTACTAAAATGACTCTCTTGTATATTGTACAAATGTTGATCTTTAGTGTTGTTTTTAAACTTATTGTCATGGTGGGTAGGGGGAGAAATGAGGGGAAAACTAATATTTTATTTTGTTTACTTTATTCCAATCCAATCGAGTCAAATTAAAGCCAATTCAGAGTCCCAACAAGTTGGGACATTCCAGATCCAAGCTGACAAGACAGGGCTCTCACCACCTGTCTTGGGTTTGACCTACATGATCCAAGCTGATTGGAGTAGGTGTAGCTCCTCCTCCAAAGCTTGATCTAATTTGCTTCTTAGCCAAATGGCTGAGATGCCGCTTTAAAAAAATTGCTTCAAACGAAGCTAAATTGTAACCTAATGACTTCAAACAAGCGCAGCATATCGATACTACACTTGATCTTAGCCAAAAGGCCATTTCTCTAGGAAAATACTATAGAAATGATCCCAAAACTAATTTTTTTTTAAACTTTATTCCAATCCAATCAAGTCAAATTAAAGCCAATTCAGAGTCCAAACAAGTTGGGACATTCCCGATCCAAGCTGACAAGACAGGGCTCTCACCTCCTGTCTTGGGCTTGACCTACATGATCCAAGCTGATCATGTAGCTGGTGTAGCTCCACCTCCAAGGCTTGATCTAATTTGCATCTTAGCCAAAGGCCCACATGCCACTTTAAAAAATTGCTTCAAATGAAGCGGAAATGTAACCTAATGACTTCAACCAAGTGCAGCATGTTGATACTACACTTGATCTTAGCCAAGAGGCTGAGAAGCGATCCCAAAGCTTTTTTTTTCTAAAAATATACTTTATTCATAAAAATCTCAATTAATCTATGGCGAATGTACAGGGCTTTGAATAGCAAAACAATGTGGAATCAAACCATTTTTACAGATCTGTACAAATTACAATGGCTACATTTCAAAACTTAAAAACTATATCCATGCCCCAATATTTACAGATTTGTGCGAATTACAATGATTACATTTCAATACTTAAAACTATCTACATGCCTCCATAAATTACTGTGTGCCGTTATTGCTCAGATTGGCACACAGCTCCGCAGGTCGAGGGTATTCTGCAGTTCCCGGGCCCTCGGTCTGCCTCCGTTAAAAGGCCTTACAGTGTGGCCTTTCCCCATTGTGCCTTTGCGGCGGCTGCCCCAAGCTTCAGCCCGTCCCTCAGCACGTAGTCCTGGACCTTGGAATGTGCCAGTCTGCAACACTCGGTCAAGGACAGTTCTTTCCACTAGAAGATCAGCAAGTTTCGGGCGGACCAAAGTGCGTCCTTCACCGAGTTGATGACCTTCCAGCAGCAGTTGATATTTGTCTCGGTGTGCGTCCCCGGAAACAGCCCATAGAGCACAGAGACCTGCGCCACCGAGCTGCTCGGGACGAACCTCGACAAATACCACTGCATCTCGCTCCAGACCTTCTTTGCAAAGGCATGTTCCACAAGGAGGTGTGTGACCGTCTCGTCAGCCCCGCAGCCGCTTCGAGGGCAGCGTGCGGTGCTGCTGAGACCTTGAGCGTACGTAAAGGATCTGACGGGGAGTGTCCTTCTCACCACCAGCCAAGCCAGATCTTGCTGCTTGTTTGTCAGTTCTGGTGATGAGGCATTCTGCCAGATGACACTGACAGTCTGCTCAGGGAACCTTCCGACAGGATCCGTCATCTCCTTTTCTCTCAGGGCCTCAAGGACGTTACGCGCTGACCACTGCTTAATCGTCGTGTGGTCAAAGGTGTGTTTGCGGAAAAATTTCTCTACGAAGGACAGGTACTGCGGTACGGTCCAACTACTCGGAGCGTTCGGCGGTAGTGTGGCCAGACCCATCCTCCGCAGGGACAGGTAGACCCTCGAAACAAAGTGGCACTTGCTGTTAGTGTACCGAGGATCTACGCACAGCTTGATGCAGCCGCACACAAAGGTAGCCATCAGGATGAGGGCGGCGTTGGGAACATATTTCCCTCCGTTCTCTGGAGATTTGTGCATCGCTTCCCTCTGGATGCGATCCATCTTTGATTTCCAGATGAACTTGAAGATGGCCTGCGTCACTGCTGCAGCGCAGGATTTGGGGATAGGCCACACCTGCATCACGTACAACAACACGGACAGCACCTCGCACCGGATCACCAGGTTTTTCCCTGTCATGGAAAGCGAGCGTTGCTCCCACAAGCCCAGTTTCTGCCTGGCTTTGGCGATGCGCTCCTCCCAGTTTTTGGCGCATGCCCCTGCCGCTCCAAACCATATTCCCAGCACCTTCAGGTACTCTGCCCTGACGGTGAAGGGGACAAAGGATTTGACGGCCCAGTTCCCAAAGAACATGGCCTCGCTCTTACCCTGGTTGACTTTGGCTCCCGAGGCCAGCTCGAACTGCTCGCAGACCTGGAGGAGCCTGCGAACAGACGAGGGGTCCGAGCAGAAGACAGCCACGTCATCCATGTACTGGGTGTATTATGGTAAAGGTTTGTGACACTACTGTGCCTTTATGAAATGTATTTTAATCACGTTTCTCTACTGGATGTTTTAGCAAATCCTAGGATTTTGTCTGCAGCTCATGCTCTTTTTGATATTCAAACAACATAATTGACATTATGGTTCCAAAAGGACTTGCCCATATATTTGTGTTCCTGGTTTGAATTCTGTTTGAGCTGTTGGCATCTTATGACACTTTTAGTTCATGCAAGTGTGCAGAAAAAAAGGGGTTGCAAACAGTTGCATGTCATTGTTTTGAGTGTTTTGCACTTGTCTGTAGATATTTTTTGTGAATAGACAACCAGGTTGTGCAGTACAGATGTCTCAATTGAGTTGGCCTGATTTTAATTATTCATACAGGCAGGTAATGTTGCTTGAAAACCCACCTCCCTTCGCCACTCCTCACCTTGTTCTAACAAAGACAAAACCGTCTTTTTCTCTCTTCAGCACCTGGTTCATGAGTAGTGGTGGGGGTCCAATCTTGCTGCTGCTGCAGTTTTGTGCAGACAGAGCCTGAGAATGAGGTGGGCTATTGTGTGGCCAGGACAGCGGCTGGAATCTTTCTTGTGGTGGCAGTGGCGGGAGACATTGGAAGTAAAGGTTTAAGTCCAGGGATCCACACAGGAAAGTATTGCATCACACACAGCGTGAGAGAAGTTGCAGCTGAACTCTGTCAGAAATGGACTTATTATTGTGCTGCTTAGCTTTGGAACTCGGTGGAATATGTGACAGGATTTCTAAAACTTCAGTTCAAAGTGCTCAAGGATCTCTGGAGCAATTGCCATGAAGAGAAAAAAAACTGAATGTGGTTACCGTGGAAGCATAAAGTGGTACAGTCGGTTGTGTTTCTGTGTTTCTATGAGAAAACAAGAGTCAAAGCTCTTGTAGTTAGTTTTTCCTTGTTACTGAATATGTTGGTCTTGTAATGCAGTGTCTGAAACACATTGTGTTGTCCTTTTCTGCTGCCTAGTAAACATATATGCAATTTGATATTCCACAAGATCTCTCTTTCATGCTTGAGCTTCTGTAAAAATCCATTGTGATCCCGTGGGATCCTTGCTAAAGTTTGGTTTCAGTTTTTAATTGATTCCTACTGTGCCAACATCAATTAGGTTTAATTTGACTCTGGCCAAAGGGGAAACTAAAGCAAAGGATTTGCAATATGTTTGCTCAGTGAAATGCTGCTGTTTCGGTATCATCCGTTTGGTACCAAAATGTTATATAAGATTGGTGCCCAGATTTTCCCAGGATATTTTAGGGAAAATGCTGGGACACGAGTGGGAAGAGGTATAGAGGATTTTTTCCTCATTAGCAAGTTGTCCATTGCACTATATGTACAATGTTCGTAAATCAATGAACAATGTTAACAGTATTGTGATTATTAATACAAATCTGCAATTTCTAAACTAAACTTGGAAGCTGTTTTTTTAAACCCCTGTTATACTGTGTGAAGACATTCTGTACTGTAGATGTTAGGAAAATATCAGCACAATGGGGAATTGCAAGTGTGTGAATGATTTTTAGTATAGATTTTGAAACAGGCATGGTTTGCATTTCTTGTCAATTTAATTAATGTTGGAAAGTCTCGCTAAAGTGCTCAGGAAGTCCCGTGAGCATTGTGAATATTTTAATATCGTTTTGAGAGCAATATGTGAAGTAGACAAAGTTTCCTCAACTCCATAGGAGTCTATAATTAGATATAATACTGTCTGCATTCTGGATACAAAATTTCAGGAGCTTCTCCAGAGGGATTTACTCTATTTTTGGTTTGACTTCTCCACAGCACAATTCAGTTGAAGACTGTGATGAAGAGATAGAAGACGGGGCTGTTTATAATGTGACCTTGAAGAAAATCCAAATACAACAAGCGGCCAGCAAGAGTCCAAGATGGCCGGGGGTGAGTATAGCTTAATCTTCCCTTCTACCTTTCCTCCTTTTTTTCAAAACAATGCATGTATATTTAAATGCTTATATTGGGGTTAAACTCTAGCTTTATTACATGCTCAAAAGGTTGAATGGGAATTGTCCATTTCATCAGGAATACATTTATCTAAAATCCTGTGTATTGAGGTTAATAGCTGATCAAGCACTAAAGAAGGGGAAACAAAAATGAAGCGATATAGCATCAAACGTTAGCAATTAAATTTGATGAAATTAAATCTTTGGCAAATGTGCTTCATCTAGATTAATCTGGTTGTTCCCATTACTTGGTCAAATTTAGCCATGTGCTTTCCTAGTTAATCTTCTAAAGCAAACTTCAGATATATCCAGTGAGTGCTTGCGCTTGGCCAAGTCATTCTATGGGTGTGCATGAAATATTCCTATACCATTGTGGAAAAACTACTTGAGCATTTACAGGGACTAGAGATGCTCACCCTTCTTACCAAGAAAATACTTTTTGTTACCTCATTAGTTTGACCTGAAACTGAGAATTCTGGTGTTCCATGAGGGATTTCCCCCCACAAAAGTAGCTTGTACATTTGATGGCTGATTGCAATTGTGGATGTTCAGCTCAGATCCTTATTTACAGTACTTCTTTGCAAATAAGTTTGATACCATGCTGTTTTTAATTTCCAAATAGCACAGCTGTTTATAAAACTGAACCAACACTGGAACAGAGCTAGGATCTTTGCAACTTGATAGGGTAGTGAGTTAATGTGGTGGCATGTGGGATTATAACCTGATATAGAAGGAGCAATCTGATTTTGTTTATCGATTGTTCTCTTACTTTGTGGTGCATTTAATGCTTTCAAACACGGTATCTTCTTTAGAATCCCTAGAGCGCAGAAAGAAGCCATTTAGCCCATGACATTTGCATCAACTCTGACAGAGCATTTTATCCAGGCCCTTTCCCTTGCCCTTTTCCTGCAAGCCCACACACTTACCATGGCCAATCCACCAAACCTGCACATCTTTGAATCATGGGAAGAAACTGGAGCATCCAGAGAGCCCATACAAACACAGGAAGAATGCGCAAACTCCATACTGTCACCCAAGGCCTGAATTGAATCTGGGTCCCTGGAGCTGAATCAGCAGTCCTGATCGCTGATGTTGGATCTAATGTACAACCATGGAAATCCAAGTTACTCTTGTGACAAATTTGGTACTTGGGATGTAGGAGTTTCAGCTCATTTTTCTGAATAGAGTTGATCACTAATACAGAGGCTTGAGGATGAATACTCACTTGGAAAGATTTTGTCGTACAGGTCACTTCATATTGTTTGAGAAGCTTATTTTGTCCATAGCCCGTACTTTGTGACTTTTTTAAAGAAAACTCTATTTGCATGGAGCTGCAGTTTGCTTAACCCCTTCCTTAGATGCATTATCTCACTTAATATTGTCCTTTTGACATTGTCATCATAGTACTAACAGCACCTGCCTAACCCTGGCCAGCTCCAGAACATAAGAGCATAAGAACTAGGAGCAGGAGTAGGCCATTTGGCTCCTTGAATTTGACCGTCACTCAATAAGATCAAGGCTGATCCTTTTGTGGACTCAGCTCTCCTTGCCTGCCTATTCACAACCCTCGATTCCTTTACTGATTTTAAAATCTGTCTATCTTAGCCTTACAAACCTTCAATGAGGTAGCCTCAACTGCTTCACCAGATTCCACCGAGATAACAAGAATGCCTATTTCAGACTCCTATTTATTGACTACACCTCAGCCTTCAACACTCATTCCTGTACTCTGTCTCGTCATTGTTTGAGGTCTGACCCACCATGGTGGTGTCTTCAGCAAACTTGAAAATCAAATTGGAGGGGGATTTGGCTGCACAGTCATAAGTGTCTAAGGAATATACTCATCTCTGAACTCCATGGCCTAGGCCTCGGCACCTCCCTCTGCGACTGGATTCTGAACTTACTAACTCTCAGACCATGATCAGTAAGGATAGGCAACAGCACCACCTCCACAAGCATCCTCAACACCGGTGCCCCACAAAGCTGTGTTCTCAGCCCCATGCTATATTCATTATATGCCTATAACTGTGACTAATTTCTCCTTCAATTCAATTTTCAAGTTTGCTGACGACGCCACTGTAGTGAGTCGGGTCTCAAACAATGACGAGACAAAGTACAGGACACAAAGAGAATCTGAACTGATGCGGCAACAATAATCTCTACCTCAATGTTAACAAAACAAAGGAGAATGTCATCTACTTCAGGGAGCGTAAAGGAAAACATGCCCCCGTCTACATCAACAGGGATGAAGTATAAAGGTCGACAGCTTCATGTTTTTAGGTATCCAGATCATCAACAACCTGTCCTGGTCCCCCCAATGCCGACACTGTCATTAAGAAAGCCCACCAACGCCTCTACTTTCTCAAGACTAAGGAAATTTGGTATGTCAGCTCCAACACTCTCCAACTTTGACAGATGCACTATAGAAAGCATTCTTTCTGGACAGTTTGGTATGGCTCCTGCTCTGCCCATGACGGCAAGGATCTTCAAAAGGGTGTGAATGTAGCCCAATCCATCTCGCAAACCAGACCTCCCACCCGTTTACTCTGTCTCCACTTCCTGCTGCCTTGGCAAAGTAGCCAGCATAATTAAGGACTCCATGCACCCTGGACATTCTCTCTTCCACCACCTTCCTTCGGGAAAAAGATCCAAAAGTCTGAGGTCACATACCAACCGAACAACTTCTTTCCTGTTGCTGTCAAACTATTGAATGGACTTACCCTGCATTAAGTTGATTTTTCTAGCTATGACTGTTTCACTACATCCTGCACTCTTGCTTCCTTTTCTGAAGTGTTTTGTTTGTATAGTGCACAAGAAACAACACTTTTCACTGTTCATATACATGTGACAAGAGTAAATTAGATTCACAACACTTTGGGTGAAGAAGTTACTCTTCAACTCATTCCTAAATCTGTTTCCCCTTATTTTGAGACTATGTCCCTTGAGTTCTAGTTTCCCCTGCCAGTGGAAACAACTTCTCTGCCTCTCTCTTAAATTCTCTTAATTTTATGTTTGTAAGATTCCCAACTCATTCTTCATTCCAGTGAGTATGGTCTCAGTCTCATCACAACCCAACCCTCAACTCCAGATTCAACCTCATGAATCTCCTCTGCACCCCCTCAAGTGCCATTATATCCTTAAGTAAGGAAACCAAAACTGTACACAGTATTCCAGGTGTGACTTCACCAGCACCTTATACAGCTGCAACATAACCTCCCCGTTTCTAAACTCCCTCCCTCCCTCCAGCAATGAAGGACACAATTCCATTTGTTTTTATTATCTGCTGCACCTGCGAACCAACTTACTGTGATTCATGCACAAGGACACCAGGCTCCTCTGCACAGCAGCATGCTGCAATTTTTTACCATTTAAGTAATAGCCCATTTTGCTGCTATTCCTACCAAAATGGATGACTTCATATTTAACAATATTTGTACTTCATGCCCTACCCACAAAGTATCTATATCCCTTTGCAGATGTTCTTGCACACTTTGCTCCACCAGTCATCTTCGTGTCATCTGTGAACTTAGACATTCACTTGGTCCCCAACTCCAAATCATCGATAAAAATTGTAAACAATTGTGATCCCTATACTGATCCCTGAGGCACACCACTAGTCACTGATTGCCAACCAGAAAAACACCATTTACTCCCACTCTTTGCTTTCTGTTAGTTAACCAATCTTCTATCCATGCTAATTTGGTATCCATAATACCATGCACCTTTATCTTGTGTAGCAGCCTTTTCTGTGACACCTTATCAAATGCCTTCTGGAAATCCAGATACACCACATCCACTGGTTCCACAGTGCTTCTAATGTCCTCAAAGAATCAGTAACTTAGTCAAACATGATTTGCCTTTCATAAATCCATGCTGCGTCTTCCTGGTGGGACAATTTCTATCCAGATCTCTTGCTAGTTCTTCCTTGATTCAAGCATTTTGTCTCACTGCAGAAGTTAAACTAACTGGCCTGTAGCCACCTTTTGTCTACTTCTTATTTACAAGCAGTGGCATCACGTTTGGGGCAGTGCCAGTAGATTGGAAAACAGAGTCAGCAAATTTGGTAAATTACCACAAATGCATTTGCTATTTTTCCCTGCCATCTCTTGCAGTACCCCGGGATGTATTCCATCAGGGCCAGGAGACTTGTTTCTCTTTAACCCCATTAGCTTGCCCAACACTGCTTATTTAGTGATAATGACCATTTCTAGGTCCTCACCTGTCATAATCTTTTTCATCAATTTTTGGCATGTTATTTCTGTCTTCCACTGTGAAGACTGACACAAAACATCAAAATGTTCAATGCCTTGGCCATTTCCAATTATTAAATTCTTGTTCTTGTCTTCTAAAGAGCAAATGTTTACCTTTTCATTTGTATCCTTGTAGAAACTTTTGTTATCTGTTTTTATATTCTGAGCTCGTTTACCCTCCTCTATGTAGCTTTTTTCATTGTCTTTCTGTTGAGTTTTAAAGATTTCCCAATCCTCTAGTTTCCCAGTAGTCTTTGCTCCTCTTTATGCATTTTCTTTGCATTTGATATCCATGGCTGATTATCCCTTTTTCTACAGTCCTTCCTTATCACTGATATATACTTTTGCTGAGCACTTTGAAAGTCCTCCTTTGTCCTATCATAAAGCTATTGCTCCCAGTCTACCTTGGCCAACTCCTCCCTCATCCCATTGTAGTTTCCTTTAAAGCACTTGGATTTTACCTTGCACTCCAGGGTCCTGCTCCTCTGAAATAGCCATGAACAATAGAGCTATTCCTCATTTACAACTCCCAATGTAATCCTGAAAATAGTGCGCCAAATGAAAATCACTTTGGCCTACCCCGGTGTTGAAGTGGAAATTTTTCTGCTTCTTGACTGTGATCGAGAAAGGGGCTCAACAAAATTCATTCCGACCAAATAACTAGTCTTTATTTACAAAAGACTGCATGCAGTAGTGGCAGTAACTTGAGTTTGGAGAGCCGTTGTTATGACTTGCTAATTCCTTTTCAAGTGCTCACTTACATATAGAATCAGTTCAGTATTTAGACAAAATCATTATCAGTTTGTGTGACCAGAGTTTATTCAGGAATTCAATCAGTAGTAGCATCATCAGCAATATCATAAATCATGGTACAACTTGCTGACCTCCTAGAACTCTTTGTCTCATCAGTCATACCTTTATCTTGTCCTTTGATAGAACAGAAGAAACTTGGTGACTCCTTCATCCCTAACCTTATCTTGTCGTAGTCATACAGCCCTAGGTTATGCGGAGTCAGCCTTATCAGGTCTTGACCTTCTCCAATCTTATTCATGTCTAGGGTTATGCGGAGTCAGTTTTCCTTATTTTGTACCAAATAGTCGACCAATTTTCCCATCATGCTATTACTTCATTCGTACAACTTCACAACAGCTGTATTCAGCTCCTCAAGCCTGATGGCATTTGGTTCCTGTACCATGTTTACCCCCTGGTAATCTTTCACCCCTTTGATTACCAGTTCCCCTCTGTCTACCGCACTAGTCACGTCCTCATAGAAATCCAATAAATTCATCAAACACGACTTCCCCTTAACAAATCTGTACTACGTCTGCTCTATCAAACCATTCTTTTCTAGGTGCCTCACTAATTCTTCTTTGATGACGGATTCAAGCATTTTTCCAACTACAGACGTTAAACTAGCCGGCCTATAATTCCCTGCCTTTTGCCTGCTATCTTTTTTAAACAGCGGCGTAACATTAGCCGTTTTCCAATCTTCCGGCACTTCCCCGGAATTCAGCGAAGTTTGGTATATAATCACTAAGGCATCTACTATCACCTCTGCCATTTCCTTCAGAACCCTGGGATGCATTTCATCCGGTCCTGGGGACTTGTCCACAATCAGTCCCGTTTCAGTAAGTTTCTTACTACTTTGTGTAGTATGCTTTGTCTGTGTAGTGCACAAGAAATAATATTTTTCACTGTATTCTCATGTTTCAAATCAAAAGCAAACTCTCCAACCCTCTGCTCCATTTTAAATGGATGACCCGAGAGGCTTGCTAGACAGGATAGTCATGAGTGAACCACATTGCTGTGGGCCTGAAGTTTCATGTAGGTCAGACCTGGTGAGGGTAGCAGAGTTCCTTCCCTAAAGGACATAATGAACCAGATTGTTTTCTATACAATTGGTGATTTTCCTCTCCTAGATTTAAGTGAATTCAAATTCCATCAGCTGCTCTGATGGGATTGGAACCCATGTTCGTTACAGCATGCGTCTAGGCCTCTGGATTAGTAATCCAATGACATTGACACTGCCACCATTCCCTCCATGCTCTTCACCCACCCCCCATCCCCCAAAAGAAAACATGTAATAAGGGTGGGTTATGTTCCTGACCGGGAATACGTACATTCAAAAGCCTATTGGCTGCCTTGAACCTAACTGGCTCAAAAATCCTCAACTCTTGATTCTCAATACAATTCAATTACCTCCTTGCTGCTTCCCACTGTCAGCTCACTGCCACTCCTGATTCTCCTGCTCAATGCTTCCCTTTGCTACTGTAAGCAAGGGCTTGGGACATGGATGGTGAGAGCAAGGGAGCAAAATGAGTTGCAAGTGTCAAGGCACATGGGGAATGTCAGGGTGGGAGGTGGCAAGCAGAACAGTCACAAAGGGAGATGCCTAGCAATAAACTGTGTCCCTGTTAAAATGAAAGAGCACAATTGGAACATCCTCTAATTTGACAAACTCACTCAAATGCATGTGTTAGAATGTACTTAAAATGGGTGATGCTTCCACACTGCTGTGACATTGCATTCGTTCTCCCTGCCACAGTTTGTTTCTTGACCCATCTTCAACCCTTTGACACCGTTGACCGGAACATCCTCTTCAATTAGTTTATTTTTCCATGTTGGTGAGACTGTTCATCACCATTGTCTCTAGTCTTCCACTGAGAACTTGACATCCATTTGTGGGATAAATACCAGCTGGGAGCTAAGTGGCTCATTGGAATAAAAGTTGTATGATCCTGCATTTCTGAGAGGCGCAAGCGGTGAGACAGTGACTGATTGCAGGGCCACCATGAAGTACAAGATTGATTTACAACAGAATAGTACACATTACAGAAATGAACATGTGCTGACTCCTGGCAAATTGATCTGTGGTTAACCTGGTGGTGCAAAGTATTTACTAATTGAAGAAATTGGTGCGATTCTGGCTAAAGTTGGTTTTGACCATGAGGAAAGTTAGTAGTACTGCTCTCTGCATGTACAACATCTCCAAAGGGCTTTCAGTACTAGCTCTTCTAGGAGTGCGCAGTAAATATAGAATAAATTTCAAATTTAGAATTGTTCTTCTTTTGTTAATTGTTGAATTGAAAACCAGCCAGGAAGAGTTGATAGAAAATGGAGAGATGAACTATCCAAGGACATTTAATGTTGAAACTTGCAGGTGGCTGGTGAGTTGGATGACTTGTTATTCCATTCCATCTCATCACTTCAATCCCACCCCTCCAAACTAATTTCCTTCAGGGTTATGAAGGGCATGTAATAAGTGAAAAGGATTCTGGAGATGATTGTAAATCATGGAAAGTATTTTTTTATTTAAATTTCCCCTTCCTGGATGTGGTACAGCAAGCCAGATATCTATGGGTAGCTCATACAGGTGTGAGCTTAAATAGAGTTCCAGCAGGCCATTTTACCAGGTGGGGGTGCAGCAGCAGGTCCAATTCTGTTGTTGTTCGTCCATCGTCATCAATGAGGACCTCAACACCATTAGTCATTTTGAGGCTGGTTGCGGTGTGTCTGAAGATGACTGATCAGGCCAATTTGGGCACGGAATATCCTGGCACATATTGGACAGACTTGTGTAGACACTGTAGTTGTTGCGCTGGTGGCTCTGGACTTGGTAAGAAGTCTGAGAACACCAGGTTTAAGTCCAACTGATTTATTTGATAGTAAACGCACAAGCCTCGAAAGCTTGTGAGTTTACTATCAAATAAATTGGTTGGACTTAAACCTGGTGTTGGCAGACTTCTTACTGTGTTTGCCCCAGTCCAACGCTGGCATCTCCACATCATGGCTCTGGACTTGCACAGCTTGCGCTTAAGTTGTGCCTCAGCAATACACCTTGCTTTGTGAGCTTGACAGCCTTTGTGGATGAGGCAGCACCAGGTAGGGCGGTTTTGTGCCAGCGTTTCCCAGGTGGTCACGTCAATGTCAAGCGACTTCAGGGAGGCTTTGAGCATGTCTTTGAAACGTTTCTTCTGCCCTCCATGCGAGCTTTTTCCAGCAGAGAGTTCTCCCAAAAAGGAGCTGCTTGGGTATGCGCTCGTCTGACATACGGATGACATGACCTGCCCACCGGGTCTGCACTCTCATCAGCAGTGTGTGGACTGATGGTAGACTTGCTCTAGGGAGAACTTCAGCACCTGGTACTTTGTCTTGCCATTGGATGTGTAATATTCTGCGAAGACAAGTCATGTGGAAATGATTGAGCTGTCTTGCACGCCTTTGATACACAGTCCATGTTTCACAGGCATACAAGAGGGTAGTGAGCACCATGGCGCTGTAGACCTTCAGTTTTGTTGCTGAGCTAATTCCTCGACATTCCCATATAGTGGAGCGCTGTCTACCAAAAGCAGAACTTGCCTTTGCTATTCTGCAGTTAACTTCTGCATCAATAGTCACTGCTTGGGAGAGGGTGTTGCCAAGATAAGTGAACTGGTCCACTGCCTGTAGTCTCTGCCCTTTGATTGTGATTATGGGTTATGTGTACGGTGCATGAGGACCAGGTTGGTGCATGACTTTGGTCTTTTTAATGTTGATGGTGAGTCCAAAGTTGTCACAAGCCGTGGAATATTTGTCCATACTGACTTGCATCTCTGGCTCTGCGCCAGCATACAGGGCGCAGTCATCGGCAAAGAGGAAATCTCTCAGAACAGCCTCCTTCACTTTGGTAATACCTTGAAGTCTCCTCAGGTTGAAGAGCTTCCCAACCACTCTGTACTTGAGGCTGATTCCAGCGACACTGTCCTAGAAGGCATCATTCAGCATGGCAATAAACATCATGCTGAACAATGTGGGTGCGAGCACACAGCCCTGTTTGATGCTATTGGTGACTGGGAATGCCTCAGAGGATTCTCCGCCATCCAGTACTCTGGCCATCATGGAACTGGCGTACCATCTGAATGAATTTGGGAGGGCAGCCGAACTTTGACATGATCTTCCACAGGCCTTGTCGGCTTACAGTATCGAAGGCTTTCGCGAGGTCAACAAAGGTTGTGTAGAGCTCGCGATTCTGCTCCTGACACTTCTCCTGAAGTTGGCACGCAGCAAAAATCATGTCAGTAGTCCCACAACCTTTGTGGAAGCCACACTGTGACTCTGGAAGCAGGCCCAGCTCCAAATGAGTGACCAGACGATTTAGCACGACTCTTGCAAGGGTTTTCCCTGTGATGGAGAGCAGCGAGATTCCTCAGTGGTTGTCGCATACTTGCCGATTGCCCTTCCTCTTGTAGAGGTGTATGATGGAAGCATCTTTAAGTTCCTGAGGAATGGATCCTTGCTTCCAAAAGGACAGGAACAACTCGGTGAGCTTCTCAATAAGTGCAGGACCAGCTTTATAGATCTCTGCGGGTATGACATCTGCCCCTGGGGCTTTGCTGCTGGATAGCTGGCTGACAGCTTTTGAGACTTCAGCTACTACCGGTGGGTCATCCATGGCACTGTTGATATCAACCTGGAGAACCCTGTCTATTTCCTTATCGTTAACAGATGACGGTAGTTGAGGATGGCTTCAAAGTGTTCAGCCCATCACTGCAGGATCTGAGCCTTCTCCGTAATGAGAGATGTACCATCTGTACAGAGGAGGGGGGGAACTCCCGAGAGATTGAGATCCATAGAGAGTGTTGAGGGCTTCATAGAAATGCTTCAAGTCATTTCTGTCAGCGTATCCCTGTATGTTATCTCCCTTGGCGCTCAGCCAGGCATCCTGCATTTTACACAGTTTATTCTGGACTGTCCTGCAAGCACTGGTAAAAGCATTTTTCTTGGCAGCTGAAGATGGGTCGTTCTGACAGACCCAATGAAGATGGTGCTTTTCAACAAGTAGAGCCTGTATCTCCTCATCATTCTCATCAAACCAATCGTGCTGTTTGCGGGTAGACAGTCTGAGCATCTTCAGTGCAGATGTATGGATATCATCCCTGAAGTGTTCCCAGTCGTCCCCAGCGCTGCCTGCGAGGTGTAGGTCAGCAAGCTTGATTTCTAAGTCTTCAGCCAGTGCTGAAGCTATGCTGGGGTTCTTTAGCTTGGCCGCGTTGACTCTTTTCATTACCTTGCTTCCTTGTGGTCGCCTCTTGCGTCTGATGCGGAGCCTCATTTTGGAGACGATGAGCCTGTGATCTGTCCAGCAGTCAGCACCACACATGGCCTTCATTAGTCTGACACCCTGCCTGTCTTTTCTCCTGACAATGACATAGTCGATAAGATGCCAATGCTTAGAGTCGGGGTGTGCATCCAGAAGGCCTTGTTACGGATAGGCAGACGGAAGGTTGTGTTGGTGATGAGGTCGTGTGCTGCACAGGTCTTCAGTAAGAGTAGGCTGTTACTGTTACACTTGCCCACTCCATGCCTCCCAATGACTCCCTGCCAGATTGCAGAGTCACACCCTACTCTTGCATTGAAATCGCCAAGCAAGATCAGCTTGTCGGTACTGCTCACTGCTGATAGTAGGGCGTCTAGTTCTTCGTAGAACTTGTCTTTCGTCTCGTCCGGGTTGTTCATTGTGGGGGCATAGGTGCTGATCAGGGTGGCTTGACTTCTGTTCTGTAGCAGAAGCTGTAATGTCATAAGCCGGTCGCTCGCACCCTTTGGTAGACTATCAAGTTTCCAAACAAGGTGACTCCTCACGGCGAATCCAACTCCAGCATCACAACGCTCATCACTGCTGCAACCACTCCAGAAAAATGTGTATCCACCTCCAGTTTCAGTCAACTGACCTACGTTGGCAAGACGAGTTTCGCTCAGGGCTGCAATGTCAATGTTGTACCTTGCAAGCTCTCTGGCAACTAAGGCTGTTCATCTCTCTGGTCTGTCTGCTGTAGGGTTGTCCAAAAGCGTGCACATGTCCCAAGAGCCAATGGTGAGCGGTGTCACCTTGTATTTTATTTTGTGTGTTCGACCTCAAGATGGGATCCCCGCCAGCCGCGATAAACTGGCCAGCGTGTAGTGAAGCAGGAAACGTTTAGGGCACCTTTTCTAGCCCCTTCCTCATCCTACAGAGGTGAGTAGTGCGTTCCTGAAGAGGACTGCTCAGCCGCCCACGTAGTCGCCGAGTTCCACTGCTGCTTCGGTCAGCAGAAAACGACCATTAGACCTGAGCCGCCTGCGTGCGCATCTGTGACTACAGCTCCCAGTGTATCCATACCTGCTGCTTCATCGCTTGCCCATCGCTACAGGACTTCAAGGGTTAAACAGGACACTGTTGATGATGATGGTGTCGAAACTAGCGTTTGATTTTGATTAAAGTGAGGGAGAGTTGTGCAGTGTCAGCCTCACTCTCTCTTCCGAATTCCCATCAAGATCCAGTGGCAAGACAAGACTCAAGACAGCTGGAGGTGGGACTAGGCACAGTGGATGACCAGGACGTCTTCTGTGTCTTGTCGTGCTCTTCGCGTTCCACGATGCTTGCACAGACCGCCTCTTGACCGTTGGACCTTCCATTGGTCTCTTCCGATCAATCCGCCGGACTCTGTCTTCACATACTGGGATAGACATCTCCCTGTCTCACTGAGAGTTGAGACCCGTCGGCTACCGGCTTGTCGAGGCCGTTGCCCGGGGTGTGGCTGCTGTCGCATGCAAACAGCTACAGGGAGCCCACAGGTGAGAGCTGCATGCCAGGTGGGGACAAAGGATGGACAAACAGCCCCAAAAGGACGCGATGTGTTCCCCCACCAAAGGTATTATCCCTCCCTGACACCTTGCTGCCCAACTGAGGCTTTTTTCTTCTCCTCCCCACTCATGAGTTTAATTGTGGAACCCCTTTGTCCTGCTCCAGCTGGACAGCTTTGGAACTTGGAACATTCTTGTTTGGTTCCGTTGGGAAGCTTTCTCTTTTGTCATCTACTGGGGATTACCCTCTGCATTTTTTCATGCTCCAGTACACTAATTCCTCCAATTATCAGTGAACTAGTCACATGCACATAATGTTTTGGCTTTAACTATTTTGTATGAAATGGTTTCCATAGTACATGAAATGACCAGTCAATGTCAAATAAGATTGAACAAAATCAGCCTCCCTTTCATTGTAACCACTTCCAACCTTGCAATGCATGCACTCTTATTGTTTATCCCTGATTTTGTTTCATTCTGTGATTGGTGACCAGGCCTTCAAATGCCAAATCCTTAAACTCTGGAATTCCTTCCTAAAACTCATGTTTTCCTTACCTCTACTGGTAAAAGACTCCTCTTTAAAAATGTATATTTCTGATCAAGTATTTCTCTTCAAGACTTGGTCTCAATTTCATTTAATAATGTTTCTGTGAGGCATCTTGTAATGTCTCTACAGTGCAAAATGTTATGGAAATGAATGTTCTTGTTGCTGTACTTTTGCGTGGCATTGACCTTTTTTATCTTTGCATCTTGTAGGTGGAAGGAAACGAGGTGCCTCCAGGTCACACCGTCAGTCAGTTTGAAACGCGTAGAGTCCGCACAATTAAGGCTGGGACCTTAGGGAAGCTTGTAGGAAATGTATTTACAGCTTTTGATAACAACGATTTCAGCTATATCAGCATATTCCTCTCAACATACAGAGCTTTCACTACTGCTGATCGTGTGTTGGAACTCTTGCTGGACAGGTGAGAACAATTAAGTGGCATCTTTTGTTTAATGGCAGTGGTAGAAAGGATTTTTTTGGTCAGGTTGTTATTTTTCATGTTGTTAATCTGAAGCTCATCTTCTGGAAATATCAACAGTCACTGGTCATGGACTGAGCATCCTGACCATGAGGTATGGGAACAAAATTAGACCATTAAGTCCACTGAATCAGCCCCACATTTCAATCATGTCTGATATGTTCCTCGACCACATTTCCCCTTTAATCTCCTTACCAATCCAAACCCATCATTCTTTGCCTTAAATACACCTGGTCTTCTGTGGTAACGAATTTCATAGATTCACCACCCTCTAGCAGAAGAAATTCCTCTTCTTCTTGGTTCTAAAGGGTCAGCCCTAAGTCTGTGCTCTCAGATCCCAGTCTCTTACAAATAGAAACATCTTCTCATCCACTCTATTCAGGCCTTTCAGAATTCTGTAAGTTTCAATGAGATTCCCCCCTCATCCTTATAAGTTCCATTTGAGTACAGACCCAGAGTCGTAAATGTTTCTCATTCATCAAGCTTTTCATTCACAAAATAATCCTCATGAACCTCCTCTGGACCCTCTCCTCAAGGTCAGTATATCCTTCCTTGGATGTAGGGCCCACAATTGCTTTCAATATTCCAAATGTGGTCCAACCAGACCTTGCCATGATGACCAGACACCTGTATTAAAAGTTTATTACCATTCCTGAGACTTGTTGTTTGTAGGTTATAGCTACCTGCAACAGGTAATATTCTGAATGTGTAAATGTCTGGAAGGGTTGGAGGATTAAAAAATAATTTGTTGTTGTGCCCAATGTCAAGTTTCTAAATTGAATATTTAAAACTAATCCTGATTAGAAAATCTGAGATGTTGGTCAAACCTGTTTATTACTGAAATATGCAAGATATCACAATCATTCTGCAGCAATGGCACATAAAATACTTTTTAAATGCCATCAGAGATAAGACTGGTTTCTCCTTGTCCTGTTCCCCACACTTACTGTGCTTCACAAGTGGTCAGTTGGGGTCACTGTGCACAACTCAGTAGTGGTGCTAGCCCGTGTGCCCCAACTGAGTTGATGACCTTTGTGTTCTGACTTTAGAGAAACAAACTGCATTTGGGGAAGAAGAGTTTACCAAATGTGCTATGGTTGGGAAAGCTTAAAATTGGCAAAACAACCACAGAAGATTTTTCTTGAAAGCTACGAGCTTGTGATCTGGTTTGCACTGTCTGCAAGGGTGTTGGAAGTATTAGTAACAATATGCTTGAAAAGGAAAGTATTGCATGGCCGTGTAGAAGGAGTGGAGTTTACGTATAGCAGTTTCAAGAGCTTACACAGGTCTATAACAGCCTGAATGTCCTTAACCGGTGGAGTCTATGATTTTAAGATAGAAAATGTCACTATGTTAAAAATGGTGACATTTCTCATCTCTTCCCTCTGTTTCCCCAAACATGTTTTCATGAATATTTGGGCACTGTTAAACAGGTGAATGCAGCAAAGGCACATATGTGAATATTGAGCAAAGATAATAGTTCAACACTAAGCTATAAAATGTTAAATAGGAATTAATAGAAAGAGCTTCAATGAACAAGACCAAGGCTTGAAGTTTTGAATCCTGAGTCTTCAGGGCTTTTCCATGGTTGGAAGACAATCCTAGATGCAAGCGCTTGTTTAAAATGACTTGATTTATGCTTTGTAAGAAATCACAAGTACGGAAACTTTGACCCTTCAAATGGAATTCTAAATTCTTCAGAAACGAATGCAGTAAACAGAGAGTAAGTTCAATCTAACAAGTCTGCTTCAATCAGAATGCAGGAGAGGTGGTGGATCATGTATAAAATATGAGAGGTAGTGGCACAGTGGATATCACTGGTTAGTAATCAAGAGAGTCAGAACAAAATCTGGGAATCCTGGTTTAAATCCCACCACAGCAGATGGTGAAATTTGAATTCAGTAAAAATCTGGAATTAACGATCTAGTGAACCAGATGGGTTTTACTACAATGGTTTCATGGTCATCAATGTCCTTTAGGGAAGGAAATCTTCTGTCTTTATATGATGAGCCCTACATGACTCCGGATCCACAGCGATTGTGGTTGACTTTCAAATGGCCTCTGAAATGGAGGGCAGTTACAGCTGGGCAATAAATGCTGGCCCAGCAATGCTCACAACCTGTAAAATGAATTTTTTAAAATGTTTTGAATCTTCAAAAGTGGACACTTTTCCTGACTATAGCAGTCACATTAAAGAAGCTATTAGTTGCCTTTAATATTTGTATCATTCCTAGAGATTTGAAAGCTTCTATTTTAAAAATTGCAACGTCACAATACCTTCAATGGAATGATTATTTAGGTCTTGGAGTTAAGGTTGATCTGGCACTGTTGGACAATGAAACAAGGATAAATATATTGAAAAAATGGATCATCTCTGCTGCACCCGCTGCAGCCTCATTTTTGGTGTCCTGTAAACTTCCTATGAAGGTTTTGAAGGAAATTATTCATTGCAGTCATACATCTAGAGTGACTTACAATTATAGAATCCCTGCAGTGCAGAAGGAGGCCATTTGGCCCATCTGGCCTACCCTAAGAACTATTCCTGTAACCTCCATTTGTTTACTCTGACACTTTTAATAACAGCCAAATGTCAATGCAACTGTTTTCATAACTTTTTTCCTGACCAATTGCTGGTGCAGAAACTGTGATAGTCTAAACTATGAGGAAAATCATAATTGTTTTCCAGGGGCACTTGCAGTCATCAGACGGCAAGTTCAATCCAATGTGTAACCACAGTCAGAAATTATAAAATATTAAAGAAATGAGTTTGCCGCTTCCTTCCACGTCTCCCTTGCACGCTCTGTCTCTTCCCAGTTGCTGTTATCCGTCTGGAGTGTGGCAGATCAGCTTATCAAGGGTTTAAATACCAAATCCTTAGTCTGCAAGGGTTCATTTTAAATGGCCAGATGCATATGCTTTTTGGAAATGATTTAATTTGTGCGTTTTGATGAATTGCAGGTATGGAAACCCCCACAGCCCCAACTATATTGCAGATGGAAATTGTACTTCTCCAGGAACAATTGCAGTGATCAGAGAGTAAGTTAAATTCTGCTTCATCCCAAACAATGCAAAAACAGAATTGCTGGAGAGACAGAAATTCTTGTAAGATTATGTGGCAGCAACTTTCTGAATGCATCTCATGGAAGTGCCATTCTGAACAATATCAACTGAATTAGAGACTGCTTGACACAGGAAAAAAATCTGTAATTTGTGATTGAAATTTTATGAACATCTGATCAAGTCTTATTGAGACTGTTAAGTGGGAGCTGATCTTCCTTCAGGCAATGGGACCCAAGGCTGCACGCTACCAATAGTGACCAGTTAAGAGACTGCAGCTGGGCCTACTATCCAATTTAGGATGCAGTCTAGTCTCAAGAGCTTCTGGTCCAATCAGATGGATGGCAAATTAACAGCCTCTCCTCCAGTGGCTGCTGAGGATAGGGCATCTCAATGATGGGTTGGGGGGTGCCAGAAACTTGAGAGATTGGTGGGGTTTAGAAGCTGCATTTATATGACAACAGAAACTGGTGCAGCAGCCCCTCAAGTCAGGAAGTGGTCCTCAGTTGGTATTGTAATTGGCTGCCCAGTGGTTTTGCCAAGCTGCCCAAGTGCCACACTTTTGGCAAATATGGCATAGCACTGGATAATGATTAGGCTAGACTCCTGATTACTCCCAGTATTTTGCCAAGATTCATACCCCCTGGCCCATCACCAATTATCCAGGAAAGTGCAACACTATCGACACAGCATCAAAACTCTTCAACGAGTAATTGGAAAATGATTTGCCCTTCAGGCATTGTTCACTTCCAGTGTCTGGTTATACCACAAAGTTCCATTTGAAATTTCGAAGATTTAAGAAAAAGTCACCATCTCATGCATTTATGAGTATCTTGAGTGTGATTTGTTTTATAAACCCTGCAGATCAAGATTTGAAATACTGCATCTTCAGTTCAAAGAGGTGTCACGGAGGCGGTGGGGGGGGGTGGTGGTGGCGGGCGCGGCAGCAATGTTTAATGGGTTAAATTTTGAATGCAAATACATGCTTAAACTGATGTGCTGTATGACTACAGCGATGAGGACTTTGACATGCCAAACTGTGAGTTAGTTTCAATGCCATGTTCTTCAGAAGCTAACTCAGTCAAGAAGTAAGCCTGATCCAATATCTGACTAAACTCTATTTCATTCAGAATCTGTGTAAAAGGGAATTGCTGGCTCTTCCTGTAAGAATCATGTAGGAACAGCTTCATATAATAGTGTAGTGAAAACCATTCCAGACCACAACACTGACATTACTGCCTCTCTCTGCATTTGCCTTATTCCTCGGCATTTCTAAATGAAAAATACATTAGTACAGAATAAAAGATGATGCATTGATGCAAATCAGCTGATCGAAGGTTGAAATATTGAATCCCGGAGTCTCCTGTTTTTGATATGAAGACCACTTGTGGATGCAAGCGTTTATTTAAAACCACTTTTCTTTGTGACCAATTGCACCTGCAGAAACTGTGACAGTCCAAATGGTGAGGAAAATGGAAATCGTGTATCTGCAGGAACCATTGCAGTAATTGGAAAGTGAACTTAATCTGATGTGTGACAACAATTCCTTCTTTCAGAACACCATAATGTAAATGTGAATGGCTGTGGAGCTAGCAGTTCCTACAGATAATGTAGGAACTTGCTCATAAAGGCATGTAATAGTGCAGCAAACATCATCTAGACCATAGCAATTACATGAAAGGAAGTGACTGAGGTCTGGCACAGTAGCACAATGGTTAGTATTGCTGCTTCACAGTCCCTGGTTTGATTCAGCTTGGGTTGCTGTCTGTGTGGAGTTTGCACCTTCTCCCTGTATCTGCTGTGGAATTCCCAGCCTCTGACCTGCTGTTATAGCTGCAATATCTATAAGGCTGGTCCAATTTAGTTTCTGATGAATTGTAACTCCCAGGTAGAGATTGTTGGGAATCGGCAATGATGATGCAATTGAATTTCAAGGGCGATAGTTGAAATCAAGTTACGAATGGTGCTGAATCATGTAAGGTCATCAGCTAACATGCCCACTTCTGATCTTATGGAGGGAAGGTCATTGAATGAAGTAGTTGAAGATGGCTGGACCGAAGACACGCACTCTTCTGAGGAACTCGCGCAGTGATGTCCTGGGTCTGAATTGACAGACCTCTAACAAGCACAACCATCTTCCTTTCTGCTGCTTGCAACTTCAGCCAGGGGAGAGTTTTACCCCTGATTTCCCATTGATTCCAGTATTGCCTGGGTTCCTTGATGTCGATGGCAATCACTTTGACCTTGTCTCTTGATCTCCATTCTCTGTGTCTGTGATGCGGCCAGGTGCTAAGTGACCCTGACTGAATCCAAACTGAACACTTGAGCACAGGTTATGCTGTATGATAGCACTGTTGATGGCCCCTTCCATCACTTCCCTGATTGAAAGTAAACTGATGGGGTGGTGATTTGCTGGGCTGCATTTTGTGTGCAGAACCTACCTGGGCACATTTCCACGTTTTTGGGTAAATACCAGTGTTGTCGTTGGACTGGGACAGCAAATTCTCAAGCAGAAATCTTCAATACTATTGGTGTAATGTTTCTGGGGTCCTTGCTTTGAGGTATCCAGTGACTTCAGATGTTTCTTTATGACATGAAGTGAATCAAATTTGCTGAAAACAGGCATTGATTATGCTTCGGTCATGGAGGCCAAAACGGATCATCTACTTGGCACTTCTGGGCAAAGATTTTTGCAAATACTGCTTCAGCTTTGTCTTTTGCTCAGATGTGCTGGGAGTGGAGATAATTGTGGACTCACCTCTCCAGTGAGTTGCTTAACTGTCCGCCACCATTCATCAAGAGATGTGGCAAGACGGCAGAGCTTGGCTCTGATCCACAGTCTATCACCTGCTGCTTATACTGTTGGGCAGCAAATAGCCCTGTGTTGTAGTCTCACCAGGCTGACGCCACATTTTTAGGTCATCCTGATGTTGCTCCTGGCTTGTCCTCTTGTACACTTCATTCAACTAGGGTTGACCCCCAGCTTGATTATAATAGTGAGGAAGTTGCCACACCATGAAGTGTGTGCCCTGTTCGACAAAACACAGGTGGTGTTTAAGGGGGGATGGGGGTTTTAATGGGTTGAATTTTGAATGCAAATACTTGCTTAAAATGACCTGCTTTATGACCACAGCCATGAAAACTTTGACAGTCCAAAGTGCGAGGAAGATAAAAAGTCATGTTCTTCAGAAACCAACTCAGTCAAGAAGTAAGTTTGATCCAATCTCAGACTAAACTCTGCTTCATTCAGAATCTGTGTAAAAGGGAATTGCTGGCGCTTCCTGTTAGAATCATGTAGGAACAGCTTCATATAATTGTGTAGTGAAAACAATTCCAGACTACAGCAATCACATTACAAAATTCACAAAATTGGATTTGTCCCGCTTTTTGTGCAAGATATCTGGGCAAGTTTCCACATTGCCAGGTAAATATCAATTCTGTAATGGTACTGGAACAGTTTAGCTAGGGCCGCAATTAGTTCTTGAGCACAAGTCTTCAATACTACTACTGGAATATTGTCAGTGTCCATAGCTTTTGCAGTTTTCACCGCCTTCAGCTTTTTTTTGATATAATGTGGAGTGAATTGGATTGGCTGGAGACTGGCATTTGTAATGCTGGGGACCATTGGAGGAGGCCGAAATGGATCATCTACTCGGCACTTCTGGTTGACGATTATAGCAAATGCTTCAGTTTTGTCTTTTGCAGTGATGTGCTGGGCTCCTCTATCATTGAGGATGGGGATATTTATGAAGCCTCCTCCTCCAGTAAGTTGTTTAATTGCTCACTGCTATTCACAGCTGTATGTGGCAGGATTGTAGAGGTTAGACCTGATCCTAAGTTTGCTGCTTAAAACTGTTAGCTCTCAAGTAGTCCAGTTTTGTAGTTTCATCTCATTTTTAGGTATCTCATTTGTAGGCTGCTCCTGGAATGCCCTTCTGCACTTTTCATTGACCAGGGTTGACTTGATAGTAATAGTAGAGTGGGGGATATTTCAGACCATAAGGTCACAGATTGTGGTTGAGTAAAATTCTGCTACTTCTGCTGATGATGGCACCTAGTGCTTCATGGGTTTTGAGCTGCTAGATCTCTTTAGCAGCGATCCCACTTAACGTGGTCGTAGAAGACACAACAATACTTATTGACTGATTCCATTGAGTTCAGACTTGTAGGGTTACCTGTCTCCTGATTACACCACGACCTCCAGTAGGTCTGGCCTGTCAGAGGAATGGTTATGGTTATGGTTAACGTCTGGGACATTACCTGTAGGTAGCATTTGCTGAGTATGACTACGCCAAGCTCTTGCTTGACCATTCTGTGTTACAGATTTGACGTACATTCCTAGATGTTAGTAAGGAAGGTTTTTTTCAGTAAGGAAAGCTGGGTTTGCCTTTGTCATTTCCAGTGCCGATGTTGATGCTGAATGGATTGTCCAGTTTCATTCTTAATTGACTTTTATGATGTTCTGTCACTTGCTGAGCCATTTCAGGGGCATTAAAGATGTCAACCGTATAGTTGTGTCTCTGGAGTAATATAGGCTAGACTTGGTAAGGTTGACAAGTTTCCTTTCCTAAAAAACCTCAGTCGACCAGATTAATTTTTACAATCCCGTAGTTTCATTGTCATTGATACTTTCTATTGCAGATTTATTAATTAATTGAATTTTCATGGTGAGATTTGAATTCATGTGTTACAGGGGATTAGCTCTGGATTACCAGCCTGGTAACATAACCATTCTTCTACTGTCTCAGATATATTACTGCTCTCAAAGCAAGGGTGTAGGTATATTGTAAGAGGATAATGTTGGGGGAGGACTGGTAGGGTGAGGGTAGAATAGAGATTGGGCGGTTATGTGTCAAATGCAATTCTGTGTGAACAAACTGCAGGAAGATGCTGCATATTGAGATGATATTGCAGCGCCTGAGTCTTTATCATGCTCAGCATTCACTGCGATAAAATTTGGCCTTCGGCTGTTGTGTAAAACCAGCAGTGGTTTGTTTATTTCATCCCTCATTCACTGATTCACGAAGCTGAATGGAAAAAGAAATGTGGTAATATCTAAAACAATCTGCTCATTCACTATTGTCCATTCTATACACCTCTCCGAGACGGATTTCCACCCATTCACAGTTACAAACCTGGTGCGATGAAGCTGATGTAATTGCATCTGGCATACTTTCGTTGATATGAATCTATTAATGAGCTCACTCTGAATTTCCCAACCCATCACTCATGCAGGTGGTGCTGAGGGGGTCTGGTAATTTCTCAGTTAATTGTTGGATGATTAATTATTTAATGTCGAGATGGAGTGGGTTTGATGAACACCAGTCATTTATCCCTTGGCTGGCGATTCAGATCTAAATCGGTCCATAGACTGAAAGCTTATTCAGTTTGTTGGCTGTAATGTTTCATTGAACATAAATACTCTTAACATAATCTTCACAATATTATGAACTCTTTAAGAGTCCTGCCTCACCAGAGTGATGGTGTAAACCACCCATGCTATATTTTGACAGTTAAATTGACAAGACCTGGAGAGAAAACTGGCCAGAGAAGGTGGAGAGTTTCATGCTGGTTCTCTCACCAAAGCTGATACTCTGCCAAATTCTTGGAAGGTTCTGCCTTGAATCTTATCTCACGGTTCGATGATTTGAGAGGAAGGAGGGGAGAAGCGGATGACAGAGAGACTGTCCATTTATTTAAATACTATTTTCCATTAGTTTGTTAAGACTTAGTGTTTCACAGCCCAGGTAGCTCAGTTGGATGTTAGTCAGATGTTCAATCACACAAGCACACCTATCTACATCAATGGGGACAAAGTAGAAAGGCTCAAGGGCTTCAAGGCTTTTGGTGTCAAGATCACCATCAACCTGACACTTTAGTTAAGAAAGCTCACCAATGCCCCTACTTTCTCAGAAGACTAAGGAAATTTGGCATGTCAGCTACGACTCTCCAACTTTTACAGATGCACCATAGAAAGCATCTGGTTGTATCACAGCTTGGTATGGCTCCTGTTCTAACCAAGACCGCAAGGGCCTTCAAAAGGTTGTGAATGGAGCCCAATCCATCACGCAAACTAGCCTCCCATCCATTGACTCTGTCTACACTTCCCGCTGCCTCAGCAAAACAGCCAGCGTAATTAAGGACCCCACGCACCCTGGACATTCTGTCTTCCACTTTCTTTGGGAAAAGGATACAAAAGTCTGAGGTCATGTACCAACCAACTGAAGAACAACTTCTTCCCTGCTGCTGTCAAACTTTTGAATGGACCTACCTTGCATTAAGTTGATCTTTCTCTACACCCTGGCTTTGACTGTAACACTACATAATGGACAATATGTTTTGTCTGTATAGCATGCAAAGAAACCATACTTTTCACTATATGTTAAATCAAATCAAATATAATAGATTATTCCTAAATATTTTATTCAAAGTACTTTGTATTGATTTTTCTCCAAAAATCTGACAATTTGCCACAGTCTGACTTCACACTTCTGACGAGGTGAAAGGTTATCGGGGGTAGGGAGCAATGTGGGGTTGAGGTAATAGTCAGATCAGCCATGATCTGATTAAATGGCAGAGCAGGCTCAAGGGGTCCAGTGTCCCTAATTAGGGTGTTCTTATGTGCTCCATATCCAAACATGGACCTTATGCCTCCCACTCACTCCCTATGGCCCCATATACCTCTGTGACAACCATTGCCCCTCCACCCCATGATCTTTTAAAACCCCAATGCCACTTTAGTGACAACTCATGCCCCCACCCATCACCAAACTTTCTGTCTCCCCTGCCCCCCCCCTCCATCACCCGCCATGCCAACTAACCTAACATCCAGCACACGTAGAGTACAGAACTTTATTTTAGTCTATGTGTGGGTTCTAAATGTCTACTGCAGACTTCCCTAAATTGTGCAAGAAGCACTCCCCATAGAGCTGTTGCACAAACAAATAGCTTTCTGATGAATGTTGTACAATTAAACTGAACCAATGGCAGGTCTTTCAGCCAGGAGTATTGAATAGATATGAGGGAGAGCAGGAGGGACTGGAAACACCAACAGAGACTGTTTAATTCAATACAAGTAAACAGATACCTCTTCACCTCCAGAAGTCTTCACTCCATTGCTAATCTTTCTCAAATAAAACAATTCAAGAATCATTCAGAGAAATTCCAAGCAGGCTGCTATTTCACCCAGAAATAGCTGATGGAGGAAATCTAAATTTCTGGTTGGTTTATTAATGTTAAACCACATGTCAATTATAGAGTGATATTTCAGTGACATGGGAACAAGATAGAAACTGAGACACTGAGAGCAGATAAGGATGGCACTGGGTAAAGACTGATTCAGGAGGATTAGAATGGAAACCCAAAGTGAAAATGACTGTGCCGAAGCTAGTTTTAATTCATGGATCCTGGGCTGTACCTTATATGATGGTAAAATGTAACCGTTAATAACTGTTAATCCAAATCTGAATGGACTCAGTGTGCTGTTATCACAAGGATTGTCAATTGTGTATTAACTGGTTATCTTCATTCAATTCAGGTGCTGGGTATTAATAAGGAACAGGAAATGTGAGGGTGGATTGGCGAGGCTTGGTCTGTTTGTCAGGGGACTGAGAGGAAACTTGATAGAGGCAGTCAAGATTCTGAACAGTATGGACAGGATAGATAGTAAAAGGGAACAACAAAAGCTAGAGGCACAGATTCAAAATAATTAGCAAAGAGTAAAAGTGATGAAGAAAATTCTTTTCACTCAGGATTGTTGGAGTCTGGAATAAACATCCTGAAAGGATGACGAAGGCAGGTTTGTTTGACGTATTCAACAGGGAGTTGGATTGCTATCTGAAAAAGCTGTTTAAGGTTACGGGGATAAAACAGGGGAGTGGGACTAGCTGCAATGCTTTTTGACAGAACTAGTGATGACTTAGTGGGCAAAATGGCCTTCACCCGCACATTAAAGTTTCTGTGGCTATGAACTAGGGATGAACTGGTGCTTCTATTTGGAGCAGGTAGGAGACATATGTCTGTAATATATAGTTCTGTAAATACATAGTTTTATATATAGCAGCAGACTGAATGTGGTTGTTGGTATTGCAGATGGGTACACTATATGTATTGTGTTGCTATAAATAAAAGCTTTTATGTGTACAATAATTAGGCTTCAATTCTATCCTTCACCAACTGGCTGGATGGATTCACTGTCATATAAATCCTGGGCCTGGTTGAAGGCAGCATTATGGGAAGTCATTTTGTCCTACACTTCACAGTTATATTTATTTAGTATACAACAAGCACAACTTGTATTTATAAAGTACCTTTTACATAAGAAAGTATTCCAAGGCATTTTCAAAGATCAAAGAAAAGTACAGCACAGGAGCAGCCCTTCAGCTGTCGAAACCTGTGCTGATCATGATGTCTGAACTAAGCTGCCCTTACTTGGTCCCTATCCTATTCATGTACTCATCCAGATGCCTCTTAAATGTTGTCAATGTGTCTGTTTCCACCACCTCCTCTGGCAGCACGTTCCACTCACCCATCATGTTCTGCGTGGAGAACTTCCCTGCACATCTTCCTTAAACTATCCCCCTCTCACCTTGTAATTAACACTTCCCTCTTGTAATTAACACTTCCACTCCGGAATAAAGCCTCTGACTTATCCAACCTGTTTTTGCCTCTCATAATTTTGTATACCTCTTTTAGGTCTCCCCTCAACCTCCATCTTTCCAGTGAAAATAATCCTAGTTTATTTAACCTCTCTTCATAGTCAATACCATCAAGACCAGGCAACATGCTGGTAAACTTCTTTGCACTCTCTCCAAAGCTTGCATGTCCTTCTGGTAGTGTGATGACCAGAAGTGCACACAATACTCCAAATGTGGGATAATCAACACCTTATATAGCTGCAATGTGATTTCCCAACTCCTGCGCTCAATGCCCCGACTGATGAAGGCAAGCATGTCATATGCCATCTTAATCACTTTGGCTAACCTGTGTTGCCACTTTTAGGGAACTGTGGACCTGCATGCCCAGATCCTTCTGTTAATGTTCCTAAGAATTCTGCCATTTACAGTATAATTCACACCCAAATTTGATCCTCCAAAATGCATCACCTGGCATTTGTCTAGATTAAACTCCATCTGCTATTTCTGTGCCCAATTCTTCAATCTATCAATGATAAAAGCAAAATACAGTGGGAAGTCTGACAGCACCAGGTTTCAGTCCAGCCGATTTATTTGGTGGTGGGCTCACAGGCTTTCGAGGTTGGGCTCTTCGTCGGGTGGGTGGAGAGTTCTGGCCTTAGACGGAGCGTATGGCAGCGCACAGAATTTACAGATTACTGATCGGATACGAATCTTTACACCTGACCTGCTGTTCAAGTCTTAAAATGGCCAAGTTCCGCACACATGAGGACGGTCTCAACAGGGATCTTGGGTTGGGATCTTTGGTGACTAGTGGAGTGCCCCAGGGGTCGGTGCTGGGGCCTCAGCTATTTACCATTTATATAGATGATCTGGAGGAGGGAACCGAGTGTAGGGTGTCGAAATTTGCTGATGACACCAAGATTGGTGGAATGGCAAATTGCGTGGAGGGTGTGGAGAGTCTACAGAAGGATCTAGATAGGCTGGGCGAATGGGCCAGGAACTGGCAAATGGAATTCAATGTTGGCAAGTGCGAGGTGGTCCACTTTGGTAGGAATAATGGTAGGAAGGACTATTACTTATGTGGCGAAAAACTGCAGCAGGCGACGGTGCAGAGGGACCTCGGGGTCCTTGTGCATGAGTCGCAAAAACCCAGCCTGCAGGTGCAGCAGGTGGTCAGGAAGGCGAATGGGATGCTGGCCTTCATAGCGAGGGGGATTGAATATAAAAGTAGGGAGGTCTTGCTGCAGCTGCATAGGGCACTGGTGAGGCCGCAGCTGGAGTACTGTGTGCAGTTTTGGTCGCCGCACTTACGCAAGGATATTTTGGCCTTGGAGGGAGTGCAGAGGAGGTTTACTAGGCTGATACGGAGTTGAGGGGGTTGAGCTATGAGGAGAGGCTGAATAAACTAGGCTTGTACTTGTTAGAGTTTAGAAGAATGAGGGGAGATCTCATTGAGACGTATAAGATGACGAATGGGATGGATAGGATAGAGGTGGAGAGACTCTTCCCGCTCAGAAAGGACAGTAGGACTAGGGGGCACAGCCTCAAGATAAAGAGGGGGGGAGCGGTTTAGAACGGAGTTGAGGAGGAACTTCTTCACTCAAAGGGTGGTGAATCTCTGGAATTCTCTGCCCGTTGAAGTGGTGGAGGCTGCCTCGCTAAATATTTTTAAGACGCGGGTTGATGGGTTTTTGAAAAGCGAGGGGATTAAGGGTTATGGGGAGAGGGCAGGAATGTGGAACTGAGCCACGACAGATCAGCCATGATCTTATTGAATGGCGGGGCAGGCTCGAAGGGCTAGATGGCCTACTCCTGCTCCTATTTCTTCTTCTTATTACTGCCTCTCCCTGCTTTTGCCTTATTCCTTGACATTGCTAAATGAAAAATACATTGGTACAGAACAAAAGATGATGCATTGATGCAAACCAGCTAATGAAAGGTTGAAATATTGAATCTCAGAGTCTCCTGTTTTTTAAATGATGGCCACTTGTGGATTCAAGCGTTTGTTTAAAATCACTTTTCTTTGTGACCAATTGCACCTGCAGAAACTGTGACAGTCCAAATAGTGAGGAAAATGGAGATCGTGTTTCTCCAGGAATCATTGCAGTAATCGGAAAGTAAGTTTAATCTGATGTGTGACAGCAATTCCAGTTCATTCAGAACACTACAATGTAAATGTGAATGGTTGGGGGGCTAGCAGTTCCTGTAGATAATGTAAGAACTTGCCCATAAAAACATGTAATAGTGCAGCAAATGCCACCTCAGCCATAAAAATCACATGAAAGGAACTGACTGAGGTCCTGGCACACCAGCACAATGGTTAGCACTGCTGCTTCACAGTGCCAGGTACCTAGTTTGATTCCTGGCTTGGATCACTGTCAGTGTGAAGTTTGCACCTTCTCCCTGTATCTGCGTGGGTTCCCTCCCACATTCGGAAAGATGTACTGGTTTGGTGCATTGACGTGACGAGGGGAATTCCCCAGTAACTTAATTGCAGTGTTAATGTAAGCTTTACTTGCGACAAATATTTATTTTTGTCTAATGTTTGCATTATTCCTAGAGGTAGTTTTTAACTTTTTTGTGGGTGTTTGGGGGGAGGAAAGAGAGAAAAGGGGAGTTTTTTTTGGGTGATGGCAAAGTCCTGCTGCTGGTTCTGAACTGGCATTGGACCCAGGGCAGCATGTTGCTGGTGGTTGCCTGCTGCCATGGGCCTGACCAATAAATGGTGTTGCCTGGTATCCAGAACTGCCTGTCCAATCACTAGGATGTTTCAGCAACCACCTCTTCAGTGCTACTGGTGGCCATTGCTGAGGTTGCCTCCAGAATAGGCCAGGATCTATCTGGTGACTTCCCCAAGTGGTGGCCATGGTTGGCATGAGCAAAATGCCTGTGGAGGTAGGAAGTGATTGGCTACTTTTTGATCCATACATGGGATGTGGGTGTTCCTGGCTAGGCCAGCATTTATTGCCTGTCCCTATTGCCCCTCCAGAAGATGGTGGTTGGTGAGCTGTCTTCTTGAATTGATATTGTCCCTGAAGTGTAGGTACATCAATGGTGCTGTTAGGGAGGGAATGCCACGACTTTGACCCAGCAACAGTGAAGAATGGTGATATATTTCCAAGTCAGGATGGTGAGTGACCTGGGGGAAACCTGGGAGGTGGTGGCGCTCCATGTGTTTGCTCTTTGTCCTCCTCGGTGGTAGAGAACATGGGCTAATAAGATTGTTGAAGTGGGCCTTCGTGAGCTCCTGCAGTGCATCCTGCAGCTCATGTACATTAGTGTCACTGTTGGAGGAAGTGAATATTGAAGGTGATGGATAAGGTACCAATCAAGCAGGCTGCTTTGTCTTGGAATGTGTTGAGCTTCTTGTGTTGTTGGAACTGCAGTCATCAATGGGAAAAAGATTATTCCAAACCACTCCTGACTTGTGACTTGTAGATACTGAATAGTTTTTGGAGAGTCAGGACGCAAGTTACCTGCTGCGGAATTCCCAGCCTCTGACCTGCTGTTACAGCTGCAATATCTATAAGGCTGGTCCAGTTTTGTTTCTGAAAAATTGTAACTCCCAGGGTAGAAATAATTGGGAATCAGCAATGATGATGCAATTGAATTTCAAGGGCGATGGTTGAAATCAAGTTACAAATGGTGCTGAATCATGTAAGGTCATCAGCTAACATGACCACTTCTGATCTTATGGAGGGAAGGTCATTAAATGAAGTAGTTGAAGATGGCTGGGCCGAAGACATGATCTCTTCTGAGGAACTCACGCAGTGATGTCCTGGGACTGAATTGACAGACCTCTAACAAGCACAATCATCTTCCTTTCTGCTGGTTGCAACTCCAGCCAGAGGAGAGTTTTACCCCTGATTTCCCATTGATTCCAGTATTGCCTGGGTTCCCTGATGTTGATGGCAGTCACTCTGACCTTGCCCCTTGATTTCCATTCTTTGTGTCTGTTTGAACTAAAGTTGTGATGCGGCCAGGTGCTAAGTGGCCCTGACTGAATCCAAACTGAACACTTGTGCACAGGTTATGCTGCGTGATAGCACTGTTGATGGCCCCTTCCATCACTTCCCCGATTGAAAGTAGACTGATGAGATGATGATTTGCTGGGCTGCATTTTGTGTGCAGAACCTACCTGGGCACATTTCACGTTTTTGGGTGGATACCATTGTTGTAGTTGGGCTGGGACAGCAAACTCTCAAGCAGAAATCTTCAATATTATTGGTGTAATGTTTTTGGAGTCCTTACTTTGAGGTATCCAGTGAGTTCAGATGTTTCTTTATTACATGAAGTGAATCAAATTTGCTGAAAACTGGCATTTATGATGCTTGGGTCACGGGCGCCAAAATGGATCATCCACTTGCCACTTCTGGGCAAAGGTTTTTGCAAATGTTTCTTCAGCTTCGTCTTTTGCACTGATGTGCTGGCAGCGGGGATAAATGTGGACTCATCTCCTCCAGTGAGTTGTTTAATTGTCCACCACCATTCATCATGAGATGTGGCAAGACTGCAGAGCTTGGCTCTGATCCACAGTCCATCACCTTGCTGTTTATACTGTTGGGCAGCAAATACCCCTGTGTTGTCATTTCACCAAGTTGAAGATGCATTTTTAGGTCAGCCTGACATTGCTTCTGGCTTGTCCTCTTGTACACTTCATTCAACTAGGGTTGATCCTGCAACTTGATTTATAAAAGTGAGGAATTTGCCAGGCCATGAAGGGTGTGCCCTGATCAACAAAACCAGCTGATCAAGGTTTGAAAGATTGCACCTTCAGTTTAAAAGGGGGGGGAGGGGGTAATGGGTTTAATTTTGAATGCAAATACTTGCTTAAAATTACCTACTTTATGACCACAGCCCTGAAAACTTTGACAGTCCAAAGTGTGAGGAAGATAGGAAGCCATGTTCTTCAGAAACCAACTCGGTCAAGAAGTAAGTTTGATGCAATGACTGAATCCAAACTGATGTGTGCAGGTTATTCTGTGTGATTTGCTAGGCTGCTGCTTGTGTGCAGAACCTACCATATTTCCACATTGTTGGGTAGACTCCAGTGTTGTAGTTGCACTGGAACAACTTGATTCGGGGCACAGCAAATTCTCAAGCACAAATCCTCAATACTATTGGTGTAATCTTGTTGGGTTCCTTACCTTTGAGGTATCCAGTGACTTCAGATGTTTCTTTATCACATGAAGTGAATCAAATTTGCTGAAGACTGGCATCAGTGCTCCTTGGGTCATCAGGGAGGCCAAAATGGATCATCCACTTGGCACTTCTGGGCAAAGGTTATTGCAAATGCTGCTTCAGCTTTGCACAGATGTGCCAAGAATGGGGAAAATTGGGGACCCGCCTCCACCTGTTTAATTGTCCACTACCATTCATGATTAGATGTGGCAAGACTGCAGAGCTTGGCTCTGATCTACAGTCTATCACCTTGCTGTTTATGCTGTTCAGCAGCAAATAGCCCTGTGTTGTAGTTTCACCAGGCTTGCGTCACATTTTTAGGCCAGCCTGGTACTCCTTGTCCTCTTGTACACTTCATTCAACTAGGGTTGACCCCTAGCTTGCTTATAAAAGTGAGGAATTTGCCAGGCCATGAAGGGTGTTCGACAACACCAGGTGATGAGGGCTTGAAATATTGCCCCTTCAGCTTGGGGGTTGGGGGGGGCGGGGTGCAGTTTAATGGGTTGAATTTTGAATGCAAATACCTGCTTTATGACCACAGCCATGAAAACTTTGACAGTCCAAAGTGCGAGGAAGATAGAAAGTCATGTTCTTCAGAAACTAACTCAGTCGAGAAGTAAGTTTGATCCAATGTCTGACTAAACTCTGCTTCATTCAGAATCTGTGTAAAAGGGAATTGCTGGGGTGCTGGTTCTACCTGTAAGAATCATTTAGGAAGAGCTTCAAATAATAGCATAGTGAAAACCATTCCAGACCGCAACAGTCACATTACTGAGTCTCTCTGCATTTGTCTTATTCCTCAATATTGCTAAATAAAAAATACATTGGTACAGAACAAAAGATGGTGCATTAAAACAAACCAGCTGATGAAAGTTTGAAATATTGAATCCCAGAATCTCCTGTTTTTTAAATGATGGCCACTTGTGGATGCAAGCATTTGTTTAAAATCACTTTTCTTTGTGACCAATTGCACCTGCAGAAACTGTGACAGCGCAAATGGTGAGGAGAATGGAAATCATGTTTCTCCAGGAAACATTATAGTGATCATAAAGTAAGTTTATTCTGACATGTGACAGCAATTCATTCAGAACATGACAACGTAAATGTAAATGGCTGGAGAGCTAGCAGTTCCTGTAGATAATGTAGGAACTTGCTCATAAAGGCATGTAATAGTGCAGCAAACACCATAGCAACCATGTGAGAGGAATGTGAGACCCTGGCACGGTCGCACAGTGGTTAGCACTTCTGTTTCACAATGCCAAGAACCTGGTTCGATTTCCGGCTTGGATCACTGGACTTTGCACATTCTCCCTGTGTCTGTGTGGGTTTCCTCCCACATTCTGAAAGATGTGCAAGTTAGGAGGTACGTTGACTTTAACAGGTGCCGGATTATGGTGACTAGCAGAGTTTCACAGTAATTTAATTGTAGTGTTTATGTAAGCTATACTTCTGACAAATAATTTTTTTGTCTAATGTTTTCATTATTCCTAGAGGCAGTTAACTTTTTTTATCTGTGTGATTTGGGAGAGGGAGAAGGAGGTTTTGTGGGTGAAAGCAAAGCCCTCCTGCTGGTTTTAAAGTGGCATTGGACCCAGGGCAGCATGTTGCCGGTAGTCGCCTGCTGCCATGGACCTGATCCAATAAATAGTGTTGCCTGGTCTCCAGAACTGCCTGTCCAATCACTGGGATGTTTCAGCAAACACACGTTCAGTGCTACTGGTGGCCATTGCTGAGGTTGCCTCCAGAATAGGCCAGGATTTATCTGGTGTTTTCCCCAAGTGGTGAGCACGATTGACATGAGCAAAATACCTGCAGAAGTAGTGAGTAATTGACTACTTTTTGATCCATACATGGGATGTGGGTGTTCCTAGCTGGGCCAGCATTTATTGCCTGTACCTAATTGCCTTGAGAAGATGGTGGTGAGTTATCTTCTTGAATTGCTATTGTCCCTGAAGTGTAGGTACATCAATGGTGCTGTTAGGGAGGGAATGCCAGGACTTTGACCCAGCAACAGTGAAGGAACGGTGATATATTTCCAAGTCAGGATGGTTAATGACCTGGAGGAAACCTGGGAGGTGGTGGTGCTCCATGTGTTTACTCTTTGTCCTCCTAGGTGGTAGAGAACATGGGCTAACAAGATTGTTGAAGTAGGTCTTGGTGAGTTCCTGCAGTGCATTTTGTAGCTGATGTACACTGCTGTCACTGGTGGAGGAAATGAATATTGAAGGTGATGGATATGGCTGCTTTGTCTTGGATGGTGTCGAGTTTCTTGTTGGAACTGCAGTCATCAATGGGGAGAAGAGTATTGCATACCACTCCTGACTTGTGACTGTAGAAACTGAACAGGTTTTGAAGAGTCAGGAGGCAAGTTACCTGTTGCAGAATTCCCAGCCTCTGACCTGCTGTTAGAGCTGCAATATCTACAAGACTGGTCCAATTTAGTTTCTGATGAATTGTAACCCCAGGATAGAGAGAGTTGGGAATCAGCAATGATAATACAATTGAATTTCAAGGTTGGATTCAAGTCACAAATGGTGCTGAATCATGTGCAGTCATCAGCAAAATGCCCACTTCTGACCTTATGACTTTATGGGGAAAGGTCATTGAAAGAAGCAGTTGCAGATGGCTGGCCAAGGACACACTCACCTGAGGAACTCATGCAGACATGTTCTGGGGTGAACTGACAGACTTAACAAGTGCAACCATCTTCATTTCTGCTGGGTACATTTGCAGTCACTGGAGAGTTTTTCCGCTGATTTCCCATTGACTCCAATATTGCCTGTGTTCCTTGATGCTGATGGCAGTCACTCTGACCTTGCCTCTTGATTTCAATTTCTTTTGTGCCTGTTTGAACTAAAGCTGTAATGTGACCAGGAGCTAAGTGACTTGACTGAATCCAAACTGAACAGTTGTGCGCAGGTTATGCTGTGTGGTTTGCTGAGTTGCTGCTTGTGTGCAAAACCTACCTGGGCATATTTCCACATTGTTGGGTAGATTCCAGTGTTGTAGTTGGACTAGAACAGCTTGGATAGCGGCACAGAAATTCTCAATCTCAAATCGTCAATACTATTGGTGTAATGTTATTGGGTTCCTTATCTTTGAGGTATCCAGTGACTTCAGATGTTTCTTTATTTCATGAAGTGAGACAAATTTGCTGAAGACTGGTATCGATGATGCTTGGGTCACCGGGGAGGCCAAAATGGATCATCCACTCGGCACTTCTGGACAAAGGTTTTTGCAAATGCTTCTTCAGCTTTGTCTTCTGCACAGATGTGCTGGGAGTGGGGATAAATGTGGACTTGCTTCCTCCAGTGAGTTGTTTAATTGTCCACTATCATTCACAATTAGATGTGGCAAGACGGCAGAGCTTGGGTCTGATCCACAGTCTATCACCTTGCTGTTTATGCAGCTGGGCAGCAAATAGCCATGTTGTAGTTTCATCAGGTTGAACACCGCATTTTTACATCAGCCTTGGCTTGTCCTCTTGTACACTTCTTTCAACTAGGGTTGGTCCCGCAGCTTGATTTATAATAGTGAGGAATTTGCCAGGCCATGAAGGGTGTGCCCTGTTCAACAAAACCAGCTGATCAAGGTTTGAAAGATTGCACCTTCAGTTTAAAGGGGGGGGGGGGGGTAATGGGTTTAATTTTGAATGCAAATACTTGCTTAAAATTACCTACTTTATGACCACAGCCCTGAAAACTTTGACAGTCCAAAGTGCGAGGAAGATAGGAAGCCATGTTCTTCAGAAACCAACTCGGTCAAGAAGTAAGTTTGATGCAATGACTGAATCCAAACTGATGTGTGCAGGTTATTCTGTGTGATTTGCTAGGCTGCTGCTTGTGTGCAGAACCTACCATATTTCCACATTGTTGGGTAGACTCCAGTGTTGTAGTTGCACTGGAACAACTTGATTCGGGGCACAGCAAATTCTCAAGCACAAATCCTCAATACTACTGGTGTAATCTTGTTGGGTTCCTTACCTTTGAGGTATCCAGTGACTTCAGATGTTTCTTTATCACATGAAGTGAATCAAATTTGCTGAAGACTGGCATCAGTGCTCCTTGGGTCATCAGGGAGGCCAAAATGGATCATCCACTTGGCACTTCTGGGCAAAGGTTATTGCAAATGCTGCTTCAGCTTTGCACAGATGTGCCAAGAATGGGGAAAATTGTGGACCCGCCTCCACCTGTTTAATTGTCCACTACCATTCATGATTAGATGCTGCAAGACTGCAGAGCTTGGCTCTGATACACAGTCTATCACCTCGCTGTTTATGCTGTTCAGCAGCAAATAGCCCTGTGTTGTAGTTTCACCAGGCTTGCATCTCATTTTTAGGCCAGTCTGGTGCTCCTTGTCCTTTTGTACAGTTCATTCAACAAGGTTGACCCCTAGCTTGATTATGAAAGTGAGGAATTTGCCAGGCATAAATGGTGTTTGACAAACCCAGGTGATGAAAGCTTGAAATGCTGCACCTTTAGCTTAAGGGGAGGGAGGGGGGTTTAATGGGTTGAATTTTGAATGCAGATACTCGCTTAAAATGACCTGCTTTATGACCACAGCCACGAAAACTTTGACAGTCCAAAGTGCGAGGAAGATAGAAAGTCATGTTCTTCAGAAACTAACTCAGTCGAGAAGTAAGTTTGATCCAATGTCTGACTAAACTCTGCTTCATTCAGAATCTGTGTATAAGGGAATTGCTGGGGTGCTGGCTCTACCTGTAAGAATCATTCAGGAAGGGCTTCATATAATAGTGTAGTGAAAACCATTCCGGACCACAACAGTCACATTACTGAGTCTCTCTGCATTTGTCTTATTCCTCAACATTTCTAAATGAAAAATACATTCGTACAGAACAAAAGATGATGCATTAAAGCAAACCAGCTGATGAAAAGTTGAAATATTGAATCCCAGAGTCTCCTGTTTTTTAAATGATGGCCACTTGTGGATGCACGCATTTGTTTAAAATCACTTTACTTTGTGACCAATTGCACCTGCAGAAACTGTGACAGTCCAAATGGTGAGGAAAATGGAAATCATGTTTCTCCAGGAACCATGACAGTAATCGGAAAGTAAGTTTAATCTGATGTGTGACAGCAATTCCATTTCATTCAGAACACCACAATGTAAATGTGAATGGTTGGGGAGCTAGCAGTTCCTGTAGATAATGTAGGAACTTGCTCATAAAAACATGTAATAGTGCAACAAACATCATCTAGACTATGGCAATCACATGAGAGGAACTGACTGAGGTCCTGGCACGGTAGCACAGTGTTAGCACTGCTACTTCACAGTGCCAAGGACCCAGTTTGATTCCTGGCTTGGGTCACTGTGTGGAGTTTGTACCTTCTCTCTGTGTCCGTGTGGGTTTTCTTCCACATTCTGAAAGATGTACTGGTTAGATGTACCTGAACAGGTGCCAGACTCTGGTGATGAGGGAAATTTTACAGTAACTGAATTGCAGTGTTAATATAAGCTTTACTTGTGACTAATATTTATTTTTGTCTAATGTTTGCATTACTCCTAGAAGTAGTTTTTAACTTTTCGTGGGTGTTTGGGGGGAGGGGATGTGGGGAGGAAAGAGAGAAAAGGGGAGGTTTTGTGGGTGATGGCAAAGTCCTGCTGCTGGTTCTGAAGTGGCATTGGACCCAGGGCAACATGTTGCTGGTGGTCGCCTGCTGCCATGGACCTGACCAATAAATGGTGTTGCCTGGTCACCAGAGCTGCCTGTCCAATCACTGGGATGTCACCTCAGTAACCATCTCTTGCAGCTGAGGTTGCCTCCAGAATAGGCAGGATTTACCTGCTGATTTCCACAAGTGGTGGGCATGAGCAAAATGCCTGTGTAGATAGCAAGTAATTGGCTACTTTTTGATCCATACATTGGACATGGGCATCAGTAGCTGGGCCAGCATTTATTGCCCATCCCTATTGGCCCTCCAGAAGATGGTGGTGAGCTGCCGCTATGAATTGCTTTTGTCCCTGAAGTGTGCGTACATCCATGATGCTCTTAGAGAGGGAATTCCAGGACTTTGACCCAGCAACAGTGAAGGAATGATGATATATTTCCAAGTCAGGATGGTGAATGACCTGGAGGAAACTTGAAAGGTGGTGGTGTTCCATCTGTTTAACTCTTTGTCCTTCTAGATGGTAGAGGTCATGGGTGAATAAGATTGTTGAAGCGGGCCTTGGTGAGTTCCTGCAGTGCATCTTGCCACTGATGTACACTGCTGTCACTGATGGAGAAAGTAAATATTGAAGGTGATAGATATGGTACCAATCAAGCAGGCTGTTTTGTCTTGGTGTTGAGCTTCTAGTGTTATTGGAACTGCACTCATCAATGGGGAGAGTATTCCATACCACTCCCGGCTTGTGACTTGTATATACTGAATAGGTTTTGGAGAGTCGGGAGGCAAGTTACCCGCTGCGGAATTCTCAGCCTGTGACCTGCTGTTATAGCTGCAATGTCTATAAGGCTGGTCCAGTTTTGTTTCTGATGAATTGTAACCCCCATGGTAAGGTAGTTGGGAATCAGCAATGATGCAATTGAATTTCAAGGGGTGATGGTTGAAATCACCCCTTTCTGCTGGTTGCAAATCCAGCCAGAGGAGAGTTTTACCCCTGATTTCCCATTGATTCCAGTATTGCCTCGGTTCCTTGATGTCGATGGCAATCACTCTGACCTTGCCCCTTGATCTTCATTCTTTGTGCCTGTTTGAACTAAAGTTGTGATGTGGCCAGATGCTAAGTGAGCCTGACTGAATCCAAACTGAACATTTGTGTGCAGGTTCTGCTGTGTGATAGCACTGCTGATGGCCCCTTCCATCACTTCCCTGATTGAAAGTAGACTGATGGGATGGTGATTTGCTGGGCTGCATTTAGTGTGCAGAATCTACCTGGGCACATTTCCACATTTTTGGGTAGATACCAGTGTTGTAGTTGGACTGGGACAGGAAATTCTCAAGCACAAAGCTTCAGTATTATTGGTGCAATGTTTTTGGGGTCCTTACTTTGAGGATGCCAATGACTTCAGATGTTTCTTTATTACATGAAGTGAATCAAATTTTCTGAAGACTGGCATTGATGATGCTTAGGTCACCAGGGAAGCCAAAATGGATCATCCACTTGGCACTTCTGGGCAAAGGTTTTTGCAAATGGTTCTTCAGCTTTGTCTTTTGCACAGATGTGCTGGGGGTGGGGATAATTGTGGACTCATTTCTCCAGTGAGTTGTTTACTTGTCCACCACCAGTCACAATTAGACATGGCAAGACTGCAGAGCTTGGCTCTGATCCACAGTCAATCACCTTGCTGTTTATGCTGTTCAACAGCAAATAGCCCTGTGTTGTAGTTTCATCAGGCTTGCTCACATTTTTAGGCCAGTCTGGTGTTCCTTGTTCTCTTGTACACTTCATTCAACAAGGTTGACCCCCAGCTTGATTAAAAAAGTGAGGAATTTGCCAGGCCATGAAGGGTGTTCGACAAACCTAGGTAATGAAAGCTTGAAATATGACACCTTCAGTTTAACAGGGGGCGGGGGGTGGTTCAATCGGTTTAATTTTGGATGCAAATACTTGCTTAAAATGACGTGCTTTATGACCACAGCCGTGAAGACTTTGACAGTCCAAACTGCGAGGAAGATAGGAAGCCATGTTCTTCAGAAAACAACTCAGTCAAGTAGTAAGTTTGATGCCATGACTGAATCCAAACTGAACATTGTGCGCAGGTTATGCTGTTTGATTTGCTGGGCTGCTGCTTGAGTGCAAAACCTACCTGGGCACGTTTCCACATTGGGTGGATTCCAGTGTTGTAGTTCGATTGGAACAGCTTGGATAGGGGCACAACAAATTCTCAAGCACAAATCCTCAATTCTATTGGTGTAATGTTTTTGAGGTCCTTACCTTTGAGGTATCCAGTGACTTCAGATGTTTCTTTACATGAAGTGAATCAAATTTGCTGAAGACAGGCACAGATGATGCTTGGGTCACTGGGGAGGGCAAAATGAATCATCCACTCAGCACTTCTGGACAAAGGTTATTGCAAATACTGCTTCAGCTTTGCACAGATGTGCTGAGAATGGGGGAAATTGTGGACCCGCCTCCGCCTGTTTAATTGTCCATGACCATTCACGATTAGATGTGGTAAGACTGCAGAGCTTGTCTCTGATCCATAGTATATCATTTTGCTCTTTATACTGTTGGGCAGCAAAAAGTCCTATGTTGTGGTTTCACCAGGCTTACGACATATACTTAGGTCAGTCTGGTGTTCCTCCTGCACACTTCATTCAACTAGGGTTGATTCCCCAGCTTGATTATAATAGTGAGGAATTTGCCAGGCCATGAAGGATATTTGATAAACCCAGGTGATGAAGGCTTGAAATACTGCATCTTCAGTTTAAGGGTGTGGGAGGTGTTTAATAGGTTTAATTTTGAATGCAAATACTTCCATAAAATGATCTGCTTTATGACCACAGCTATGAAAACTTTGACAGTCCAAACTCCAAGGAAGATAGTAAGCCATGTTCATCAGAAATTAACTCAGTCAAGAAGTAAGTTTGATCCAATCTCTGACTAAACTCTGCTTCATTCAGAATCTGTGTAAAAGAGAATTGCTGGCGCTTCCTGTAAGAATCATGTAGGAACAGCTTCATATAATAGTGTAGTGAAAACCATTCCAGACCACAACAATCACATTACTGACTCTCTCTGCATTTGCCTTATTCCTTGACATTTCTAAATGAAAAATACATTGGTACAAAATAAAAGGTGATGCGTTAGTGCAAACCAGCTGATCAAAGGTTGAAATATTGTATCCCAGAGTCTCCTGTTTTTTAAATGATGGCCACTTGTGGATGAAAGCGTTTGTTTAAAATCGCTTTTCTTTGTGACCATTTGCACCTGCAGAAACTGTGACAGTCCAAATGGTGAGGGAAATGGAAATCGTGTTTCTCCAGGAACCATTGCAGTAATCAGAAAGTAAGCTTAATCTGATGTGTGACAGCAATTCCTTCTTTCAGAACACAGCAATGTAAATGTGAATGGTTGGGGAGCAAGCAGTTCCTGTACCTAATGTAGAAACTTACTCATAAAGGCACATAATAATGCAGCAAACACCATCTAGACCATAGCAATCACATGAAAGGAACTGACTGAGGTCCTGGCACGGTAGCACAGTGGTTAGCACTGCTGCTGCTTCACATCACCAGGCACCCAGTTCGATTCCTGGCTTGGATCACTCACTGTCTGTGTGGAGTTTGCACCTTCTCCCTGTATCTGCATGGGTTTCCTCCCACATTCTGAAAGATGTACTGGTTAGGTGCATTGACCTGAACAAGTGCCAGACTATGGTGGCTAGGGGAATTTCACAGTAACTTAATTGTAGTGTTAATGTAAGCTTTACTTGGGACTATCTGAATGCTTTTTAAAAGATAAAATTTTACCTGCCTCTACTACTACCTCTGGCAGCTTGTGAGTAAGAAAACACTTCACCACCCACTGTGTGAAAATGCTGCCCCTTTGGACATTTTTGCATCTCTCCCCTCTCACCTTAAACCTTAGACTCCCATACCTTTTGGAAAAGATATTGACTACCTAGCTTGTCTATACCCCTTCTGGGCAAAGGTTATTGCAAATGCTTCCTCTGCTTTGTCTTTTACACAGATGTGCTGGGAGTCCCCATTTTTGAGCATGGGGATAATTGTGAACTCACTTCCTCCAGTGAGTTGTTTAATTGGCCACCACTATTCACAATTAGATGTGGCAAGACTGAAGAGCTTTTTGTTTCAAATCATTTGACCTGGCTGCAAGTTCTTTGTTTGAAATGACTTAACATGTGCTTTATAATCAATAGTAGCGATGGAAAATTTGACGAATCAAACTGTGATGGGAATCTAAGTTCACCAGAACCAAGTGCACTAATCAGAGAGTAAGTTTAATTTGATGTGACTAAATTCTACTTCATTTGGAATACAAGATTGTGAACTGTTGCCATCCCTATATTTAAAAAAAATTAGATAGAAACTTTCTCATGGAGGCCTCCCATAACAGTGCAGCAAACACCATTCCAGACCATATCTATCATGTTAAACTGCTGGATTGCCTCTAAAAGTTGTTACTGCAGCAGAAGCCCATTGTGACTGCCCTGGCTCTCCAAGAGAACATTATGACTTAGTGCCATTGTCTTGCCTTTTCCCTATTTCCCTGCACATTGTTTATAATGTAATCATTGAACACTTCGTTTGAACCTGCCTCCATCACAATTCCAGATGGTGTATTCCAGATCCAAACCACCCGTTGTGTGATATTCTTTCCTTGCATCACATTTGTTTCTTTTGCAAATCATTTTAAATTCTTGCCCTCTCATTCTTGATCCCTTCATGAACAGAAACAGTTTCTTATCTAATCTATCCAGCCCCCTCATGATTTTGGACATAACTATTCGATCTCCTCTTAGCCGCTGCCTCGCCAAGGAGAACAGTCCAACCGTGAAGATGTTCAATGGCGTATGCATGATAAAATTGCATCAACATAAATATCCAGAATTCTGTTTACCTCAACTATTTCTAACCCCCATCCCCGGCCACACTACTTGTGAAAGTTTCAAAAACCGCCATCTAATGCAGTCATGCACCTGGAGAGTGGCCGTTAACAAAACCAGCTGATCAAAACTTTAAATAGTGTTTTTTCATGGTGAGCAAGCAATGGTGTCTAGATGCTTAAAATGACTTGACTTGGGCTTTGTGGCAAATTGCAGGTAGGGAAGCCTTGATAGTCCAAACTGATGATTCTTTGTGTTAAGAAAAAACACTTTCAAATGTAATCATTTATTAGCAGATTGCATCTCTCATGTAATAATGAATAATTCATAGATGAATAAAAACCATAGGTACCTATTTTTTCTTTTCAAGATTGTTGGGGTCATTTTAATTCCCTGGATCACTTCGATTAACTCACTGGAGACCTAAACCCAGGATTATTCTGATCTATGTAGCTCTTTACCTAAGCTCTAAACTCATCATACAACAGAAAACAAAGTTATTAGCAAAAGCTTTTAAACAGCCCATAAGCAATAATGTGGAATTAAGCTTTGAATCTGAGTAGTGTATATCATGGACAATACTATAATACACTGAAGCTCCAGGTCAAATGTTGAGTTGGAAGCTTATGTTTGAGGGTTGAATTGGGAATGGTCCGTTTAGAGCTTGAGTTTTTTGAGAGAATGGGATGTTGTCTCTGGACTTGAATTTCCTTTGATTAAAGGAAATGAGAGCAAGAAATTGGTGACAAACAGAGAGGAATCAGTCCTTGACAGGCATGTGAATGGTAAAAGAGTGATTTAGGGATCAAATGGGGAATCTATACATGGAGGCAAAGGACATGGCTGTTAAATGAGCACTTTGCATTAGTCTATACCAAAGAAAATGCTGTCCAAATGAAAGAGAAGGTAATTGAGGCACTAGATGAACTGGGTTTGGTTGGAGAAGTATTAGAAAGATTGGCTATTTAACAATGATCTAGTCTTCATGATTTACCAGACATCCAAGGATAGTTAAAGTGCAAGTGGAACCTGCAAAATTGTCCCCAACAAGTGGAACAAGTGCAAGTGGAACGTGAATAACTTGTCCATAACTGTCCAATCCTAATTACAGCAATAACGCCAGAGCACTTGAGAATTGCAGAAGTTACAACCTTGTTAGAAAGGTGTGAAGATAAACCTAGTTAGTGGGAAAGCACTTAGAAATGATATTCTGGGCTAAAGGTAACAGTTACTTCGAAAAATGTGATTTAATTTTGAACAATTAAGATTTTATCACCATGTTAGTTTAATTATATATTTGGAGCGTGATCTATTTAAAACCCACTGAGCCAAGCTTGAAATACTGAATCTTCAGATTTGGATTTAATTGTGAATGAAAGTCTTGTTCATTTTGTGCTTTAAAACCAGTTGCAGTCACGGAAACTATGACAGTCCAAACTGTGAGGAAGATGGAAATCTAAGTCCACCAGGAATGAGCGAAATAATCAGCAAGTAAGTTGCATTTGATGTGTGACTCAATTCTGCTTCATCCGGAATGTAATGTGAAGGGAAATTGCTGACGATTCCTGTAAGATAACGTAGGAATTTCCTCGAAGACATTCCACTGCAGTGTATTAACTGACAACAGCAATCACATAATACTTGCACCATTTCAAGAGATGCGAGAAAACTGTCAGTGCAAAACGTGTTTATTAAATAGTAAGCAATTTTAATGACCAAAGTCTTGAGTTGTTTGCCTCAGTTTAATATTCATGGACTATGCAGCAAGGATGAAATATTGGGGAAATGGATGCCCCCCACCTTCTCTCCCCTCTCTCCCCATTGCACCCATCCCCAGTCCCAATTGCCTTGGCCCTCCAGCCTTGTGGCAATGCCCTATAAACTTCCTGCGAAAGGTTGAAGGGGAAAAAGGAAATCACCATCCATTACAGCGATACATCTGCAGTGCAACCTGTTCAACAAAATGAGCTGATCCAAGTCCCAAAATGCATAATTGATTGTTTGGGTTGCTTTGAACAACTAACCACCACTGTAGATGCATGCAACGTTTTAAAGATTTATTTTGTGATCAATTGCAGATGCGAAAACTTTGGCACTTCAAACGATGATAAAATTTTCCAGACAAGTTTTCCAGAACCGACAGCAGGGCTCAAAAAGTAAGTTTTGAACTAATATGTAATCACCAAATGCCTCATTCAGAATGCGATGAAGTGAAATTACTGGAGAGCCAGCAGTTTCTGTAAGATTATGTGGAAACTTCTCCCATGTGGACATCTCATTGCAGTGAAGTGAGCACCATTCCAGACCATAGCAGTCACATTAGAAAAACTGGTGGAGAGAGTTTAAAAAATATATACATCAGCACAAAATGTCTGAAACTCTCGAGTTGGGTTGATTGGCTGACAATATCAAGGTCTTGAGTGACTTTATCTTGGATTGACATTTTTGGACCTTGCATTAAGGGTATAATTAAGTTGGTTTCCCTCTTTAACCTTGGCTTCTCTACAATATACTTCAAACTTCTTGTGAATGTTCTAATAGAAAATAAATTGCCCATCTGGTGAAATCATTCATCTGAACTGTCACTTGTTCCTGGTATCCTACCTTGGTAGACTTCTCACTAAGTTTTCATTTGTCCAGCTGGTTTCTAAATTAATGCTGTCAAGTACTTTTTCCAATTGTTTGAATCATGTTAGTTGAGACCTGCCAAGGGTATTTGACTGTAGGCAGTATCACATACAATGCTGCAGAATACATTGGCGATTGGTGGGAACGCTGTATATATTAAAAAAATTTGACCTATACCGATTTTTGCTGAGGTCATTTTATGGCAGTGGACCAAGTCATCTGTTAACTGAGTTGAGACCTGGGATTAAACCCATGGGTATTCTGATCAATACAACTTTTCAATTAAACTCTGAGCTATTTAACAGGAAAGAAAGAAAAGGCATCAAAAAAGATTGAGTAGTGGACTTGGAGTTTGGTTTCTGTACTCAGGCAGTGGTTCTTTTCTCGGTTTATGGCTTGCTCACTAATTTGTTTTTTTTCCGAGTGGAAATATTGTCTTTTGTCACTTTGGTTAGTGAGAATGACCTGAAAGACCAAGGAGCAAAAAACAAATCTGCTTGTGATCAAATTGAAAAGCATGTTTGTGTTGTATTATAAAGAGAAATAGTCAGTTTGGAGGAAAGACAGTTTTCTGGGAATGCTTTCTCTTGCAATGAAATAGCAAGCAATTCCAACAGGAATGCACTGACACAAAAGAAACCACTCATCAATCTCTGTACATGTTTGAAAATGGTACGCAGAAGAAAACCCTATACTCAACCTAACTGTTGCAGTACCTACCATGCCAACCCCACCAAGAGATCTGTGACCTCTTGGAATGAGCAAAGAAAAAGTTTATCAAAATCTGAGGCATGAGGGAGGGAGAAATCCTCCAACCCCCTAACTAACTCATTTTAGATTGGGGAAACTAATACAGGAGACTACATCTGTTCTGGATGAATGTTATGTGAGTCCTATTTATTGTACCAGGATGTGCATACACAATAATGAAACAGGAAGGGGCCAAAATATTGCTGATTCCTCATTGAGGAAAGCGTAAATCACATTAAGATAATGTGCTAGCTGGCCAGTTACTTAGGAAGTTGATCTCTACAACCCTTTTTGGGTAGAGTGAGGGCAGTATGAAACTCTTGCCTTTGTTTTCCACAGTACCATGATTTTTGAACTGTTGGCGTTGTGTTTAGTTAAGCAAATACCAAGAACAATTTGTATTTAAGTGACATTAATGTGGTGAAACATCCAAGATACTTCATAGGAACACTGTTGAACAAAGTTGCAAAAATGACCAAAAGCATGTTTGAAAACAGGTGTTTTAAGGAAGGTCTTTCAAGAGGAGGGAGAGGCAGAGGTTTGTGATGGAGTTGACATTGAAAGTGCAATAAAACTCAGATGCCTCAAAACACAGAACTGGAGGAAAGTGCACAAAGTCCACAAACTTGGTGATTTGCAAATGAAGCATGTGATGTGAGGAAGAAAACACCTTCACATTGATTTGGGATGCACTGCCTAGCAGGGTGGTGGAGGCAGGTTTAATCGAGGCATTCAAGAGGGCACTGGATGATTACTTAGAAAAATATGCAGAGTTCTGTGATACTGTGTGTATAATTATTTGAAATATTACCTAAGATTACAATTAGTTCCAGTCCTATTGTGTCCTTGCATTTTTCTCCAGTGTCACCACAGTCTTGAGTATTTTCAGTGTTGGCTTTCAGAAGCGACCATTCTGGGTACTGAAAGGAATGCTGTTGAGTAATTGAATCTTAACAGAAGTTTCAGATGACTCAGTGGCAATATACTCCCTTGTTAATTACGTGTTGTGAACAGGGGTTTTATTCCAGTGGGATCACAGATTAGTGCTTTGGGCCAAATTTTCTCAGCTGCAGGTACTGATTAAATTTTACCATAATGAGTCAGCAGGGTAGAGCCTCTTTAGCTCTAACTTATTCCCAACTGGGTATTTTGTTGCTGGAATAAAATTTTATGGTTGTGATCTTTTGAGTTTCTTTCTTATATCTTTTGAGGATTACTGGTTAGGTGTTTTTAATGCCTACACTACTTGATTTGAGCAATACCAGGCAAGAATTTCTTGGTGCAATAAATCATCCTGGTTTCCTCCTGTGGTCTAATTTCAGTTGTAAAGCCATTGTTTCCTCTAGTGAAGGTAACTACCTGAAATATATGTAACTTTTCCATGGCATTCTTCCCCTCTCTATCTCTGATATTTTTCTTGAACCTAATACTGAGATTTCTGATCCTCTTGTGCATCCTGGATTTCCTTTGTCTTGCTGTGCTTTCAGCTGTTTTGACCCTTAACTCTGGAATTCCTATGCAAATGTTTAAAAACTATCATTTATCAAGGTTCAGGTCATGCAGCTGACTTCACTGACGGAATTTACTGATATTTCCAAAAATTCCAGTACTTCACTTTAAATTGATTCCGTATCCTTAAAAATTTAGGCCACCAGTTTTGGGACTGATTTGAAAGAACAGTTATCCCTGGATTTAATTTGTGATCTGAACGCTATCATACTGAATACAGATGAAGTAAAAATTGTCCCTGCAGTGCAAAATATTTCTAAGAATGAGTCATCTCATTATCGAACAGCATAAGACTATTACTGCATGTGACACAGCAAGCCACTGCCACCTCCCCCATCCACCCCCATTTTAATAAGAATGAAATTGGTTAGTCTTAGTAGAGTCTGTGCATGCGTGTAGTCCACACAATATGGAGTTACTGAGAACAGATGCGTGCAACTTTTAAAGGCATGTCCTTCTGTTTCAATTAATGGAGCAAAAAAGGTAAAGTGTCATAGTCCAAAATGACTATAGGCTGCTCTCCCTCTCAAACATTTAACCTGAAGATCCTAAGGCAAGGGACAAGATTGAGAAGATGGGGCTTTTGTGCATAACCTCAGCCAGTACGGGAATTGAACCTGTGCTGTTGGCATTGAAACAGCTGTCCAGCTCACTGAGCTAAACCAACCTCCACTCAGATGTAGCAAACAGTGCAGACTTGTAGGAGAGTTTCCTAATGAAAAACTGATGACTTCAGTATAAATTGTATGTTATTTTAAGAAGAATGGTTCACTTTAGTCTTTACAAAAAAACAACTCCTACTTTAAACTCCCCTTTGTAAACTTAATCTCATCTGGAATTCAGTCCATCTCTATTTGCTGACCCAAATGTTTCCTGCTTCACCAATGCCTGAATTTGATTTTTTGAATAATTCTGATTTCTCCAAGGCTTCCTTTCTCTCTCATCCTTGTGAATCCCTAAAATTCTTCTGGAGCTCCATGTTCCACTAAGTATGGTCTGTTGTGTATCTCAGCTGAATAAATCCTTCCCCTTAAATATCTCCATCTTTCTCTTTTTAAGAAGCTCTTCGAAAAATTGTCTCCTTTGGTTTGTCTGGCTTTGTTTGATGAGCCTCAGGAGGTTGAATCAGTGAAATTCCCCAAAGAAGAAATACCTTGGAAACAGCAGCCCTCAAAGTTCTGTTCAAAGACATGTCACATCCTGACGTACCTTCAATCCTGGAGTGTCACTGGGTTAAAATTCAGCAGCTTGCAGCCTGATGACACCATGGGAGTACCATCAGCAAGCACACAGCAGCAGTTCAAGAAGGTGGCTCATCACCACTTGCTGTCAGTTAACTAGAGAGGTACAAAGAAATGCTGGTATGACCCATGTCGGAAGAATACATTCAAAAACAGGTTTGATCTACAAAGTTTAAAGTTGCAGATTACTAACTTAATTTTTGCTTGATGGACAGTTACTCACTTGTATAATTATTTCCAGTACTACAGTCTCAATTCTACGAGCCTGGCTAGACCAGTGCTCAGAAGACTTCCGCCAAGTTCCAAATTACACACGCCTCTGGAAGGTTATTGCCTACTTGAGGCAGATGATGCCAGGATCTGAGCTTGAGCAACAGGCACAGAACCTCCTTGATCAGTTTCAGAAGGAAGAATCAGGAGAACAGGAGCTTGACAGTAAGATATTAATTTTTGCATTGCAAAGATAAAAACTGCTTGTCAAAACAACAGAGGTAGAATGGAATTTTACTGTCTTGGGGGCCAGAAAATAGGATGAACTGTTCAAAAGTCCACTGACTTCAGCAAGGCCAGGAAATTCTACTGGGGTGGGTGGGTGATGGTTGCAAATATTTTATCGTGATTGCAAATACTAGTGTGAAGCTTATTTTAATTTCATCTTTCAAAACTTATTTATGCCATACACATGAAATAACATCAGAATTATGGACCTCCAATCCTTCTACGACCCCGTTTTCCTCCCCACTGTGCCAAAACCAGAACAATATCAGAGCTCTCTGCTCCTTCCTCGAATGGAGACCCATCCACTACCTTACCATACCTGAGCAAGCCTGTCCTGATTCTGAACAACTTCTCCGTCAACTCCATTCACTTTCTCCAAATAATTAACTGCGTGAGTCCTAGTTATGACTGCATTTTTGTTTTTGCAGGACCAAGTGGATCATTCATTTTTCCAGTCCTACATGGGGCCCCTCCCTTATCTCATTTTTCCTGTATGTTGATGACTGCTCCAGCCATGATCTGGGAAATTTAATGGACCTTGTTTTTGAATTCCACCCTTCTCTCACCTTCACCAGGTTCATCTCTGAGAAAAATCAAGGGAAGGAAGAATCAGAGATGAATCCAGTTTCTGGATTCAGCCTGTCAATTAATATTTGCCACAACTACATTGACTACATTTTTTGCACTGCTTTCTACATAGAACATAGAACAGTACAGCACGGTACAGGCCCTTTAGCCCTTAATGTTGTACTGAGCTTTGTCCGAAACCAAGATCAAGCTATCCCACTCCCAAGAGTTCTGGTGTGCTCCATGTGCCTATCCAATAGCTGTTTGCAAGTTCCTGAAGTGTCCAACTCCACTATCACAGCAGGCAGTCCCATTCCACACCCCAACCCCTGAGTAAAGAACTTAGCTCGGGCATCCCTCCTATATCTCCCACCAAGAACCTTTTATAGTTATGCCCCCTCATAACAGTTACATCCACTCAAGGAAATAGCCTCTAAATGTCCACTCTATCTATCCCCCTCATCATCTTATAAACCTCTTAAGTCGCCTCCCATCCTCCTCTGCTTTAAAGAGAAAAGCCTCACCTCCCTCAACCTTTCCTCATAAGACCTACCCTCCAAACCAGATAGCATCCTGTAGTCTCTCCAATGCTTCCACATCCTCATAGTGAGGTGACCAGAACTGCACACAATTTTCCAAATGCAGTCTCACCAAGGTCCTGTACAGTTGTAGCATAACCCCACGATTCTTAAATTCTAACCCCTGTTAATAAACGCTAACACACTATAGGCCTTCTTCACGGCTCTATCCACTTGAGTGGCAACTTTCAGAGATCTACGGATATGAACCCCAAGATCTCTGTTCTTCCACATTCCTCAGAATCCTGCCGTTGACCCTGTAATCTGCATTCAAATTTACCCCACCAAATTGAATCACCTCACACTTCTCAGGATTAAACTCCATCTGCCATTCTTCGGCCCAGCTCTGCATCCTATCAATGTCTCTTTGCAGCCTATAACAGCCCTCCACCTCATCCACTACTCCACCAATCTTGGTGTCATCAGCAAATTTACTGACCCACCCTCAGCCCACTCCTCAAAGTCATTAATAAAGATCACAAATAGCAGAGGAGCCAACACTGATCCCTGTGGTACACTGCTGGTAATTGGCCTCCAGTCTGAAAATTTTCCAATTTCCTGTAAGGACTCATTCCATTCTCCCAGTTTCTTTGACTCCGTTACATCTGTTCTGCTGATGCAACCTTCCACATCAGTGCTTCTGACATAAATCAGGATTGCCATCCAGAGTGGTTGATCGACCACTTCACTGTGCCCAGTCAACTTCACACATTTTTTTTGTTCTCACCCCTTTCCCTCCTTCCAGAGCAGTAATTAATAGGGTCACCTTGCCCTTGCCTTCCTCCGGATCGTTCTCATTTTTTTTGCTAGCTCCAGCTTAATACTACCACAAAGTACATCTTCCCCTGCCCTCCCCTTTCAGTATTCCAGTCACCACTAACACATGTCCAGCACTTTTGTGTATTCACAGGAGATGCTACACCTGTACTTTGACCTTTTCCTTTCTCCACATCCAAGACCCCAGCCATTCTTACCAGGTGAAACAATGATATTACTTTTACTCTGAGAGAGGAGGGCAGGGGAAGATGTACTTGGTGGTGGTATCAAGCTGGCAAAAAAAAATGATCCAGTGGAAGGCATGGGCAGGGTGATCCTATTAATCAGTGTTCTACCAACACTGTTTGCTGCTCAGTAGAGAGGGCCAAACTGGGTGATGACTTTGCAGAAACATGACCGTGAGTATCCTGTCAATTGTCATTTCAATTCACCACCTTGCTCCCACCTTTCTGTCCATAGCATGCTGTGATGTTCCAATGAAGACTGATACAGGTTAAGGAACAACACCTGATCTCCACACAATATAGCACTCAACACACAACTTGGATAATAGCCTGTGACTCCTTTTTTTTGCTGAATTGTTTTTGATTATGTTGCAATTGGATGACTGCTATATCATTCATCCCTCACTTGGACACAGCTTTTGTTTCTTTATTCTACACATTATCACTCTCGCTATTGCATCAAAATCTTTTGTTTATTTCTCCTCGCCACCCTTTCCTTTTGTTCCTCCCTTAAAAATCTTAATTCCGACGATAAGTCATTGATCTGAAGCAGTCTCTCCACACACTGCCAGTCTTGCTGAGCATTCTAGCATTTGTCTTTTTAACATTGCACCAGAGCCACTTTCACTTCGAACCTCCATTCAAAAGAATCAGTTTTATTTGTTATGTTGGAAATACTCCAGTCAGCTTTTTGTGCAACGTTTAAACACTGAAGGAGTTAGAAAACCATTGGTGCATGGATTATTACAATTTGCTGGGCGGAGAAGTGCTGAGAAATGAGATTGCAGCTAATGGATCCATTTGAGAGTTGGAACCAGCACCGTCACCTTTGGCCAAATGGTTGACCTGTGTTTCACTTTGAAACATCTACATGAACATACTTTGATAACTGCCAGTTAAACTACTCTACAACTCAATGGTAACTCAAAAGATAAAGGTTTTCAGTCTCTCTGAAAGATAAAAAGGTTTAGTTATACACTGGATTGTAATGGAATTAATGAACTTGGTACAATGATATTTTAAAGATTACCAGATCTTAAAAAAAACACTATTGACAAATTGTAATCACCAACATGCAATACATGTTGTTACAGGAACACCGTTTTACCCACATATACTCCAATTGAGTATTCTGCCAGGTTGGAAGAATCATTTCCGAATGGTGTGGTGTTGTGAATTAGTTTATTTATGTGTATTGTGTAAAGCTTTTCACATTACTGGCATTCTTAAGTAAACTAATTCAGAACATCCGCTGACCATAGGTTCATGCAGAGTTATGCCCAGTGGTTTTGAAATTCATTTGGGTTTCCTTTCTCATTTTTTTGAAATTGTTTCTGAATTCTGAATTTATAATTAAGCTAAGCTTGTTTAAAAATGAATCAGAGTTGAGTGTTGTGCTGACATTGACTGGAAGAGGGTCTTTTTTTTTGTTGTGGTGCCAGATACTTATTTTCCATTTCAGTCTTGACCTTTTGTAAAGCCTGTATCTGTCAAAGTATCAGAAAGGCTTTTCCAGAACTTTCAGTGTTTCTGGAAAGGACTCTGAAATGTTTCCCTCTCCTTCTCTAACCCCAATCTTTTCCTGCCCCCTCCTTGCACTACCAATTTGAGGCGTTATGATTACAGAATACACAAGTGCAAGATATACATCATGCAACCTGAAGAGGAAGATGCACTATGATCTGATTTTTGCCTGGCAGCATTTATTACGACCTATTGGCAATTTCTTCTAGCTGTTGCTATCAATGGTATCTTTATTACATTCTGTGACTTGCTCTATGACAAAGTTTTGAAATAAGAACATCCTAAGTGTGGTGGAAGATTTACTCAGACACAGATTAGCTTCCCATCTATCAGGACTGCTGAATGAGAACACATCAATAAATATTTTCTTGCTACTCAAGTGCTCTCCATTAAGAGACTTTGACTGTAACATTGTTGAAGATTAATTTCACTGAATCTAGATTGAAAAAATACAGCTGTAAGAACATTTTAAACCAGTGCTAGATTTCTAATTGTGCATATTTGAGAAGTGTATTGTTTTTAGAAATTTTAGTTAAGTGCCATGAACTTTGGGCACAAAATAAATGTCTCCTTTCAATTGTACAGATAGTAACTATGGAACCATCACGTTCCGACTGGGAGAGGAAGGGGATGTAGAGATAGGGGGAGTTGATGAGAAACAGGACATCCTCTCCTTCCCGTCAGACATTGTTGCAGAGCAGCTGACATACATGGATGCTGTGAGTAAACGTGGACTTGGGGCCATTCTGTAGGGACCAGTTGCCCACTATGCTGCGTGTGATGTTTTGGATGGCAGTCAGTGATCCAATTTCTCTTCACATAATTAGCAGTCACTATAACTGAGTTCACACACAATGCAGTGTCTAAGACACCAGAGCATGTTTGACATGTGACCTCAGTAACAAGATTGGAATATCTTTCAATGAAAACTTCAACTTTGTTTCTCTGAAGGTGAAAGTCATGTGAAACAAGTAGCCTTGGGGGTGACTGAAAACCCCTTTATTATTAACATCTCCTGTTAAACTTCTCTGCATTGTGTAATGGTATTGCAGGATTAAAGCTGCAATGTTCACAGCTGACATAACAATGGTAACAAATATGAGCAGACCAGTGTAGTTTCCTTTTTAGTTTTCAGATAAACACTGATACAAGTCAGGCTTGCATGGAAAAAGCTTGGCAAATTTTTCATGGTGTATAGCAGTCAAAGTGCAACCAGTCCGCTTGAGTAACCTAGAGAGTTACAGCATGGAAACAGGCCCTTCAGCCCAATTTGTCCATGCCACTCAGCTTTTAACCATTAAGCTAGTCCCAATTGCCCATGTTTGGCCCATATCCCACTCGACCAGTCTTACCCATGTAACTACCTCTGGCAACTCGTTCCAGATGCCCACCACACTTTGGGGGAGGGGGAGGGAAATTGCCCCTTTAGACCCATTTGTATCTCTCCCTTCTCACCTTGAACCTATGCCCTCTAGTTTTAGACTTCCCAACTTTGGGAAAAGATGTTGACTATCTACCTGATCTGTGCCCCCCTGTTTTATAGACCGCTAAGATCTCCCTTAGCCTCCTCTGCTCCAGGTAAACAAAGTCCCAGCCTCTCCTTGTAATTCAAACCATAATGTCCCAGTACCACCCCAGTCAATCTTTTCTACACTTTTTTCCTAGTTTAATAATATCCTTTCTATAATAATAGGGTGACCAGAATGGTACATAGTATTCCAAGTATGGCCTTACCAATGTCATGTACACGTCCCAACTGCTGTATTCAATGTTCTCATTTATGATGAGACCAATTTAACATATGCTAATGGAGGGTGCAAATAGGCTGTAAAATGAGTCTTTTGCCCAATCCCATCTTGACAAGTTACGTTAAAATTGCAACCTATGGTTGTCTCAAAATAAAATGTTTTAGAAATCTGTTTAATTGAAATGCCTAGTCTATGCAGGACATCTTACTTTTTTAGAATATTGGGAGAGGGCAGCTGTTTAACAGTAAAACATTCTATAAATTGGCTTCCTTTAGTCCAGATCAGCTATTCTCCTCTCCAAACATCACTGGATCCAGGGAATGAAGTACATGCTGCTTTAGCACCCTGAACCCACTCACCTACTTCAACTACATGCTGCCTCTGGCAATATGATCTGCAGACATGGGAGTTAGCTTCGACAGGCACTTTGATGCCTAACTCTACCTCTCTGCCATTTTTCTTGACCTTTCGCCTTGTCACTTGCATTGTTAGACTGGCAGTTCATTCAGTTGTGCATGAACAAGCCATAAATTTCCCAGCATTGATCATGGAGGAGAATGGAGGCATAGTCCATCTTCAGCTGGCACTAGAAACTGCATGCTTTCCCAGTCACTATCTCTGATTAAAAACAAACTGTCTACAGCATGCAGAAGTGTCACTTTTAACCCCATTGCACAAAGAATTCAGTTCAATTCTAATACTGCCTGCTTTTGGTCATAGTACAACCAATCTTCCACTGAAGCCATTGTTCATGCCTTTCATTTCCATATCCAAAACTCTTCACGAGCTCCTCCAAAACTCTTGACACTGTATCCTATCAGCACAAATTCACTACTTCTTCAACTCTAATATTTTCTGCCTATATTCCATGCTTGCATTTCCTCCCCAAATCTCTTCTGCCTCTTCCTGCTATGGCCTTTCTTAAAACATACATCTTTGACTAAGGTTTTAGTAAACCTTCCTAATATTGCCCCTTGTTTCTGGCTATGTCTTGAATCCCATCTCCATATGATTGAGTAATATAGTTGTAGCTGTTGTGGTTCACTCTCACCTTTTAATTTGAAGATCTCATTAAGTGTTACCAAATATTTTAATTGGTGTGTGAGAGGCTCTTGTAAAGTAGATAATCTGGTCAAAAATAATCCGTCACTCGCTTATGGGGTAGAAATTTGTCTCAGGTGGTGGTGCAAATTATGTGGTATTGGATTAGCCACTCATATATACACCATCCAATGTTAGCAGGCAGCTGAACAGATCCTGCATGTTTCACTCCACTAATGCCTATATCTGTGAGAATTATACACTGTCATTGTCTAACCTTTGTATTTTAGTTTTAAATGTACAAAGCAGTGAAGCTGGTTGACCATTACCTGGGCAAGTTTTGTTTGCACTTTAGTGTTCAAAAGGTCTATGGTAGTAAAAACATCTTTAGTATTCATTTTTATTTTTGATCAGTACCTGTTCAAAAAGGTGGTCCCCCATCATTGCCTGGGATACATCTGGTCCCAACGGGACAAAAAGGAAATCAAACATCTAGCACCTACAGTCCAGGCTACCATCACTCAATTCAATCTCGTCACTAAGTGTGTCATTGGTACCATATTAAAGGACCTCCAGTCGAAACCACAGCAGAGGGCTAAAATAATTGACAAGTGGATTCACATTGCTCAGGTATGACATTGTCTATCGATCTCTATGCAAAAGGCAAAATCCCACAGGGATGTGGAAGGCCGCATGCAAGCAATTTGGGTTGGGTGTTAACAAGTACAGAAAACCTCATGGATAGTGGGTGAGGGAGGAGCAGTGAGGTAGGTTTTTGACAAAGAAAAGTTGATTGCTTCTGTAGAATGTTGAATTATGGCAATCATAATTCCCACAGTGAGTTTGGAAGGTGAAATCAGTATAATTTGCTTTTGTAAACAAAACCCAGTATGTGCTGAACATTGTATCCTTTGGCTGCAAATAACAGAGTAAGCTGAGTAAGCAGCCCCTTCTTAATTTGCAGTACCTATTACAGAAGTTGTTTGCCAGCTCCTGTGCATTAGAGATCCTGTAGTCATATCACAATCTGGCATCATTTAATTATATGAAATGTATGGCGGCCATGTGACTGCCCTGCGTTTTTAAAGATCTAAAGCCACTGTTGGTTGAGCTCTGGGTCAAGACCTCTGCACAGTTTTCAACCTAGGCTTTATTTTTCCTCAACGAAATCAAATAGTTAATAAAGCTGCAGGATGTCTAAAGAGGAAGAGGTTGGTGTTATGTACCTAACAGGTCATGCCTCTGCTAATGCTTGTATTTGAATATTAACAAGTCACGTGAAGAAACAATGCAAACTGATTTCAGGTTATTAATTGCATTTCCGCAATGAAGTTGAGTATTACAGTTTGTACTTTGCATCCCTTCCCCTTCTGGCTGTAATTAATGTTTATATTTTATTCTTCCTTTCCATCAATTCTTGCTGGTGAATGACCCCATGCCCAAGTGACTTCCCTCCAGCATCTTCCAAATTGGCTGTTCATCACACGCAGAGGCAGGGGATGGGGGGATTAAAAGAGATTGGGAGCAGGTCCTCTTTTAGGTCAGCAATAGAGGCAGACTGGGTCTAAAATTATCAGTGCCAGTTTGGTATTCTGTTTTCCTGCTCATTTTGGGGAAGGTGGGTTTGAGGCTCAGCAAGGGTGCCCACCTTGGTTGCGCTCTTTAAGATCATTGACAGGAGGTTAAATGAGATTTTCCACTCGGTCTCCAGTTTCACAACATGACAGGTACAGTTCAATTGGCTGCAGCCTGGCAGACACCCAGTGGCAGTCTCGCATGTATACTCCAGGTAGGCAGACAGGTCCTCCCTGCCTAACTGGGTACCAGCACAACCAAAGGCCACCCTGTAGAGGCAGTCCCATCCTGTTGGTGGCCTTTGCTGCTTTATCTATAATGAAATCAGATTTTTTGTTTTTTTTTCCATTTTGAAACACCTTCTATTACTTATCCTTGGCAACAGCTGGCTGTTCCCCTCGAGCTGGAAGGCTGATGCCCCTCTAGGTTTGAAAGCCTGCCTGGGATCCCTGTCTCCATGCCTTTTTCAAGTGGGTACTTCCATAAAAATCACACATTTTCACAAACCCTCACCCAGCCTCTCAACCAGGTGGTTTTGGAACCTGGCAACAGTCCCAGATCCTGTTTCCTGCCCTCGGGAGCAGGAATTATGACTGATTTAATTTCTCCCGCTTCCTTTTGTAGAGTCAAGTGTATGGTGGGCACTGCTGCTGCTATCCTAGTTGAGATCAGCTAACTTGGATATCAACAGTTTTATTTTAGTCAAAATTAGTCAATAAAAATGTACTCAATTTTCTGATTTATACGTTTTTTTAAAAAGATTATCTTGTGCTGCCTGTACTACCCTTTTTACTCTTTGTTAGAAATTACAATATTTGTCACCAATTCATCAGCCTAAGAAAATGGGCAGAGGCTTCCCCTCTCTTCTTCTCTTCCCTCCCCTCTTCCCCTCCCCCTCTCATACCCTCTTCCCCTCTCCCCTCCCCGCTTCCCCACTCCCCCTTCCCCTCTCCTCTTCCCCCCTTCCCCCTCTTCCTCTGAAACACACCATCTGACCACAGCTGAAGAGAGTGTGGTAGAGGAAAAATAAGGGAGTAACGAGCGTGAAATGTGACAATGTTTTTCTGTAATTTGTTTTTGCTGCTGTTATTTTCACAGCCGATCTTCTGTTCTTGTCAGCAAATGGGAGCTGCTGTTACTTACACAGAACTCCTTTGTTTTCCAACAGGAATGTAGGATCTTGAAGAATTTTTCATCTCTGTATGCGATTGTGTCTGCAATGCAGTCAACTCAAATATTCAAGTTGAAGAAGACTTGGGCATTCATATCAAAGTAAGTTCCTTTTCCACAGTAGCTGTGAAATATTTCTGATAAACATACAGTACTGGATAGCAAGTTCTACGTGTGTCAGTAAGACTACCAGAGGTACTTGCTGTGCACTCCTAATAATTAGCTAATTGTCAGAATTGATCTTCCTTTGGCTAGTGCCAGGGACCTGGGTTCAATTTAGGCCTTGAGTGACTGTGGCGTTTGCACATTCTGTGGCTGCGTGGTTTTTCTCCTTGGTGTCCGGTGCGACTAGCAGGATAAATCCATGGAGTTAGGACCTAGATTAGATTGTTATTGGTGCAGGTTGGATGGGCTGAATGGCCTCCTTCTGCACTGTAGGAATTCCGATTCTTAATAAAGCTGTTCAGCTTGAACTTTAAATTATTGTGCTCCCAAACTGATCTGCTCTTAGATAAAACCTGCCACAATTCGCCTAGAATGATGCTGTGCCAGCCATATAAGACGGTGGATAAAAGCAAATTCCTGTGGATGCTGGAATCTGAAAAGAGCTGAACATTCAAAGGGTCATCTGGACTCAAAACGTCAGCTCTTTTCTCCCCTTACAGATGCTGCCAGACCTGCTGAGATTTTCCAGCATTTTTCTCTTTATTGATTTCATTTAGGATGCTGGAAGTACAGAAAAGTCAGTCTTTTATCTCCTGAGGAAGTGCAATAAACCCTTGAGAGCATACACATGTAATTTTTATCTCTGTGCTGCAGACAATTTAATCCTGTTTGCATTTTTGAGTTTCTTGGCAGTTTCTCTTGCTGCCAATAATATTTGCCAAAGGATAGCTAATCCGATTCATTAACATTAAATTCTGTAAAACTCCCAAAATGCTCATCATCCTCCATTGTATTTGTTACCTGTTTGTAGATGTTGGAGTCCTTGGCAGCCATTAGTTAATCTCCTTCTATTCCCTCATGAGTAATTTGTCTCATTCTCTTGACTAGGCACAGTACATCAATGTTTCATGAGCTTTCAGATATATCCTTCAATGAAAATAATTCTGTGACAAGTAGAGACCTGCTAATGAAGGTAAGATGTTGCATGTGGCTCAATGGATCTATTTTAGTGAGCTGTTCAATGTTTTAAAGTAAGTAATAAATAGTATCTATAATGAGTTAAACTAGTGGCTGACTGCATGTGAATGTTGTCAACCAATGAAGCAATAAGTGTACTAGGTGGTCTGGCTTGGCTTAAGCATTCAAAGCCTGTCGGATGCTAACTTTTTTAATAAACATTTAATGTGGGTATGCTGCCAAGAATACAACCTAAGTATATCTTAGAAATTTGAACTTGAAGGATAAAGTGAGACTTGTGCCAATGGATTTTTGCTTTGTGCACTGAGGGCATGTAATTAAAACCCAAAGTGGAAGAGTTACAGATTCGATTGGTTCCCTTAAGTATTTATTTGTTAAATTTTTACCTGTTTTTCTTGTTTGTCCTCTATAATAAGGATTAGTTGTTGCATGAGAACTGGGGCAAATTTGTAATCCGATTGCTTTATTTGTTATATTTCAAATTATAGTGACCTAATTTCATATAGTTTGTATCAAAACAGACACCAATCACAGCATCTGGAAACATTGTGCTTTTATTTTGTTTTAAGAGAGCCACGTACTCCAGGAATACTGAATTACTGAAATATTAACACATAGAAATTTACAGTGATGAAGGGGCCACTCGTCCCATTGTGTCCATACTGGCTGATTTGTAGCCATCAGTCTAATCCCACTTTCCAGCTCTTGATCTGTAATTTTGATAGGTGTACATGCAAGTAGTTAGAGGATCGCTTGTCAATACCAGTGAGTTCCCAAACCCTGCCACTATTATTAGAACCATAGGAATATCCACCCCCACTATTCCACACCCTTGTGGTTTCGAGTGAGTCCTGCTCTTTTATCTGCACTAGTTCTTAATGTATTCTGAAAAAGTCTTTGGGTTTCTTTGATTTACTTACCAATATCTTGATGCCCTCTCTTTACTTTCCTAATTTCTTTTTAAGGTCACCTGTACACTTTTTTTTTACTCCTCCTAGATTCTTCATAGCACTGAGCCTTTGGTATCTGTCAAGAGCTTCCTTTTCTTTCTTTCTCCTAAGCCTCTTGACAGCCAGTGGCTCTGGATTTGTTAGTCCAGTTTTTTTGAGGGACATATTTGACCTAAACTCTTGTTATCTCTTCCTTGCCTGCCTCCCATTGAGAGCTAAGACCAGTTGAATAACAACTCCTTTTCTCTGATGTGCTTATCAAGAATATTGGATGATTGTTAATGATTTTGCCAGGATATTTTTGAAAGTTCTAGTGGACAGCCAAGTATAGCAGAGTCCTCCACCAGAAAAAAACAAGCCCAACTAGGAATGCACACTCACCATGTTTTGGATAGGGCTTGCAACACCTAACTCTCGGTATCTGAGAAGGACCAAAATGCATTCGGTCAAATTGAGGGGTTTGACAGGATTGCCTGTTTTAATATGTGTTTGACATGATTTTGCAATGCCATGCTGTGGTTGTACAAAGTTGATGTGACTATTTATTGGCTTGCTAGATTTTGGCAGTGTGACAATAATTCAGTTCATCTGAATGGATTTTGCCTTTTCTAAAAGAACATGATTCAGCTCAAGCACATGTTGTTGCACTTCTAGGAATTGCAGCTACATTCTTCTCCTTCTGCCCTTTTCACCACCGTGCCTGTTTTTAGTGCTTGGCTCCGTGAGGAGCATTTTTATTTCCCCACTCTCAGGCACTCCCTTTCAAACATGTCTTCTTTGATTTGAATTAGTGTCCAATAGGATGGGCGGCAGTAAATCTATGCTAATATTGTAACAATCAACACTGATACTTGTGTTTTGAAGAAAATGGTGATCTCATAAAGCATTTGTCCATCTCTGGGGGACTGTACCCCCCAAATTAGATACAGATTTTATCTTGAAGTGCTTCCAAAGTTGTTTTTTACTTGATTAAGCTGATTGGCCTAGTAAATGACATGCAGGAGGCCTAAACCTGATTTTGCTTCTCCCTGTATATTTTCCTGCATATTTTCAGTTGAATAATTGGGCTGAATGGTCAACATATTAGTCAAGAAGAAGGTACAATCCCAAAATTCGTAACTTGTGGGTTGCAGGAAGTGTTCAGTTTGTCTCGTGCTGTTTTAAAAAATATTAAGGCACTCCAATGTCATCTGTACATACAATAGTACATCCTGGCATATTTATCATCACTTGGGTATCAGGAAGCCATTGTTTCTCGCTCCTGCCGTAAGCTCCCTCCTTTGCTCAGACTGAACTGGACAGTGGAAAAACTTTGGCTTTCTGTTTTATCTAGACCTATATCCTACATGAACTCCATCACCAAGACCACTTGTTTCTTTGCAGCATCTTGTGTCCCACATCAACTTAGTCCCAGTGTCCTTGCAATTTTTAATCTTTACATTTGATTGGATACTTCCAACACCCCACTTCTGACTAGCCTTAAGTCCAACTTTGTACCTCATCCTTGACTTGTTTCTCCCTGCTTCTCTCTAACTTGAGGAATGTTCTGAAAAGCTTTATTTTGAATCAAAATTTCAGCGAACTCTCCTAATGTTTGTGCTCATGGTTTGTGCTCATAGATTAATATGCTTAATTTCTCCAACTGATAAAGTGATTAGTTACATTATAAATTTCGAGGTGCCAAATTACCCCACATGCTTCATTGTGTACAGAGCAGAAAATAATCAAGCATGGGTTGTTGCTTAATTCCTAATCAATTTTGGAGGTAGTCAAAGCATTTGTCTTCTGAATTCGAAGAGGACTGTGTAATATTTTTGTTAGGACTAATCTGTCAGGCACCCTGATCCATAAGCACATTTGAAAAGGAGCAGCAGTAGGTCATTTGGCCTCTTGAACCTGAGCTGCCATTCAATAAAATCATGGTTCATGTTTTTATGGGCTCAGCTCCACCTCCCCATAATCCTTAATTCCTTTACTGTTCAAAAATCTATCTATCTATGCTTGCCTTAAAGACAAACATTCAACAAGGTAGCCCCAACTGCTTCACTGGGCAGGGAATGCCACAGATTCATAACTGTCTGCTGGGGAATTCCCCCACCCCCCAGCCCCACCCAGAAACCCTAGGTAAAAATTTCAAACTGCAATTACCCTGCAATGGGAGCCATCCAAAAGTACAATATAAATAGCAAACTTTGGTTCCAACTGTCTTATAATCGTTTCCCAGAAGAAGTCAGAATTAAAACCACTTCTAACTTCTGGATAACTATAAAGTACAATATTCACTCTGAGCCCCACCATTGACAACCCAACCCCCATCCTGCTGCTCCCCAATTCTACCCACTTGTCTTACAAACTTACCTTCTCCATGTCTTTCCCAATGTGGCTGGACCTTTTAAACTTGCCTGCTTTATGACAACTAGAGCTGTAAAAGAAGGTGTGGTTTTCCTTTCTCTCCAACTCTCTGCCTGTGGCACCTGCAAATATAAGAAATGAGTTCAAATCCGACCACAGAAACTAGGGATTTAAATTCAAATCAATAGGCATGAAACTATCAGATTGTTGTAAAAACCCATCTTATTCACAAATGTCCTTGAGGGTAGAAAATTGGTTATCCTTATCTTGTCTGCCCTACATGTGACTCCAGATCCACAGCAATATAGTTAACTCAACTGCCCTCTGAAATGGCCTAGCAGCTGTCAAGAGAATGGCTTGCCACCACCTCGAGGGCAATCAGAAACAGACCTTTCTAACAAAATCACAAACAGAATTTGCGATTCAAATGCCCTCAATTACATCACGCCGCAAAATAAGAGCAATTAATTCTGCCGTCGACAGGCGATCCAGTCTCGAGTGCATCACCCAGAAAGTGTTCTCATTTGTGTTCTAATCTGAGACTGGCATTAATGATCAGCTTTTGTGTTCATTTGGTTCTCAATATGGGATAAATTGCAGTTTCACTTCAAAATATCACAGGTTGAAATTGGAATTTGCCCAACATGTTAGCACAAGCCTTCAGATTTGCTATGTAATTTATAAAAACACGAGGCTTTGGGGTTAAGATCTCACTTGGTGTCACATTGGCCAGAGTTCATAATTGATTTTTTTCCTAAATCTTCAGGAAGAAACTTTAAAGTTTGCAAACCTTGACAGCCGTGTGAAAGATAACCAAAAGCGGGGTCAGAAATGGCTACAGATGCAGAAACAAATGGTGTGTCATCTAGTCATTCCAAGACTTAACAGTTCTCAGATTGAATTCAAATAGTGATTCATCTTTACGTAATTCTTTGCTCTAAATGAGGCTATTAACCATTTCTCCTTTCTATTTCCAATGAGGACGCCACTGTTGCTGTTTGACTGGTTGCATTTTAAAAGCTATAATTATTGGGACGGTGCTGATGTTTATAAATATAATCATGTATTGACAACCAATGTATCATTTGAGATCTAAATTGTTCCACATTTAAGATGATCCAAAGCTAGTATGGGCAGAATCTTCGTCATGGTCTAAAGGGTAAAGGCAGTATTCTGACTCAATCACTGCTGAGTATACTGATGTTCACAAGGGTAGAAATTGGGGCTCCCATTTGGTCACCTATTTTAGGATAAGGAAGAAAGAACTAAATTCCGTACAGAAATAGGTAATTAGTGTCAGCTCAAGTCTGTTAGGCTGAATGGATTAGTTCTGGGGATGGATGTATAATCCTGTGAAAGATTTTGCAGGTCAATGCACTGGATTGGAAGAATGAGATGGAATCTCAGTGAAATGCAAGGTTGAGGATTTGGCAGGAAATCTATACACGGAAGAGCTGTGGACACTTGGTTGAAGATCAATAGATTTTGAACTCAGGAAATCAAGGGAGATAAGAATCAAGCCAAAAAGTGGAGTTGAAGACAGTCACTTATTAACTTATTGAATGGTGGGAGCTGTAGGGTCTACTCTAGTTGTTACTTGTGTTCTTTCTGCTATAAAATAACACAACTAGTTGGCACTGCTGATAGCTGACCATTAGCTCCTTCTGGAAAGCTGCATATCTGATCATTATTTAAGGACTGTAGTGCCTTTTGATAGAATAAGATACCAAAGGTTATCCTCGAGATCACCATATGAAGAGAAGTTCCAGCCATGAATTTCTGGTAACAAAGGAGAAAAAGAAAATAAAGTGATGGAGGATAATATAATGTTTTGCCTGCACTTACAATTAAGTGATAATTTGGGGTTAATATTGGCAAATGTTGTATTTGACCAACGCTGTTTACATTTTTATTATTGTTTTGTACATAATTACTTATCACTTAAATATTCACCATTAGCAAGAATGGGTAATCTATTTATAACCCCTGATATGTGAGAGAATTCCCAACCTTCAAGTGATTGATATTGATCAACTCAACATGGGAGATCCAGCTCTAGCTTTCCATCCCATGGTATGATCTGTAATGAAATAGACTCAAGTGTTCAGCTTGCAAACTGATTTAGTTACATACAAAAGGGAGCGGTTTTAAGTATGGATAGTATGTTTAGGAAATGTGACATGCATTTAAAATGGATTAAACAATTTTGCTCCTCTTTTATAGGGTGTGATGCAGGGAACTGTGCCCTACCTGGGGACTTTCTTAACTGATCTAATTATGTTGGACACTGCTCTTCCAGATTATATTGATGTAAGTCTCTTTACATAAGAACATAAGAAATAGGAGCAGGAGTAGGCCATCTAGCCCCTCGAGCCTGCCCCGCCATTCAATAAGATCATGGCTGATCTGAAGTGGATCAGTTCCACTTTCCCGCTCTCTTCCCATAACCCTTAATTCCCTTGTCTGTCAAAAACCTATCTTCCCGTGTCTTAAATATATTTAGCGAGGTAGCCTCCACCACTTCAACGGGCAGAGAATTCCAGAGATTCACCACCCTTTGAGTGAAGAAGTTCCTCCTCAACTCTGATCTAAACTGCTCCCCCCCACTTATCTTGAGGCTGTGCCCTCTAGTCCTGCTATCCTTTCTAAGCGGGAAGAATCTCTCTATCTCTACCCTATCCATCCCCTTCATTATCTTATACGTCTCTGGAAGATCCCCCTTCATCCTTCTAAACTCCAACGAGTACAGACCCAGTGTATTTAGTCTCTCTTCATAGTCCAACCCCTTCATCTCCGGTATCAGCCTAGTGAACCTCCTCTGCACTCTCTCCAAGGCCAAAATATCCTTGCGCAAATGCGGCGACCAAAACTGCACACTGTACTCCAGCTGCGGCCTCACCAGTGCCCTGTACAGTTGCAGCAAGACCTCCCTGCTTTTATATTCTATCCCCCTCGCTATAAAGGCCAGCATTCCATTTGCCTCTTTGATCACCTGCTGCACCTGCAGACTGGGTTTTTGTGACTCATGCACAAGGACCCCCAGGTCCCTCTGCACCATAGCATGCTGCAGCTTTTCACCCTTTAAATAGTAATCCCTCCTACTATTATTTCTGCCAAAGTGGATAACCTCACACTTGCTGACATTGTACTCCATCTGCCAGGTCCTTGCCCACTCACTCAGCCTATCCAGATCCCTCTGCAGCCTTTCCACACCCTCCGCGCAATTTGCTTTTCCACTTATCTTCATGTCATCAGCAAATTTCGTCACCCTACACTCAGCCCCCTCCTCCAGATCATCTATATAAATGGTAAATAGCTGAGGCCCCAGCACCGATCCCTGCGGCACTGCACTAGTCACCAACCGCCAATCAGAATAGCACCCATTGATACCAACTCTCTGCCTCCTATTAGACAACCAATCCTCTATCCACGCTAACATCTTACCCCCAACTCCATGCACCCTAACCTTCTGAAGCAACTTTTTGTGAGGCACCTTATCAAACGCCTTTTGAAACACCACATCCACTGGTTACCCTCTGTCTACCTCACTAGTCACTTCCTCATAGAAATCCAATAAATTCGTCAAACGTGACTTTCCCTTAACGAATCCATGCTGCGTCTGCTCTATCAAACCACTCCTTTCCAGGTGCCTTGCTATTTCTTCTTTGATGACGGATTGAAGCATTTTTCCAATTACAGACGTTAAACTAACCGGCCTATAATTCCCTGCCTTTTGTCTGCTACCTTTTTTAAATAGCGGCGTAACATTTGCCGTTTTCCAATCTTCCAGCACTTCCCCGGAATCCAGCAAATTTTGGTAAATAATCACTAAGGCACCCACTATCACCTCTGCCATTTCCTTCAGAACTTTGGGATGCATTCCATCCAGTCCTGGGGACTTGTCCACCATCAGTCCCGTTAGTCTATCAAGCACTATCTCTCTAGTGACAGTAATCGCATTCAGGCCTTAACTCCTACCGTCCTTCTATCTTTAATATCCGGCAAACTATTCGCGTCCTCCTCCGTGAAGACCGAGGCAAAAAACTTATTTAAGGCCTCAGCCATTTCCTCATCTCCCACCACTAAGTCCCCCCTCTCATCCTCTAAGGGTCGAACATTCACTCTAGCCAGCCTCCTTTACAACATGTTGAGATTTTTTCTTTGCTATGATTACAGTTGTAGTGCAAGTTGCTTGGAGATGGGAATCAAAATGACAATGAAAGAATTAGTGAGACGAATGAATGAAGCACATTAAAGACAGTACATGCACGGCTTTGATTTGATGCTTTGTACTATGGATCAATCACTTGGCGATTTGCATGCAGCTTATTCACAAAGCAGCCAGTTGTGTGTAGCCCGATTTATTTTGTAGCCTAAAAATGTTATATAAATTGCACACCTTTTATTTGCGCAGGTAAGATTCTGTTAATTGGACATTGTTTTCCATTGCATTCTAAACTTTAAGTTTATTAATGTCACAAATAGGCTTACGATAATACGGCAATAAAGTTACTGTGAAAATACCCCAATCGCCACACTCTGGCACCTGTTCGGTTCCACTGAGGGAGAATTTAACCTGACCCAAGCAGCTAACCAGCATGTCTTTCAGACTCTGGGAGAAAACCAGAGCACCTGGAGGAGACCCATGCAGAGAGGGGGAGAACATGCAAACTCCCCACAGTGACCCAAGCCGGGAATTAAACCCAGGTCCCTGGTGCTATGAGACAGCAGCGCTTGCCACTATCTCCCCTAGCTTGCCTACTTGTATAATAAACTTGGTGTTTACAAATTTGACTGTAGTAGAGGATTCTGTATAATTTTGCAAAATAATGACCTGTCAGTGCAATGCATTTATTTGTGTTGTACACAGCTACATTTTAATTTGGAGCCAGGTTTACAGGACTTGGATTTCACTCCTAAGTATCCTTTCAAGTTCACAATCTTGTAGTGTGATCTGACTGTTCGACAAGTCAAATTAATTTTTGCTGTTCTTGTTTGTCTCATATAGAATGGTTTGATCAACTTTGAGAAGAGACGGAAGGTTAGTATAAATTATTGCACCAAGCAAAACTTCGACAGTTGTATTTGGGGGGGATGGGGAGCATGCCTCTGTTATTGGGTTTGGAAGCAGAAATCCAAAACTCCAGGTCTGAAACATAAAAGTCACTAAAAATTGGATGAAGGAGGAACTTGACATGGTTGTCTTTCCGAGAAAGCGAAATGCATGGAAAAGGAATAAGAGAATGTTTGCAGTCTGATGAAGACAGGAGAGGCATAAATGCCAGCGCACAACCAGTTGGGCCAAATAGCCTATGTCTGTGCTGTTAATTTGAGTAAGAAGTCTCACAACACCAGGTTAAAGTCCAACCAGTTTATTTGACAGTAAACCCACAAGTTTTTGGGGTTTGCCCCTTCGTCAGGTGAGTACATAGAACATAGAACATTACAGCGCAGAACAGGCCCTTCGGCCCACGATGTTGCGCCGACCAGCTTTTTAAAAAAAAACACTAACCCACTAATCTAAACCAATCCCATTTCATCCATAAACCTATCCACAGATCTCTTAAACGCCCCCAAACTAGGCGCATTTACAACTGCAGCTGGCAGGGCATTCCAGTCCCTCACCACCCTCTGGGTAAAGAACCTACCCCTGACATCAGTCCTATAACTACCCCCCCTTAATTTAAAGCCGTGCCCCCTCGTGCTAGCTTTCTCCATCCTAGGAAAAAGGCTATCACTATCCACCCTGTCTAAACCTCTAATCATCTTATATGTTTCAATAAGGTCCCCTCTTAGCTGCCTTCTTTCCAGTGAAAACAACCCCAAATCTCTCAGTCTCTCCTCATAGGATCTCCCCTCCATACCAGGCAACATCCTGGTAAACCTCCTCTGCACCCTCTCCAAAGCCTCTACATCCTTCCTGTAATGTGGGGACCAGAACTGCACACAATACTCCAAGTGCGGCCGCACCAGAGTTGTGTACAGTTGCATCATGACGCTGCGACTCCTAAATTCAATCCCCCTACCAATAAACGCCAAGACACCATATGCCTTCTTAACAACCTTATCTACTTGATTCCCAACTTTCAGGGATCTATGTACACATACACCTAGATCCCTCTGCTCCTCCACACTATTCAAAGTCCTCCCGTTAGCCCTATACTCAACACATCTGTTATTCCTACCGAAATGAATTACCTCACACTTCTCCACATTAAACTCCATCCGCCACCTCGCGGCCCAGCTCTGCAACCTTTCTAAGTCACCCTGCAAACTATGACACCCTTCCTCACAATCTACCACACCTCCGACTTTGGTGTCATCAGCAAATTTACTAATCCACCCAACTATACCCTCATCCAGATCATTAATAAAAATTACAATTAGAAAGTACTGGTCTCAAACAGAGCATATAAAAGGCACGCACAGTTTCACTATGCATCAAATCTAGCAAACAAAATGTTTTAAAATAGTTTTGGCACTATTCTAAAATCAATGACTCCGGTAAAGCAGCAGCAATTATAGTAGCTTTAAATCTCAACTTCCAATGTTTCTTTCCATGTTCTTTTTAGGAATTTGAGGTAATAGCACAAATTAAACTGTTACAGTCTGCTTGCAACAATTACAGCATCAATCCAGTCCAGAAGTTTTTAAAATGCTTTCACGGTCAACAATACTTGACTGACAAAGAAAGGTAAGAGGGTATTGCAAGCATGTGCTGATCAAACCGTCAATGATTGTATAATCTTCCACCATTAGTGAGCTTGACAGTTCCCTGTTATAAATAGTTTTGTGATGGGAACCATACAGCACACAAGTTCATTCAGCCCATCTTGTTTGTGCCTGCTCAAAGATTTTTTTAAAAAAATAGCCGCCTGTTCTAATCCCACATTTTAGCAACTGGTCCGTAGCCTAACTAATTTAAAAAGGTACCAGGCTTATAACCTGAAAGTATCTGCCTCTACCAAAGAGAATTCAAACACTCACCATGCTCTAGGTGGAGAAGTCCATCTATCAATCACCTTAAATCTGTGCCCCCTGGTAATTGACCTCTCCGTTAGGGGGAGCTGGGCTTTCCTTGTAGCCTCAATTTTCAAGCTCTGACAACATTCTTGTAAATTTCCTCTACTCCAGAGGAATTATGTTGTTCCTGTAACATGGCAGCCAGGACGGTACATAATTCGAGTTGTGGCCTAACTGGTGTTTTATATGGGTTCCAGCATTACATCCCTGTTTTTGCAATCTATATCTTGTCCAATAACAGAAATATTCCATATGCCTTCTGTATCATAACCATCTGTATTGCCACCTTCAGCGACCCGTGGGATGGACTCCGAGGTATTGCATTTCATCTACCCCTCCCGTTTATTTCCTATTCCCTTGCATCAACTTGCACTTCAAGTTCAATTCCATTTGCCAGTTTGTCCACTCACTCAACCAAATCATTTTGGGTAGATGCACAAACACTGCTATCATATTCATGTCTTTATATCAGTATATAGTAACATGCACCAAACGAATAAGCCAATAGTTATAGGAAAAAATGAGACCCTGATTCAGAAACCATGTTTTGAGTTTCTACTTTGAACACATCTGCTGGTCCAGATGTAAACTGTGCTACTTTCTGAAGTTTCTGCTCAAACATGTTTGTGCACCACTGACTTTTATCGCACACAATTGGCCAGCATTTTGGAAAGTGATTTTTTTGTTTAAATTTATACAAAATATTTGCCTCAAAGTATTCCTTGATGTACTGCTGTTTCATTAATTATCTCAAAAACCCCAAAGTTTAATCAATATCTCATCCTCTTCCTGGGATTTGAAATAATTGAAATGGACTTGTAGAAAGCTTTTATATAGTTGCATTGAATTGCAACAGTTGGCTTCTTAGTAAATGAACAAAAAATGAGCTTAAATATTCTTGCACCTTTTACACCACCTCAGGCTGCAGACAGACCTGCTAAGCCATTACCTGGAATGATTCATTTGAGCTGGGAGTATGGCCATTTTGTGGGTGGGGGAAGCTTTTACTATTTTCCTTTTTGGAATGGATTGGTTGATTTTGGGAAGATTGCACTCGAAACATTGGCAGCACAAACTTTTGCCCTTTTAATGTTTTGTCTGTTCCCATCATTGCCAGTCAACAAGATCTGCTCCTCACTTTGGTATCTGTACTCCTAGCACATGAGTGTTAGTCACTCAGTGAATGATGGACCAACTCCTTGCATTAACAATGAGTAGCTGCCCACCATCAGCTGTGTGCACTCATGGGTCAGTTTAACTCAGTTGGCTAGATGGCTGGTTAGTGATGCAGAGCAACAGCAACAGATCAGGTCCAATTCCGATATTAGCTGAGGTCAGTAATGAAGTCCTTGCCTTCTCAACCTTGCCTGTTGCCCGAGGTGTGGTAATCCTCTGGTTAAATCACCACCAGTCAATACTCTCCATCCAAGGGGAAAGTAGTCTTTGGTCATCTGGGACTATGTCGACTTTACCTTCATGTGAAAATACAGATAAGGCCAGGAACTGCTGGTGATTTTGCAGCCTAATGCTAACTAGTGCACTTACTATTGCTTTATTCTCCTGTACCTCATGTTCAGGTTGGAAGATTTTGTTCCCTTCAGTGTGTCCCACAAAAAGGCTACGATGGTAATGGTGGCTGTCTTCTAAGAATGTCTGACACATGAAGTTAAATTCATTTCCATCTGCATTTCATGCAGTACAAAAGACTGCAGTTCCAGTAGCGAGAACCAGCAGTTAATCATTAATCAAAGTTCAGTGTTCTCCTGCCTGAAAATAATTGCCTTTTGGAAGCAAATTAATCATTTGTGCAATTATTTTGTTTGTACAAATGAGTTTTTCAAAATATTAAGTTAATGAATATTGAATATTAAGCAAAGACATCACTTTTTTTAAATGGACCTTGTGTGAAATATGTTTATCTGCCATCCTGCAGCTATCGTGTGTCCTGTGAGCCAGAGGCAACTCCTGATGTTAGATCCACATCACCAAAACCCAGAAAGCGTATAGCGAAATGCCTCAGCCTGTAAGTATCATAAACAGAGAAGGTATCTCATCTGGTTGCTTTCTTTGTAATAAGCACCAATAGACAGACATGATGTGCATCAGCTACACCATGAATGTATATTTTAATTTGTGGCCAATATTGTTATACTGGAGTGTGAAGATTCGGTGGTTGATAAAATTTAGTTTGAGATAATGTGATAACCGTTGGGGGTTGTTTTCGCATCGAGCCTATATCTGTTGTCGATTAATTGACAGAGGCTGATTGCTAATGACTAATCAATGACTTCATTATCATTGTATCATTTGATTGGACCAGATAGCCTTGCCTAGCAATTCCTATGTATCAAATGATAGCCAGTGTATGAATGGCTGGACCTTTTCAAATTTGCACTGAGAGGAGGAATCTCAAAAATGGATTAAAACGAAACGGCTTTGAGCATAGTTGTGTACCTACATAATAAAAACTGAATTTAGTTGATTATTTGAGTGCAAATCCAATCTACATTCCATGTTCTTTAAAGTTTACTGTTATGCGGATCCGCAAACAGCAAAACAAATCAATCTGCAACTCTATCACTGGTGATTCATGTTTGAAGATCAAATATACAAATTAACATGCAAGTGTGTGTGCATCAAGATTACAAAGATATTTTGTTCTCAGATTGTCCCTGTCGCAGTAAAGCACCATCTTTTATTTATCTCCACATGGGCAAGGACTAAACAATGTGGAGGTTGAGGGAGAATCATTCCTTCCTACTGTGTTGTACCTTGCAAATTGTCTGTATTGCAAATTGTGATTGTTTTGGTCATAGAGAATATTGAAGTCAAGGCAGAGAAACATATATTGATTGCCTGGTATATCATCTTTCAATATAATTGGGTTGGCTTTAGTTGCATGTTATAAGTTCATAAGATATAGGAGCAGAATTAGACTCTTCGGCCCATTGAGTCTACTCCGCCGTTCAATCACCCTTCAACCCATTGCCAATTAAAAATCTGTCTAACTCCTCAAATTTACTCACTGTCCCAGCATTCACTGCACTTTGGGGTAGCAAATTCCACAGATTCACAACCCTTTGTGAGAAGTAGTTTCTCTTCAACTGTTTTAAATTTGCTACCTCTTATCCTAAGACTGTAACCTCTCATCCTAGAATGCCCCACAAGAGGAAGCATCTCTTCCATATCTACTTTATCCAAACCTTTTATCATCTTGTATACATAAGAACATAAGAAATAGGAGCAGGAGTAGGCCATCCAGCCCTTCCTCTTGACCTCCCCTCATTCCTCTCAACCTCTCCTCATTCTTCTAAATTCCAGAGAGTATAGGCCTAAACTGTTTAATCTCTCTTCATTCAGTAAGCCCCTCGTCTCTAGAATCGATCTAGTGAACAACCTCTGAACTGCCTCCAATGCCACTACGTTTTTCCTCCAATAAGGAGACCAAAACAGTGCAGAGTACTCCAGGTGTAGTTTCACCAATGCCTTGTATAGTTGCAACAACACTTCCTTATCTTTATTCTATTCCTTTAGCTATAAATGGCAACATTCCATTTGCTTTCTTTATTGTCTGCTGTACCTGCATGCTAATTTTCTGTGATTCATGAATGGGATATCCCAGATCTCTCTGCATCAGAGCACCCTGAAGTCTCTCCCCATTTAGGTAATAGGTCACCTTCCCGTTTTTCTGACCAAAATGCACGACCTCGCACTTGTACACATTCAACTCCATGTGCCACATTTTAGCCCACTCTCCTAACCCATCTGTAACCATTTAAGGTTCTTTCTTCCTCATTGCAATTTACTGTCACACCTATTTTTGTGTCATCTGCAAATTCGGCTATTGAGCCTTTGATGCCTGTATTATGTTGGTTATTGTAGCTTAGTTGTTGTCACGCTCCAAGAACCAGAATGAACACTCTTTATTTGATGTCACAGGTTCTAAACTGTCTTTTCTTGCTTCCCCTATAATACTTAATGCCTATTGTCAACTCCAGGCACCTGTAGTGCTAAATCATTTTTGTTTGCATCCAGCCATCTGTGTCACACAGCAGCTATTTTGGTATTTATACTTATTTCCATGGACCAAGCTGCAGGGAATGAAAAATTGGAGCAGCCAATGGGCATATTCAGTTATTCCCACTGTTGCAGATCCTTGAAGCAAATTATTGACTAATGCTGTGAGTGCCTGTTCAGAAGTTCTGAACAATTTTGGCTGTTGCTTTCTTTAACTAATGACATACTGAACAAGGCCCACTACATTTGCCAACAGTTTTGTGCAACAGCATTAACTGTCAGTTAGATGTTTTGTGTTTTGCCTATTTGGTCCTATCATGCCAGAACACTGCCATAACTGTTGTCGTTGAGCTTTTCACAATATTGCATTTGGAACCTTTTAGGAATGGGTCTCATTTTTGTTCTGCTTCATCTGGCTCTAGTAAGAACATGCTACTTATAGTGACAATTTTATTTCTCTGATTGTCTAATGGCAGATGGCATTGATTCCTATTAAAATTAATTGCGTTCATGTGGCTTATTTGTTAGCCTTGACTCAGCCCAGTCAGAGAACTAAATTCAAGTTTCATTCAAAAGATTTAAGCGTATAATCTCGCTGATTTTTCTCAGTGCAATGCTCGACAAGGTGCTGCTCTGTCAGAAGTGCAGTTTCAGATGAGACTTTTACACAGGAGGTCCCCATCTACTCTCTCAAATGTGAAGGATCCAATGGTACTCTTCAAGGAGCAGCTGAGGACTTTTTATCAACATATATCATTCCTCCAACATAAACAATATTAATTGATGTCCTTGGGATCCTGTACACTGCCATGTTTTCTACAGTGTGACACTGACTATACAGTCTAATTGCTTATTTGACATGAGTTCACAGATGAGAGAGAGCCTCTTAAAGCTTGACTACATCTGACTGTCTACATCCTGCACTTCAACTGTGACTCCCATCATGCTGATCCACTGCTAATTCAGGTTGAACTCAGATCCACAATATCACAGAACCCAGTTTCACCTCCTAGACATTAAACTATAGGATCCGCTACAATTAAGCAATTAACTACTTGAGCCTGAGTTCTGCTGTTTAGTAAGGTCATTGCTGATTTGTGATCAAACTCTTCCCTCCCCCACCCCCCTCACCTTTGGCATGATCCAGCATCAACCCTCATTTTGAGATGAGTGGGGTCAAAGCTTATGGGGAGAAAAAAGGATTAGGTTGATCAGCCATGATTGTGATGAATGGCAGAGCAGGCATGAAGGGCCAAATGGCCTCTTCCTGCTCCTATCTTCTATGTTTCTGTTTGAATGAGATTTCCAAATTTTGTCTTCCTTTCCATATGAAAGTGTTTCCTAATTTCACTCCTGACAGATCTGACTCTAATTTTTAGGCAGTCTGAACTTCTTCAAACAACAAAAATACTACTTTGTCTACCTCACAGTTCCCCTTTAAACTTTGATCAAATCATTTGATTGTATAAATACAAGGAAATATAGCCCTGGCTTTTATAATTGCAAATATGAGGACACCAGGCATTAAGGCTCATTTTGAGTTAGCCACTTATGGTACAGAAGGAGACCATTTGGCTTGAGTCTGTTCGAAGTTTTATATTTACACATGTTGTGCATCACTACAACCGTCACCAACATTACATGTAAAATGTACCTCCTCTACCACTGAAGTCCTCATTCATGCTTTTGTCACTTTTTCAGATGCCTTAACCCCTTGTACTATGTGATCCCTGAACTTTATCTCATTCAAAATCTGTTGCTTGTTTTCTGATTCCTTTTGAATCATACTCTCACCAACCTCCACTGGTTTCCTATCCTACTTCCCGGAATCCTTCTGTTCCTTTGCCCGTACCTAGCTCTGTAATTTTCTCTGGCCCTGGGGGACCTGTACAGAGATTCTGCTGATTTGTTTCTGATCATCTTTGAATTCCATCCTCCCCTCCACATAACAATTGGCAAAAGACTCCTCGGCATGTTAGATCCTTCATCCTAAATTGTTCTGTGTGTGCCCACCATGAGCCTCCAGAAATCTTATCTGCCATCTGCCCGACTACAATGAAGTGCTTTGAAACATTTAACCACCATAAAGATGGGATGTAAATGCAAGTTCCTGTGTACATCCTTGTAAAAGTTTTTTGTGCAGTTTCTATCAAGTAAGTGATTTGCCCTTATTTTTTTCTGAAAGATGAATTTTATTAAGTACACATTGGGAAATTTTGTGCACTAAATATTTAATACCAGATTTTCACACAAGAGAGTAATAGCAGGGTTGGAATAATACACTGAAAAGTCTAGGCTGCAGTGTCATCTGAACACACAAAACAAAAAACCTCATGGATTTTTCCAGCAAAAGAGGGAAGATCTCCGCAGGAAGCAATTACTGCCCAGGGACTTCAGGGAGCAATTCTCCTACCTCCATCTCAGTGAGGAATTAATTATGCATCAGATCCACACTGCAAACTCCTCTCTCCCCACCACCACCACCCCCCACACGAAACCAGACATTCTGCAAAAAATAACCAGCTTTTTGGGGTCTGAGGATATTTAGCAGTAATTATTGAGATTATCATTAAAAAAAACTCATTCAACAAATAAACTTTTCAGGAGTTTTTGCACAGACTAATAGTATGAAGTTCACTAATTTGCATATAGATAACACTGCAATCTTGCAGAACCAATGGAGAACATAGGGTGACAGGCAATTCCTGGGTATTCTACACTGAGATTTGTCAGCTTCAGTGACTGGATTCTGTTTTGCTCTCCATCCAAAATCTGTTGTTTAAATATGACAAAACAAGCCCTTTGCTGTACATTGCATATAAGACAACCCTATTTTCTGGCTTCAAAAGTCATGGTTTTTCCATAACGCTTGTACTTTCAGTCCTATTGTGCTATGCTTATATTAGTGGCCTCAATTTTTCACCTAATAAATGCATTTTTGCTCCCTCCGATACATATAGTGCTGCACAAGAAATCAGACAGGCAATATGGGCTGTGTTGTGAAGATTTTATGCGGGTTTATAATGTAGTAGACCCCATGTGGTTAATGACAAAGAAGGCGACCACTGAGGCCGCACTGTTCACCTTTAGCTTTACCATACAAGTCAACCCTGTTTGGAAGAATTTTTCTAGGTTTCAAAGGACAACTCAGGCCAGAATTCTCTGATGTATGCCCTGCCACCACTGTCAGTGTCAACAGTGCTGAGGCAGCAGTGACCACTGCAACATGCCATTCATCTGTTCTTATTTCAATAAGTTGCATAATCAACCATGGGGTGGGAAAGAGTATGTACCTCTACTTCAAAATATGTCCATGTATTGGGCCATTGTTGGGTAACCAAGTGCCATTTTAATCAGCTGTAAACTCTTTCTGTAGAATGCAATGACTTTTAATAGTCTTTTAGTATTTTTACTGACCGATCCTTTTCCTTTGTGCAGCCTATTTCTAGGAAGAGATGTTAATGAGAATGGCACTTCAACTGAGTGCTCCGACCAGCCTAAACCCCCCGAGAGTGGGAATTCAGCAGAGAGCATCAAGTCGGTCAGCGTTTCATCAGATTCCAGCAGTTTGGAAAGTGAAGAGCCCTGCACTTCGTACGCTTACGCTCAAGAAGGACCCCAGAAAAAGGTGACAGAGGCATTTCTCACAAAACATATTGTGGGAGTTCTTTGTACTTTGTACTTTGATTATCAATGGGATACAAGGGTGCTCACCAACACCTAACCTGATCACTGGTTCTGCCTGCCCAAACGCAGCATGCCTTTCTTCATGGGCACATAATATCTGATTGAGCTAACACACCTCTTGGGAACAAGCTATCATCCTTAATTTGAATGTATTTAAGGTGACAGCCTCATAATTGGCTTCTGCCTGCAATATGCAACCCCAGATTACAGCACTGGTCAAAGTTTCAGATCTGCAGGTGAGACTTCAGTCTCAACAAAATTCAACCCATGTTGTTTATAAAGCCATCAGATGCCAGAAGATTTATAATTAACTGCATGGAATGCAAACTGATTTTGTTCATATGAAATAGGAGCTTCTTTTGCATTGATTTTATTAAATATGTACAGAGGCAGATCCACGTCACAGTAATAACCAATATCATGAATTTAAGTTTGAAACATCTTTGATAGCGCAGGCTGATTTTTATGGTAAAGTTAACACACGGGCTGTTGTGACCATAACAACTTCAAGTGTGTAGTCCACAAAAACAGCACTTTGGATCAAAATCTAACAAACTACTCCACCAATAGCAACAAAGCAATGCAGCTCTGCTTGTCCATCAGAGTCCCTCCTGACTGCCTGCTTTGTTTCTTTACTGCACTTGACCTTTAGTTATTCTTCAGCATATTCTCCAATGGTGAGTGATATTTCTTGGGAGATTATCAATGACCTGGATCGTCACTTTTAGTAGAATATGTTGATGACTTGTTCCTTGGAAATTTCAGTAATTCAGAAGTTTTAAAATACCCTCCCTCTTTATAGATTCTCCTTTTTCAGTCCTTGTATTCCATCTCTCCAATAATGTTACTGCATTGCCAGTACCCTGCATCTCAAGATCTGCATTAGAGTGATTTGGCTTTTAATTCCCTTCTATCTTTCTGTGCCTTCTTGTCTCCTTTTCTGGTGCTTTGCCCCACCTGCACAAAGCATCACCACTGGATGTATTTCATTTCAATCAGTGTCAGTGGGTGCTGCAAGTGAGTAACCAGGTGAGGCAGGCAGGATAACATTCCTGTGAGTATGGGAGTGCTCAACAGTGTGTAAACCAAAATCCCAAAGGGACTATTTGACGATTTAAGCATAGCTTAAATATCTGAATGTAATGGCCCACCGGGCACTTATACATATGTGCTAAATGATAACTGCCAATGTTGGCTTGGCAACTAGTAGACATTAGATGGTATCATTCATCAGCATAGATTTTTAGCTGGGAAGAATCACAAGGATTTCAGTATAACTACCTCGAAATTGTGCATTCCTCAAGGCCAAACTGTTGTGTCCGCAATGCCCCCTCTTCTGAGGGAATGGCAGAAAGTTTGTGTCCAAATAGATGTAACGGGGAAGAAGGACCTGTCTGAAATATAATCATTGGCAATTTTTTTCTAAAATAATTCAGCAGTCATCTGAATCCCTCTCTTCTGCGGACACCTCCTCCTCCTCGGGAATTACATTCCGAGTATCGCCGCCGCCAGTATCGCCGCCGCCACCATCGCCAGCATCGTCAATATCGCCATCGCCGGAATCGTTGCCGGCAGGATTGTGGCTGCCAGGATTGTGGCTACCAGGATCGCGGCTGCCAGGATCATGGCCGCCAGTATCGTGGCCGCCAGTAGCATGGCCCTCAGTATCACTGCCAGTTCCCAACCCTACCATGGTTCACAACCATTTTGCCTCAGTCACTTCCTACAATGCAGGTCCCATGCTCGACAAGCCGAATGAAGACAGCTGTATCATCTGGGTCAGCCTAGAGAATGACGATGGAAATCTATACAAAAGCGTTTGGTAAGTATGTGGATTGTTTTCTTTATTCATGTTCATGCTGTATAAAGGTTGTTAATTTCTTCCAGTAAAGACATAAATGCAAAAGGACATTTATCTTTGAGGGCAAAAACTGGCCTCGGAACCATTTGTTACCGCACAGTCATACTCAAGATGACTTGTGTGACTGTGACCAGTGCTACTTCACTGTCTACTTTCCATGTCACTGAAGCTTTTGATTCCTGTGCACTCTGACCATTTCAGCTTTTTCATAGAATGTTGTCGCATTTTGTGTGAGTTTGGAGCCTTTTTTTAAATGTCCTTATTCATTAACAATACAGAACACAACAAGATGTAGCACTTTAATATGTTTATTTAAGGGGTGAGCTGTGATTAATTTGTACTATTTCCTCACCCCTTGTGCAACAATGCAGTTAAGAGATACAAATTGAAATCTAAGTCACTTGATTACCGCATGACTAACTATGGGTAGCTCCAGTCCTCCTGTTGGCTAATTGACTAATTTTTGCCAGGCATTCCTTTGGGGCTTGCATGGAATTTAAAAGGATAGAGAATAGAAGAGAGCAAAGCAAAAATGGAGGTGGTGAAAGGGTACAATTTAATTACCAATGATAATTGTTTAATCACACTGCTTTTATCTCTTAACCAATTTTGTATCCATGTTGCCACTGCTTCTTTCATCCCAGTGGCTTCAATGTTGCTTGTACTGTGCAGTACTTTAGCAAACATCTTTTTGAAAATCTTAAGTACCTCACCTATCTTCGTACTAATCCTCTAGTCACTCAAATAATTTAGTGAAGTTAGTCAAACAGATACATGCAGCTGTCATTTGACACATTTTTTCCTAAACGATGAAGATGGCAATTAACTATATCAAACAGATATGCAATCTCCAGATCTGATTGGAGGAATTTAGCCTATCATCTTCATTTGGACTGAGACATTTCGGGTGTGTACAAACAATTAATTATACATATTAGTTGTGGACATACCTCGTGTCTGATATTGCACCCAAGACGAGACAACCATTAGAAGTTGAAACTATTTCAATTCTGCTGCTGTTCAGGGCAGTCTTCCTGACCCAGTTTGGTTGAGCTATTGTAGAAATTATTTTTCACTTGAGATTGAATAAAGTCAACAAATTAAATTATTGTTTCAAACTGAAAATTTGCAATGCAGCATGCCTCATGAATGCTGAAAGGAATTGCCCCATTTAAGGTTTACTAGATTGGACTTGTAATCAGTATTGCCATAAATGTACAGAGACTGGGTTAGTTAAAATCTACTTCCTTTGAGAAAGAACATAAGAACATAAGAAATAGGAGCAGGAGTAGGCCATCTCGCCCTTCAAGCCTGCCCCGCCATTCAATAAGATCACGGCTGATCTGAAGTGGATCAGTTCCACTTTCCTGCTTTGTCCCCATAACCCTTAATTATCAGAAACCTATCTACCCGTGACTTAAATATATTTAGCAAGGTAGCCTCCACCACTTCAACGGGCGGAGAATTCCAGAGATTCACCGCCCTTTGAGTGAAGAAGTTCCTCCTCAACTCTGATCTAAACTGCTCCCCCCCTTATCTTGAGGTCCTCTAGTCCTGTTATCCTTTCTAAGCGGGAAGAATCTCTCTACCTCTACCCTATCCATCCCCTTCATTATCTTATTCATCTCTATAAAATCCCCCCTCAGCCTTCTAAACTCCAACGAGTACAGACCCAGTCTATTGCGTCTCTCTACATAGGCCAGCCCCCTCATCTCTGGTATCAGCCTAGTGAACCTCCTCTGCACTCCCTCCAAGGCCAATATATCCTTGCACAAGTGCGGCGACCAAAACTGCACACAGTACTCCAGCTGCGGCCTCACCAGTACCCTGTACAGCTGCAGCAAGACCTCCCTACTTTTATATTCTAGCCCCCTCCGTATAAAGGCCAACATTCCATTCGCCTTCTTGATCACCTGCTGCACCTGCAGACTGGGTTTTTGCGACTCGTGCACAAGGACCCCCAGGTCCCTCTGCACCGTAGCATGCTGCAGCTTTTCACATTTTAAGTAATAATCCCTTCTACTATTATTTCTGCCAAAGTGGATAACCTCACACTTGCTAACATTATACTCCATCTGCCAGGTCCTCGCCCACTCGCTCAGCCTATCCAGATCCCTCTGCAGACTTTCCACACCCTCCACGCAATTTGCTTTTCCACTCATCTTTGTGTCATCAGCAAATTTTGTCACCCTACACTCAGCCCCCTCCTCCTGATCATCTATATAAATGGTAAATAGTTGAGGCCCCAGCACCGATCCCTATGGCACTCCACTAGTCACCAACTGCCAACCAGAATAGCACCCATTGATACCAACTCTCTGCTTTCTATTAGACAGCCAATCTTCTATCCACACTAACACCTTACCCCCAACTCCGTGCACCTTAACCTTCTGTAGCAACCTTTTGTGGGGCACATTATCAAACATCTTTTGGAAATCTAAAAACACCACATCCACCAGTTCCCCTCTGTCTACCACACTAGTCACGTCCGCATAGAAATCCAACAAATTCGTCAAACACGACTTCCCCTTAACGAATCCGTGCTGCGTCTGCTTGATCCAACCATTATTTTCTAGATGCCTCACTATTTCTTCTTTGATGACAGATTCTAGCATTTTTCCAACCATAGATGTTAAACTAACAGCCTATAATTCCCTGCCTTTTGTCTGCTACCTTTTTTAAACAACTGAGTATCATGAGCCATTTTCCAATCTTCCGGCACTTTGCCGGAGTCCCGCGAATTTTGATAAATAATTACTAAGGCATCCATTATCACCTCTGCCATTTCTTTCAGAACCCTGGGATGCATTCCATCCGGTCCTGGGGACTTGTCCACCTTCAGTCCCATTAGTCTATCAAGCACTACCTCTCTAGTGATAGTAATTGCATTCAGGCCCTCAACTCCTCATCCTTCTATCTTTAATATCCGGCAAACTATTCGTGTCCTCCTCCGTGAAGACCGAGGCAAAAAACTTATTTAAAGCCTCAGCCATTTCCTCATTGCCCACCGCTAAATCCCCCCTCTCGTCCTCCAAGGGTCCAACATTCACTCTAGCCAGCCTCCTCTTTATATATTTGTAAAAACTTTTACTGTCATTTTTTATATTTAGTGCCAGTTTAGCTTCATACTCTATCTTTCCTTTCTTTATCACCTACTTAGTCATTCTTTGTTGATTTTTAAATCTTTCCCAATCGTCTAATCGCCCACTATTTTTAGCCACTCTGAACACGTCAGCTTTTAATTTAATACTCTCCTTTATTTCCTTCGATAACCACGGCTGGTTATCCCTTCTCCTACAGTCCTTCTTTACCATTGGAATATATTTCTGCTGAGTACCGAAAAAGATCTCCTTAAAAATCCTCCACTGTTCTTCAGCCGTCCTACCAGCCGATCTGCACCCCCAATCTACATTCGCCAATTTTGCTCTCATCCTATCATGCTCCCCTCTGTTCAAACAGAGGACACAGGTTCAGGATCCTACTTTCTCATCCTCCAACTGCATCAGAAAGATCCACACAAGTTTAATCATTTTCTACAGAAGCATTCAGAATATATTGTGATAGTCTTTCATAATGGGGGAGAGGCTTTCTGATTCCAAAGATGTATGCAGAAACTTTTCTATCATAAGGTACCAATCCCACCAAGAATAACAGGAATCTTGGAATGTATGAAACATATGTTTCTCTGTTCTATCTGTCTTCACCAGATTACACTCTGACTATGCTGTAAGTGTGATGCCAACTGACAGAGATCCAGCTTGTGAATTCATAACATAACATTGCCATGTTTGAAATTGACACAAGTAAATTCTTTTCAGTGTTCAAATTGATAGTCTGTCATGAGGATGGAGCTAAGGTAGATATGGAGCAATCTCGGGAGACCAAGCACATCTTCACTGATATGCATCCTGACAGGTTAATCAGAGTGGTGCGTGAGATCAAAGTCTGCACCAGTCACTGGACTTGCCCTTGGGCAACTGACCATCCCCAAGAGTTCTGCTACTAAATGACAGCATGAAATTCATTCTTATGAATGGTAGATCATCCCTTTCTTATGCTAGAGGATATTATCATTAATCAGAAGTGCAAGTTTGTCAATTTACAATATCTTGAATGTCTTGCAATTCATCCTGGAATGGGAGGATCTTTAATGATTCCACTGAATCTGCAGATTAAGAGATACAAAAGGTTGTAATTCTCGGATAAGTCAACCTTGGTATCGACAATTGCAAATTGATGGGATCTTGTACTGTAACATTGTTGCTCTTTTATATGTTTACGAAGAGCTTTGTTTCTGAGGGGCTGGAAAAATTGAATTTGTAAACCATGGCCTGCAGCTTAAAAGAAGAAAAGCGTGCACAGTCTCTCAATTGGGAAAACTCCCCAATTCTCTCAAACAGCCGCACCTGCGCAAGGATATTTTGGCCCTGGAGGGAGTGCAGAGGAGGTTTACTAGGCTGATACCGGAGTTGAGGGGGTTGAGCTATGAGGAGAGGCTGAATAAACTAGGCTTGTACTCGTTAGAGTTTAGAAGAATGAGGGGAGATCTCATTGAGACGTATAAGATGATGAATGGGATGGATAGGATAGAGGTGGAGAGACTCTTCCCGCTCAAAAAAGACAGTAGGACTAGGGGGCACAGCCTCAAGATAAAGGGGAGGCGGTTTAGAACGGAGTTGAGGAGGAACTTCTTCACTCAAAGGGTGGTGAATCTCTGGAATTCTCTGCCCGTTGAAGTGGTGGAGGCTGCCTCGCTAAATATTTTTAAGAAGCGGGTTGATGGGTTCTTGATAAAAGAGGGGATTAAGGGTTATGGGGAGAGGGCGGGAAAGTGGAACTGAGCCACGACAGATCAGCCATGATCTTATTGAATGGCGGGGCAGGCTCGAAGGGCTAGATGGCCTACTCCTGCTCCTATTTCTTATGTTCTTATGTTCTTATGTTCAAATACCCAGATCTGCCAGTGTACTTCATCTCATGGGATCAGCCATTTGCTGGACTGCTCAAACTTGAGCTGGGAGAAATGAGCTCCAGATGTAACATAGGACTGAACAAAAACCGAAAGGAGGTTGTTTTTAAAAAAATAACACTGCAGTACATTTTGGTCACTTCAATATCCTGTTTACCTACGCAAGTCCAGTGGTTCAAAATTTGAGGTGAATATTAAGTTTCTGAACTCCATTCAGGGACTAAATGTTGCTTAATGTCGCAATCATTTTTATGAATCACTTTTAGATAAACATGAACTAATATTATATGTCAGATTGAGTATTGAGCTTTTAGCTCTATGAGCAATAAATGTCAAAAGTAAGCAAATGGTATAGGGGAAAAGAATGGAGCATTTAAATTGATTTTGTTTTGGACAAATTTATTTGCTTTAAACTACAAATATAGGTAAGTTTGCCCAGGAATCTTTGTGGTGAAACACTGGGCTCTGTTTCTCTTAGATATTTAAGCATGTTTCCTCACAAATGGATTTTGGTGCATTGAAGGCAAGTTTTTGCAATACCAGTCCTAAGACATTACAGTTGTAGAGATGGATATTATTTCTCTGTAATTTGTACAGTATTCAGTACAATGCCACTATATATCTACTGAGTGAAAACAGCCATTTTTTAAGGGCTTGCACTTTTTTCATTATTCCTAAAGAAAAGTAAATATTTTTTCTATTTAGGTGACAAATGAAGATAGGACACCTGTGATTATCCAGAGAGCCATATCCAAGCACAACCTTGAACCAGAACTGATGGATGATTATCAACTCGTACAGATCATCTCAAAAGATGAAGGTGAGAGATGGGAATTGTATCTCAATTTATGATAAGTAGCCACCTTTTGGCAGCAGATTGGTGTTTTCTTTATGTTTCACCAAAAAGCTTGGAAAAACCATATTCCTATTATTGAATAGATCCAGTTTCACTCAGCTGGATCCAACTTGGAGAAACAAAAATAGTGCTTGAAAAACTCAGCAGGTCTGGCAGCATCTGTAGAGAGAGAAAAATGAGTTAAAGTGATACAGACTTGATGTTGACTCTTTTTCTTTCTCCACAGATTCTGCCGAACTTGCTGAGTTTTTTCCAACATTTTGTGTTTCTATTTCAGACTTACGGCATCTGCAGTATTTTGCTTTCTATCCAACTTGGAGGAATTTGACTTTACATTCCTCAATAAGTAACAATTGCCTGGACCTAATGAAAGCAACGAATATCAACCAATTCTCTGAAAGCAATATTGTGTTGAAGGATGCACAGCTGGAGTTGGTTGCAAATAGTCGACATTATTCTGGTTTATTCATTCTAATTCAAGCTTTGTATTCTGTGGGGGGAGAAAAGATGCAAGAATCATTATTTTGAAACTGAAAGCCTTTTTACCTGCCTTTTCTTGGCCCTCTGGCAATTTAGCAATGAAACAAGAAAATTGAATGGGGTTTCTTCTAGTTTTCTACTCAGCCAATCAGCACTATCAAAATGCATGTGTAAATAACCTTATACATTTCCTTTGCTTTTCAGAGCTTGTGATTCCAGACACTGCCAATGTGTTTTCTGCTCTGGACCCTGCTGGGAAATTTTACTTTATTCTGAGAAACCGGTACTCCTGCAGATAACAGGTTAAGCTACAAATCCGGTCATGCTTGACACTACCCAAACCAGCGCATAGACTAAGCAAGGTTACTCTGTAAGGAGTGCCACTTTTCACACAGCTATACCTGTCGAAGCTTAAACAAAACACCACTTAGTATTGAAAAACCCTGTAATATATGTGAATAAATTACCTGACAGTATTTTACTTAAATTATTGGACACTATGGATAGCATTGTCCAAACACTTGAACGCAATGCTTGTCTGCTTTTGAAACATTTTGTACATCAGCCCTTTTGAAAGAAGACTGTCAGATTGGATCCTGTCACCAGAGTCTGTTGGAGAGCTACAGACTTGATGAAGATCATATGCTTGTTGGCATTGGTGGAAGAGGAAAATGTTTTTGTTATATATGAATTGTGTGACTATTTGCAAATGAGCTGGCCTGGGGTTCCTCCACAATCACTTTGTAACCAGTGAACCAACTGCCATCTAGTTAATTGGCCGAATGATGACTACTTCAATGAAAGTAGTTGGATTGGCCCTTGAGCTCTTCAGCACACCTTTCCTGCCTTCCCTCTTTATTTTTCCAGCAGCTTAACCACCTTCTGGAATATACAGCATCAACTTGCCTTCAACGAAGACAACTGCAAGAAATTATGGAATAGTTTATTATTAATGAGACTCCAGGATGGTAGTCTGCCTCCCTGGTGCCAGGGTATTAGAACATAGAACATAGAACATTACAGCGCAGTAAATGTTAAATGCCCTCGGCCCTCGATGTTGTGCCGACCAGTGGAACGAATCTAATGACCCTCTAACCTAAACTATTGGATGTCTCTAAGTGGGTAGGAAGTATATTAAAAAGGGAAGGTAATCAAACAGATGTCATTGTACACATTGGTGAAAATGACATAGGTAGAAAGAGCAGGGGGGTCATACGAGAGCAATTCAGGGAGTTGGGTGCTAGGCTAAAATGTAGGACCTCTAGAGTAGCAATCTCTGGACTGCTCCTGGTGCCCAGTGCTAGTGAGGCTAGGAACAGGGAGATTGTACAATTGAATGCGTGGCTAAAGGACTGGTGCAAGAGGGAGGGTTTCAAATTCGTAGATCATTGGGAAGTCTTCAAGAGAGGATGGCACCTGTACAGAAAGGATGGGTTACACCTTAACTAGAAGGGCACAAATATCCTGGCTGGGAGTTTTGCAAGAGTGTTTCAGCAGGGTTTAAACTAATGTGGCAGGGGGTTGGGGATCAATACAGTAGATCAGTAAGCACTGAGGCTGGGGACGAGCTGGCGACCAGGTCAAGGCTAGCTAAGAAGAGCATTCTGGAGGAGGATGACCTAAGTGGGCCTGGAGGTCTGGAGTGCATCTGCTTCAATGAGAGGAGTGTGATGGGTAAGACTGACGAACTTAGGGCCTTAATGCTTATGCGGAATTTGGATGTGGTTGCAGTGACGGAGACTTGGTTAAAAGGACAGGACTGGCAGTTGAATATTCCGGGGTATAAGTGTTTTAGGCGAGACAGAGGAGGGGCTAAAAGAGGTGGGGGAGTAGCAATATTAGTTAGGGAGCATATTACAGCGGTGCAGAGGGTGGACAATTTAGAGGGGTCATGTAATGAGTCACTGCGGGTGGAGCTCAGAAACAGGTAGGAACAAAAGGGTTGTCAGAGAAGGGCCTGTTTCCTGTGCTGTACTGTTCTTTGTTCTTTGTTTGTACTACCAATGATATTGCACTTGTTTTGAATTGATGTTCAGCTTTATACTAGATTTATATTGAATTATTATTTTGTGTATATGTAATTGTAAATGTAAACCTTTTTGGGAAAAAATCTTTAAAAGCTGCAGAAGGGACCAGATCACCTGAGATATGAATACTTGTTTCTTTTTGTCCCTCATTTATCTTGTATTCAATTACTTAGAACTGCCATTATTTTGTGGGCTAGCCTACAATACTAAAAGAATAAGCAATATCCTTTCTGTGTGAATCTACAGACCTTAGTAGTCAGAGCATAAATTAGACACTAATTCATTGACCGCTTCATTTTTATGTAATCACTTCTCAGGTATAGGACAGCACTGACTATATATGTTCACTCATTAGATTTACCCCAAAAAAACCCCTTGAAAGTAGCAACAAATGCCAAGAATGTCTTAACAGTCTTTGGGTTTCTATCAAATTCAGATTTGCACATGTATAAATTAACCACCAGAAAAGGCAAGTGCTGAAGCACTTTAACATTTCAAGTGCCTTCCACACATGATACTCCAGTGTCCTTCCCCCAACATGAATTGACGTACCTATGAGTTGTGGTGAGGGGGGGCTTTAGGGAACTCACCACTTAATTTTTGGAGGTCCATGTATTTTTCTTGTTGCCTCCCATCAATCACTTGCTGCCCTGAAATAGGATTCACTAATCAGGCACAATTACACAAGACCACTTGTCACTAAAAAGGTTCAACATCTGTGCCAGCAACAGGTATTAGAGGAAATCATCTGCGTTATTTGTATATTTTTCTCAGTGCACACTTAAATATTTTCTGTATACCTCACATAATTTGTTTTAAATAAAATGTTTCTAAAATTTCAAAACCTTCATGCTTCTTTCTTTTGAAATGGAAGGCAGGACCTGATAAGACCAGATATGTTATGTATCTACTTCAGTTGAGAGTTTACCTTAATGTGAACCATGCCATCTGACATTATGGACAGTCCTATTCTAGAAACCAAGGGCAATGACTGATAACTGCAGTGTTCTCATGTTTTTGCAACAGCTGATCATGATCCAGTGGTCGGTTGAAAAGCAAAATGGCTAACCTTCTGCATTAATCATGTACAAGTTGTGGTGTGAACATTGAGTGGCCAGCTTCGGCATTTCCCATTTTTCTAATATCTTGCCCCATCCCGTGCTGAAATCTTTAACTTCTTGATTTGTTGTTGCCTTTGGTATATTCTCAATCTCTCCTTCCCAGCTCCATCTTTTTATCACTGCTAGGTAGTTCAGATTTAAAGTGGGTTGCCATGTGTAGGGGAAAAATCACAAAGATGGCTATCTGGCACATAAAGTTACTTGGAGAGAGAGACATTAAGCAAGCGCTGACTTTTAGCGGACTATCCATAGCAGTTAGTTAGCATTGCTGCCTCACAGTACCAGGGTCCTGGGTTCGACTCCTGGCTTGGGTCACTGTGTGGAACGTGCACGTTCTCATTGTGTCTGTGCAGGTTTCTTCTGGATGCTCTGGTTTCCTCCCACGGCCTGAAAGACATGCTGGTTAGGTGGATTGGATATGTCATACTCTCCATTAGTACAGTTGAACAGGTGCCGGAGTATGGTGACGAGGGGATCTTTACTGCAGTGTTAATGTAAACTTACTTATGACACAAAGAACTAAACATACTGTGGGCAGCATAGTAGCACAGTGGTTAGCACTGCTGCTTCACAACTCCAGGGACCTGGGTTCGATTCCTGGCTTGGGACGGTGTCTGTGTGGAGTTTGCACATTCTCCTCGTGTTTGAACTAATAGGGGACAGGCACTGTGAGATGTTAGTGGACAGGGGAGCATCCATATCTGTCACCGACCTACCCTTACCGACTACAAATAAAATGATTTACCTAACCGTGATAGGAGGAAACACATCCACCTACCTAAGCGAGACCACGTTAGTAAAGATAAATAATCTGTATACACCAATGAGGCTTTATGTGTGCAAAAATAACATGGATATAGTAATGGGAAATGATATGATGAAAGAATAAGATTTTGATAGACTGTGGAAAGGGAGAATTAATCTGGCCAAGTCAAGATGGTCGTAAAACTAGAATAGGGAAACTCACAAGTCACCTCAACCATTAAGGTGACCAGCCACTACCAGAAATCGGGAATTAGAGACAGGAGGGTTTGGAGCCATCTGTGCTTCCGTCCTCGGGGTATGGGCTAAAACAAAGTTAAATACCGGTTTTACTAAAAAGTGCCCAATAAAGGGGCTGGGACTGGAACAAAAGACACATCGACAATACCCAATAAAACCAGAGAAAGCTGTAGTGGAGGTAGTTAAAGGGTTCGTGGAAGGGAAGATTCCGAGAGAAACCACAAGCACCACTAACTCCCCAACATGGCCAGTGAGCAAGCCTGACGGAAGCTATAGGCTCACGATAGATTACACCAGACTCAAAGTCACACCCAAGTTGCACCCTGTTGTAGCAAGTCCTTCGACAATCCTGAATGGACTGTCACAGGAGCACAAAATATTGGACATAGCCAACGGATTCTGGTCCTTACCGTTGGATCCCGAATCTCAAGACAAATTTGCCTTTACCACAGGGATTCCACAACAGCCCTGTTATATTCCATTGTGTAATAAGTGACATCCTGAACAGTGTAGAACTGCCAGAGGGTAGTACGGTCCTACAATATGTAGACAACATCCTAATGGCCTTGCAGTCCAAGTCAGGGCATCAAGCAGCCTTATATTTAGTACTGAATGAATTAAAAACCACAGAGTTAAAAGTGAGCCCCAAAAAAGGCACAAATCAGGAAAACACAGGTCCTATACTGAGGACGCTTTATATCCCAAGAACTTAAAGAAATGCCAACGGACTGAAAGAAGGTGATAAAACAAATGCCATGACCCGTCGCCATGAGAGGGGTCAGAAAGGTGCAAGGATTATTCAACTAGAGCCGGAGTTTCATCCCAGGGTTTGCAAAATTAGCAGAACCCATACAAAGACTAGTTAAAGGGGGAAAACCAGCTTTAGATCCCTTAAAATGGGAATCCAAGTAGGAAGAGGCTTACGACAAACTAAAAACAGAACTGATATCAGCCCCTGGACTAGGATTACCAGATTCTAATAAGGACTTCCACATCCATTGTAGTAATAAGGGAGGGTTCTATTCTGCAGTGGTAACACAGGACCACGGCGACAGAAAGAGACCCATAGGCTATTACTCCACCGCAGAAGGGCCAGTAGTCACCAGACTACCAAGGTGCATAGCCTCCTTGGATTGCGCCGCCTGGGCAGTAAAGGTTAGCGAGCCAGTAATCATGACAGGGAACATAATCCTTCACACCAAACACATTTTTGTGGAAATATTGAACACAGGAAAACTAAGGTCAGTCTCAAACATGAGAAGGACTAAAGTGGGAAGCTGTCCTCCTACCTCCAAGAAAGTCCGTGATAATAATAAGGGATACAGGGAAAAACCCAGCAGAAGGGATTTTAGACATAGGAGAGCCACACAATTCTGAGGGTATAGATAGGGACAAAGGAGAGGGTAGGATAAAGGGTATACCCTAAATAACAGCTGAGGAGACTCTTTTTGTAGATGGGTCACGCAACTATGTGGAAGGCTCACCCCAGACAGGGGGGGCAGTAGTAAATGACAAATTAGACACAGTAAGGTCAGGAAGGATTGACAGAGGTCTATCCATGCAAGTGGCAGAACTAGTGGCACTCACACAGGCACGAGAGTTATCTGAAGGTAAAACGGTGAACACCTATACAGATAGTTGCTATGCATTCAGAGTCATACATGACTATATGACAGCAAGGGGAAGAAGAAGGTTCATAACCACAGGAGGAACCCCTATTAAGCACCAGCAAAGAATTGAAGCATTATTGAGAGATAGCGAGAAACCTAGAGAAGCTGCAGTAATCAAAATTAAAGCGCACCAGGAAGAGATAACCTGGACTAGTTAAATTTCAAAGGGAACCAAGCCGCAGACAGAGCGGCACAGTTAGCCTTAGGACAGGAGACAATTGGCAAGCTGCCAAAAGCAACGATAGAACAGACCGGACAAAATAGATATTCGGGACTTACATGAGGACACCTCAAAAGAGGAAGAAGAGAGATGGGAAGCACAGGGAGCAATCAAAGGGACTGATAACATTTGGATATGGGAAGATAAGGAAATAGCACCAGAGTGATTACAAAACACACAATTAAAACTACACCATGGACTACTCTCACATGTGGGTAGAGAGGCCATGATAACTAGTATAGGAAAGGAATGGTGGTGGAAAGGAATGGGAAGAGATATAGCCCAACACTGTCACCGATGCGTGATGTGCGTGCAACACAACCCTGGTAGACCCATAAAAATTAAAATGGGACACCAGCCAAGGCCAAAGGGACCCTGGGAACATCTGCAAATAGATTTTACAGGACCACTACCACAATCCCATGGCAAAACTTATTGTCTGGTTATTATAGGCAAGTTCACCAGGTCGGTAGAAATGTTCCCTACCACAAATTGTACTGTTTCCACAGTGGCTAGGATATTGGCAGAAGAGGTAATCCCTAGATGGGGAGACCCCCTACAAATCGATTCGGATGAAGGGATGCACTTCACTGGAAAGATGGTAAAAACAGTATGCCAATTAATGAGGATAAAACAAAAATTTCACATCCCTTACCACCCACAGAGTTCTGGAATGGTGGAACGTATAAATAGAACGCTTAAGAATGCACTAGCTATAGCCATACAAACATTGGGAAAAATGTGGACAGAGGTATTGCCCACTATACTAATAAGATTAAGAGCTACCACAAACCAGACAACCGGATTAACCCCTTATGAACTAATGACAGGACGGGCGATGCAATTACCAGAAGGCATCATAACGGGTGGCACTGATGTAGGTCCATTTAAAGATAAAATCAGGAGATATGTTTTGGAACTAAGCACCCAACTCAAAGGGATGTGCAAATTGGTAAAGGACAATCAAGAACAAAGAGACGCAGAGAGAGAGCTTGAAATGCTCCCTGACATTCTAACAGCAGGAAGTCACGTCCTAGTAAAAACATTGCCTGACAAACCAGGGTTTGCACTAAAATGGAATGGGCCATATGAAATTATAATTAGTGGAGACACCTGTGCCTGTATAGACATAAGAAGGAAAGGTATATAGAAACATTGGACACAGCTGAAATTACACAAAGAAATGCATGAATGAATGAACGAGTGAACTAACAGAACTGCTTTCCTCAACACACGCAAAGACTGCAAACAAGAACAACTGGCACATGCAAGTCAGTAGATAATATAACTTTTGGAGATTATATAAATTATAGCTTTAGGTTTGATATCTGATCATTGTGAATATGTACGTAATCTCATATGTAACTGTACTACTTAGCATTGTCACGACTGTAAATTTGATTGGATTGGAGGATAATCTATTTTACAAAGCTCATGTACATTTACACAGGAATTGAACTGTATGTTACCCCTCCCAGAGGGGCATAATTGGTAGAGGCCCTATTTGTAGCAATACCTGGATGGACCTCTCATGACTTATATACTGTAGATCCATCAGATGCACCCTGTAAGGGACAAATTGGCAAAGATAAAAGACAGGAGATGTGTGGAACTTGCAAATCCCACAGACCCTATGTGCAGGGCGTTACAACAGAAGGGAGGAAAAGCTTGTTCAGATACTGCAAGCTATCCGCATTGTTTTACGGGGCAGGGATGAGGATGTGCCTATGTCTTTGTCCCCAAGAATGATTCCTGCATGCAGACGCAGTGTGTCCGTCAACACTTTTGGGTTAATAATGGGCAGTTTATTTGCACTTGTGATAAACAGAAATGTCCGAATATAACCACGGGAAAACAGCTCATTTGTGGACAGTGCAACGGAACTCACGTAAGCTCAGCCAAATGGGCATGCCCATTTGATACTTAACAGGTGGTGGGATCAAACGGGGAGTCAGGTAAACCAAGCAACTGGCAATATGAACAAATTCATAATCAAGACACTAGATGTTACTGGGCTAAGAAGGGATATGTGTTCCTCTTCAATGGTACTTACACGACAGAAACACCAAACCTCCCAAACAGTTTTGCAGTGGCAACAATAGGACCACTGACGGTTCCATGCCCTCAAAAGGGGCATATACGGAGAAGAATAGTAACTCAGGCTATCAGCAAGGGACTCTATGCTGATTGGGAAGACTCGGGCACAACGGGATCCTCACTAGGATACAGGTTCCTTGGAGCCCTATCTCTGGGAGGGGCAGCAGGAATGATTAGTGCAAAGAATATGAAATATATTGTTTGTGAACGAACAGACCTGGGAACAGCACTTCAAAAGCACTAGAGGCTGTTAACCAAGAAATGGCTGAACTGAGATTCAATGCACAACAGACATGATATGCAGTGGACTACCAGTTAACACAACAAGGGGTGTGTGTACAATTATAGGCAATAAATGCATAACCCATGTCACAGTCGAGTCTTATAACATTACACAAGTCATCAATAACATCAGAGAACAACTTGATAGCTTCAGACAGGGACCCAAGAAAGGAAGTAACTGGCTGGAATGGCTAGTGGGGGATGGGGGGTGAGCAGGGGGGGGGAGGGTTCCTGGGAATCTTATTTATTACATGGATTGGTCATACTCATTTTAATTGTAATTGTCTGTTGTCTAATTGTTGGATGCCTAAAAGTCTGCTGCAAGGTTATAGAATCATAGAGGTTTACAGCATGGAACCAGACTCTTCGGCCCAACTTGTCCATGCTGCCCTAGTCTGGGGTCTAGTGGTCTAGTCTGGCTTCCTCATATAAATTGCGGTTCTGGCTCAGCACCCTAACATACTCTATTTGCCAAATGGTTGCCCACTCAATTCACCTATCTGCATCCCTTTTGTATTCTTCTTACATCCACTTCACATCTTACTTCCCACCTGTCCCTGTTTCATCAGCAAATTTAGAAACTATACCTTTGGTTCCTTCATCCAAGTCATTTATACATATTGAAAGAAACAACTGAAGCACCAGCACTGAACCATGTGTCACACCACTTGTTACATTTTACCAAACACAAAAAGACCCATTCATACCACCCTCTGTTTCAAATTAACTAGTCAATCATCTATACATGAGTCCTAGATTACCCCTACACCATGAGCTTTTGTTACTCACAATAACTTTGCAACGCGGCACCTTAACAAATGCCCTCTAAAAATCCAAGTATAATACATCCACCAGTTCCTCTTTATCCACTGCAAGTCATTTGCTCAATGAACTTCAAGTTGGTTCAATATGACTTCCCTTTCAAAAACCATATGGAGTCTGCCTGAATTTTTCCAAGTGTCTTCAATAACAGTAATATTAATATTAGTTTCTAACAACTTTGCCTAAATGGTTAAACAAACTGACTCATTTTTTCCCTGCTTTCAGTCTCCCTTCCTTTTTGAATAAAGGAGTTACATTAACTATTTTCCAATCAAATGGAACCTTCCTCAGAATCTAAAGAATTTGGGAAAATTAAATGCGAATCACAAAAGGAATGGAGGCAATGGAAAACGGAATGGAAAACGGAAAATGGAAAACGGCTAATGTTACGCCGTTGTTTAAGAAGGGTGCCAGGCAAAAGGCGGGGAATTATAGGCCGGTTAGTTTAACGTCTGTGGTAGGTAAAATGTTAGAATCTGTCATTAAGGAGGAAATTGCGAGGCATCTTGAAGGGAATTGCTTGATAGAGCAGACGCAGCACGGTTTCATTAAAGGGAAGTCGTGTCTGACAAATTTACTGGAGTTCTATGAGGATGTGTCTAGGGCAGTGGATAGAGGAGAGCCGGTGGATGTGGTCTTTCTGGATTTTCAGAAGGCGTTTGACAAAGTACCTCACAAGAGGTTATTGCAGAAGGTCGAGGGACATGGAGTTGGGGGTAGGGTGTTAGCGTGGATAGAGGATTGGTTGTCAAATAGGAGGCAGAGAGTGGGGGTCAACGGGTGCTATTCGGATTGGCGGATGGTGACTAGTGGAGTGCCCCAGGGGTCGGTGCTGGGGCCTCAGCTTTTTCCCATTTATATAGATGATCTGGAGGAGGGAACCGAGTGTATGGTGTCAAAATTTGCTGATGACACCAAGATTGGGGGAACGGCAAATTGTGCGGAGGGTGTGGAGAGTCTGCAGAAGGATCTAGATAGGCTGGGCGAATGGGCCAGGAAATGGCAAATGGAATTTAATGTTGGCAAGTGTGAGGTGGTCCACTTTGGTAGGAATAATGGTAGGAAGGACTATTACTTACGTGGCGAAAAACTGCAGCAGGCGACGGTGCAGAGGGACCTCGGGGTCCTTGTGCATGAGTCGCAAAAACCCAGCTTGCAGGTGCAACAGGTGGTCAGGAAGGCAAATGGGATGCTGGCCTTCATCGCGAGGGGGATTGAATATCAAAGTAGGGAGATCTTGCTGCAGCTGTATAGGGCATTGGTGAGGCCGCAGCTGGAGTACTGTGTGCAGTTTTGGGCGCCGCACCTGCGCAAAGATATTTTGGCCTTGGAGGGAGTGCAGAGGAGGTTTACTAGGCTGATACCGGAGTTGAGGGGGTTGAGCTATGAGGAGAGGCTGAATAAATTAGGCTTGTACTCGTTAGAGTTTAGAAGAATGAGGGGAGATCTCATTGAGATGTATAAGATGATGAATGGGATGGATAGGATAGAGGTGGAGAGACTCTTCCTGCTCAAAAAAGACAGTAGGACTAGGGGGCACAGCCTCAAGATAAAGGGGGGGCGGTTTAGAACGGAGTTGAGGAGGAACTTCTTCACTGAAAGGGTGGTGAATCTCTGGAATTCTCTGCCCGTTGAAGTGGTGGAGGCTGCCTCGCTAAATATTTTTAAGACGCAGGTTGATGGGTTTTTGATAAGAGAGGGGATTAAGGGTTATGGGGAGAGGGCGGGAAAGTGGAACTGAGCCACGACAGATCAGCCATGATCTTATTGAATGGCGGGGCAGGCTCAAAGGGCTAGATGGCCTACTCCTGCTCCTATTTCTTATGTTCTTATGTTCAAACTACTGCAGATGTTGGAATCTGAAACAAAAACAGAAAATGCTGGAAAATCTCAGCCGGTTTGATAGCACCTGTAGAGAGAGAATAGAGTGAATGTTTGGAGTCTGGAAGATCTTTTGTCAGCTCCGGATTCAAAACATTGGCTCCATTCTCTCTTCACAGATGCTGGCAGACCTTTTCTAGCATTTGCTATTTTTATCACAAAAGAAGTGGCTAAGGATGTAGTTTAAAACTCTAGGATGAAGTTCATCAGGGCCTAGGGACTTGTCATTCCTTGACTTCAAATATTTAGTCAGTACCACCTGCCTGGTGATTGTAATTTTCTTGCGTTCTTCCCCCACTTCCTTTCATTTCAAGCTGATTTACAGCTTTTTCTGGGATGTTACTTGTATTTGCTCATGAAGACTGATGCAAAATACCTGCTCAGTTCATCTACCATCTCCTTATTTTCCATAATTAATTTCCCAGGCTCACTTTCTACAGAATCAGCATTCACTTTAACTCTTTTCATTTTAAAATAGCTATAGAAACTCTTGTTGTCTTTATATTTATATTTCTTGCTAGTTTTCCATCTTTTTTTAATATATGGTAACGAGAACTGTGCCAGGAGCTAGTGTATCCATCGAGGAAGAACCCATGATGAAGATCCCCGAAGACATCAGAAGAAATGAAGAAGGAAAGAAGAAAATTGACTTCTACATGTGAAGATGCAGCTGTTGGTCTAGGGATTATTAAAAATAATAATAATCCGGACCAAAAGAGGGGATTGTAGTGGGAAAAATCACAAAGATGGCTATCTGGCACATAAAAAAGTTACCTGGGAGAGAGACATTAAGCAGGCACTGACTTTTAGTGCAGACAGCTACTTGAAACTAAAAACATGCAGGACAGACAGTTATTTAATGTTAAACATGCAGGAATCAGATACTGCAGGAAGCTAGTAGAGAGCTTCAGGCACTTTTAAGATCAGGACAAACCTAGAACAATAAGGAGATTAGCCATAAATGGGAATGGGATTACATAAATGCAGGAAAACCAATTCCTGTATGTATAGACCGAACTAAGTCATTGATAGTTACTGATAGAGGAAATGTATCCATTCTATGAACAACGCAATATTAAATGCCAATGTCTGTATATGTCCGGCTGTAATGATGTGTTAAACTATCACTCCTGCTCAACTATAATGATGTGTTAAATGGCTAGTGTTCAGACTATCCATAGTGGCACAGTGGTTAGCACTACTGCCTCACAGCACCAGGGTCCTGGGTTCGATTCCTGGTTTGGGTCACTGTCTGTGTGGAATGTGCATGTTCTTCCTGTGTCTGAGTGGGTTTCCTCTGGATGCTCTGGTTTCTTCTACAGCCTGAAAGACATGCTGGTGAGGTGGATTGGCCATGGCAAATTTTCCCTTAATGCAGCTGAACAGGTGCCAGAATATGGTAACGAGGGGATTTTCAATGCAGTGTTCATGTAAACCTAGTTATGACACAAATAACTAAACAACATATTGTGGGTGGCACGGTAGCACAGTGGTTAGCGCTGCTGCTTCACAGCTCCAGGGACCTGGGTTCAATTCCCGGCTTGGGTCACTATCTGTGTGGAGTTTGCACATTCTCCTTGTGTCTGTGTGGGTTTTCTCTGGGTGCTCTGGTTTCCTCCCACAGTCCAAAGATGTGCGGGTTAGGTTGATTGGCCATGCTAAATTGCCCCTTAGTATCCTGAGATGCGTAGGTTGGAGGGATTAGTGGGTAAAATATGTAGGGATATGGGGATAGGGCCTGGGTGGGATTGTGGTCGGTGCAGACTTGATGGGCCAAATGGCCTTTTTCTGTACTGTAGGGTTTCTATGATTTCTATTGAGAGAAGGTAGCTGCCCAGTACTGCAGAGTGCCAGTGCTTTTTCTCCACGAAGCTTTGTTAAATAAAACTGTATTGTTGCACCCCAAGTCTGACTCCGAAGTGGTCATTTCCCTCAACACCATGATTCAAATCTTTAAGGTCTACTTGATAGTTTATTTTAAGATTGAAGCAATCTTTCCACTCAAGAAATCCATATGCATGACCTTTTTCCAAATGTTGGAAAGAAAGTGTTCAGAAACTTGCGTAATTAGTAACTAAGTGGATCGGTTGATATTGCTGAGTGTTTACTTGGACTTGTGTGGAAGGAGTTTATCTACATACTAGGTCAGATAGCAAGCTCTGCAATCAATACAGACTGAAAGGGAAGACAATACAGCATGTCTTAATTGAAAAATTCTAAGTGGAGGATGCTGTGCTAATCATCTGTGTGCAGACTCAGCTAGAAATATGTATGGGTTGTTTTCCATGTCTATAATCCGTTCTCCATTGTTGTGAGCCATACAAAGTGCTGAGAACACTGGGCTAAAAACCAACAGCAAGCCCAAGGAAATGATGGTCCTGGGTCAGAATGTTATATCTCAATGATATTAAATAAGACTTTGCTAGAAGTTGAGTAAATTCTTCTACGTTGTGTCCATGATAGACAGTCTACCTTGATGTAGAATTTGACTTGCATTGGAGAAAAACAGTTGTAACCTTTGGCTGACTCAGGAAATGTGCATGAAATAACATCAATCTGACTTGAAACCTGGGTGCTGGTTTGAGGCCTGTGTTCTCTGGATCTTGTACATGAGTGAAAAGTGAACAACTTGGCAATTATCATGAAAGGGATCCCAATAACTTCCATCTTTGCTATTTGTGGCAAATTTTAGGCAACTCATGGAAAGATAAAATGACAAATGCAGAAGGACAAATCTCCCATCAGGCAGTGGTGACTTTGGCTTGGGTACATTTAAGGGATGGAAGACGGTTGGGTGCCCGTGCAAGGTATCCAAAATCAGAAAACCAGTAGGACACACAAAGCAAATCTGAAGTTTGATTTTTTTTACATCTGGACAACACTAAATGACAGGAAAATGCTGGCATCATCTATGCCTCAGTGTGCACCACCATGATGAGCAGTGGCTTGGCAACTGCTGTCAAAACCAAAAGCAACCCACATGACATGATCACTTTGTATGTGACACTTGTGGTTGAACCTGTCTGCCAAGGTTTGGTCACTTTAAGCCATTCTATTCCCAAGGAATTTGATTAGCTGTGTTTCCATTTTACATTGCTATTGACAGCTTTCCATCTATGTGATGTTGTATTCTCCACCTTCGCATTTTCAGTCATTAATTTGTATCTCATTGGACCAAAGCAGGGCAGAAAGAGGCCATTCAACCATCAAGTCTGCACCGACTCTCTCTTACCCAGGCCCGATTCCCATATACTGTGGCTAATCCATCTTTGGACTGTGGGAGGAAACTGGAGCACCCAGAGGAAACCCACACAGACCATGCAAACTCCACCAGTCACCCAAGGCCAGAATTGAACCTGGTGCTGTGAGGCAGCAGTGCTAACCACTATGCCATCATACTGCCCAAGTCTCAGCTTTACATTTCTTGTGTGCTTTTGGTCTAGATTTCTCTGCATTTACAATGTGAAGCAGTCATGGTGAGAAAAATTTGTAATTGTTTTCAGATGTTTTGTGAATTAATTGTTTTAAAAATCATTTGAAAGGAACCTTGAAGCATTTGTATCAATTGTACAGGGATTGATTTTAATATTTGGATACAAAGTACTGGTCCCTTGATCTGGAAATAGTGCCAACAGGAATAAAGTTAAAAGAGGCAGGTCATGTGGCAGACAACATAACAAACGAAAGGGAATAGCTGGAGGAAACAGACCTGCATATCTGCTATTCCATGTATAATTTGTACCGACTGATTTGTCTGCTAATTAGTTAAATTTGCATTGATTCTGATTTTTATTAAAAGTTAGAGTAAAATCGCGCTTGATAAGTTATTTTCATTTGGGGTTGTTTGGTAAATTTGGTTTATTTGCTTTAAGGATCCCCACAGGTACCATAACAGAAACTTTTCACATGCTGTAATAATGAATTTCTGTGGTGGGGTTCCTGCCATGGTGTGTGGTCGTACCGACAGTTCAAGGAATTGATTTTACGTTTTGTGAGAAGGAACAAAATTTTATTATTGGTTTATTTTACTTCACGACATCACCAAGATAACTTTTGTTGGATTGTGAGGTTTCAGAACCAATCGCATGATTTGATGGTAACGTCATTAGAATGTGCATTCAGGCTGCTGCTTAACTTTCAATTTTGTATTCTGATGTGTTAGTTGAATCTGAATGTACAAATCAAGTCTGTCTTACAACATGATAACGAATTGATTGCTTTCAGAGCTATAAGCAGATGTGGCAGCCTATTTGCATACAGGATTCTACCATATGGTAAAGCAATTTTTAATGGTGTTGGTTGATGGAGCTCTTTGTTGATGGTGAAATGTTACCCAGTATCGTATTCTCTGCCATTTTCCACCTAGAGGCATGAAATCTCTTTGTATCTACTTGTCTTAACCAAAAGGCAGCACTTCCAATGATGGAGTACTCCCACAAGGGTCATCTGGAATACTTTAGGACTATCTCAGTCCGCCCACATTACAACTGAGACAACGATCTTACCATCAGTGGCAATCTGAATAAAGATGCTCTGACATACGCACAGCAGTCATCAATATTGAGTTTCAATACCTGGACCGGTAGACGGGCGCCGCAACAACTCAGTGACTTGCACTGCTAGCTGTGCAGATACATGGATTTGGGCCTGTGTCTGTGGGAGTTTGCGCATTCTCCCTGTGGTTGCGTGGGTTTCCTCCGGGCGCTCCGGTTTCCTCCCACACCCCAAAGGTGTGCTCTTAGGCTGATTGGTCTTACCAAATTGACACTATTCTCCCCTGAATCTGGCTAAGTTAGGAGTTCCATTCGTAGACATGCAGGGTAGAATAGGTGTAGGGTGATGCGGCGGCGCGGGCTCGTTGGGCCGAAGGGCCTGTTTCCCGTGCTGGGTTGTTCTTTGTTCTTTGTTCAAAACATAAATAGGGAGGAAATAAAGGGAGACGGACCAAGTGAGGGAAGAAGGTTTTTTAGTTAGGACATCAATCGGCACAGGTTTGGAAGGCCGGAGGGCCTATTTCTGTGCTGTACCTTTCTTTGTTCTTTGTATAAGTGGCAGACACCTTGAGATAAACTGGGGCATTCATCAAGTGAGTCTATCACAATACGTTCATGTTCAATGCTATCTTTTGTGCTTTCTAATTAATTTCTGCTTATTACTGAATGTCTCAGCATCTGTGTAGCCCGAAACAATATTTTGTGCAAAGTATAAAGTATTCAGAAAAGTTAGCAGTACGATTCAGCTTGATGTAACTTCCACGTGATGCTTGAACATAATTTAGGGGATCGGCTAAACCCTTGAACTTGATGTCTTAATCTATTATATTTTCAAAGAAGCTAGTGATTGATATCCATAAGTTTAAATTTTACTCTTGAAAGAAACCTGACCAGCCTATTCCTACCTATTCAAAAATGGCTAGCTCTGAGGTGATTGAATTCTTTTATTTGAACATGTCCAGGACAAGGCAAGGCGAAAGGTCACAACCTGAATCAGTGAGTGTTTTTTTCTCTCCACAGCTGCTGCTGCCTGATCTGCTGAGTATTTCCAGCATTTTCTGTTTTTGTCTGATTTCCAGCATCTGCAGTTTTTTTGTGTATTGTTGAATCTGTGTTCAAGTGTATTAATGATGAACAATGTACACAACAACGTGTTCTGCAGTGGAACTTGGTGATTGCAAGTTAAAGTACAGTATATTTCTCAAGTATTAATATTGTCCAATCTACTGTGTTGGAATTTGGACTTCTAGAAATTATTTTAAATTTTGACAAATAGAAGTTCACAAATAGAATGAAGTATCGAGCCAATTATGTTGAAATTTGAAGTTCTTCTTTAGAACTATTATATTGAACTAACAAAAGCATTAACTCTGTTTCTGTCTTCCTGGATGCTTCCAGACCGTTGAGTATTCCTCGTATTTGCTTTTTTTAAGTTCAGGTTTACCAAAATCTGCAGTGTATTGTTTTAATTGCAATTGATGTGTTGACATGCAAAAGATTTGAGGACTTTGAATGAAAATTGGAAATGCCCTTTCTCTGAAATCATGGTGATTGAGTGGCTTGGAAAACATCTGTCTTTCAACAGCAGGCCATTCATTACCTCACCCTCCAACCAGTTTCTGCCCACGTGTGATAGACTGTGTCACTTGAGAACACTTGTTTTTAGTGTGGAAAGTCATCTGAGGGAGTGCCAAAGAAGAAGAATTATTGAAATGGCCATTCTCTTGGATATCACGCCCTTAATATTTTAAAATGCATGCAATTGCAATGAGGGTGACCCATTCATAAAGTGGTGAATTGGCCTGAAGCGTTTAGGTGCAGTGAAACAATGAAAAATTTAAAGACCAGAAACAGCCTGAAAAAAGATTAAATACAATTGTTCATTTTACAGAATGGTGGCTAAAACAGCTGGAGCAGAGAACACCACAAATATTAAGTACTGAAATATAAATTAGTCACACTGCATCCTATGGCAGTTTCCACGTGGTGTGCATCTGTCCAATCCACGATTGCTTGTCACGAAGTATACTGCATGGTAAAGACTAATATTCCACTCAGCAGTGTGTTCTGATAAATTTCCTGTCCTGGATGGCCTCCTGAAGTTCTTCACCTGCTTGAGCTTTATAAAGTGGTCATGTGAAGATTGTTGTGTTGTCAGCAGGCTTGTGAACCAGAAAATCCAACTCTCTGGCTTTGAACTAACTTTGGGAGTTCAGAAGTGTTTTGAGTGCTGAACAGTCCGTTGCAAATTAATCATGTGTTTGAGAATCCAGGCAGCGCAAAAGTAAACCAGAATCATCTTGACGCCTTGAGGCCATTTCTAGATACTTGCTGTTGAATGTTAGTCTGTTCCTTATGTTCATCATGTGGAAAGTCTGTGGTGACCAATGAAATGTTTGTCAATTCAGGAAACACAGTTGCAATTAAGGAATGGGTATTGTATGAATTCAGTGTAAAGTTTGCGCTATGTTGTCATGTTGCCTTAATTTCTGAACTCCAAAATTGTGACCTTTCAACTTCCCCCAACAGCCATACAATGCAGCCTCTGGCTGAACTCTGGAATAATCACATTGTTTCACAGGAATGAGTGCCAGGTTAAGACATCCCAAAGTCACCCCACATCAGACCCTTGGAAGCACATGAAAGGGCCATGTGCTAACTCTGCACTACAGTGCCTTGAAAATGAATTAATGGAAAGAGGTGAAGCAAATGTAAATGCAAGCCAGTTGAGAAATTAAGGCTTACTTTTTTAATCCAATAAAAATCTAGAATTAAAGATATAATTACCAAAAAAACTGTAGACAATTGTCATTTAAAAAAAATCTAGTTCAGTAATGCATTAGCAAAAAAAAATCTGCCATCCTTACCTGGTCTGGCCTACATGTGACTCCAGACCCACAACAGTATGGTTGACACTTAAATGTCTCTGAAATATCCTAACAAGCCACTCCATTCAAGGACAATTAGGGATGGGCAATAAATGCTGGCCCAAACGCCACTTTCCTTTTACCTCTTATTCAATCTTGATGCATGTGAAAAGGAAAAGATGAACTAGGACAAATGTGGAGCCATTACAACTAGAAACAAGAGACTTCATAATGGAGAAAAGGGAAATGGCGGAGGAACTAAATGTTGTGTCTGGTTTCACGCAAGAAGATAGTGAAAAATATTGATTCTTGCATGCTACACAGCTAAAATATATTGTTCATAAGAACATAAGAAATAGGAGCAGGAGTAGGCCAACTAGCCCTTCCAGCCTGCCCCGCCATTCAATAAGATCATGGCTGATCTGTCGTGGCTCAGTTCCACATTCCCGCCCTCTCCCCATAACCCTTAATTCCCTCTCTTATCAAAAACCCATCAACCCGCGTCTTAAAAATATTTAGCGAGGTAGCCTCCACCACTTCAACGGGCAGAGAATTCCAGAGATTCACCACCCTTTGAGTGAAGAAGTTCCTCCTCAACTCCGTTCTAAACCGCCCCCCCTTTAACTTGAGGCTGTGCCCCCTAGTCCTACTATCCTTTCTGAGCGGGAAGAGTCTCTCCACCTCTATCCTATCCATCCCATTCATCATCTTATACGTCTCAATGAGATCTCCCCTCATTCTTCTAAACTCTAACGAGTACAAGCCTAATTTATTCAGCCTCTCCTCATAGCTCAACCCCCTCAACTCCAGCATCAGCCTAGTAAACCTCCTCTGCACTCCCTCCAAGGCCAAAATATCCTTGCGTAAGTACGGCGCCCAAAACTGCACACAGTACTCCAGCTGCGGCCTCACCAATGCCCTATACAGCCGCAGCAAGACCTCCCTACTTTTATATTCAATCCCCCTCGCGATGAAGGCCAGCATCCCATTTGCCTTCCTGACCACCTGCTGCACCTGCAAGCTGGGTTTTTGCGACTCATGCACAAGGACCCCGAGGTCCCTCTGCACCGTCGCCTGCTGCAGTTTTTCTCCACGTAAGTAATAGTCCTTCCTACCATTATTCCTACCAAAGTGGACCACCTTGCACTTGCCAACATTAAATTCCATTTGCCATTTCCTGGCCCATTCGCCCAGCCTATCTAGATCCTTCTGTAGACTCTCACCACCCTCCGCACAATTTGCCTTTCCACCAATTTTGGTGTCATCAGCAAATTTCGACACCCTACACTCGGTTCCCTCCTCCAGATCATCTACATAAATGGTAAATAGCTGAGGCCCCAGCACCGACCCCTGGGGCACTCCACTAGTCACCACCCGCCAATCCGAATAGCACCCATTGACCCCCACTCTCTGCCTCCTATTTGACAACCAATCCTCTATCCACGCTAACACCCTACCCCCAACTCCATGCCCCCTGACCTTCTGCAAGAACCTCTTGTGAGGTACCTTGTCAAACGCCTTCTGAAAATCAAGAAAGACCACATCCACCGGCTCTCCTCTATCCACCGCCCTAGACACATCCTCATAGAACTCCAGTAAATTTGTCAGACACGACTTCCCTTTAACGAAACCGTGCTGCGTCTGCTCTATCAAGCAGTTCCCCTCAAGATGCCTCGCTATTTCCTCCTTGATGACGGCTTCTAACATTTTACCTACAACAGACGTTAAACTAACAGGCCTATAATTCCCCGCCTTTTGCCTGGCACCCTTCTTAAACAACGGCGTAACATTAGCCGTTTTCCAATCTTCCGGCACTTCCCCGGAATCCAGCGACGTCTAGAAAATAAAAGTCATGGTTATTCCATAACGCTTGTACTTTCAGTCCTATTGTGCTATGCTTATATTAGTGGCCTCAATTTTTCACCTCATAAATGCATTTTTTCTCCCTCCGATACATATAATGCTGCACAAGAAATCAGACAGGCAATATGGGCTGTGTTGTGAAGATTTTGTGCGGGTTTATGATGTAGTAGACCCCATGTGGTTAACGACAAGGAAAGCGACTGCTGAGGCCGCACTGTTCACTTTTACCTTCACCGTACAAGTCAACCCTGTTTGCAAGAATTTTTCTAGGTTTCAAAGGACAACTAAGGCCAGAATTCTCTGATGTAAGCCCTGCCACCACTGTCAGTGACAACAGCGCTGAGGCAGCAGTGACCACTGCAATAAGTTGCATAATCAACTGTGGGTGGGAAAGAGTATGTACCTCTACTTCAAAATATGTCCATGTATTGGGCCATTGTTGGGTAACCAAGTGCCACTTTAATCAGCTGTAAACTCTTTCTGTAGAATGCAATGACTTTTAATAGTCTTCTAGTATTTTTGCTGACTGATCCTTTTTCTTCATGCAGCCTATTTCTAGGAGGAGATGGTAATGCAAACGGCACTCCGACTAAGAGCTCTGACCAGTCTAAACCCCCCGAGAGTGGGAGTTCAGCAGAGAGCATCAAGTCGGTCAGCGTTTCATCAAATTCCAGCAGTTCAGAAAGCGAAGAGCCCTGCACTTCATACGCTTACGCTCAAGAAGGACCCCAGAAAAAGGTGACAGAGGCATTTCTCACAAAACATATTGTGGGAGTTCTTTGTACTTTGTACTTTGATTATCAATGGGATACAAGGGTGCTCACCAACACCTAACCTGATCACTGGTTCTGCCTGCCCAAACGCAGCATGCCTTTCTTCATGGGCACATAATATCTGATTGGGCTAACACACCTCTTGGGAACAAGCTGTCGTCCTTAATTTGAATGTATTAAAAGCGACAGCCTCATAATTGGCTTCTGCCTGCAATATGCAACCCCAGATTACAGCACTGGTCAAAGTTTCAGATCTGCAGGTGAGACTTCAGTCTCAACAAAATTCAACCCATGTTGTTTATAAAGCCATCAGATGCCAGAAAATTTATAATTAACTGCATGGAATGCAAACTGATTTTGTTCATATGAAATACAAGCTTCTTTTGCATAGATTTTATTAAATATGTACAGAGGCAGATCCACGTCACAGTAATAACCAATATCATGAATTTAAGTTTGAAACATCTTTGATAGTGCAGGCTGATTTTTATGGTAAATTTAACACACGGGCTGTTGTGACCAGAACAACTTCATGTGTGTGGTCCACAAAAACAGCACTTTGGATCAAAATCTAACAAACTACTCCACCAATAGCAACAAAGCAATGCAGCTCTGCTTGTACATCAGAGTCCCTCCTGACTGCCTGCTTTGATTCTTTTCTGCACTTGACCTTTAGTTATTCTGCAGCATATTCTCCAATGGCGAGTGATATTTCTTGGGAGATTATCAATGACCTGGATCGTCACTTAGAATATGTTGACGACCTGTTCTTTGGAAATTTCAGTAATTCAGAAGTTTTAAAATACCCTCCCTCTTTATAGATTCTCCTTTTTCAGTCCTTGTATTCCATCTCTCCAATAATGTTACTGCATTGCCAATACTCTGCATCTCAAGATCTGCATTAGAGTGATTTGGCTTTTAATTCCCTTCTATCTTTCTGTGTTTTCTTGTCTCCTTTTCTGGTACTTTGCCTCACCTGCACAAAGCATCACCACTGGATGTATTTCATTTCAATCAGTGTCAGTGGGTGCTGCAAGTGAGGAACCAGGTGAGGCAGGCAGGATAACATTCCTGTGAGTATGGGAGTGCTCAACAGTGTGTAAACCAAAATCCCAAAGGGACTATTTGACGATTTAAGCATAGCTTAAATATCTGAATGTAATGGCCCACCGGGCACTTATACATATGTGCTAAATGATAACTGCCAATGTTGGCTTGGCGACTAGTAGACATTAGATGGTATCATTCATCAGCATTGATTTTTGGCTTGGAAGAATCACAAGGTAAAGATTTCAGTATAACTACCTTGAAATTGTGCATTCCTCAAGGCCAAACTATTGTGTCCACAATGTCCCTACTTCTGAGGGAATGGCAGAAAGTTTGTGTCAAAGTAAATGTAACTGGGAAGAAGGACCTCTCTGAAATATAATCATTGGCAATTTTTTTCTAAAATAATTCTGCAGTCACCCGAATCCTTGTCTTCTGCGGACACCTCCTGCTCCTCGGGAATTACATTCCGAGTATCGCCGCCGCCAGCATCGTCAGTATCGCTGCTGCCAGTATCATCGTCGCCAGTATCACCGCCATTACCCAAGCCGACCAAGGTTCACAAGTGTTTTGCCTCAGTCACTCAGTCAGGCAATGCAGGTCCCATGCTCGACAAGCAGAAAGAAGATAGCTGTATTATACAGGTCAGCCTAGAGAATGACGATGGAAATCTATACAAAAGCGTTTTGGTAAGTACGTGGATTGTTTTCTTTATTCATGTTGTATAAAGGTTGTTAATTTCTGCCAGTACAGACATAAATGCAAGAGGACATTTATTTTTGAGGGCAAAAACTGGCCTCTGAACCATTTGTTACCACACAGTCATACTCAAGATGACTTGTGTGACTGTGACCAGTGCTACTTCACTGTCAACTTTCCATGTCACTGAAGCTTTTGATTCCTGAGCGCTCTGACCATTTCAGCTTTCTTATAGAATGTTGTAGCATTTTGTTTGAGTTTGGAGCCTTTTTTTAAATGTCCTTACTCATTAACTATACAGAACACAACAAGGTGTAGTACTTTAATATGTTTATTTAAGGGATGAGCTGTTACTAATTATGTACTATTTCCTCACCCCTTGTGCAACAATGCAGTTAAGAGATACAAATTGAAATCTAGGTCACTTGATTACCGCATGACTAACTATGGGTAGTTCTGGTCCTCCTGTTGGCTAATTGACTAATTTTTGCCAGGCATTCCTTGGGGCTTGCATGGAATTTAAAAGAATAGAGAATAGAAAAGAGCAAAGCAAAAATGGAGGTGATGAAAGGGTGCAGTTTAATTACCAATGATAATTGTTTAACTACGCTGCTTTTATCTCTTAACCAATTTTGTATCCATGTTGCTACTGCTTCTTTCATCCCAGTGGCTTCAATGTTGCTTGTACTGTGCAGTACTTTAGCAAATATCTTTTTGAAAATCTTTAAGTACTCTAGTCACTCGAATAATTTAGTGAGGTTAGTCAAACAGATTCATGCACCTATCATTTGACACATTTTTTCCTGAATAATGAAGATGGCAATTAACAATATCAAACAGATACGCAATCTCCAGATCTGATTGGAGGAATTTAGCCTATCATCTTCATCTGGACTGAGACACTTCAGTGTGTACAACCAATTAATTATACATATTAGTTGTAGACACACCTTGTGTCTGAAACAGCACCTGAGCCAAGACAGCCATTAGAAGTTGAAATTATTTCAATTCTGCTGTTGTTCAGGACAGTCTTCTTGACCCAGTTTGGTTAAGATATTGTAGAAATTATTTTTCACTTGAGATTGAATAAAGTCAACAAATTAAAATATTGTTTCAAACTGAAAATTTGCAATGCAGCATGCCTCATGAATGCTGAAAGGAATTGCCCCATTTAATAGATTGGAATTGCACTTGTAATCAGTATTGCCATCAATGTACAGAGACTGGGTTAGTTAAAATTGACTTCCTTTAAGAAAGATCCACACAATTTTCCATACAAGCATTCTGAATATATCGTGATAGTCTTTCATAATGGGGGAGAGCTTTTCTAATGCCAAAGATGTATGCAGAAACTTTTCTATCATAAGGTACCAATCCCACCAAGAATAACAGGAAACTTGGAATGTGTGAAACATATGTTTCTCTGTTCTATGCGTCTTCACAAGATTACACTCTGACAATGCTATGAATGTGATGCCAACTGGCAGAGATCCAGCTTGTGAATTCATAACATAACATTGCCATGTTTGAACTTGGCACAAGTAAATTCTTTTCAGTGCTCAGATTGATAGCTTGTCATGGGGATGGAGCTAAGGTACACATGGAGCAATCTCGGGAGACCAAGCACATCTTCGCTGATATGCATCCTGACAGGTTAATCAGAGTGGTGCGTGAGATCACTGCAGACAAAGTCTGCACCAGTAACTGGACTAGTCCTTCGGCAGCTGACCATTCCCAAGAGTTCTGTTACCAAATGACAGCATGAAATTCATTCTTATGAATGATAGACCATCCCTTTCTTATGCTGGAGGATATTATCATTAATCAGGAGGTATGTTTGTTAATTTACAGTACCTTGAATGTCTTGCAATTCATCCTGGAACGACATGATTTTTAACATGTCCAAAATATGAAAATACTGAATATGCCGATCAAAGATACAAAAGGTTGTAGTTCTCGGATATTGACAATTGCGAATTGATGGGATCTCGTACTATAACATTGTTGCTCTTCCGTATATTTACGAAGAGCTTTGTTTCTGAGTGGTTGGAAAAATTGTATTTGTAAACCACGGACTGCAGCTTAAAAGAAGAAAAGCGTGCACAGTCTCTCAATTGGGAAAACTTCCCAATTCTCTCAAACAAATACCCAGATCTGCCAGTGTACTTCATCTCATGGGATCAGCCATTTGCTGGACTGCTCAAACTTGAGCTGGGAGAAATGAGCTCCAGATGTAACATAGGACTGAACAAAAACCAAAAGGAGTTTGTTTAAAAAAAACACTGCAGTACATTTTGGTCACTTCAATATCCTGTTTACCTACACAAGTCCAGTGTTTCAAAATTTGAGGCAAATATTAAGTTTCTGAACTCCATTCAGGGACTAAATGTTGCTTCATGTCACAATTATTTTTATGAATCACTTTTATATAAACGTGAACTAATATTATATGTCAGATTGAGAATTGAGCTTTTAGCTCTATGAACAATAAATGTTAAAAGTAAGCAAATGGTATAAGGGAAAGAATGGAGCATTTAAATTGGTTTTGTTTTGGACAAATTTATTTGTTTGCTTTAAACTACAAATATAGGTAAGGTTGCCCAGGAATCCTTGTGGTGAAACACTGGGCTCTGTTTCTCTCAGATATTTAAGCATGTTCCCTCACTGCTCATAGCAAATGGATTTTGGTGCATTGAAGGCAAGTTTTTGCAATACCAGTCCTAAGACATTACAGTTATATAAATGGATATTATTTCTCTGTAGCTTGTACAGTGTTTAATACAATGCCACTATATATCTACTGAGCGAAAACAGCCATTTTTAAGGGCTTGCACTTTTTTTATTATTCCTAAAGAAAAGTAAATATTTTTTCTATTTAGGTGACAAATCAAGATAGGACATCTGTGATTATCCAGAGAGCCATGTCCAAGCACAACCTTGAACCAGAACTGATGGAGGATTATCAGCTCATACAGATCATCTCAAAAGATAAAGGTGAAAATTGTATCTCAATTTACGATAAGTAGCCACCTTTTGGCAGCAGATTGGTATTTTCTTTATATTTCACCAAAAAGCTTGGAAAATCCATATTCCTATTATTGAATGGCTCCAGTTGCACTCAACTGGATCCAACTTGGAGAAATAAAAATAGAGCTTGAAAAACTCAGCAGGTCTGGCAGCATCTGTAGAGAGAGAAAAACAAGTTAAAGTGATACAGACTTGATGTTGACTCTTTTTCTTTCTCCGCAGATTCTGCCGAACTTGCTGAGTTTTTTCCAGCATTTTGTGTTTCTATTTCAGATTTACAGCATCTGCAGTATTTTGCTTTCTTTCCAACTTGGAGGAATTTGAGTTTATATTCCTCAATAAGTAACAATTGTCAGGACCTAATGAAAGCAACTAATATCAACCAATTCTCTGAAAGCAATATTGTGTTGAAAGATGCACAGCTGGAGTTGGTTGCAAATAGTTAACATTATTCTGGTTTCTTCTTTCTAATCCAAGCCAGGTATTTTGTGGGGGGAGAAAAGATGCAAGAATCATTATTTTGAAATTGAAAGCCTTTTTACCTGCCTTTTTTTGGCCCTCTGGCAATTTAGCAACGAAACAAAAAAATTGAATGGGATTTCTGCTAGTATTCTACTGAGCCAATCAGCACTATCAAAATGCATGTGTAAATAACCTTATACATTTCCTTTGCTTTTCAGAGCTTGTGATTCCAGACAATGCCAATGTGTTTTATGCTCTGGACCCTTCAGTGAAATTTCACTTTATTCTGAGAAAGCGGTACTGCTGCAGACGACAGGTTAAGCCACAAATCCGGTCATGCTTGACACTACCCAGATCAGCGCATAGACTAAGCAAGGTTACTCTGTAAGGAGTGCCACTTTTCACACAGCTATACCCATTGAAGCTTAAATAAAACACCACTTAGTATTGAAAAGCCTTGTATTATATGTGAATAAATTACCTTGATAGTATTTTACTTAAATTATTGGACACTATGGATAGCATTGTCCAAACACTTAACTTGAATGCAATGCTTGTCTGCTGTTGAAACATTTTGTACATTGGCCCTTCTGAAAGAAGGCTGTCAGATTAGATCCTGTCACCAGAGTCTGCTGGTGAGCTACAGACTTGATGAAGATCATATGCTTGTTGGAATTGGTGGAAGAGGAAAATGTTTTTGTTACATATGAATTGTGTGACTATTTGCAAATGAGCTGGTCTGCAGTTCCTCCACAATCACTTTGTAACCAGTGAACCAACTGCCATCTAGTTAATTGGCCGAATGATGACTACTTCAATGAAAGTAGTTGGATTGGCCCTTGAGCTCTTCAGCACACCTTTCCTGCCTTCCCTCTTTATTTTTCCAGCAGCTTAACCACCTTCTGGAATATACAGCATCAACTTGCCTTCAACGAAGACAACTGCAAGAAATTATGGAATAGTTTATTATTGCCAATGATATTGCACTTGTTTTGAATTGATGTTCAGCTTTATACTAGAACAATATAGAATTATTATTTTTTGTATATGTATTTGTAAATGTAAACCTTTTTGGGAAAAAAATCTTTAAAAGCTGCAGAGGGGACCAGATCACCTGAGATATGAATACTTGTTTTTTTTGTCCCTCATTTATCTTGTATTCAATTACTTAGAACTGCCATTATTTTGTGGGCTAGCCTACAATAGTAAAAGAATAAGCAATACCCTTTCTGTGTTAAACTACGGATCTTAGTAGTTAAAGCATAAATCAGACACTAATTCATTGCCCTCTTCATTTTTATGCAATCACTTCTCAGGTGTAGGACAGCACTGACTATATATGTTCGCTCATTAGATTTATCCCCAAAAAAACCCTTTAAAGTAGCAACAAATGCCAAGAATGTCAAGAATTATCAAATTCAGATTTGCACTATGTATAAATTAACCACCAGAAAAGGCAAGTGCTGAAGCACTTTAACATTTCAAGCGTCTTCCACACATGATGCTTCAGTGTCTTTCCCCCAACATGAATTGACGTGCCTATGAGTTGTGGTGAGGGGGGGATTTAGGGAACTCACCACTTAATTTTTGGAGGTCCATGTATTTTTCTTGTTGCCTCCCATCAATCCCTTGCTGCCCTGAATAGGATTCACTAATCAGGCACAATTACACAAGACCACTTGTCACTAAACAGGTTCAACATCTGTGCGAGCAACACTTGGGCACAGGTATTAGAGGAAATCATCTGAGTTATTTGTATACTTTTCTAAGTGTACACTTAAATACTTTCCGTATTCCTCATATAATTTGTTTTAAATAAAATGTTACTAAAATTTCAAAACATTCATGCTTCATTCTTTTGAAATGGAAGGCAGGACCTGATATGACCAGATATGTTATGATGGATCTACTTTAGTTGAGAGTTTACCTTCATGTGAACCATACCATCTGGCATTATGGACAGTCCTATTCTAGAAACCAAGGGCAATGACTGATAACTGCAGTGTTCTCATGTTTTTGCAACAGCTGATCAAATAATATAACAAAGCCATGCGCTCTTCAATGATCCAGTGGTTGATTTGAAAAGCAAAATGGCTAACCTTCTGCATTAATCATGTACAAGTTGTGGTGTGAACATTGAGTGGCCAGCTTCGGCATTTCCCATTTTTCTAATATCTTGCCCCACCCCATGCTGAAATCTTTAACTTTTTGTTTTGTTGTTGCCTTTGGTATATTCTCAATCTCTCCTTCCCAGCTCCACCTTTTTATCACTGCTAGGTAGTTCAGATTTAAAGTGGGTTGCCATGTGTAGTTGGAAAAGTCACAAGGGTGGCTACCTCGCACACAAAGTTACTTGGGAGAGACACATTAAGCAGGCACTGACTTTTAGCAGACCATCCATAGCGGTTAGTTAGCACTGCTGCCTCACAGCACCAGGGTCCTGGGTTCGATTCCCAGCTTGGGTCACTGTCTGTGTGGAGTTTGCACATTCGCCTCATGCCTGCACTAGTAGGGGTCAGGCACTGTGAGATACTAGTGGATGGGGCAGCATCCATATCTGTCACCGACCTACTCTTACTCACTACAAATAAAATGATTTACCTAACCGGGATAGGGGGAAACAAAACACCCACTCACATGAGTGAGACCACATTAGTAGAGATAAAAAATCTGTATATACTAATGAGGGTTTATGTGTGCAAAAATAACAAGGATATAATAATGGGAAATAATCTGGTCAAAGAATAAGATTTTGATAGACTTGGAAAGGGAGAATTAATCTGGCCAAGACAGGATGGTCGTAAAACTAGAATAGGGAAACTCAAGTCACCTCAACCATTAAGGTGACCAGTCATCACGAGAAATTGGGAATTAGAGACAGGAGGGTTCGGAGCCATCTGTGCTTCCGTCCTCAGGGTGTGGGTTAAAACAAAGGTAAATACCAGTTTTACTAAAAAGTGCCCAATAAAGGGGCTGGGACTGGAACATAAGCCACACTGACAATACCCAATAAAACCAGAGGCAGAGAAAGTGGTAGTGGAGATAGTTAAAGTGTTAGTGGAAAGGAAGATTCTGAGAGAAACCACAAGCACCACTATTTCCCCAACATGGCCAGTGAGCAAGCCTGACAGAAGCTATAGGCTCACGATAGATTACACCAGACTCAATGAAGTCACACCCAAGTTGCACCCCATTGTAGCAAGTCCTTCGACAATCCTGAATGGCCTGTCACAGGAGAACAAAATATGGGACATAGCCAATGAATTCTGGTCCTTACTGTTGGATCCTGAATCCCAACACAAATTTGCCTGTACCGTGGGGGACAAACAGTACACTTGTTTACCACAGGGATTCCATAATAGCCCTGCTATATTCCATCATGCAATAAGTGGCATCCTGAATGGTGTAGAACTGCCAGAGGGTAGTACGGTCCTACAATATATAGACAACATCCTAAAAGCGTTGTAGTCCAAGTCAGGGCATCAAGAAGCCTTATATTTGGTACTGAATGAATTAAAAACCACAGGGTTAAAAGTGAGCCCCAAAAGAAGGCACAAATCAGGAAAACATGGGTCCTATACTTGGGACACCTTATATCCCAAGGCCTTAAAGAAATGTCAACGGACCGAAAGAAGGTGATTTTAAAAAAAAGCCATGACCGGTCACCATAAGAGGTGGCAGAAAGGTGCAAGGATTATTCAACTAGAGCCGGAGTTTCATCCCAGGGTTTGCAAAATTAGCAGAACCCATACAAAGACTAGTCAAAGGGGGAAAACCAGCTTTAGATCCCTTAAAATGGGAACCTGAGCAAGAAGAGGCTTACAACAAACTGAAAACAGAACTGATATCAGCCCCTGGACTAGGATTACCAGATTCTAATAAGGACTTCCACATCCATTGTAGTAATAAGGGAGGGTTCTATTCTGCAGTGGTAACACAGGACCACGGCGACAGAAAGAGACCCATAGGCTATTACTCCACCGCAGAGGGGCCGGTAGTCACCAGACTACCAAGGTGCATAGCCTCCTTGGATTGCGCCGCCTGGGCTGTAAATATTAGCGAGCCAGTAAGCATAACAGGGAATATAACCCTTCACACCAAACACATTTTGGTGGAAATGTTGAACACGGGAAAACTAAGGTCAGTCTCAAACATGAGAAGGGCTAAAGTGGGAAGCTGTCCTCCTACCTCCAAGAAAGTCCGTGATAATAATAAGGGATACAGGGACTAACCCAGCAGAAGGGATTTTAGACGTAGGAGAGCCACACAATTCTGACGATATAGATAGGGACAGAGGAGAGAGTAGGATAAAGGATATACCCTGAACAGCTGTGGAGACCCTTTTTGTAGGTGGGTCATGCAAATATGTGGAAGGATCACCCCGGACGGGGTGGGCAGTGGTGAATGACAAATCAGACACAGTAAGGTCAGGAAGGATTGACAGAGGTCTATCCGTGCAAGTGGCAGAACCCATGGCACTCACACAGGCGATAGAGTTATCTGAAGGTAAAATGGTGAACATCTATACAGATAGTTGCTATGCATTCGGAGTCATACATGACTATATGACAGCAAGGGGAAGAAGAAGGTTCATAACCACGGGAGGAACCCCTATTAAGCACCAGCAAAGAATTGAATCATTATTGAGAGATAGCGAGAAACCTAGAGAAGCTGCAGTTATCAAAATTAAAGCGCACCAGGAAGAGATAACCTGGACTAGTTAAATTTCAAAGGGAACCAAGCCGCAGACAGAGCGGCACAGTTAGCCTTAGGACAGGAGACAATTGGCAAGCTGCCAATAGCAACGATAGAACAGACCGGACAAAATAGATATTCGGGACTTACATGAGGACACCTCAAAAGAGGAAGAAGAGAGATGGGAAGCACAGGGAGCAATCAAAGGGACTGATAACATTTGGACATGGGAAGATAAGGAAATAGCACCAGAGTGATTACAAAACACACAATTAAAACTACACCATGGACTACTCTCACATGTGGGTAGAGAGGCCATGATAACTAGTATAGGAAAGGAATGGTGGTGGAAAGGAATGGGAAGAGATATAGCCCAACACTGTCACCGATGCGTGATGTGCGTGCAACACAACCCTGGTAGACCCATAAAAATTAAAATGGGACACCAGCCAAGGCCAAAGGGACCCTGGGAACATCTGCAAATAGATTTTACAGGACCACTACCACAATCCCACGGCAAAACTTATTGTCTGGTTATTATAGACAAGTTCACCAGGTCGGTAGAAATGTTCCCTACCACAAATTGGACTGTTTCCACAGTGGCTAGGATATTGGCAGAAGAGGTAATCCCTAGATGGGGAGACCCCCTACAAGTCAATTTGGACCAAAGGATGCACTTCACTGGAAAGATGGTGAAAACAGTATGCCAATTAATGAGGATAAAACAAAAATTTCACATCCCTTACCACCCACAGAGTTCTGGAATGGTGGAACGTATAAATAGAACGCTTAAGAATGCACGAGCTATAGCCATACAAACATTGGGAAAAATGTGGACAGAGGTATTGCCCACTATACTAATAAGATTAAGAGCTACCACAAACCAGACAACCGGATTAACCCCTTATGAACTAATGACAGGACGGGCGATGCAATTACCAGAAGGCATCATAACGGGTGGCACTGATGTAGGTCCATTTAAAGATAAAATCAGGAGATATGTTTTGGAACTAAGCACCCAACTCAAAGGGATGTGCAAATTGGGAAAGGACAATCAAGAACAAAGAGACGCAGAGAGAGAGCTTGAAATGCTCCCTGACGTTCTAACAGCAGGAAGTCACGTCCTAGTAAAAACATTGCCTGACAAACCAGGGTTTGCACTAAAATGGAATGGGCCATATGAAATTATAATTAGTGGAGACACCTGTGCCTGTATAGACATAAGAAGGAAAGGTATATAGAAACATTGGACACAGCTGAAATTACACAAAGAAATGCATGAATGAATGAACGAGTGAACTAACAGAACTTCTTTCCTCAACACAGGCAAAGACTGCAAACAAGAACAACTGGCACATGCAAGTCAGTAGATAATATAACTTTTGGAGATTATATAAATTATAGCATTAGGCTTGACATCTGATCATTACGAATATGTATGTAATCGCGTATGTTACTGTACTACTTAGCATTGTCGCGACTGTAAATTTGATTGGATTGGAGGATAATCTATGTTACAAAGCTCATGTACGTTTACACAGGAATTGAACTGTATGTTACCCCTCCCAGAGGGGCACAATCGGTAGAGGGCCTATTTGTAGCAATCCCTGGATGGACCTCTCATGACTTATATACTGTAGATACATCAGATGCACCCTGTAGGGACAAATTGGCAAGTATAAAAGAGGTATACAGGGGAGATGTGTGGAACTTCCAAATCCCACAGACCCTGTGTGCAGGGGGTTCCAACAGGTGGGAGGAAAAGCTTGTTCAGTTACTGCAAGCTATCCGCATTGTTTTACGGGGCAGGGATGAGGATGTGCCTGTGCCTTTGTCTCCAAGAATGTTTGCTGCGTGTAGACACAGTGTGTCCGTCAACACTGTTGGGTTAATAACGGACAGTTTATTTGCACTTGTGATAAACAGAAATGTCCGAATATAACCACGGGAAAACAGCTCATTTGTGGACAGTGCAATGGAACTCACGTAAGCTCAGCCAAATGGGCATGCCCATTTGATACTTAACAGGTGGTGGGATCAAACGGGGAGTCAAGTAAACCAAACAACTGGCAATATGAACAAACTCAAAACACTAGATGTTACCGGGCTAAGAAGGGATATATGTTCCTCTTCAATGGTACTTACACGACAGAAACACCAAACCTCCCAAACAGTTTTGCAGTGGCAACAATAGGACCACTGACAGTTCCATGCCCTCGAAAGGGGCATATACGGAGAAGAATAGTAACTCAGGCTATCAGCAAGGGACTCTATGCTGATTGGGAAGACTCGGGCACAACGGGATCCTCACTAGGATACAGGTTCCTTGGAGCCCTATCTCTGGGAGGGGCAGCAGGAATGATTAGTGCAAAGAATATGAAATATATTGTTTGCGAACGAACAGACCTGGGAACAGCACTTCAAAAGCACTAGAGGCTGTTAACCAAGAAATGGCTGAACTGAGATTCAATGCACAACAGACATGATATGCAGTGGACTACCAGTTAACACAACAAGGGGTGTGTGTACAATTATAGGCAATAAATGCATAACCCATGTCACAGTCGAGTCTTATAACATTACACAAGTCATCAATAACATCAGAGAACAACTTGATAGCTTCAGACAGGGACCCAAGAAAGGAAGTAACTGGCTGGAATGGCTAGTGGGGGATTGAAGGAGGGGGGGGGGGTCCTTGGAATCTTATTTATTACATGGATTGGTCATACTCATTTCAATTGTTTTGTCTGTTGTCTAATTGTTGGATGCCTAAAAGTCTGCTGCAAGGTATAGAGTCATAGAAGTTTACGACATGGAAACAGGCCCTTCGGCCCAACTTGTCCATGCTGCCCTAGTCTGGGGTCTAGTGGTCTAGTCTGGCTTCCTCATATAAATTGCGGTTCTGGCTCAGCACCCTAACATACTCTATTTGCCAAATGGTTGCCCACTCAATTCACCTATCTGCATCCCTTTTGTATTCTTCTTACATCCGCTTCACATCTTACTTCCCACCTGTCTCTGTTTCATCAGCAAATTTAGAAACTATACCTTTGGTTCCTTCATCCAAGTCATTTATACATATTGAAAGAAACAACTGAAGCACCAGCACTAAACCATGCATCACAACACTGGTTACATTTTGCCAAACAGAAAGAGACCCATTTATACCACTCTCTGTTTCAAGTTAACTAGTCAATCATCTATACATGAGTCCTAGGTTACTCCTACACCATGAGCTTTTGTTACTCACAATAACTTTGCAATGTGGCACCTTAACAAATGCCTTCTAAAAATCCAAGTATAATACATCCACCAGTTCCTCTTTATCCACTGCAAGTCATTTCCTCAATGAACTTCAGGTTGGTTCAATATGACTTCCCTTTCAAAAACCATATGGAGTCTGCCTGAATTTTTCCAAGTGTCTTCAATAACAGATATTAGTTTCTAACAACTTTCCCTAAATGGTTAAACAAACTGACTCATTTTTTCCCTGCTTTCTGTCTCCCTTCCTTTTTGAATAAAGGAGTTACATTAACTATTTTCCAATCAAATGGAACCTTCTCGGAATCTAAAGAATTTGGGAAAATTAAATGCGAATCACAAAAGAAATGGAGGCAAACTACTGCAGATGTTGGAATCTGAAACAAAAACAGAAAATGTTGGAAAATCTCAGCCGGTTTGATAGCGCCTGTAGAGAGAGAATAGAGTGAATGTTTGGAGTCTGGATGATCTTTTGTCGGCTCCAGATTCAAAACAATGGCGCTATTCTCTCTCCACAGATGCTGGCAGACCTTTTCCAGCATTTTCTATTTTTACTCACAAAAGAAGTGGCTAAGGATGTAATTTAAAACTCTAGGATGCAGTTCATCAGGGCCTGGGGTCTTGTCATTCCTTGGCTTCAAATATTTGGTCAGTACCACTTTCCTGGTGATTGTAATTTTCTTGAGTTCTTCCCTGCCTTCCTTTCATTTCAAGCTGAGTTACAGCTTTTTCTGGGATGTTACTTGTATTTGCTCATGAAGACTGATGCAAAATACCTGCTCAATTCATCTGTCATCTCCTTATTTTCCATTATTAATTTCCCAGACTCACTTTCTACAAAATGAGCATTCACTTTAACTCTTTTCACTTCAAAATATCTATAGAAATTCTTGTTGTCTTTATATTTATATTACTTGCTAGCTTTCCATCATATTCTTTTTTTCAATATGGTAACGAGAATTGTGCCAGGAGCTAGTGTATCCATCGAGGAAGAACCCATGATGAAGATCCCTGAAGACATCAGAAGAAATGAAGAACGAAAGAAGAAAATTGACCTGTACATGTGAAGATACAGCTATTAGTCTAGGTATTATTAAAAATAATAATAATCCGGACCAAAAGAGGGGATTGTAGTGGGAAAAATCACAAAGATGGCTATCTGGCACATAAAAAAGTTACCTGGGAGAAAGACATTAAGCAGGCACTGACTTTTAGTGCAGACAGCTACTTGAAACTAAAAACATGCACGACAACTAAACTAGGCTTGTACTCGTTAGAGTTTAGAAGAATGAGGGGAGATCTCATTGAGACGTATAAGATGATGAATGGGATGGATAGGATAGAGGTGGAGAGACTCTTCCCGCTCAGAAAGGACAGTAGGACTAGGGGGCACAGCCTCAAGATAAAGGGGGGGCGGTTTAGAACGGAGTTGAGGAAGAACTTCTTCACTCAAAGGGTGGTGAATCTCTGGAATTCTCTGCCCGTTGAAGTGGTGGAGGCTGCCTCGCTAAATATTTTTAAGACGCGGGTTGATGGGTTTTTGATAAGAGAGGGAATTAAGGGTTATGGGGAGAGGGCGGGAATGTGAAACTGAGCCACGACAGATCAGCCATGATCTTATTGAATGGTGGGGCAGGCTCGAAGGGCTAGATGGCCTACTCCTGCTTCTATTTCTTATGTTCTTATGTTCTTATGTTCAGACCGTTATTTAAAGCTAAACATGCAGGAATCAGATACTAGAGAGCTTGAGGCACTTTTAAGATAAGGACAAACCTAGGACAATAAGGAGATTAGTCATAAATGGGAACAGGAATGCATAAATGCAGGAAAACCAATTCTTGTGTGTATAGACCGAAACTAAGTCATTGATAGTTATGATAGAGGAAATGTATCCATTCTATGAAACAACGCAATATTAAATGCGAATGTCTGTATATGACAGGCTGTAACGATGTGTTAAACTATCGCTCCTGCTCAACTATAATGATGTGTTAAACGGCTAATGTCCAGACTATCCATAGCGGCACAGTGGTTAGCACTGCTGCCTCACAGCACCAGGGTCCTGGGTTTGATTCCTGGCTTGGGTCACTGTCTGTGTGGAATCTGCATGTTCTCCCTGTGTCTGTGCGGGTTTCCTCTGGATGCTCTGGTTTACTCCACAGCCTGAAAGACATGCTGGTGAGGTGGATTGGCCATGGCAAATTCTCCCTCAGTGCAGCTGAACAGGTGCCAGAGTATGGTGACGAGGGGATCTTCACTGCAGTGTTAATGTAAACCTAATTATAACACAAATAACTAAACATATTGTGGGTGGCACGGTAGCACAGTGGTTAGCACTGCTGCTTCACAGCTCCAGGGATCTGGGTTCGATTCCTGGCTTGGGTCACTATCTGTGTGGAGTTACACATTCTCCTTGTGTCTGTCTGGGTTTCCTCTGGGTGCTCTGGATTCCTCCCACAGTCCAAAGATGTGTGGGTTAGGTCGATTGGCCATGCTAAATTGCCCCTTAGTGTCCTGAGATGCGTAGGTTAGAAGGATTAGTAGGTAAAATGTGTAGGGATATGGGGGGTAGGGCCTGGGTGGGATTGTGGTCAATGAAGATTTGATGGGCTGAATGGCCTTTTTCTGTACTGTAGGGTTTCTATGATTTCTATTGAGAGAAGGTAGCTGCCCAGTACGGCGGAGTGCCAGTGCCTTTTCTCCACGAAGCTTTGTTAAATAAAACTGTATTGTTGCACCCCAAGTCTGACTCCGAAGTGGTCATTTCCCTCAACACCATGATTCAAATCTTTAAGGTCTACTTGATAGTTTATTTTAAGATTGAAGCAATCTTTCCACTCAAGAAATCCATATGCATGACCTTTTTCCAAATGTTGGAAAGAAAGTGTTCAGAAACTTGCGTAATTAGTAACTAAGTGGATCGGTTGATATTGCTGAGTGTTTACTTGGACTTGTGTGGAAGGAGTTTATCTACATACTAGGTCAGATAGCAAGCTCTGCAATCAATACAGACTGAAAGGGAAGACAATACAGCATGTCTTAATTGAAAAATTCTAAGTGGAGGATGCTGTGCTAATCATCTGTGTGCAGACTCAGCTAGAAATATGTATGGGTTGTTTTCCATGTCTATAATCTGTTCTCCATTGTTGTGAGCCATACAAAGTGCTGAGAACACTGGGCTAAAAACCAACAGCAAGCCCAAGGAAATGATGGTTCTGGGTCAGAATGTTACAAAGAACAAACAAAGAACAAAATCAGCCCAGGAAACAGGCCCTTCAGCCCAACGAGCCCGCGCCGCCATCTCAACACCACCAGTCCACCTCTCTACCCACGACCCCTATCTAATGTTTTATGGCCATCCAGATTGAGGGAAACTGATTTAGGGACAATTTATTCCTGCCAATCAGCCTAACAGCACATCTTTGAGGTGTGGGAGGAAACCGGAGCACCCGGAGAAAACCCACGCAAGCACGGGGAGAATGTGCAAACTCCCACAGACACTGGCCCAAATCCATGTGTCTGCACAGCAATGAGCGATAGTCACTGAGCTGTCATCTTGCCCAGTATCTTGTCCAGTTTAGGCACACACTAACGACATGAAGCACCAGGCCAATCTCGAACAACCAAGAGCAGCCCCAGTACAACCCATCGCGTGTATGCCCCTCGTTGGACACGAGGTGGACCGACTCAAAACCTGTGAATGAAAAGAGAAAAACATTATTATCATACTATACCCATTTACATTTCCAGGGACGCCCCAATGTTAATGACCCTTATTTAAAAGGACCTCCTATATCCACCCATCTCCAACTCAGTCATGTGCCTGTCTAAGTTACTCTTAAAGGACTCTAGCGTGTTTGCCTCCACCACCTTACTTGGCAGAGCATTCCATACCCCCACTACCCTCTGTGTGAAAAACCTCCCTCTAATATCTGTGTTGTACCGCTCCCCCATGGCCCCTTGTCCTATGTGTCTTTATTATAGGAAATAGCTTACCTCTGTTTACTCTATCTATACCCTTCATAATCTTATATACCTCTATTAGATCCCCCCTCAGTCGACATCTTTCAAGGGAAAAGAGCCCCAATTTCTTCAATCTTTCCTCATACCCCAGTCCTTCCATACCAGGCAACATCCTGGTAAACCTTCTCTGCACTCTCTCCAGAGTCTCCACGTCCTTCCGGTAGTAAGGCGACCAGAACTGTACGCAGTACTCCAAATGCGGCCTGACCAACGTTCTGTACAACTGCAACATTAGACTCCAGCTCTTACATTCTATACCCCTTCCTATTAAGGCTAACATACCATAGGCTTTCTTCACCACACTCTCCACTTGCACTGCCACCTTCAAAGACTTGTGCACTTGCACCCCCAGGACTTGTTGCGACTCTATACTCCTTACAGGCTTACCCTTTATCATATAACTTCCCCCTACATTATTCCGGCCAAAATGCATCACCTCACATTTATCCAGATTAAACTCCATTTGCCATGTATCTGCCCAATCAACCAGCCTATCAATATCCCGCTGTATTGCCAGACACTGCTCCTCACTGCCCACCAATCCAGCCATCTTGGTGTCATCAGCAAATTTGCTGATCACACCACCTACTCCCTCTTCCAAATCATTTATATACACTACAAAGAGAAGAGGTCCCAGTACTGAGCCCTACGGCACACCACTAGTGACAGACCGCCAGCCAGAAAAAGACCCCTCCACAACTACTCTCTGACTCCTCTTTGCAAGCCAATTCTCTACCCATCTAGATACCTGACGACATACCCCATGAGCTTTAATCTTCTGTACCAACCTACCATGAGGGACTTTGTCAAACGCCTTACTGAAATCCATATAGATGACATCAACGGCTCGTCCTTCGTCAACCGTTTTTGTCACCTCCTCAAAGAATTCTACCTGATTCGTTACATCTCAATGATATTAAATAAGACTTTGCTGGAAGTTGAGTAAATTCTTCTACGTTGTGTCCATGATAGACAGTCTACCTTGATGTAGAATTTGACTTGCATTGGAGAAAAACAGATGTAACCTTTGGCTGACTCAGGAAATGTGCATGAAATAACATCAATCTGACTTGAAACCTGGGTGCTGGTTTGAGGCCTGTGTTCTCTGGATCTTGTACATGAGTGAAAAGTGGACAACTTGCAGTTATCATGAAAGGGATCCCAATAACTTCCATCTTTGCTATTTGTGGCAAATTTCAGGCAACTTATGGAAAGATAAAATGACAAATGCAGAAGGACAAATTTCCCATCAGGCAGTGGTGACTTTGGCTTGGGTACATTTGAGGGATGGAAGACGGTTGGGTGCCCGTGCAAGGTATCCAAAATCAGAAAACCAGTAGGACACACAAAGCAAATCTGAAGTTTGATTTTTTTTACAACTGGACAACACTAAATGACAGGAAAATGCTGGCATCATCTATGCCTCAGTGTGCACCACCATGATGAGCAGTGGCTTGGCAACTGCTGTCAAAACCAAAAGCAACCCACATGACATGATCACTTTGTATGTAACACTTGTGGCTGAACCTGTCTGCCAAGGTTTGGTCACTTTAAGCTGTTCCATTCCAAAGGAATTTAATTAGCTGTGTCTCCATTTTACTTTGATATTGACAGCTTTCCATCTATGTGATGCTGTATTCTCCACCTTTGCATTTTCAGCCATTAATTTGTAACTGATTGGACCAAAGCAGGGCAGAAAGAGGCCATTCAACCATCAAGTCTGCACCGACTCTCTCTTACCCAGGCCCGGTTCCCATATACTGTGGCTAATCCATCTTTGGACTGTGGGAGGAAACTGGAGCATCCAGAGGAAACCCACACAGACCATGCAAATTCCACCAGTCACCCAAGACCAGAATTGATCATAAGAACATAAGAAATAGGAGCAGGAGTAGGCCATCTAGCCCTTCGAGCCTGCCCCGCCATTCAATAAGATCATGGCTGATCTGTCGTGTCTCAGTTCCACATTCCCGCCCTCTCCCCATAACCCTTAATCCCCTTGCCAATCAAAAACCTATCAACCCGCGTCTTAAATATATTTAGCGAGGCAGCCTCCACCACTTCAACGGGCAGAGAATTCCAGAGATTCACCACCCTTTGAGTGAAGAAGTTCCTCCTCAACTCCGTTCTAAACCGCCCCCCCTTTATCTTGAGGCTGTGCCCTCTAGTCCTACTGTCCTTTCTGAGCGGGAAGAGCCTCTCCACCTCTATCCTATCCATCCCATTCATCATCTTATATGTCTCAATGAGATCTCCCCTCATTCTTCTAAACTCTAACGAGTACAAGCCTAGTTTATTCAGCCTCTCCTCATAGTTCAACCCCCTCAACTCCGGTATCAGCCTAGTAAACCTCCTCTGCACTCCCTCCAAGGCCAAAATACCCTTGCGTAAGTGCGGCGACCAAAACTGCACACAGTACTCCAGCTGCGGCCTCACCAGTGCCCTGTACAATTGCAGCAAGACCTCCCTACTTTTATATTCAATCCCCCTCGCTATGAAGGCCAGCATCCCATTTGCCTTCCTGACCACCTGCTGCACCTGCAGGCTGGGTTTTTGCGACTCATGCACAAGGACCCCGAGGTCCCTCTGCACCGTCGCCTGCTGCAGTTTTTCGCCACGTAAGTAATAGTCCTTCCTACCATTATTCCTACCAAAGTGGACCACCTCGCACTTGCCAACATTAAATTCCATTTGCCAGTTCCTGGCCCATTCGCCCAGCCAGATCCTTCTGCAGACTTTCCATACCCTCCACACAATTTGCCGTTCCACCAATCTTGGTGTCATCAGCAAATTTCGACACCATACACTCGGTTCCCTCCTCCAGATCATCTATATAAATGGTAAATAGCTGAGGCCCCAGCACCGACCCCTGGGGCACTCCACTAGTCACCAACCGCCAATCCGAATAGCACCCATTGACCCCCACTCTCTGCCTCCTATTTGACAGCCAATCCTCTATCCACGCTAACACCCTACCCCCAACTCCATGTCCCCTGACCTTCTGCAATAACCCCTTGTGCGGCACCTTATCAAACGCCTTCTGAAAATCAAGAAACACCACATCTACCGGCTCTCCTCTATCCACCGCCCTAGACACATCCTCATAGAACTCCAATAAATTCGTCAGACACGACTTCCCCTTAACGAAACCATCTCTATAAGATCTATATGTCTCTATAAGATCCCCCCTCATCCTTCTAAACTCCAACGAGTACAGACCCAGTGTATTTAGTCTCTCTTCATAGTCCAACCCCCTCATCTCCAGTATCAGCCTAGTGAACCTCCTCTGCACTCCCTCCAAGGCCAAAATATCCTCCCGGAAGTGCAGCAACTAAAACTGCACACTGTACTCCAGCTGCGGCCTCACCAGTACCCTGTACAGTTGCAGCAAGACCTCCCTGCTTTTATATTCTATCCCCCTCGCTATAAAGGCCAGCATCCCATTTGCCTTCTTGACCACCTGCTGCACCTGCAGACTGGGTTTTTGCGACTCATGCACAAGGACCCCCAGGTCCCTCTGCACTGTAGCATGCTGCAGCTTTTCACCCTTTAAATAGTAATCCCTCCTACTATTATTTCTGCCAAAGTGGATAACCTCACACTTGCTAACATTATACTCCATCTGCCAGGTCCTCGCCCACTCACTCAGCCTATCCAGATCCCTCTGCAGACTTTCCACACCCTCCACGCAATTTGCTTTTCCACTCATCTTCATGTCATCAGCAAATTTCATCGCCCTACACTCAGCCCCCTCCTCCAGGTCATCTATATAAATGGTAAATAGCTGAGGCCCCAGCACCGATCCCTGCGGCACTCCACTAGTCACCAACCGCCAATCAGAATAGCATCCATTGAAACTAACTCTCTGCCTCCTATTAGACAACCAATCCTCTATCCACGCTAACACCTCACCCCCAACTCCATGCCCCCTTACCTTCTGAAGCAACCTTTTGTGCGGCACCTTATCAAACGCCTTTTGGGAATCTAAAAACACCACATCCACCGGTTCCCCTCAGATGATTCATGAAAAATTGGGCTTGCATCTGGTTTCTCACTTCTCCCCATGTTACCAGCCCCAATCTGCCACTGAAATCAGCCTCTTGCTAGGAGCAAGAGGATGGCTGGAACAGGCAATTGAGGCGGGCTGGGTGGTGAAGTGACAGGTTTGCCAGTACATTGTGTACGATTGTACACAGTGTACGGGGAGATCAGGGCACTCGCACAATGACCAGCTCAGCAACCAACTTCATGGTGTGAGTAGGCTCCGCCTACTCCCCCTGATGGCAAGAATCACATTTTGCCTCTTTTTTTCTAAGTGCCACGCGATTGTGACGGGGAGCTTGCCCAAAAATGGGTATGATTCTCTCCTGTTTTCATGCTTGTTTTGTACTTAGAATTCCCGTCATCCCCCCACTCCCCCCGCCACCATCCCCAGAAAGTTCCAGCAGCTGTTTTCCATTTCTACAGTTAGTTTTTACATAAAAGGTATGTAAGATATAAGACTGGTTATTGACTTGCTATCAGATTATAAACCAAAATGAAAATTATCCTTACACAGTGTACGAGGGCTTCTTTAGTGAGGGTGGAGGAATGGAGTGGGCTTTTAATGATGATATATGGACCACTGTATTTAATGTTTTTAAGGGTAGTTGGTGGGTGCTGAATAGACAGCAATAGAAAATATTGCGTCATGATTTTCAGAGATGGAATAACTGCACAAAAAAATGCTGGTCTGCGAGCCTCAGACCAGGAACAGTTCACCAGCTGATTGTATATGGGCACAGAACGTTGAAACGTGCTGAACTCGCTTCCAGGGTTTATGTGATTTTTCAGTACGTTTCACTCAAATTGGTTACTGAAGGCTAATTTAATTGCTTTACCCATTAGGTGGGGAGTCAAAGAAATTGTAATATAAAATAAATGTTCTGGATAATAGCAGGGTGATATCAAACAATTTAAACAGCTCGATGTCTAGCAATGAAAAGTAAGAGCATTCCAAAGGAACAAGCAGCAGAGAGGGTGAAATTAAACACTTCTAGATGCTGTGTGGTTGTTTAGAATTCACCATTTCTCTCTGTAATTGGTGGCACCGCAACTTGGGAAGATAGAGGGTTATGCAGGAACAAAGCTTCAGATGCTAAGCTTTCAGGCAGCTCTGATCCAGTTGCTGGTTTAGATCTCTGTAGCTCAGCCTTTTTTTAGATGTGTTTTCTTTTTGAATTTTCCAACGAGTGCTTTCTCACTGAATATTCCCTAGCTCTTGGTTTCACAGAAGACGTGTTGAAGAAATTTTCCCGTCCCGCCCACCATGGGAATCGTAGCGGGTGGGGGGGGGTGGCCGGGGGAGGCGGGGGGGGGTTGGTGGAGGGTGGGGAGGCGGGGGGGGGGGGTGGGGTTGGTGGAGGGTGGGGAGGCGGGGGGGGGTGGTGGTTGGTGGAGGGTGGGGAGGCCGGGGGGGGGGTGGTTGGTGGAGGGTGGGAAGGCAGGGGGGGGGGTTGGTGGAGGGTGGGGAGGCGGGGGCAGCCATTCAAAGGGCCGTTAACCTCGGGCGGGATTTTCCAGTTTTAGGGTGAACGTGGCTGGAAAATCCCAGCCATCATCTACCTCTTTCATTCTGATCTTGCGCTTCTCTCATCTTTGCCAAAGTTTTATACTGTACAGCAGTCAAAGCAACAACGTGTTTATTAATATATAATACTACTTCTTTTTGATTGTTTAATTTAAGAAAGCACATTCCTTGTATTGAAGATGCAATTTTAAATTATTTTAGACTATGATGTAAATAGGAAAATTTACTGGTGTAAAATCAAAGAGTTCTTCAGTTCTCATGTCCTGAGCAATGGAATGTTCTTACTTAATGTATCACCTTTAACTCTTTCTGTGCTATAATAGGATCTAAAAGATGAACAAAGCTTTCCCTTTTTGGTTTGATATGATTTAGACATGTTTAAAGGATAAATGTAAGTGTGAAAATACTATTCTTTCCACACTCAGTTAAGATGCTACCTGACATTGATTTGATTTCTCATCTTGTGTTATGAAATCTTGCCTATCTTTGTGTGTGGAAATGGGATATTATGTGCTTTCCACAGTGTATTTTTCATGTAAGTTTATTTCCCTGCATTAACTTTCCTCTTCAAAACCTGTATTTCTTAAAATACAAACACACACGCACACGTACACACACACAAGTACACACACACACATACACACACACACACACACACACACACACACACGTACACACACACACACATACACACACACACACGTACACACGCGTGCACAAACTGCACAATTCTGTACACGGACTGTGAACAGAATTTAAACAATCACACAAAAAGCATGTTATTTCACAAAATAACCTTCTCAAGTCCCAGACCTCAGGTCCCAGCTACAGCATTGTTCCCAGTGGGTGACAGGATCACTCAGACTGGTTCTGCTTCAAATCTGCATTTCTTTCTGTCTGTGATTGTTCTTAAAAAAATAAATTCTACTCGGAATAAAAGGCTTCACTGCATTATTGGAAATGAGAAGTCATTCTCTCTGTCTGCGTGATTTGATGCATGTGTAAATGTATTCTTCTCAATCAATATAGTCCCTGCTCTCTCTGAAAGCCATTTGCTGCAGAATTCCTCCGTTCTTCGGAAGCTTTTTTAAAAGTCCATCTTTTTGATGGTGCCTTTTGTTCCATTTCTCCCCTAGTCATTCCCTTCTTTTGTTCAGGAAATATATTATCCCCGTAAAGTACTTTGAGGTATGACTCTTAATGGAAGCTTTGGTTTAATTGTGGTGTGTGCTGTAATGGGCGGTTATGTTTTTAGTCATTTTGTAAAATAGTTTACGATATACTTCCCTCCCACACTCAAGTGTACAATGCTACACATTAAATGAAACACTCATTATCTTAATTACATTTTGCTGCCAATTCACAAACAAATATAGACAGATAAAATGTAATGTGCAGTGAAAAAGCAGAAAACACTCGAAATGTAGAGTAAGTCTGTCGGCATCTGAAAGTGAGATTAAATGAATGCTTCGGGTGTGACCTTCTTAACGTTTCATTAGAATAGAGTTATGTACAAAATCTCAGAAGTTATGTTTCCATTGAAGTTTATTTATTACTGTCACAAGTAGGCTTGCATTAACACTGCAGTTAAGTTAGTGTGAAAATCCCCGAGTCACCAGACTCCTGTTCGGGCACACTGAGGGAGAATTTAGTTTGGACTTAACCAGCATGTGGGAGGAAACCGGACACCTGGAGAAAACTCATGCAGACACAGGGAGAACGTGCAGACTTTGTACAGAGAGTGACACGAGCCAGGAATCAAACCTGGGCCCCTGGTGCTGTGAGGCAACAGTGTTAACCATTGCGCCACCGTGCAGTCCCATTACAGACTGGCTATTTCCATTATATTTTCTGTTTGTAATTTCACAGTTACAGGGATGAAATTGATCTTCCCCAAAATTGGTTCACGACAGCACATTTTACATCATGCCCAATAATGTTTCCCATTGCAGTCGGTGTGAAAAGGGTTGCTGATTTAGGACCAGCCATACAAATACCATGGCTACAAGAGCAGTTCAAATCTTGGAACACTGCAGCAATTAACACACCTCCTCACCACCGCTCCCCCCGCCCCACAACCTATCAACTGTCTAGAAGATACAGGTCAGGAGGGTGATGGAATATTTTCCACTTGCTTGGATAAGTGCAGCTCCAACAAGCTCTATTGGATGAAGCTCTGTTGCAACTTATCAAGACCCTTGCAGTACCCTCTATTATCTCAAAGGAGAAGGGCAGCAGATGCATAGGGATGCAGCTATCTTCAAGTTTCTCTCCAAGCTGTACACCATCTTGACTTGGAACCATTTCATTGTTCTTTCACTGTTGCTGACTCAAAATCCTGGAACTGTAGGGGTACAAAAAAGTGGCTCCTCACTATCTTTTCAAGGTCCATTAGAGATGGACAACAAAATACTGGCCTTGCTAACAATGTGTATAACCTATGAAAGAATAGGAAGCTGGTGAAGACCCATTTAACCCCTCTCCATATCTCCACATCCCTCCCCCACTCTCTTTAGCCATCCACCCCCAAGCAGTGTTTGCCTTGTTTTATTTTTTCTCTCCAGTATGTCTCACTGGGATGAAGAGCTACTACAATGAGAATGATGATTGATGAAGCGATTCATGATTGAGTTATCATCAATCTTATGGGTAACTGGTAGTGGTAGAGGCGGGTACAATTTTGTCTTTTAGAAAGCAATTGGACAGTTACTTGGATAAGATTGGCATAGAGGGTTATGGGCCAAACGCAGGCAATTGGGGCGAGCTTAAAAAACATTGGGCAGCATGAGCAAGTTGGGCTGAAGGGCCTGTTTCTATGCTGTAAATTTCTATGACTCCATGGTGTTATGGCTGACCATGGTATATTCAATTTAAAACAACTGCAGTGTTCTTCTCAAGACTTTAGATTATCTCTGAATCCCTGTTTATGATCTCAGGGTCACCTTGCAGGTAATGTCACTCATAAGAAGGTCATTCAGAAACATACAGGGTAAAATAAAGCAGAAGAAGAAAGCTTATGACGGTCACAAAATAGCTTATTGGTGTAGAAAACCTCGAGGTGTATTGAAAGTATGGGAGTGAAGTAAATAAGGAAATTAGGAGAGCAAAGAGAGGGCGTTAATAACTAAAATTGAAGAAAACTCTAAGGTGTTTTACCAGCACATTGAGGCAAGAGAACAAGTAAGGGAAGGATCGGGGCCAGCAGAAATGTTCGTGGTAACTTATGCATTGATGCTGAAGATGAGGGCCGGTGTCTGAATGAGTACTTTGTCTGTGTCAGCACTATGGAGAGGGATGATGCAGACATTCTGGTTGAAGAGGAAGAGTTTAAAATGTTAGATACAATAAGCATAGTGAGAGAGGAAGTACTGGAGGGCCTGATATTCTTCAAGGTGGATAAATCACCAGGATGGAATGTATGTTAGAGGGACTAAGGCAGGAAATGCACTGAGGATTATTTGGGAGTAACAGTAATGCCTCTTGAGCTGGCGGTGTGTGATATTATTTAGTATTTTTGGAATGTTGTTATTTGGAAAGTTGTTGTTTAAATCCCTGCCATGTCCTGATTCCCCATGGTTATTGTCACACTCTCATTCACTAAGTTCACTTTGGCCTCTGTCTTTTTTTTGTGTATTTAATGATATATTTAAGCACCCATTGTTCTACTCTCATCAATCTTCCTTGTAACTTTGTCAAAAATTTTCATTGTTAGTAAGACATGACCTTCTCCTAACAAAACTATGCTGACTGTTCCTGGTCAATCTGTGCCATTCTAAGTGATAGTTTATCTTGTTTCCAATAATTTGCCCATCTGCCCAACCCATAATTTTCTGGTTTATTCCTCACACCCTTATTTAAATAAGAGGAGAGGTTGAGTAAGTTGGGCCTGTTCTCACCAGAGTTTAGAAGAATGAGAGGTGACCTTATTGAGACGTACAGAATTCTCAGGGGACTTGACAGGGTGGATGATGAGAGGTCGTTTCCCCTTGTGGGAGAGTCTAGGACCAGAGGGCATAATCCCAGAGTAAATGTCTGTCCATTTAACGCAGAGATGAGGAGGAATTTCTTCCCTCAGGGAGTAGTGAATCTGTGGAATTCTTTAGCACAGAGAGCTGTAGGGGCTGGCTCATTAAGTTTGTTAGAAAGATTAGAGGGAACATGTTTTCACCCAGAGGGTGGTAGGCTTCTGGAATTCACAGCCTAAATTGATGGTTGAGGCTGAAATACTCAACTCATTTAAAAGGTACTTGGATCTGCGTCTGAAGTGCTGGAAACTGCAAAGACGACAGAGCAGGTGCTGGAAAATGGGATTAAAATGAGTAGCTGGGTGTTTAAAAAAATATATTTTTGTGGCTGGCACAGACACATGGGATGAATGGCCTTTTCCTGCACCATAACTTTTCTATGGTTCTGAAATTAGGGCAGGAGTGAACTATTGAGCTGCTCGAGTCATCTCCACCATTCAGTCAAATAAGGTGGCTGATCTTTTAACTTCGCAACATCTTCCTGAATTATCTCCATATGCTGTTGTTTCCTTTGTATCTTTCAACCTCTCTCTTGCGTACCCTTAACAATGACACAATCACAGCTCGCTGGGCTAATGAATGCCAAGCATTCACATTGTTTAAGTGAAGACATTGCTCCTCATCCCAGATCTAAACAGCTGACCCTTTATCCTGGGCTGAATTTTCCAGGTTAAAGTCCAACAGGTTTATTTGGCAGCACCAGCTTTTGGAGTTACAACTCCCACTCACCTGATGAAGGAGCACCGCTCTGAAAGCTTGTGTTGCCAAATAAACCTGTTGGACTTTAACCTGGTGTTGTGAGACTTCTTACTGTGCTTACCCCAGTCCAACGCCGGCACCTCCACACCCTGAATTTTCCAATCCTTCTTCCGGGATCATCCGGTCCAGATGATGTTGACTCCCCCTCCCACCCTCGGCTGATTCCCCCAGTGGGGAAAGAAAGGTGCGAGCCGTGCAAAATGCTGTAGAATTGGTGGGACTGGAAGACCCTGTCAACAGTCAATGGCAAATCTTGTCCGCTGCCCACCACCTGAGCCTGTAAACCGTACTCGAATCCCCTTAGCCAGGGAAAATATCCTCCCAGCATCTATTTGTGAAGTCCCTGAAGAACTTTCTACATTTCAATGAGGACCACTCATTTTCTAAACTCTTGGCAATATAACCTCAGGCAATTCCATTATGCCAAAGGAAGTATGAGTATTTTATGATAATCATTCTTATTCATCCTGACCTGAACCTCACTCTTCAAAGGTCTCACAGCACCAGGAACCTGGGTTCAATTCCGACCTCGGGTGACTGTCAGTGTGGAGTTTACACATTCTCCCCATGTCTGCATGGGTTTCCTCCGGTTGCTCCTGTTTCCTCCCACAGTCCAAAGATGTGTAGGTTAGGTGGATTGGCCACTTTAAATTGCCCTTCAGTGTCAGGGAGATTAGCAAGGTAAATATGTGGGGTTATGGGGTTAGGATCTGGGTTGGATTGTTGTCAGTGCAGGCTCGATGGGCCGAATGGCCTCCTTCTGTACTGTAGGGATTCTGTGAACTGATTATATTGCACATATATCTGAGAGAGTAAGAGCAAATATTTCACCTCAATATGGGGAAAGAGCAAAAGTCATTGTCTGTCACTGACTGTTGGTTTGTCACCTTTTAGCAATTTTCCTGGAGACCGTATCAGGGGGAAACAGAGATACAAGCAGTGGGGCAGCAACTGAAATGAGTACAAGGCCAAGTATGGCCAATTACCAGACTCTGATTAGAATATTTCAAGCAGCCTGGAGGCACTTCACAGTAACCACAGCACAGCAGCAGTCTCCAGGCAGCAGTCTGGAGGGTCGGGTGGGGTGGATCACAGACACCGACCGACCTAGATCCAGCTGTGGCCACAAGATACCCTGTGGTAGAGTTTTCCCACCGTAATCGTGGCCTGGCAGCTTAGCCCTTTTTTATTTGAGATTCTTGTGAAATGGCTGAGATGGTGGTCACAAGATGGAGGTGACCTCACCTGCAATGCAGGCTACCGCTTCTTCCATGCTGAAGGCCTTCAGCTTTGTGTGTCTCCCCCACCGCCCCCACACTCGTCCCCACGCACCACCCACCCCCCACCCCCCCACCCCCCTCCCCACCATCCCAACTTGGGTATCCAGGACACTCTCTGGTCACTAATTGGCCAATGCAGGGGAAAAACACTGCCCTCAGTTCATGGTTTTCCTCCATGATCTGCCTCTGCCCCTTCATTTCCCCTTCACTCTCACCTCCCCATGTGATTCCAGTGTTGGAGACCTGATACAAAATGCAAAAACCTGCTCTCGGCAGAGTTCAAATGATGGATACTTTGGTTGTGATTCTCCCATCTGCACCCATCACTTTTCTGACTGGTCCAGTTGGGAGATGTGCGTCTGCGCCTGTGGCCTTGAACGGGGATTTGTGCATTCACCGGGAATGCATGCACATCTCCCAGAGCCGGCGAACACTCACCGGTCAGAGCACCCTGGAAACCAGAGGGAAGGCAGCTAAGTAATTGAAATCTTTTTAAAATCTATTTAGTTAATTAATTATCGGGATCTTTCAGGTCCCGATCGAATCCCCCACCCAGCTGGGAGTTCTTCATTCTGGCGGAGTTCAGACTAGCTCTCCTCATTCGGGGAATTAGCGGGAGACCCTGCCAGAATGAGGAGGGCAAACGGGGCCCCAGGGGGTCGGGCAATGGGGGGCTGGTGCTCCCTGGGTATGGCAACCTTGGCAGTGCCAGTCTGTGCCCCTTGCACTGCCCTAGGGGCAAGTGCCCATGCCCAGGGGCAGTGCCAAGGGGGATGGGCCTATTGTGGGTGGGGCCTAGGGGCAATTGATGGTGGTAGGGAGTTCTGCTGCTATTCTGAATTGGGACCGGTCTGGGATGGAGGGAGGGCAGCGATTGGGGTGGGCTGTGGGGGGGTGGTTGATCTGTCAGGGAGGGGGTGTGGTCTGCCAGGGAAGGATGGGGGGGGGGCCTGCCTCCAGGGGGGTCTGACCCCAGGTGGTCAGCAGGGGGAGGTTCTGCTGGGGTGAGGGGGATGAGGGGATCACCACTGCTGGGGGATGGGGCCTGGGCATTGGGGCGCTCTGGGATGGGGGGGTGGTGGGGAGGGGTGGGGGGGTGGGGTTTGGTGTCAGGGCTGGCCCAGAAATTGTTGTGGGGACTGCGATCGGGCTGGAGGAGCAGCACTGTGGTGGTCCCAGGCTGGCCAGCGATTGAGCTAGCCAGCAAACGGTGAGACTGACTGATCAGGACCACTGCGCATTTGCAGAGTTCCAGAACTGTCAAACTCCAGCGTGAAAAGGCCCCCCTCCCCTGGGATTTTAATGAGATTCACGATGGGGGGCCTCTTTAGTACAGACTGCGGAGATTCAGGTGAGAAGCTGAATTGTCACAACTGGTGTGGTCTAGAACAGCTTTGCCACTAATTCAGCACTTCTGGGAGAACTGCCTCCCTTGTCTCTTGCCATCCATATATGAATCAATGATGGATCCTGGCCCTTTAAGCTGTTGCATGTGTTTCTATTCTGGCTGCAGAATGGCATTCCCACTCACAAACCAACCACACGTAGCAGCATGAGGGAGTTCATTAATATCATGTCCAAAAGGGCCAGTGATTTTGTGTGATTCATCACGGACCCTGAGAGCCAGGTAGCCAGAGCTATTGGATCCAGCTCCATATCTTCCTCAGGTAGAAGGATCACATACATGTCCTGATGTGGTGCTGTGTGTTGTAAAATGCCTTTATGGGATAGCGGTATGACAGCACCAGAAGAGAAATATGATCCACTTTTGCTTTTGCTTTAAACATGCACATATCTGGATGGAGATCAGACTGCTCCATTCTGCATCTTGGGTTATCACCATTGTGTAGAGCCCATTGCCAGAGTGACAGGATGCTGGTCTGAGCATATATCCAGCAGTCACTGATTGTACTGCTGGACCTGGCTCTCCATGGTGGAAGCCACGTGTGCTGGAGATATGACAGACCTCATGCCTTAGATGGCCTATTCTACCTTTCACTCAAGGCTGTGTGTAACCTTCAACATCAGTGCCAGATTTTCATTGTCTGGCCATGCGTCTCTAATAGGGTTCATCCCCTACATGGGGCTCAGCATAGGCCTAGTCCCACATACTCCTCCAACTGTCAGCAACCCTGACTGTCAAATCCTCTATCAGCTGCTGTGACGTATCTCTGAAGTGTTCCCTAGTTTGTGACACTGAGCCTAATTGCGAATGCATTCCCAACAAGGTGATTGTCTTTGCACTGCTGAAGGGTATGAGGGAAAGATGTAATGGTTCAACCTCCACCTGCTCTGTGTCAACATCCACAGAGGTGGAGTTCTGGCTTGCGGCAGACTGTGGCTGATCTACAAGGACCTGTATTGGAGAACACAAAGAATTAACTTGAGATAATGCACAATCCCATGTCCCAATGCAGTGTCACAGTGTCTGCTGTTTGTTGGCTTGGCAGTCCGGCCTCACCATCTGCAGCTGAGAATCTATCCTACTTTCTGGCCAGACTGTCCACCTTCTCCTTAGGGTGGGTCAATATGTTGAGATCACCATCAGTCTTCAAGCACTCCCTGACATTAGGCAACCTTTTATCTTGCTCATTTTATGGTTGCAGCAGAATTTGAACTGTCAAAATATCAACTCAGGCAGCCAGACTGGTGCTGCTGGATTGTAGGCACTGTCGGCCTGTCTGTGTGTCTTAAAAATATGGACCCTGGACCTTTGACCCATTGAGGTAACAGCAGGGTCATCAGCCTCCCAGCTCCGCTCACCACGCCACTGGTTTCGATTCTGAATATCTAATTGGCTGCCTCCACATGGCAGAAGCCTCATACACTTCCAGCCCCACAACCAGAACCTTGATGTGGCGCTTGCTGAACCATGTTCCACCTTTAAGCTGCTGCCCATTTAGTTCCCAACTTTCTTCCCGCACCTGGGAAGCTGACAATTCACCTCCTGCAGAGTTAAATGCATCCCGTCCTGTCTCGTATCATGCACCCAGGAATTTCACGCGATCCACCCATTATCTGCAATGTGTGGTAGGGGTGGAGGATGAAGGTTTCTAGTGGCTGTGAGAAACAGAAATGCAGACAAGTGTCGAATTCTCATCAGGATCTCATTTGAATAGTTTTCTCCATTGCCTGGCTGACTGTTGTGGATCCCTTTATGGGATTGGATCATGGCATCACTAGAAAGAAGTGCATCGTATGATCTAGTTTTAGTTACACTTTTGCTTAGTGCAGAGCACAACCCAGACAGCTCTGCTGCTGATGTGTCTTCAGGCTTTATACCTGGGTATATCTATTCTCATGTACCTAGTCTCAATAAATGAACCCACAATGCGTTTACACAATCCCTTATCAGGAATTGGTGCCTTAAAAGCATAGCACAGATAATCAGCCAGGTTGAGAGGCTAGTTACCTGTGTCGGGTAGACAGCAGCCAGTAGGAGGAAAACAGAGATTCAGAACGGTCTTCAGATTGAGTGAAAGGAGGGATTTTGGATCCTGGAGAGTGAATGCAAGTTTGCTTGAGGGAACCAGAAATCAAACTTCATCCAAAACCTAATTAGCAAAAATTGGACTCTAAAAGTCTGACAAAAATTTGAGGCAGGAACCTTACTATCAGTTTGAATTAACTGAGCTGCTTCTCCAGAGCAAGTTAATCATTCACCACCTCTACCATTAACTCCCACCCCCCCCCCCACCCCACCACCCCCATCCAACCCATCTCCATATAAACTGGAAATGGGCCCTTTCACAGCAGGCTGCAGTGAGGATTCAGACTAATGAAATTTTAGCCTCTCCCTCCCCCCTGTTTTCCCGCTTTCGTGGGCAGGGAAGAGGTAACAAATTCCCTCCCCACTTGGCTCAGACTTTGACCTGTGGCAATGAAGTCAGGGTAAGCACAGCAAAGGTACATTATTGGGACACATACACCATATTGCCTTTGGTTCCATCATTGTAAGTTTCCCAATTTGCACTTTCTGTAAAAGATTCATTCTCAGATATCGGTGCTGAGGACAAAACCAGCATTTATTGGTCATCCCTAATTGCCTTTGAGAAGGTGATGGTGAGCTGTCTTCCTGAACTGTTATAATCCTTGTGGTGAAGGTGCTATTAATTAGGTCAGGGAGAGTTTCAGGATTTTGACCTGAACCTTGCAGCACATAACTCTCAATCTACCACTTTCCCCCTTGCTTTCTTTTCCTCTGGGAACACATTCTCTCATTAACTGCTTTCAGCATAGTAAATTTTCCCTTACTGATACTCCGGCCTCTTTCCTCAGGAGAGAAATCCTTCCCACAGATGTGTTCTGCACAGGAACTGTTTCTTGTTTTCTCTCTCAGTGAGTCTGGGGAATGATGGAAGAGTTGATAGATTGATCAACTCCCGCCTTCTCCCTCTGCGAGTGCAAGTATTTTGAATGTCAACACATTGTTCATCTGCCAGATGCAAACTGAATTCTGCAGAGTTCTGGATAAACAATATAACTGCACTCAGAGTCAAACTTGTTGTAAGCGGATATTTCATGGTCATTCAGAATAATGCCTGACAGGCTGATGGGTTTATCTGGTAGGTGTTTGATTGTTGCAAAATCTCATTAACTCTGTGTGTTGTTAACTAAAAACACTACTCAAAAGCAACAAGTTTTGGATTGTTTATCCTCCACCTTGAGTTCCATTCATTTACAACTGTTCCTCATGTCAATGTATTGAAGTAATGTTGATATAACAGTGCTAGGCCATTTGTAGAAATTATAGAAACCCTACAGTGCAGAAGGAGGCCATTCAGCCCATCAAGTCTTCACCGACAAGAATCTCATGTCAGGCCCTATCTCCACAATTTAGCCTGGCCAATCAACCTACCCCGCACATCTTTGGATTGCAGGAGGAAGCCGGAGCACCTGGAGGAAACCCACGCAGACAGCGACCCAAGCCAGGAATTGAACCCGGGTCCCTGCAGCTGTGAGGTATCAGTGCCAACCACGGCCACCATGCTGCCCCAAATGTGAATTCCCATACTGGGAGTCGAAAATTTACACACTGGGAGTCAAAATCAATAATAATTTAATCGACATTATGAATGAGGCATTTAATTATTCTGTTATTCATCAGTGCGCAGTACATATATCCTTACGTCGATTAAAGAAATAACAACTCGTCCTTCTTCAGGATGTTCCATTGCGGTTACAGACAGCGCTGCAGACTGGGAAACACGAAGGTCCATTAGTAACATTTAACCACCTAGTCCTTTGGAGTTGGCAAACTGTTTTGACAAGTTTTTGAAAGAAGATTTGGTAAGAATTTGCCCAAGCCCTGGAGGTCTCACTCGGGTAGTTTTCGGGTGGCACTTGGGTAAGAAGTGGGACGCGATATTGCCAGGAAGGGGCGATTAAGCCAACATGCTGGGCTGGCAGCCAATTAGAGACAGTGGGACAGCATTCCGCATCGCCAGTCCCATCAGAGGGCAGGCAGCTCTGGAGCCTTGGCTGCACTCAAAGAGGTGCCACTACTGAGGCAGCAAGGACAACATGAGGGCACTTCCATTTTGAGGCACCCTATGAAGGTGGGCATTCAATAAATTGTGAAGCAGGTAGGACACACAGTACAGGGTGGGTGGAGGGGGGACCCCTTTGGCGGCAGTGTTGGGCTGACAGGATGTGATTGGCTGCTGGCAGCCCTCTGCCTGTGCCACAGAGCTTCCATGTAATTGGCAGCCTCCCGTAGTGGTCATGGGGCTGCTCTGCCATTGACCAAATACAGGCAACCAGGAACAATCACCCTTAAATTGTCCATTGCTTATTCGGATGACAAGCTGCTCGCAATCCTACCAATGGGAAACTTTCTCAATCAGCATTTTACTGATCCTCACACCTCCATCCCCCACACCTCGCTAACTGGTAAAATTTCAGTGGGCTTTTAAAACAAGAATCAGGACAGGTAGCAATATTAATACTGTGAGCTGCAACTTCATGAACCAGTCCACGATACCTTTCCTCTCAAAGAAACATTGGCTAGAAAGTCTACCATTGAAGCTTTTGCATGTGTGGATGGCAAGTGCTTAGCATTGCTGCCTTGCAGCGCCAGGGACCAAGTTCAATTCCAGCTACGGGTCATAGTCTGTGTGGAGTTTGCATGTTCTCCCCATGCCTGCATGGGTTTTCCCTGGGTGCTTCGGTTTCCTCTCACAGTCCAAAGATGTGCTGTTTAGTTTGATTGGCCATGCCAAATTGACCGTTAGTGTCAGGGGGATTTGTAGGTTAAATAGTGAGATTAGTGGATTAGGTCCTGGGTGGGATTGTGGTCAGTGCTGACTCGATGGGCCAAGTGGCCTCCTTCTGTAGTGTAGGGATTTTATGTGTGCAAGTTTTATAGCAGCTAATGTGGAAATTAAAAGTAGCATGGCTTGATTAGAGTTGGAGAAGAACAGACTGCATTACTGTTGATGAACATTTCCAATCTTTCCCATAGGAAATCATTTGCATCCTGCAACATTCTGTATAGGATATCCTGGTGTCTTTCTGATTGGGAAATGATTTGCTGAGACACAGCAATACTATCCATTCAAAAAAACAACTCATTCATGGATTCTTGATTTTGAACCAAAGGCGTGATGGAGAAAAGCCTCCCCTAGCCTTGGGAAGGTGAAATATTGCTCCCTGTGTATCCTTCCCGAAGCCATTAGGAGCAGCATTTTCCTGCTGCTTCCCCATGTCGACACAAAGGACAGCCAAGCTAGAGTGTGAATTCATGTACAGCAACAATGTTAATATGGTACAGAGGGGATGAGTCTGAGCTACTTGGAAAGTGAGTTTCACATTGTACTGCCAAAAGCTTTTCAAGTCATGGAAACAACCTTTCTAATTATCTGAAGACACATTCAGCCTAGATCAGTCAGCGATTCAAAGGTGTTTTCTCCCCCACTGTTATTGTGTGGTCATTTTTATTAGTACAAGCAGCAATTATGTCCCAGCAATCATAAATCTAATATATATATCTTATGTGATTTCCTAACTAACTTCGGCAAGGAGGTTTCTTGGTTTGTCTGACTACCAATTATGATTGCGAGAAATAGAAATTAATTCCTGCACTACATTTTCATAGAGTCAAAGAATCATACAGTGCAGAAGAGGCCCTTCGACCCATCGAGTCTGCACCGACACACGTGAGACACCTGGCCACCCGCCTAATCCCATTTATTTAAATGTTTATTTAAATGACCTAATACTTTTGGGATGTAATTGATTATTTAAACAATACTTATTTTTACAAAGGAATGTAGCCAAAAACTCAGAATGATCAATTATATGTGTGTGTGTGCCTGTATTTGTGAGCATTGTGCATTCATGTGTGTGTGTGTGTGTGTGTGTGTGTGTGTGTCACCATTACCTAATTTAGAAACATGAACTGTTTTAAATATGAACATTGGTTAACAGATCTTAGTTGGATAATTGGTGAATGCATCATAGCTTCTAAAAGAATGAAACTGAAGCTAAGAAATCAATATCCTCTTTGCTGCTCCTATTTTTACTATTGGTAAATTATAGACTGAGATAGCACAGGGGTGGATATTTGGCCCATTGTGCCTGTGCTGGGGCTTTGAAAGATATCCAATTAGGTCCACTTAACCTGCTCTTTCTCCTCAACATTGCAAAGGTTTCTCCTTCAAGCATTCACCCAATTTCCTTTCGAAATGGTGATATTGATTTTAGATAACAACTTTTTTAAAAAATGCCCTGTTCTAATGTAAGTGTCCTTTTTTATTTATCGAGACCATAAGATCTATTAAATCTATCTCTTCACCTGTGCAAATGTAGAATTATATATATATGTGTGTGTGTATATATAGAACATTTTACAATTAAATAAAAATGCAGAAAGCTTTGTGGAGTGTCATTTTTTTTTAACCTGGCCTGCCTCTTTAAGTAGGCACTGCATATCTCTTGACAGGGAGTCTATTTGAGGGAAGTGTGGGACAGGGAGGCTGTATGAAATGACAGAACAGGACTTTGCTGTACCGAGCAGCAGTTGGGAGCTTGGGCTGCAGCCATCAGCAGCAAGGAGGTAAGAAAGGGGCAGGTGTAAAAGAAGGACAAAGAGGGATTTATTACCTGCAAGCTCCTCCTCTTGATTATCACAGAATTATAGAATCCCTACTGTGCAGAAGGAGGCTATTCGGCCCTTCGAATCCACACTGACTTTCTGACAGAGTACCTTTCCCAGGCCCTCTGCCCCGCCCAATCCTACACATTTCCCATGGCTAATCTCATCTAACCTACGCATCTTGGGACACTAAGTGGCAATTTAGCACGGCCAATCCACCTAATCCTCACATCTTTGGAGTGTGGCAGGAAATCTGAGCGCCCGGAAGAAACCCACACAGACACAGGGAGAATCTGCAGACTTCACGCAGGCAGTCGCCTAAGGCCAGGATTGAACACAAGTCCCTGGCGCTAACCACTGTGCCACTGTGCTGCCCATCATATGAATGCCTAAGGGAGTGAGCACAGACAGGATAAGAAGGTGCTTCTACTTCCTTTGAATTTCGAATCAGGTATCAGCAAATCATCTTCACTCTCATTTCACATTCCAACCACAAACAAAGAAACATTGGAATTAGGAGAAGGAGTCGGCAATTCAGCTAATCGAGCCCACTCCGCCATTTAACATGATCGTTGCTGACCTTATCCTGGTCTCAACTTCACTTTCCTGCCTGCTCCCCATAGCCCTTAATCCCGCTTTTCATCAGAAACATATCTATCTCTTTCTTGGTCTGTTGACTGATTCTGCCTCCACTGCACTCTGGAGCAGTAATTTCCACAGATTCACAACCTTCTGAGAGAAAGAGTTTCTCCTCATCTCAGTTTTGGACCTACCTCCCCTCACTCTATATCTATAACCTCTTGTTCTAGACTGCCCACAAGGGGGCACATTTGATCAATCTCCACTTTATCACAGAATCACAGAATACTGCAGTGCACAAGAGCTCCTTCGACCCTTCGAATTTTCAGCGACGCATGAAATGCCCTGACCTGTCCACCTAATCCCATTGCTAGCAAGGCCCACAGCCTTGAATGTTATAAAGAACAAAGAACAACACAATGCGGGAAACAGGCCCTTCGGCCCAACGAGCCCACGCCACCATTTTAACATTGTGAGTTCCCTCTTCCAGCCATGACCCTTGTCTACGCTTATGACACTCCACATTGGCATGCCAAGTACTCATCCAGGAACTTTTTAAAGGATGTGAGGCATCTCACCTCCACCACCCTCCCAGGCAGTGCATTCCAGACCATCACCACCTTCTGAGTAAAAAAGTTTTTTCGTAAATCTCCCCTAAACCTTCCACCCCTCACTTTTAATTCATGTCTCATTGCAACTGACCCATCAACTAAGGGGAACAGCTGCTCCTTGTGTATCCTGTCCATGTCCCTCATAATCTTGAACACCTCAATCAGGTTGCCCTTCAGTCTTCTCTGCACCAATGAAAACAACCCAAGCCTATCCAACCTCTCTTCATAATTTAAATGTTCCACCCCAGATAGCATCCTGGTGAATCTCCTCTGCACCCCCTCCGTTGTATTCATGTCCTTCCTATAATGTGGTGACCACAATTGCACATTGTACTCTAGCTGTGGCCTCACCAAAGTTCGATACAACTCCATCTTGACTTTTCTGCTTTTGTATTCTATACCCCAATTGATAAAGACGAGCCTTTTTCACCACCCTATCTACCTGCCTTTCTACCTTCAGAGATCTATGGACAAACACGCCAAGGTCCCTTTGTTCTTCAGAACTTGCTGGTGTAAGACATTTCCTTCCTTGTCAAATTACACTTTCCAAAGTGTGTCACCTCACACTTTTCAGGGTTAAATTCCATCTGCCCATTTGACCATCTTGTCTATATCTTCCTGTACCCTAGACACTCAACCTCACTCTTAACCATCTGGCTAATCTTGGTGTCATCAGCAAACTTACAGATCCTACCCCCCTACATAGTCATCTATGCCATTTATATAAATGACGAACAATAGGGGGCACAGCATGGATTCCTGTGGTATGTCACTAAAGTAGCCATCTGTCATCACCCCCTGTCTCCTACCGCTAAGCCAATTTTGAATCCACCTTATCAGATCACTGTGTATCCCATGTGCATTTGCCTTCTTAATCAGTTTCCCATGTGAGACTTTGTCAAAGGTTTTGATTAAATCCATGTAAGCTACATCAACTGCACTACCCTAATCCACACACTTGGTTACATGCTCAAAAAATTCAATCAAATTTGTTCAGCATGACCTCCCTCTGACAAAACCATGCTGTCTATCCCTGAGCAAACATTGCCTCTCCAAATGGAGATAGATTCTCTCCTCCAGAATCTTCTCCAGTAGTTTCCCAACCACAGACGTGAGACTCACTGGTCTCTAATTCCCTGGCTTGTCTCTACAACCTTTTTTAAATAGTGGCACCACATTAGCTGTTCTTCAGTCCTTTGGCACCTCCCTGGTGGCCAGGGAAGAATTGAAAATTTGGGTCAGAGCCCCTGCAATTTCCTCCCTTGCCTCCCACAATAGCCTAGGATGCAATTCATCAGGACCTGGAGCTTTGCGCGATACCTTGTCACTCCCTATGATAATTTTCTCTGGAGTCTCATAGTCTCTCTCCCCAGGTTCCATAACTACCTCCTCATTCTCATGGGTAAAGACAGATGTGAAATCATTATCATTTTATATCAATATCATTTTATATCTGCCAATTAGATCCCCCTCATTCTTCCGAACTCCAGCGATTACAAGCCTAAGTGATTCAGCCGGTTCTTGCATGGCAGCCCTTTCATCCCTGGAATCAATCTGGTGAACCTCCTCTGAACTGCCTTCAGTGGCAATAAGTAGGATAGCCAACTCAATAGGCCCCATGATCCTTCAGACTAGAAAAGAAGAGAAAACCACAGTGAGCTCTACGAATTTGTGAGGGAACCCTGACTCTCATCCCTCACTTCCTCTGGGCCTACGACCCAATGGCAGCACACTCAGTAGGTACCTCAATGCCATCCCTCGCACCCCCCACTCGGATACTGTAGGCACATCTCCACATTGGTCCCTGTCAACTTCAGCAGGATGCAGCGTGTAGATCCATCAAATTCCCACATTGTCCCAGACCCCAAGCCCCGCCAAAGAAACCTGGCATCACATTATCTGACAGGTACCTGCACAGTGTCCTGTGTTCGCTTCCTGGTGGGGGAGTTCGCCAATGCACCCAGTCGTGACCTCGATTGGGGTGCGTAATGATAGACATCCCCTTGCAGAGGGGTTCAATTCGGTGTTATCCATGTGATGATGCAGCTTTTCTGGGCATGTCAGCTCAATGCTTGGGACACGCATTAAAAGGTGCCCTCCACTAAAAGGCTGTGCTGTTTGGCTGCACAGAATTTATTGTCATAACCACTAGTAAGGGGAGGCCCCGGGATGGCTGTTCAGCCGAGTGTCTGCCTCTTGTGGCAGATGAGGCGCAGCTGAATCATGAGACCAGCAGTTAGTTTATCCAGCGCATTCCCAGAGTGCACCCTGTTTCCCCAGGTCACAAGGGATGCAGGACTGAGCAGCCTTCCATGATCCATTGAGAGTACCGTTACACGCAAGCACCGGGACAATAGGTTTTTGGACTGCCAGACATCTTCTCCCCTTTGTCCTCACACCCCTGCCTGAGTGTGGCTTCCAATCACACTGCAATCACCCTCCCGTGAGCGCAAGGCCCTTCAGGCCTCATGTGGGGATTTGCAGCCCATTACTGACTTGCCCATTCTGCCCTTGCAGCCTGGCCTTTTATGGGACCCCACCAGGGTAATGCACAGTTGCCCCCAGTGCTGAGCCTCTTGTTTTCAAACCCTCCCAGACAGTCCCACTGAGGTCAGGCACTTCCTCAGCTGCGATATGACAGGAACCCAGGAAGGAGGACATGGGAAGTGAAGTCAGCATACCAGTGTTCATAACCCCTTTAAAACAAGGGGTGCCCCAACATGAAGGGAAGGTAAGGCCTGCAAATGACTCCTGTGGACACCTCCCCAAAAAATGATGATCCTGGAACCCCATCTTCAGCCCGGAGTTGAACTTATCTGGGTCCCCTGCATTGTCTCTAGTCCCCCCCTTGAGCAATGAACACCGTGGAGCGCTTACCTCTGAAACCTCCCTGTGAGGTAAAGGTGGAAGCTTCACACTTATGTTGTAAGGTCTTCATCAGGCCTTCCAAACCCACTTCCTGACACCGGGGCATCTCACAGGCAATGGGAGGAACAGTGTGGCACGGCTACATCAGTGTCATCTGTAAGTCGGCTGGGGTCCTCCAGGTCTTGGCCCCCAGGGCATCACAGGCCAAAGGGTACAGAACGCAGCTGATGTGCATCCTGGGGAATCACCTAGACAAAACCACATAACACTAAAAATGTTTTACCGTCACCAAGAGGTTGTCAGGTTTGGGCTGTATGCCCTGTAAATAATCAGTAGCAAATGTTATTGCACCCCACAATGGGGGACAAATGGGGGGGTGGATTTGAGACCAGGGAGAGATCAGCTATGACCTGATTGAATGGCGGAGCAGGCTTGAAGGGCTGAATTTGTTTACTTCTGCTCTTAATTCCTGTGTTCCTGTGCTCATATTGCAAGGTGGCACAGTGATTAGCATTGCTGTCTCACAGCACCAGGAACCCGATTCAATTCTAGCCTTGGATGGTTGGCCACGGTCCGAAAGATGCGCTGGTTAGGTGCATTGTCCATGCTGAATTCTCCGTCAGTGAACCCGAACAGGCGCCAACTATTTTCACAGTAACTTTATTTGCAGTGTTAAGGTAAGCCTATTTGTGACACTATTAAATAATCTTTTAAGAAACTATTGTCAGACAAATTATTTAGCCAAACCAGATGCAGAGCTGAGCCAACAAATTCTGACTGAGGACTGGGTGCTATCAATTGAGCTCAATTCTGTCTATTTTTTCATGGGATGGGAACACCAACAAATTGCTCTTGAACTGGCTAGGCCATTGCAGGGGGCAGTAAGAGTCAACCACATTGCTGTAGATATGTAGGCCAGATCATGAAAGGATGGCAGATTTTCTTCACAGATGGGCTAATGCTTTCATGGCCATTATTTAAATTCCCGATTTTTCTTGGATTCAAATTCCACCATCTGCCAATGGTGATGGTACCAAATAAACCCGTTGGACGTTAACCTAGCATTGAGAGACTCCTAACTGTGCTTACCCCAGCCCAATGCTGGCATCATCACTTTCCCTGACTCCAGTGATTCCCAAAAGATCACTGCTAATGCCTTCACAATCTCAAAGAACAAAGAAGAATCACTGAAGAGATTGCTGAAGAGGTCTCTGGAACGTTACCCTGCGTGTCTGGATTAATACTCCAGTGATAAAACCACTACATCACCATCTCCCCAGACCTGCCAACAAATTTATGGGGAACCAAATAACTATGTCGACAAGCTTTTCCTTTTCCGTGTAAAAAATTACCTTCTCTACAAGTCTACGTGATTATGAGAGTTACGGGCAGTGTGGATAGTCAGAAGCTTTTCCCCAGGATGGAAGAATCAATTACGAAGGGACATAGGTTTAAGGTGCGAGGGATAAGGTTTAAAGGACATGTACAAGACAGATTTTTACACGGAGGGTGTTGGGTGCCTGGAACTCACTGCAGGGGGAGGAAGTGGAAGTGGATACAATAGTGACTCCCAAAGGGTGCCTTGACAAATACATGAATAGGATGGTACTGGAGGGATATGGTCTCCAGAAGGGTAGGGGGTTTTAGTTGAGTCGGGAAACATGGTCGGTGCAGGCTTGGAGGGCCAAAGGGCCTATTCCTGTGCTGTAACTTTCTTTGTTCTGATTTTTTTTTAAATGTTGCCTACTGATGTGGATGCATAGTATGTGTACGGACTTCTTTCAGCGCCTATGTTATAGGGTTCTGCCAATTGTGTAGCCAGAGACCTGGGGAGAAAAAGTGGGTGTTGGCAGCACAAGTGGTTTCCTCCCTGCAACAAAATGGGTCAATGACTGCAGAGTGTATGGCGCAAGAAAGGAAAGTGCCTTAAACAAGGTGAAAACAGTGGAAATACTCCCAAGAGAATCAGGAGCCAGAGATGAATATAGTGGCCATTACTAAGGAGAAGGTGCTAGGGAGGCTGAAGGGTCTGAAGGTGGCTAAATCATGCATACCAGAGCTCTCAAATTGATTGCTGAAGAGATGGTGAAGACATTAGCAGTGATCTATCGGGAATCACTGGGGTCAGGGAAAGTGATGATGCCAGCGTTGGTTTGGGGTAAGCACAGTTAGAAGTCTCACAATGCCAGGTTAAAGTCCAACAGGTTTATTTGGTAGCACAAGCTTTCAGAGTGTTGCTCCTTCTTCAGATGAGTGAAGAAGGAGCCAGACCCCAAAAGCTTGTGCTATCAAATAAAACTGTTGGTCAGGAAGAGTCCCCGAGGACTGGAAAATAGCTAATGTAACACCCCTGTTTAAGGACGAAGGGAAGCAAATGATGGGAAATTAAAGGCCAGTTAGCCTGACCTCAGTTGTTAGTAAGATTTTGGAGTCCATTATTAAGGGTGAAATTTCGAAATACTTGGAAGTGCATTGTAAAATACCACAAAGTCAACACGGTTTCATTAAGGGGAGGTCATATCTAATAAATCTATTAGAATTTGTTGAGGAGGTAATGTGCAGGCTAGACAAAGGAGAACCAGTGGATGTTATCCATTTGGATTTCCAGGGGCATTTGATAAGGTGCCATACAGGAGGCTGCTGAATAAGATAAGAATCCATGGTGTTCGAGGCATGGTGCTGGCATAGATAGAAGATTGGTTAACAAGTAGAACATAGAACATTACAGCACAGTACAGGCCCTTCGGCCCTCGATGTTGCACCGACCAGTGGAACCAATCTAATGATCCTCAAACCTAAACTATTCCAATATTATCCATATGTCTATCCATTGACCATTTGAACGCCCTTAAAGTTGGTGAGTCCACTACTGCTGTAGGCAGGGCATTCCAAGCCCTTACTACCCTCTGAGTAAAGAATTTACCTCTGACATCTGTCCTATATTTATCACCCCTCAATTTAAAGCTATGTCCCCTCGTGTTAGCCATCACCATCTGAGGAAAAGGCTCTCACTGTCCACCCTATCTAACCCTATGATCATCTTGTAGGAGACAGAGAGTGGGGATAAAGGGGTCCTTTTCAAGATGACAGCTGATGATTGGTGGAGTTCTATAGCAGTCAGTGTTGGTTCACAATTTTTCTCTTTATACAGCAAAGATTTGAAAAAGGAACTGACGACACTGTGGCCATGTTTGCAGATGATACAAAGATAGGCAGAGGAACAGGTAGTATTGAGGAAGTGGGGAGGTTGCAGAAGGACTTGGACAGATTAGGAGAGTGGGCAAAGTAGTTGCAGATGGAATACAAAGTGGGAAAGTATGAGGCTATGCACCTTGGTAGGAAGAATGGAGGCTAGACTATTTTCTAAATGTGGAGAAAATTCAGAAATCAGAGTTCAAAGGGACTTGGGACCCCTAGTCCAGGGTTCTCTCAAGCTTGAGTTGCAGGTTGAGTTGGTAGTTAGGACAGCAAATGCAATGTTAGCCTTCATTTTGAGAGAACTAGAATGCAAAATAAGGGATGTACTGCTGAAGCTTTACAGGGCTCTGGTCAGACCACATTTGAAATATTGTGAACAATTTTGGGCCCTGTATCTAAGGAAGGATGTGCTGACCTTGGAGAGGAGCAGGGGTTCATGAAATACATCCCAGGAATGAAAGGCTTGACATTTAAGGAGCATTTCAGTGTCTGGGCCTGTACTCAATGGAGTTTGGAAGGATGAAGGGCGACCTCCTTGAAACATAGAGAATAGTGAAAGGCCTGGATAGAGTGGACGTGGGGAGAATGTTTCCATTAGTAGGAGAGACTACGATCTGAGGGCACAGTCTCATAATAAAGGGACAACTCTTTAGAACCAAGATGAAGAGGAATTTCTTCAGCAGCAGGTGGTCAATCTATGGAATTCATTGCCACAGAAGGCTTTGGAGGCCACGTCATTGAGCGTTTTTAAAACATAGATAAGTGGTTCTTCACTGGTAAGAGTATCAAAGGTTACAGAGAAAAGGCAGGAGAATGAGAGTGAGAAACATATCAGCCATGCTTGAATGACAGAGCAGACTTGATGGGCCAAATGGCCTAATTCTGCTCCTATATTTTCTGGTGTTATGATCAGGCAGCATCTGTGCTGAGTGTAGGGTTGCTAAGCACCGTGATTGTGCTGGGATATAGTTTTACGTTTATTTATAAGTATCACAGTAGGCTTAGCCCATTTGGTTCACTAAGGGAAGAAAATCTGCTGTCCTTTCATGATCTGGCCTACAGATCCACAGCAGTGTGGTTGACTCTTACTGCCCTCTGAAATGGCCTAACCAGTTTTTCACTCAGTGTAAGATTCGGGGACAAGGTCTGCCCCCGCTTGGCCAGCTCACTTGGCAGCCATTTAACGACTATTGGGTAGTTATTGGCATGCTGTGGGCCTACATCAGGGATGGTAGTCTCGTCTCCAAGACTGCAAGACAAATAAATCCCTGCAGCACCACTAGTGGGACTGCAGCCAGTCCTGAAGTAGGCATTCAGAAATGAAGGCAGGGATTTAAGGCAAGTCTGGGATATAACCAAGCCCCAGAGAGGGCAGCGAATTGAATAGGTGTGGAAGTATTTGATGGTGTGAACACAGCAAAGCAATTGGGGAAAAGCGAGGGTTGGGAGAACCTCTAAATTGGTAACAGGAGTCCTGTAAAGGGTGGCACCCCACCTCTGGACAGCCAACCGGCCCATCCAGTGAAATCTGTAGACATGGCTTCGGCCTTTCCTGCCACAGGTAAAATCTGAGCGATAATGGGGGAAGAGGCTGAGGTCACAACTGACCTGCAGATGAGTGGGTGATCCTCCCAACATCTTCCCACACTGCTGGTAAAATAGCGGTGATGTGGGGACAAATAAGTGGCCGCACGCACTCATAGCATGGAGCCCAATTTACCAAACCACCCACCAACTGACAATCACCACCCCCCCCGACTACTGTTGTTAGCGATGAAGGATTCCACAAGTGAAATATTCCGTCAGCCTTAACTGTTCAAACTGACTTTGATTCTTAACAATGTTTTCCTTTAAAATTGATGAGACCTCACAATACTCTGACTATAATAGGAAAATTCCGTAACCATGGAAGCTTTTCCAGCTATGACGACATAGTCAACAAAAGCAGATATGCACTTCATTTCCGCTTGGGTCAATGTGTTGCGAACACTGTCGATCTTAGTGCTGTTTAGCGTATTGCTTGCCTTTTTCTTTCTCAGTAGTTTTTAGAGTTATTGGAAAAGCGTTAATTGAAGTGGAGTGAAAGAACAACCACTGCGGGAGCGTCACGCAGGTTTTGCGTGAAGAGCTTTCAGGTATTTTGAAATCACTCAGAGTTGAGCAGAATTTGTCAAAGTTGGAATGTTAGGTCAAATTCAGATGTGGGAGAAATGGAAACATGAATGCCAGTGAGAGTGATCCTGTCTGCATTGTGGCAATTGGTAATGGCTCCCCACAACCAAAAATAAATTGGCCACTTTTGTGTCTGAATTGGGGCAAATGGAAAATGTTTCTTCTGTCAGGGGTGCCACCTTCAGGATGAAACACTTTATCAAGTCTCTGTCCCTTAGGTGGTCGTAAGATCCCATGATACTATTCAAAAAACAATAGCAGAGTTATCACTCCTGTTCTGGCCAATATCAATCTCAAAAAAAGTTTATTAAAATAGATGATTTAGTCGGTATCACATCGCTGTGTGTGACAATTGCTGCATGCAAATTGTATGGTGTCTTTTCTATCTAATAGCAATGATGGCAACGAATGAAGCACCTGGAAAGTGGGAAAGTGTTTTGGGGTATCCTTTGAGGTTCTATTTTGGGTGATGTATTGAAGTGCCTGATGGATGATATCCCAGGCTGGCTCAGTGATCTTGTTAAAGTTTAAACATTCTTATTGAGACAAAGTGAACATTAAAAAGGCAATGGACATGAAGTCTGCTTTGGCATCTATTTAAGTCTGACTGCGGTCTTCTACCTTCCGTGTTTTAATTTAGGCCTGATGTTTGTCTTGTTTATATCTTAGATTTGACTGCATATCATCTTAGAAGTCACACTTGGAAGCAATCCAACTTCCGTGCTGCTGCTTAGAAGCAGAAAGGTGATTAACTATTCTCACTTGTTCATTTATGTTGTCATGGTTGGAATTCATTTCATGGTTACAGATTTATGCTGCAGACCTTTGTCAGATCAATGTATTTAAGAAAATGCTCTTGGAAATATCGACCAGAATTTTAAAAACCTTCATCACAGGAATAGGTTGGCAGGCATTGGACACAACTATATTGAGTCAGTTGGCAGGAGATGCTAGTGTCCATTATCTATTTGGCTCCACTGGTATGTTAGCATGGTGGAAGGATAGTTGGCAAGTACCGCGCCCTCCTTTAGACTAATTGAACTAAATTGATCACCTCTTAAGAGGATGTCTTCCTCAGCTGCTGCTCATATTTTATGTGAGGGACAGGGCCAAAGTCTCTTTGTGACCAATGGGCAACCAATCTGCCATCCTTTCATGGGCTGGCCTACAGGTCCACAGCAGTGTGGTTGACTATGAAATGGTCTAGTCAGTTTTCCACTCAGTGTAAGATTCAGGGACAAGGTTTGCCCCTGCTTGGCCAGCTCACTTGTTGGCCATTTAACAACTATTGGGTAGTTGTTAGCATGCTGTGGACCCGCATCAGGGGTGGTAGTCTCATCTCCAAGACTGCAGGACAATTAAATCCCAGCAGCACTACCAGTGGGACCACAGCCAGTCCTGAAGTAGGCATTCATGAAGGCAGGGATTTAAGGCAAGCCTGGGATCTTAGCAGGCCCCAGAGAGGCCAGCGAATTGAATGGGTGTGGAAGTATTTGATGGTGTGGACACAGCAGAGCGTTTGGGGAAAAGCAAGGGTAAGATGACCTTTGCGGGAACCTCTAAACTGGCAACAGGAGTCCTGTAAAATGTGGCACCCCACCTCTGGACAGCCCACCAGCCCAACCAGTGAAATCTGTAGACATGGCTCCGGCCTTTCCTGCCACAGGTAAAATCTGAGCGATAATGGGGGAAGAGGCTGAGGTCATAACTAACCTGTGGATGAGTGGGTGATCCTCCCAACACCTTCCCCCACTGCTGGTAAAATAGCAGTGACGTGGGGACAGATAAGTGGCCGCACACACTCATAGCATGGAGCCCAATTTACCAAACCACCCACCAACTGACAATCACCACCCCCCCACTACTTGTTGTTAGCGATGAAGGCTTCCACAAGTGAAATATTCCGTCAGCCTTAACTGTTCAAACAGACTTTGATTCTTAACAATGTTTTCCTGTAAAATTGATCAGACCTCACAATACTCTGACTATTACAGGAAAATTCTGTAACCATGGAAGCTTTTCCAGCTATGATGACATAGTCAACAAAAACAGATATGCACTTCATTTCCGCTTGGGTCAATGTGTTGTGAACACTGTCGATCTTAGTGCTGTTTAGCGTATTTCTTGCCTTTTTCTTTCTCAGTAGTTTTTAGAGTTATTGGAAAAGCGTTATTTGAAGTGGAGTGAAAGAACAACCACTGCGGGAGCGTCACGCATGTATTGCGTGAAGCGCTTTCAGGTATTTTGAAATCACTCAGAGTTGAGCAGAATTTGACAAAGTTGGAATGTTAGGTCAAATTCAGACGTGGGAGAAATGGAAACATGAATGCCAGTGAGAGTGATCCTGTCTGCATTGTGGCAATTGGTAATGACTCCCCACAACCAAAAATAAATTGGCCACTTTTGTGTCTGAATTGGGGCAAATGGAAAATGTTTCTTCTGTCAGAGGTGTCACCTTCAGGATGAAACACTTTATCAAGTCTTTGCCCCTTAGGTGGTCATAAGATTCCATGATACTATTCAAAAAACAATAGCAGAGTTAGCACTCCTGTTCTGGCCAATATCGATCTCAAAACAAGTTTATTAAAATAGATGATATATTCGGTATCATATCGCTGTGTCTGACAATTGCTGTATGCAAATTGTATGGTGTCTTTTGTATCTAGTAACAGTGATGGCAACCAATGAAGCACCAGGAAATTGGGAAGTGTTTTGAGATATCCTTTGAGGTTCTATTTTAGGTGACGCATTGAAGTGCCTGATGGATTATATCCCAGGCTGGCTCAGTGATCACGTTAATTTTCAAATTTTGTTATTGAGAGAAAGTGAACATTAAAAAGGCAATGGACATGAAGTCTGCTTTTGGCATCTATTTAAGCCTGACTGCAGTTTTCTACCTTCCATGTTTTAATTTAGGCCTGATGTTTGTCTTATTTACATCTTAGATTTGACTGCATATCATCTTAGAAGTCACACTTGGAAGCAATCCAACTTCCGTGCTGCTGCTTAGAAGCAGAAAGGTGATTAACTATTCTCACTTGTTCATTTATGTTGTCATGGTTGGAACACATTTCATGGTTACAGATTTATGCTGCAGACCTTTGTCAGATCAATGCTTTGAAAAGAATACTCTTAGAAAAATAGACCAGAATTGTAAAATCCTTCATCACAGGAACAGGTTGGCAGGCACTGGACACAATGATATTGAGTCAGTTGGCAGGGGATGCTTGTCTCCATTGTCTCTTTGGCTCCACTGGTATGTTAGCTTTGTGGCAGGATCGTTGGCAAATACCACGACCTCCTTTAGACCACTTGAGCTAAATTGATAACCTCTTAAGAGGTTATTTTCCTCAGCTGCTGCTCATATTTTATGTGAGGGACAGGGCTAAAGTCTCTTTGTGGCCAATGGGCAACCAATCTGCCGTCCTTTCACGGGCTGGCCTACAGGTCCACAGCAGTGTGGTTGAGTCTTACTGTCCTTTGAAATGGCCTAGTCAGTTTTCCACTCAGTGTAAGATTTGGGGACAAGGTCTGCCCCTGCTTGGCCAGCTCAGTTGGCAGCCATTTAACAACTATTGGGTAGTTGTTAGCAAGCTGTGGGCCCGCATCAGGGGTGTTGTCTCGTCTCTAAGACTGCAGGAGAACTAAATCTCAGCAGCGCTACCAGTGGGACCGCAGCCAGTCTGAAGTAGGCATTCGGCAATGAAGGCAGGGATGTAAGGCAAGTCTGGGATCTTACCAAGCCCCAGCAAGGCTAACTAATTGAATGGGTGTGGAAGTATTTGATGGTGTGGACACAGCAGAGCGATTGGGGAAAAGCAAGGGTAAGATGACCTTTGCGGGAACCTCTAAACTGGCAACAGGAGTCCTGTAAATTGTGGCACCCCATCTCTGGACAGCCCACCAGCCCAACCAGTGAAATCTGTAGACATGGCTCCGGCCTTTCCTGCCACAGGTAAAATCTGAGCGATAATGGGGGAAGAGGCTGAGGTCATAACTAACCTGCAGATGAGTGGGTGATCCTCCCAACATCTTCCCGCACTGCTGGTATAATAGCGGTGATGTGGGGACAAATAAGTGGCCGCACGCACTCGTAGCATGGAGCCCAATTTACCAAACCACCCACCAACTGACAATCACAACGCCCCCGACTACTGTTGTTAGCGATGAAGGATTCCACAAGTGAAATATTCCACCAGCCTTAACTGTTGAAACAGACTTTGATTCTTAACATTTTTTTCCTTTAAAATTGATGAGACCTCACAATATTCTGACTATTACAGGAAAATTCCGTAACCATGGAAGCTTTCCCAGCTATGACGACGTAGTCAACAAAAACAGATATGCACTTTCATTTCCGCTTGGGTCAATGTGTTGCGAACACTGTCGATCTTAGTGCTGTTTAGTGTATTTCTTGCCTTTTTCTTTCTCAGTAGTTTTTAGAGTTATTGGAAAAGCGTTATTTGAAGTGGAGTGAAAGAACAACCACTGCAGGAGTGTCACGCAGGTTTTGCGTGAAGCGCTTTCAGGTATTTTGAAATCACTCAGAGTTGTGCAGAATTTGTCAAAGTTGGAATGTTAGGTCAAATTCAGATGTGGAAGAAATGGAAACATGAATGCCAGTGAGAGTGATCCTGTCTGCATTGTGGCAATTGGCAATGGCTCCCCACAACCAAAAATAAATTGGCCACTTTTGTGTCTGAATTGGGGCAAATGGAAAATGTTTCTTCTGTCAGAGGTGTCACCTTCAGGATGAAACACTTTATCTCGTCTTTGTCCCTTAGGTGGTCATAAGATCCCATGATACTATTCAAAAAACAATAGCAGAGTTAGCACTCCTGTTCTGGCCAATATCGATATCAAAACAAGTTTATTAAAATAATGACATGTTCGGTATCACATCGCTGTGTTTGACAATCACTGTATGCAAATTGTATGGTGTCTTTTCTATCTAATAACAGTTATGGAAACCAATGAAGCACCTGGAAAGTGGGAAGTGTTTTGAGTTATCCTTTGAGGTTCAATTTTTGGTGATGTATTGAGGTGCCTAATAGATTATATCCCAGGCTGGCTTAGTGGTCACGTTAAAGTTCAAATTTACTTGCTGAGACAAAGTGAACATTGAATAGGCAATGGACATGAAGTCTGTTTTGGCATCTATTTAAGTCTGACTGCATTCTTCTACCTTCCATGTTTTAATTTAGGCCTGATGTTTGTCTTATTTACATCTTAGATTTGACTGCATATCATCTTAGAAGTCACACTTGGAAGCAATCCAACTTCCGTGCTGCTGCTTAGAAGCAGAAAGGTGATTAACTATTCTCACTTGTTCATTTATGTTGTCATGGTTGGAACACATTTCATGGTTACAGATTTATGCTGCAGACCTTTGTCAGATCAATGTATTTAAGAAAATACTCTTGGAAATATAGACCAGAATGTAAAATCCTTCATCACAGGAACAGGTTGGCAGGCAGTGGACACATTGATATTGAGTCAGTTGGCAGGGGATGCTTGTCTCCATTGTCTCTTTGGCACCACTTGTATGTTAGCTTTGTGGCAAGATCGTTGGCAAGTACCGCGACCTCCTTTAGACCACTTGAGCTAAATTGATAATCTCTTAAGAGGTTATCTTCCTCAGCTGCTGCTCATATTTTATGTGAGGGATAGGGCCCAAATCTCTGTGGTCAATGGGCAACCAATCTGCCGTCCTTTCATGGGCTGGCCTACAGGTCCACAGCAGTGTGGTTGAGTCTTACTGCCCTCTGAAATGGCCTAGTCAGTTTTCCACAGTGTAAGATTCGGAGACAAGATCTGCCCCTGCTTGGCCAGCTCACTTGGCAGCCATTGAACAACTATTGGGTAGTTGTTAGCAAGCTGTGGACCCGCATCGGGGTGGTAGTCTCGTCTCCAAGACTGCAGGACAAATAAATCCCAGCAGCGCTACCAGAGGGACTGCAGCCAGACCCAACGAGGCCAGCCAATTGCATGGGTGTGGAAGTATTTGATGGTGTTCAGAGCGTTTGGGGAAAAGCAAGGGTAAGATGACCTTTGCGGGAACCTCTAAACTGGCAACAGGAGTCCTGTAAATTGTGGCACCCCATCTCAGGACAGCCCACTAGCCCAACCAGTGAAATCTGTAGACATGGCTCCGGCCTTTCCTGCCACAGGTAAAATCTGAGCGATAATGGGGGAAGAGGCTGAGGTCATAACTAACCTGTGGATGAGTGGGTGATCCTCCCAACATCTTCCCGCACTGCTGGAAAAATGGCAGTGATGTGGAGACAAATAAATGGCTGCACGCACTCATAGCATGGAGACCAATTTACCAAACCACCTACCAACTGACAATCACAACCCCCCCGCCACTGTTGCTGGCGATGAAGGGTTCCTCAAGTGAAATATTCCATCAGCCTTAACTGTTCAAACAGACTTTGATTCTTAACAATGTTTTCCTGTAAAATTGATCAGACCTTACAATACTCTGACTATTACAGGAAAATTCCGTAACCATGGAAGCTTTTCCAGCTATGACGACATAGTCAACAAAAACAGATATGCACTTCATTTCCGCTTGGGTCAATGTGTTGCGAACACTGTTGATCTTAGTGCTGTTTAGCGTATTTCTTGCCTTTTCCTTTCTCAGTAGTTTTTAGAGTTATTGGGAAAGCGTTATTTGAAGCGAAATGAAAGAACAACCACTGCGGGAGCATCACGCAGGGTTTGCGTGAAGCGCTTTCAGGTATTTTGAAATCACTCAGAGTTGAGCAGTATTTGTCAAAGTTGAAATGTTAGGCCAAATTCAGTTTTGGAAGAAATGGAAACATGCATGCCAGTGAGAGTGATCCTGTCTGCATTGTGGCAATTGGCAATGGCTCCTCACAACCAAAAATAAATTGGCCAATTTTGTGTCTGAATTGGGGCAAATAGAAAATGTTTCTTCTGTCAGGGGTGCCACCTTCAGGATGAAACACTTTATCAAGTCTCTGTCCCTTAGGTGGTCATAAGATTCCATGATACTATTCAAAAAACAATAGCAGAGTTAGCACTCCTGTTCTGGCCAATATCTACCTCAAAACAAGTTTATTAAAATAGATGATTTAGTCGGTATCACATCGCTGTGCCTGACAATTGCTGTATGCAAATTGTACGGTGTCTTTTGTATCTAATAACAGCGATGGCAACCAATGAAGCACCTGGAAAGTGGGAAGTGTTTTGAGATATCCTTTGAGGTTCTATTTTGGGTGATGTATTGAAGTGCCTGATGGATGATATCCCAGGCTGGCTCAGTGATCTTGTTAAAGTTTAAATATTCTTATTCAGACAAAGTGAACATTAAAAAGGCAATGGACATGAAGTCTGCTTTTGGCATCTACTTAAGTCTGATTGCAGTCTTCTACCTTCCATGTTTTAATTTAGGCCTGATGTTTGTCTAATTTACATCTTAGATTTGACTGCATATCATCTTAGAAGTCACACTTGGAAGCAATCCAACTTCCGTGCTGCTGCTTAGAAGCAGAAAGGTGATTAACTATTCTCACTTGTTCATTTATGTTGTCATGGTTGGAACACATTTCATGGTTACAGATTTATGCTGCAGACCTTTGTCAGATCAGTGCTTTGAAAAGAATACTCTTGGAAAAATAGACCAGAATTGTAAAATCCTTCATCACAGGAACAGGTTGGCAGGCAGTGGACACAATGATATTGAGTCAGTTGGCAGGGGATGCTTGTCTCCACTGTCTCTTTGGCTCCACTGGTATGTTAGCTTTGTGGCAGGATTGTTGGCAAGTACCGCGACCTCCTTTAGACCACTTGAGCTAAATTCATAACCTCTTAAGAGGTTATTTTCCTCTGCTGCTGCTCATATTTTATGTGAGGGACATGGCTCAAGTCACTTTGTGGCCAATGGGCAACCAATCTGCCGTCCTTTCATGGGCTGGCCTACAGGTCCACAGCAGTGTGGTTGAGTCTTACTGCCCTCTGAAATGGCCTAGTCAGTTTACCACTCAGTGTAAGATTTGGGGACAAGGTCTGCCCCTGCTTGGCCAGCTCAGTTGGCAGCCATTTAACAACTATTGGGTAGTGGTTAGCATGCTGTGGACCCGCATCAGGGGTGTTGTCTCGTCTCCAAGATTGCAGGACAATTAAATCCCAGCAGCGCTACCAGTGGGACCACAGCCAGTCCTGAAGTAGGCATTCAGCAATGAAGGCAGGGATTTAAGGCAAGTCTAGGATCTTACCAAGCCCCAGAGAGGGCAGCCAATTGCATGGGTGTGGAAGTATTTGATGGTGTGGACACAGCAGAGCGATTGGGGAAAAGCAAGGGTAAGATGACCTTTGCGGGAACCTCAACGTTGGCAACAGGAGTCCTGTAAATTGTGGCACCCCATCTCTGGACAGCCCACCAGCCCAACCAGTGAAATCTGTAGACATGGCTCCGGCCTTTCCTGCCACAGGTAAAATCTGAGCGATAATGGGGGAAGAGGCTGAGGTCACAAATAACCTGTGGATGAGTGGATGATCCTCCCAACATCTTCCCGCACTGCTGGTAAAATAGCGGTGATGTGGGGACAGATAAGTGGCCGCAGGCACTCATAGCATGGAGCCCAATTTACCAATGCTCCTGCCAACTGACAATCACAACCCCCCCGCCACTGTTGCTGGCGATGAAGGGTTCCTCAAGTGAAATATTCCATCAGCCTTAACTGTTCAAACAGACTTTGATTCTTAACAATGTTTTCCTGTAAAATTGATCAGACCTCACAATACTCTGACTATTACAGGAAAATTCCGTAACCATGGAAGCTTTTCCAGCTATGACGACATAGTCAACAAAAACAGATATGCACCTTCATTTCCGCTTGGGTCAATGTGTTGCGAACACTGTCGATCTTAGTGCTGTTTAGTGTATTTCTTGCCTTTTTCTTTCTCAGTAGTTTTTAGAGTTATTGGAAAAGCGTTATTTGAAATGGAGTGAAAGAACAACCACTGCGGAAGCGTCACGCAGGTTTTGCGTGAAACGCTTTCAGGTATTTTGAAATCACTCAGAGTTGAGCGGAATTTGACAAAGTTGGAATGTTAGGTCAAATTCAGACGTGGGAGAAATGGAAACATGAATGCCAGTGAGAGTGATCCTGTCTGCATTGTGGCAATTGGTAGTGACTCCTCTCAACCAAAAATAAATTGGCCACTTTTGTGTCTGAATTGGGGCAAAAGGAAAATGTTTCTTCTGTCAGAGGTGCCACCTTCAGGATGAAACACTTTATCAAGTCTCTGTCCCTTAGGTGGTCATAAGATTCCATGATACTATTCAAAAAACAATAGCAGAGTTAGCACTCCTGTTCTGGCCAATATCGATCTCAAAACAAGTTTATCAAAATAGATGATTTATTCGGTATCACATCGCTGTGTATGACAATTGCTGTATGCAAAATGTATGGTGTCTTTTCTATCTATTCGCAATGATGGCAACCAATGAAGCACCTGGAAAGTGGGAAGTGTTTTGGGATATCCTTTGAGGTTCTATTTTGGGTGATGCATTGAAGTGCCTGATGGATTATATCCCAGGCTAGCTCAGTGATCACGTTAATTTTCAAATTTTCTCATTGAGACAACGTGAGCATTAAAAAGGCAATGGACATGAAGTCAGCTTTTGCCATCTAGTTAAGTCTGACTGCAGTCTTCTACCTTCCATGTTTTAATTTAGGCCTGATGTTTGTCTTATTTATATCTTAGATCACACTTGGAAGCAAATAACTTCCGTGCTGCAGCTTCGAAGCAGAAAGGTGATTAACTATTCTCACTTGTTCATTTATTTTGTCATGGTTGGAACACATTTCATGCTTACAGATTTATGCTGCAGACCTTTGTCAGATCAATGCTTTTAAGAAATTACTCATCGGGAATTGGACCAGAATTTTAAAATCCTTCATCACAGGAACAGGTTGGCAGGCAGTGGACACAACTATATTCAGTCAGTTGGCAGGGGATGCTAGTGTCCATTGTCTATTTGACTCCACTGGTATGTTACCATGGTGGTAGGATAGTTGGCAAGTACCTTGACCTCCTTTTGACCACTTGAGCTAAATTGATAACCTCTTAAGAGGTTATTTTCCTCAGCTGCTGCTCATATTTTATGTGAGGGACAGGGCCCAAGTCTCTTTGTGACTAATGGGCAACCAAACTGCCGTTCTTTCATGGAATGGCCTACAGGTCCACAGCAGTGTGGTTGAGTCCTCCTGCCCTCTGAAATGGCCTAGTCAGTTTTCCACTCAGTATAAATTCAGGGACAAGGTATGCCCCTGCTTGGCCAGCTCACTTGGCAGCCATTTAATAACTATTGGGTAGTTGTTAGCATGCTGTGGGCCCGCACCAGGGGCGGTAGTCTCGTTTCCAAGACTGCAGGACAATTAAAACACAGCAGCGCTACTAGTGGGACTGCAGCCATTTCTGAAGTAGGCATTCAGAAATGAAGACAGGGATTTAAGGCAAGTGTGGGATCTTACCAAGCCCCTGAGACGCCAGACAATTGCATGGGTGTGGAAGTATTTGATGGTATGGACACAGCAGAGCGATTGGGGAAAAGCAAGTGGAAGATGGCCTTTGTGGGAACCTCTGAATTGGCAACAGGAGTCCTGTAAATGGTGGCACCCCACCTCTGGACAGCCCACCAGCCCAACCAGTGAAATCTGTAGACTTGGCTTCGGCCTTTCCTTCCACAGGTAAAATCTAAGTGATAATGGGGGAAGAGGCTGAGGTCACAACAAACCTGCGGGTGATCCTCCCAACATCTTCCCGCACTGCTGGTATAATAGCGGTGATGTGGGGACAGATAAGTGGCCGCAGGCACTCAAAGCACGGAGCCCAATTTACCAAACCTCCCACCAACTGACAATCACCACATCAACCCCCCCGCTGATGTTCTTAGCGATGAAGGCTTCTAGAAGTGAAATATTCCATCAGCCTTAACTGTTGAAACAGACTTTGATTCTTAATAATGTTTTCCTTTAAAATTGATGGGACCTCACAATACTCTGACTATTACAGCAAAATTCCGTAACGATGGACGCTTTTCCAGCTATGACGACATAGTCAACAATACCAGATATGCACCTTCATTTCCATTTGGGTCAATGTGTTGCGAACACTGTCGACCTTAGTGCTGCTTAGTGATTTCTTGCTTTTTTCTTTCTCAGTAGTTTTTAGAGTTGTTGGGAAAGCATTATTTGAAGTGGAGTGAAAGAACAACCACTGCAGGAGCATCACGCAGGTTTTGCGTGAAGCACTTTCAGGTATTTTGAAATCACTGTGAGTTGAGCAGAATTTGTCAAAGTTAGAATGTTAGGCCAAATGCAGATGTGGGAGAAATGGAAACATGAATGCCAGTGAGAGTGATCCTGTCTGCATTGTGGCAATTGGCAATGGCTCCGCACAACCAAAAATAAATTGGCCACTTTTGTGTCTGATTTGGGGCAAATGGAAAATGTTTCTTCTGTCAGAGGTGCCACTTTCAGGATGAAACACTTTATCAAGTCTCTGTTCCTTAGGTGGTCATAAGATCCATGATGCTATTCAAAAAACAATAACAGAGTTATCACTCCTGTTCTGGCCAATATTGATCGCAAAACAAGTTGATCAAAATAGATGATTTATTCAGTATCACATTGGGTTCTATGACAATTGCTGTATGCAAACTGTATGGTGTCTTTTCTGTCTAATAGCCGTGATGGCAACCAATGAAGCACCTGGAAAGTGTGAAGTGTTTTGGGATATCCTTTGAGGTTCTATTTTGGGTGATGTATTGAATGCCTGATGGTTTCTATCCCAGGCTAGCTCAGTGATCACGTTAAAGTTCAAAATTTCTTATTGAAACAAAGTGAACATTGAAAAGGCAATGGACATGAAGTCTGCTTTTGCCATCTATTTAAGTCTGACTGCAGTCTTCTACCTTCCATGTTTTAATTTAGGCCTGATGTTTGTCTTATTTATATCTTAGATTTGACTGCATATCATCTTAGAAGTCACACTTGGAAGCAATCCAACTTCCGTGCTGCTGCTTAGAAGCAGAAATGTGATTAACTATTCTCCCTTGTTCATTTATTTTGTCATGGTTGGAACACATTTCATGGTTACAGATTTATGCTGCAGACCTTTGTCAGATCAATGCTTTGAAAAGAATACTCTTGGAAAAATAAGCCAGAATTTTAAAATCCTTCATCACAGGAACAGGTTGGCAGGCAGTGGACACAATGATATTGAGTCAGTTGGCAGGGGATGCTAGTGTCCATTATCTATTTGGCTCCACTGGTATGTTAGCATGGTGGTAGGATAGTTGACAAGTACCTCGACCTCCTTTAGACTAATTGAGCTAAATTGATAAGCTCTTAAGAGGTTATCTTCCTCAGCTGCTGCTCATATTTTATGTGAGGGACAGGGCCCAAGTCTCTTTGTGACCAATGGGCAACCAATCTGCCATCCTTTCATGGACTGGCCTACAGGTCCAAAGCAGTGTGGTTGAGTCTTACTGCCCTCGGAAATGGCCTAGTCAGTTTTCCACTCAGTATAAATTCAGGGACAAGGTATGCCCCTGCTTGGCCAGCTCACTTGGCAGCCATTTAATGACTAATGACTATTACCATGCTGTGGACCCGCATCAGGGGCAGTAGTCTCGTCTCCAAGACTGCAGGACAATTAAAACACAGCAGCGCTACAGGTGGAACCGCTGCCAGTCCTGAAGTAGGCATTCAGAAATGAAGGCAAGGATTTAAGGCAAGTGTGGAATCTTACCAAGCCCCAGAGAGGCCAGCCAATTGAATGGGTGTGGAAGTATTCGATGGTGTGGACACAGCAGAGCGATTGGAGGAAAGCAAAGGTAAGATGACCTTTGCGAAAACCTCTGAATTGGCAACAGGAGTCCTGTAAATTGTGGCACCCCATCTCTGGACAGCCCACCAGCCCAACCAGTGAAATCTGTAGACATGGCTCCGGCCTTTCCTGCCACAGGTAAAATCTGAGCGATAATGGGGGAAGAGGCTGAGGTCATAACTAACCTGCGGATGAGTGGGTGATCCTCCCAACATCTTCCTGCACTGCTAGTAAAATAGCAGTGACATGGGGACAGATAAAGCTGCACGCACTCATAGCACGGAGCCCAATTTACCAAACCTCCCACCAACTGACAATCACCACCCCCCCCCACAACTGTTGTTAGTGATGAAGGGTTCCACAAGTGAAATATTACGTGAGCCTTAACTGTTCAAACAGACTTTGATTCTTAACAAGGTTTTCCTTTAAAATTGATCAGACCTCACAATACTCTGACTATAACAGCAAAATTCCATAACCATGGAAGCTTTTCCAGGTATGACGAATAGTCAACAAAAACAGCTGTGCACTTCACTTCCGCTTGGGTCAACGTGTTGCGAACACTGTTGATCTTTATGCTGTTTAGCGTATTTCTTGCCTTTTTCTTTCACAGTATTTTTTAGAGTTATTGGGAAAGTGTTATTTCAAGTGGAGTGAAAGAACAACCACTGCGGGAGCATCACGCAGGTTTTGCGTGAAGCGCTTTCAGGTATTTTGAAATCACTCTGAGTTGAACAGAATTTGTCAAAGTTGGAATGTTAGGCCAAATTCAGATGTGGGAGAAATGGAAACATGAATGCCAGTGAGAGTGATCCTGTCTGCATTGTGGCAATTGGCAATGGGGCAAATTGAAAATGTTTCTTCTGTCAGAGGTGCCACCTTCAGGATGAAACACTTTATCAAGTCTCTGTCCCTTAGGTGGTCATATGATCCCATGACACTATTCAAAAAACAATAGCAGAGTTATCACTCCTGTTCTGGCCAATATCTATCTCAAAACAAGTTTACTAAAATAGATGATTTATTCGGTATCACATCGCTGCGTGTGACAATTGCTGTATGCAAATTGTATGGTGTCTTTTCTGTAATAGACGGCAACCAATGAAGCGTCTGGAAAGTGAGAAATGTTTTGGGATATCCTTTGAGGTTCTATTTTGGATGATGTATTGAGGTACCTGATGGATTATATCCCGGCTGGCTCAGTGGTCATGTTAAAGTTGAAATTTTCTTATTGAAACAATATGAACATTAAAAACGCAATGGACATGAAGTGTGCTTTTGGCATCTACTTAAGTCTAACTGCCATCTTCTACCTTCGATGTTCAATTTAGGTTTGACTCGAGTCTGATATTTGTCTCATTTATATCTTAGATTTGACTGCACGTCATCTTTGAAGTCACACTTGCAAGCAATCCACGTCCGTGCTGCTGCTTAGAAGCAGAAAGGTGATTAACTATTTTCACTTCTTCATTTATGTTGTCATGGTTGAAACACAATTCATGGTTACAGATTTATGCTGCAGTCGTCAGAGCGTAGTGAGATCAGTGACACGAGGCAAAGATCACTTGGAATCATTGCTTCTTAGGAAAAATTTTCGAAAAATCGGCTGCAATTTTAGAATCACTCATTAAGGCCAATTCTCTACTTCTGGTATGAAGCTCTTTGGACATCCTTCCAGTTGTGCGAGGTGCTATATAAATCAAAAATCCCATTTTGAGTGGCCCACTGAGGTATCTGAAGGATTCAATCCCAGGTTGTCTCGGCCGACATGTGTTGGTTTCTCCTGTGACAATTTAACAGGGTATTCAATTCCTGAGGGAATGGCATGAATGTGACATTATTGAAGGCCATGCTAGCTGGCTGAGAGCGTAAAAAGTAAAGCGAAAGAAAGATTTTTTTTGTACACCAGAGTAAAGAGAACTGTGCAAAATCTCAGAAGCACGTGGAGACCATGGAGCGCCCCAGAGAGGCAACACAATTGGGTGAAGGGAGATTGAATTTGAATAAATGCATTGAAAAATGTTGACTGCACAAATTAAAGTATTACGTTTCTTAGCAGACCCTGAAAGGGCAAAAAAATGGTGGCAGATGAAAACTGTGGCATTTATCACCCAGTATTTAAGTTTGCATGCAGTCTTCAACCAGTAGTTTTTAATTTAATTTTGATGTAAATCTGATGTGTTCTCCTTTATATTTTAGATTTGACTGGATATCATCTTCAAAGTCTACTTGTATAAAATAATCCAAGTTTTGTGCAGGTGTTTTGAAAGAAAACAGGTGATTGTTTATCCTCAGTTGGTCACTATATTGTCAGAACTAAAATATTTTACCACAGATCACAGTGTTTAAATTGACTGGGTGTGTAAGACAACCCCGTTTTCAGCCCCAATCATTGACGAGATTATCCGGCCTCCCTGCTGTATGTTTCCCGCCAGCGGGAGGTAGGACGTTGTTTGCTAGTGGCAGGAGTCTCTGCTCCTGCTGCTGTCATTGATGTCACCCCACGCCGGCAGGTGAATAAGTCAAACCCAACACCCCACCCCCACCCCACGCAGCCCCCCACCTCCCCTATCACCACTTCAGCTGCAGCTTTTCAGCCACAACATGCCATATTCACATTGATAGGCAACCTCAATCTTTCACCCCACAGATAGAGGTTTAACTTACCGGTTTGCAATAACTTGGTGCAAGCGATCCAGCAAACGATATGGGCTGTGTTTTGACAATGTGTGGGAGTTTAAGATATTGCCACACAAAGCAAATACGCCTAGTGCTGAATGACCAAAATGGTGACCACCCACAACCAGTTCATTATCATCCTCAGCACGTAAGCCAAATCACACATTTTGATTTTCTGAAGTTCTACTTTGGGTGATGTACTGAGGTGCCTCATGGATTATATCCCAGGCTGGCTCAACATTAAAGTTGAAATTTTCTTATTCAGACAAAGCGAACATTAAACAGGCAATGGACATGAAGTCTGCTTTTCGCATTTATTTATGTCTGACTGTCATCTTCTACCTTCCATGTTTAATTTAGGCTTGACTCCAGTCTGATGTTTGTCTCATTTATATCTTAGATTTGACTGCAAATCATCTTTCAAATCACAAGTGGAAGCAATCCACATCCGTGCTGCTTTTTAGAAGCAGAAAGGTGATTAACTATTTTCACTTCTTCATTTATGTTGTCATGGTTGAAACACATTTCACGGTTACAGATTTATGCTGCAGTCATCAGACCGTAGTGAGATCAATGACACGAGGCAAAGATCACTTGGAATCATTGCTTCTTAGAAAAACTTTTCGAAAAATCAGCTGGAATTTTACAATCCCTCGTCACAGGGAACAGGTTGGCAGGCAGTAGACACAATTACATTGAGTCAATTGGCAGGGGATGCTTGTGTCCGTTGTCTACTTGACTCCGCTGGTATGTTACCATGGTGTTAGGACCGTTGGCAGGCAGGTACCTCGCCCTCTTTTAGACCACTTGAGATCAATTGATAAACTATTAAGTGGTTTTCTTCCTCAGCCGCAGCTCATATTTTATGTGAGGGACAGGGCCAAAATCTCATTGTGGCCAATGAGCAACCCATCCCAGCAGCAAGGCCCACCCCTTCCTGGAGAACCCGTTCCTATTCTGGCCACTCAATCACACCACCCCCAATCATCCCCCTTCCAGGTTCAGACTGATGTCTCCTTCTCACTTACCTTTAAGACTATAAGATATGGGAGCAGAATTAGGCTCTTTGGCACATCAAGTCTATGCTACCATTCAATCATGACTGCTAAGTTCCTCAATCCCACACTCGGGTGTTGGTGATACCACCTCTGGAGTATTCTGCACAGTTTTAGTATCCTTAAATGAGGAAGGATGTCCTTTCTATAGAGGGAGTACAGAAAAACTTCACCAGGCTGATTCCTGGGTTGGCAGATCTGTCATCTGAGGAGAGATTAAGTTGGTTAGGATTATATTCACCGGATTTTAGAAGAGTGAGAGGGGATGTCATAGAAACTTACAAAATTCTAACAGGGTTAGACAGGGTAGATTCAGGAAGAATGTTCCCAACGGTGGGGGAGTCCAGAAGTACGGGTTATAGATTGAGGATAAGGGGTAAGCCGGTTAGAACTAAGGTGAGGAGAAATTTCTTCACCCACAGGGTGGTGAATGTGTGGAATTCACTACCGCAGAATGTCATTGAGGCCAAAATGTTGTGTGTTTTCAAGAAGAAATTGGGTAGCTCTTGGTGCTAACAGGATCAAGGCATATGGCGGGCAAGGAGAGAATCAGGATATTGAATTCTGTGATCAGCCATGATCAAAATGAATGCTGGAGCAGGCTTAAAGGGCTGAATGGCCTACTCTTGCTTCTAGTTTCTATGTTTCCATGTTTTTTCCACATCTTATGTTTAATTTAGGATTGGCTCCAATCTGATGCTGTTCTCATTTACCCTTTAGATTTGACTGTATATCATCATAGAATTCAACTTGTGGGAGTAATTCCGTGCCGTTGTTTTTAAGCAGACAGGTGATTAGCTATCCTCAATTGTTCGCTATACTGTCATAGCTGAATTGTTTAGTGATGTAATAGTCAGTCTGAATATTACACCAGCACAATGTACAAAGTATATTAAAGAATTATTACTTTTACAAAAGCTCCTTGCAAACACTGAAAGGAGTATACTTTAATAACCATATATTGTAAATGCTGGTGGAATACTTCACTTGTGGAGAGTCTCCATCATTGATTATACCAGTCAGGAACTCTGTGAAAAAGTCCTCTTAAAGGACCTTACCATTTACTAGACAATGACATGCAATGCTACCTGGATTACTATTATAATTGTCAAAAGCCAAATAAGTCAATGAATGCAACTCTCTCCTATTGCCGCAGTGACATACAAACTTACATATATACTCCACAGTGTATATGAACTTAAAATTGTTACACTGGGTGGCACATGATAGATTTAAGCATTTATTATCACAATTAATAAATGGTTGAATTCACCTGGATTTATCAGTTAACTTTGCACTAATTTAGCATGTATGTAACTACTTGTGTGTAATTCTAAAGCCACCACAGTGAATTGTGGAAAAAGGGGCAGGAGAAAAAACAATTCCTGAAGAGGCAGAAGGCAATGGTGAGCTTCTTTGCCTTCTGGCCTTTTCTGCTTCCATTCCCATCCATGATTGCTGCACCATGACAATGCTGCCAGAAGTAACTTCAGACTTGCATCAATAGCAGCTCTCTGACTGGATTATAGTCATCTGAGCAGAAAATCTAGGCTGACAAAGGTGTTCGGTACCGAGCAGGTGTCACATTGTCAGAAGTGCCATTTTTCAAATGTTAACCTGAGCTCCTGTCTGCCTGCCTGATTGGCTGTAAGATTCCATGGTACTATTTGATGAAGAACACTGGACTTCTCCCTGGTATTGCTGCTAACATGCATGCCACAAACAACATTAAAGTAGATTATCTGGTAATTTTTTCAAACTGCTTGTGGGAACTCGCTGACTGCAAATTGTCAATAGCATTTCCTGCATGAAAGCCAATGAAGGACTTCTGGTATGAGGCTCTTTGGACATCCTTCCAGTTGTGCAAGGTGCTATAGAAATCAAAAATCCCATTTTGAGTGGCCCACTGAGGTATCTGAAGGATTCAATCCCAGGTTGTCTCGGCCGACATGTGTTGGTTTCTCCTGTGACAATTTAAGAGGGCATTCAGATCTTGAGGGAATGGCATGAATGTGACATTTTAGAAGCCCATGCTAGCTGGCTGAGAAGGTAAAAAGTAAAGATAAAGAAAGATTTTTTTTGTACACCAGAGTAAAGAGAACTGTGATAAATCTCAGAAGCATGTGGAGAGAATGAAGGGCCACAGAGAGGCAACACAATTGGGTGAGGGGAGATTGAATTTGAATAAATATATTGAAAAATGTTGACTGCACAAATTAAAGTATTATGTTTCTGAGGAAGACTTAGCAGACACTGAAAGAGCAAAAAAATGGTGGCATATGAAAACTGTGACATTTATCACCCAGTATTTAAGTTTGGATGCAGTCTTCAACCTGTAGATTTTAATTTAATTTTGATGTAAATCTGATGTGTTCTCCTTTATATTTTAGATTTGATTGGATATTATCTTTGAATTCTGCTTGTATAAAATAATCCAAGTTTTGTGCAGGTGTTTTGAAAGAAAACAGGTGATTGTTTATCCTCATTTGGTTACTACACTGTCAGAACTAAAATATTTTACCACAGATCACAGTGTTTAAATTGACCGGGTGTGGAAGACAACCCCGTTTTCAGCCCCAATCATTGACGAGATTATCCAGCCTCCCAGCTGTATGTTTCCCTCCAGTGGGAGGTAGGACGTTGTTTGCTTGTGGCAGGAGTCTCTGCTCCTGCTGCTGTCATTGATGTCACCCCACGTCGGCAGGTGAATAAGTCAAACCCAGCACCCCACCCCCACCCCACGCAGCCCCCCACCTCCCCCATCACCACTCCACTTGCAGCTTGTCAGCCAGAACATGCCATATTCACATTGATAGTCAACTTCAATCTTTCACCCCACAGGTAGAGGTTTAACTTACCGGTATGCAATAACTAGGTGCAAGCGATCCAGCAAGCTGTGTTGTGACAATGTGTGGGAGTTTAAGATATTGCCACACAAAGCAAATGCGCCTAGTGCTGAATGACCAAAATGGTGACCACCCACAACCAGTTCATTATCATCCTCAGCATATCAGTCAAATCACACTTCTTGACGTTTTGAGGTTCTATTTTGGGCAATGTACTGAGGTGCCAAATGGATTATATCCCAGGCTGGCTCACTCGTCACATTAAAGTTGAAATTTTCTTATTCAGACAAAGTGAACATTAAACAGGCAATGTACATGAAGTCAGCTTTTCACATCGATTTATGTCTGACTGCTATCTTCCGCCTTCCATGTTTAATTTAGGTTTGACTCCAGTCTGATGTTTGTCTCATTTATATCTTAGATTTGACTGCACATCATCTTTCAAGTCACACGTGGAAGCAATCCACGTCCGTGCTGCTTTTTAGAAGCAGAAAGGTAAATAACTATTTTCATTTCTTCATTTATGTTGTCATGGTTGAAACACATTTCATGGTCACAGATTTATACTGCAGTCGTCAGACCGTAGTGAGATCAATGACACGAGGCAAAGATCACTCGGAATCATTGTTTCTTAGAAAAACTTTTCGAAAAATCGGCCGGAATTTTACAATCCCTCGTCACAGGGAGCAGGTTGGCAGGGAGTAGACACAATTACATTGAGTCAGTTGGCAGGGGATGCTTGTGACCGTTGTCTACTTGACTCCACTGGTATGTTACCATGGTGGTAGGATCGTTGGCAGGTACCTTGCCATCCTTTAGACCACTTGAGATCAATTGATAAACTATTAAGTGGTTTTCTTCCTCAGCTGCAGCTCATATTTTATGTGAGGGACAGGGCCAAAATCTCATTGTGGCCAATGAGCTACCCATCCCAGCAGCCAGGCCCAGCCCTTCCTGGAGAACCCCTCCCCATTCTGGCTATTCAATCACACCACCCCTATCATCCCATTTCCAGGTTCAGACTGATGTCTCCTTCTTGCTGACCTTTAAGGCCATAAGATATGGGAGCAGAATTCGGCTGTTTGGCACATCAAGTCTACGCTACCATTCAATCATGACTGCTAAGTTCCTCAATCCCACTCTCGGGTGTTGGTGAGGCCACCTTTGGAGTATTATGTTTTAGTGTCTTTAAAAGAGAGATCTTTAACCTATCTCTTCAACCTATGCTAAATCTCTTTAAGCTATGCTTAATGCTATCTCCACTCACATTGTCTGCTCCTTTAAGACTTGATTAGTTGTAAAGAATTGCATCCTAATCAGTATTCTGTAAACTGAGTGTGTGTCTTTATATGCCCTGTTTGTGATCAGAACTCCCCATTCACCTGACGAAGGAGCAGCGCTCCGAAAGCTAATGGCATTTGCTATCAAATAAATCTGTTGGACTTTAGCCTGGTGTTGTGAGACTTCTTACTGTGTTTACCCAGTCCAACGCCGGCAACTCCACATTATTAGTGCTGCACCATGACAACGCTGCAAGAAGTAGGTGTCAGTCTTGCCACTCAATCTGACATTTGTAGGTTGCTGAGATTTGTGCACATAATCTGGGCTGACACATGTGTCCAGTACTGGGCATGTGCTGCGCTGCCAGACGCACCATCTTTCAGAAGAGACATTTAAACCAAGCTTCATCTGCCCACTCCAGCAGTCATTTGATTCCATGGTATTATTCTAAGAAAAGAGTAAGGCAGGTTTTAGTGGTGTTCTGACCAACATTTATTTATTCTCAGGCAACACTACTTAAACAGATTATCTGGTCATCATCACATTGCTGTTTGTGGGAGCTTGTTGTGTGCAAATTGATTTCCCTACTTCCCTGTATTATCACAGTGACTATACTTCAAAGGCCTCAAATTCATTTCTCCTTTGAAACACTCTAATGTTGTGAAATTTGCAATTGTCTTCTTTCAAAGTAATAAAACGTGGAACAAAAAGACTGGCAAGTGTGACACTCTGACATGTCCAGCACTAGTCCACACTAACTGATTTTTAGCTAGTTTTTATCCCAATCTTCATATCTTCCTGGAAGGTGAAAATCCGCAAACTGGTCTGGGACATTAATGACAGGATATCACTCCTGCTGAGATGATAATCATCTTCTATTATCTCCGCAAGAGATACTAGTTAGTGTCTATGACTTTTATGCTTTTGATGTGTCCTTGTCTTAAAACAGAGTGTGAATCCATTGTTTCTCTCTTTGTATCATACACCAGCAATTTAGCCAGTGATTGAATTTACATCCTCAGCCATCGTTGACTTTTGTGTCTATTTTTAAAATCACAGGACTTATTGAAAAGTTCATTATGTTCATACGTAATATTTGATTTTCTTCATCATCATGACATGAGAAATGTCTTATCAATTCATTTAGACAGAGAAGGCTGAAGAGAGAATGGACAAGACTTTCTGCAGTAAGCTCTGCCGCTGCATCAGTGGAGGCCCCCCGCCATTGGAAGAACCTGACACTATGAGCAACGAATTTGGTTATTTAAACCTATCGTTGCCAAAATCGAAGCGCAACCACAGGGAACAGTTGACAAATCTCTCCCAATCTGGGAGTGTTAAAAGCAGACGCAAATGGGTGAGTAGACAATGGAGCTAGAAGGAAATTATAGATTTGTTGAGGGGTATTCTATCAGTTTTCATATTAGATGCTGATAAAATATCAATAGTACAGAGAAACCTATAAGTACATCAAAGTGGGAAACCTATTGAATCTAATATAAGGAGTAAAATAATAATATTAGTGCTGCACCATGACAATGCTGCAAGAAGTAGGTGTCAGTCTTGCCACTCAATCTGACATTTGTAGGTTGCTGAGATTTGTGCACATAATCTGGGCTGACACATGTGTCCAGTACTGGGCATGTGCTGCGCTGCCAGACGCACCATCTTTCAGAAGAGACATTTAAACCAAGCTTCATCTGCCCACTCCAGCAGTCATTTGATTCCATGGTATTATTCTAAGAAAAGAGTAAGGCAGGTTTTAGTGGTGTTCTGACCAACATTTATTTATTCTCAGGCAACACTACTTAAACAGATTATCTGGTCATCATCACATTGCTGTTTGTGGGAGCTTGTTGTGTGCAAATTGATTTCCCTACTTCCCTGTATTATCACAGTGACTATACTTCAAAGGCCTCAAATTCATTTCTCCTTTGAAACACTCTAATGTTGTGAAATTTGCAATTGTCTTCTTTCAAAGTAATAAAACGTGGAACAAAAAGACTGGCAAGTGTGACACTCTGACATGTCCAGCACTAGTCCACACTAACTGATTTTTAGCTAGTTTTTATCCCAATCTTCATATCTTCCTGGAAGGTGAAAATCCGCAAACTGGTCTGGGACATTAATGACAGGATATCACTCCTGCTGAGATGATAATCATCTTCTATGATCTCCGCAAGAGATAGTAGTTAGTGTCTATGACTTTTATGCTTTTGATGTGTCCTTGTCTTAAAACAGAGTGTGAATCCATTGTTTCTCTCTTTGTATCATACACCAGCAATTTAGCCAGTGATTGAATTTACATCCTCAGCCATCGTTGACTTTTGTGTCTATTTTTAAAATCACAGGACTTATTGAAAAGTTCATTATGTTCATACGTAATATTTGATTTTCTTCATCATCATGACATGAGAAATGTCTTATCAATTCATTTAGACAGTGAAGGCTGAAGAGAGAATGGGCAAGACTTTCTGCAGTAAGCTCTGCCGCTGCATCAGTGGAGGCCCCCCACCATTGGAAGAACCTGACACTATGAGCAACGAATTTGGTTATTTAAACCTATCGTTGCCAAAATCGAAGCGCAACCACAGGCAACAGTTGACAAATCTCTCCCAATCTGGGAGTGTTAAAAGCAGACGCAAATGGGTGAGTAGACAATGGAGCTAGAAGGAAATTATAGATTTGTTGAGGGGTATTCTATCAGTTTTCATATTAGATGCTGATAAAATATCAATAGTACAGAGAAACCTATAAGTACATCAAAGTGGGAAACCTATTGAATCTAATATAAGGAGTAAAATAATAATGGAGAAAATACTAGAATTTCAGTTCGGTAGTCCTACTGGGTAATTTTAAGGAACTGGTGGGATAATTGCAGGCATCCTGGATATAATTTCCAACATGCTCTATATTGTGGAATTATGTGGTTAGATTGTAAAATAGGAATGTCACTCCGTTATTTATCATTTAAGAAGGGTGAGAGAAACCCAGGAAACTTTGGGGGTGATTCTCCCATCACAACCCTTAAATTTTCTGGTCAGTCGGGTTGGGAGATGCGCGTGTAGGCCATTTCACAGGTTTCCCATGAGCGTTTACGACTCACTTGCATCTCCCAACCGGAAAGAAATGGCACCACAGGGACCGCACGGAAAACTGGTGTGCCGCTGATTTGCATGTCTTACCATACCCCAGCATGCCATTATCGGGATCGACATGGCAATCTCCAGCCACATTTCCATCTCCCACCTCTTTGGCGTGATGTCACTTTGGCGCGAATCAGAGTAGGTATATAAAAGTCTCAACCTGGCGTGGCAGCCTTGAACTGGTGTGAGGAGGTAACTGCTGCTAACGGAGCATGAGGGATGTTGCAGGCAGGCCCTGGAGATGCCTGGTGGCCTTCGTTCTGCTGTCTTCAAGTGTTGGCCCATTGACCAGTGATATCTGGGGTGGGGGGGGCACAGAACGCTTCTATTTTATCAGAGCTCTCTGAGCGAGGTTCCATGAAAGAGTTCTGCTCAGCCCTCCCCTCCAGGGCACTTTGCAGTGACATTATCTTGCCGTGGGGTGTGGTCAGGGGTTGTACTAAGTGCTGGTATTACAGGGTCGGGGACAAGTGTACCATGTGCTGACTGAGGCCTAACCAGATGAAGCAGCTGCTGCTCCAGAGGTTCAGACATGGACTGCATGGAATCTGCTGTCACTGGGCTCACATCTGGTGCTGATTTACAGTCTGTCCCTGCCCTGTGACACGGACCAGCAACACATGCCTGCAAACAGATGTTGCAGTTGCACATGTAGCAATGGCTCAAGGGTACACATTGCCCACAGTTGCACACCGACCTGCATAATCTGTGCCAGCATTTGGCATGATGGAAATCTCACACAATACTAATCGGGCCACTCGTGGCACCATGGATTGTGTGGTGTTGCCAGTCATTCCATGCTCTTTCCAAACCCCACTGTGTAGATGGATCGCAGTTTGCTCAATTTAGAGCTGGCCATTATGGTGGATCCAGGGGTAGAGGAGGAGGAGGAACAGGCAGCTTAGAGGTGGTGGGTATGGAGAGACAACCACAAGAGCAGCCACCACCAGACCCTCAGGAAGGAGGACATGGGGCTGCTGCTCAGGGCCAGGAGGTGGGTGAGCATCTCCCGAGAGGATGCACAGAAAATGGAGGATGCTGAGGCTAAGGAGGTACAGGCCCCACAATTCCTTCCAGGCTCTCTCGAAGGAGATGTGCTGTTGCCGGCTGTGCCTGTCCAAGACCACCGTGAGACACCTTTGTGAGGTGCACTCACACCTGCCACTTCAGGGGAGGGGCGGCCACTCGTTCCCTGTTGATGGGAATGTTATGGCTGCCCCAAAGTTTAATGACTCTGGCTCACTTCAGGCACCTGTGACACAGATATGGGTCATGATATGGGTCTGATGTGGGCCGTGCACAGCAGGATACCTGGGCTCTCGGCTCTGCTTCTATTGCTGGGATTCCCCATCCAGAGAGCAGTGACCGGGACACACATCGCCTTGCAGGCCCCATATACAGGGCCCCAGCAATTTGTGAACAAGAAGGGATTCCATTCCCTGAACATCTAAATCGTCTGCGACCATCTAATGAGGATCATGCAGGTCAATGGATGTCCCCCGGGGAGTGTTCATGACAGCTTTGTGCTCAGGCAGTCAGACATCCCTGGGCTCTTTGAAGACCAGCCCAGGCTCTTGGGATGTCTACTGGGTGACAAGGGGTACCCACTAAGGTCATGGCTGATGATGCCTGTGCAGAGGCCCCAGACCAAGGCAGAGACCCACTACAACAAGGCCCATGCAGCCACCCGGTCCATCGTTGAGCGGTACATTGGCTTGCTGAAACTGCGGTTTCACTGCTTGGACCGTTCTGAGGGGCCCTCCAGTGTGACCCTGTGCATGCTTCATGCATCGTTATCATTTGCTGCTCTTTTCACAATTGGAAAGGAGGAGGAGGACGAGCAGCGAAGGGGCCAGGTGTGCACCCCACCACATGAATAGCCGCAGGAAACAAGGCAGGCGGCAATGGCAGGTCTCGGCAGCCTTGATTGCAGCTGGTGCTGTGCAGTGAAGCGGGTGCAACCAACACATGTCCACCACTCCCCAGGAGCAAGTGCAGCCACTATTCCCCCTCCAAACCACCTGGACCCCCAAACCACATCATCCTTCCCATGCTCCTGTCATCCCACTACCCTGTCCCCCAGAATCTTCCAACCCTATTAATCTGCCTGGACTGGCAGTGGTTGTGAGTCTTGACTGGAGGCTGGAGGATGATGACGACTCGCTGCTGTGCACACTGGGATCCTGCCCCTGGTGCCACTCAAGTCTGTACTTGGAATGCACACTGTCACATAGCCATAAGGGTTGGGGACACATGCATTTTGGCCAATGTTGGGGGTGGGGGGGGCACTTGCACCAAGGATCTGGTGGATGTTGGGGAAGGTAGGGCAGGCACTCTGAAACATTGGCTGAGTCTTCAGGCTCAGCAGACAGCACCTCTATGTTTGGGACTCAGGAACACTCAGCTCTGTGGGGGATGAGGGGGGAATCAGAAACACATTAGTCACAGCTGTGAGGTGCAATTAACAGTTTATTATGTTCTTAACATTATTGATTAATAAATCCTGACTACTGGTGACCATCACCTGTGCCCTCTAGTGAACTATAACTTTCTAATTTTGTGTGGTCTACTGCTTCTTCTAGATCTGGAGGGCTCCGGCTGATTTGCGGATGGCAAGGTTTCGTGCCACCCTGTTCATCTCACTGCTCTTAAGATGTTCTGGTGTGAGGAAGGGGGGAATTGGAAGGTCTCGGGACATCCGGGATCTCCTGGGTGTAAGGCCCCAGCATAGGCTTAACCCTTCTTCCTCCCTTGGGGTGCCCAGAGGCTCCAGGGACACTCCATGGGATGCCAGGGTAGCTGGACTGAGCTTCAACCTCTGGCATCACCTGGCTCTGCCAGTCTTGGAGACCAAGATGTGTCTGCCCCATGATTTGTGATCCCTCAGCCCTGTTCCTCTGCTTCAGCATTCTGTAAGCAAGCCAGGCTCTGGAGCCTCTCAGCAGTAGCCCTCTGAGCCTGGGCTAAGTTGTCGAGTCTCACAGCCACTGCCTGCTGCGTCTCCAGAATGCCAGCAAGAGTCCCAGCCGTGGCCAACAGTATCTCCCACATATCCCCGACACCCACGGCCAAAGAACCCTGTGCCACCTGGATGACGGAAACATACTTGCCTTTGGCCCAGAGTGTCTCCAGGATAACCTGGACCCTAGCACCCATGAGGACAGACCCCTGAGCCAGACTTTCCACTGCAGTTGCCACCCTTGCAGTGTTGGTCTGGGTCTCACGCTGAATCAGCACCACCTCCTGCAACAGCACTTTGTTTGACTCCCTGAACAGCCTTGCAGTTGCAGCATGGTTGCTGACAGCCCTTCCACAACTCCCCAGGTATCCTGATGTATCTCCACCAGCCTTGGGAGGAACAAACCCAGAGGCCCAGCAGCTGACCTGAGGACAGCTGAATCCTGGCCTCCGGCAGACCTTTCTGTGCATCTGTGAATGGTAGGTCAGGCTGGAATGAACTGGTTGAATTTTTGTGGTGCTCACTAATGATGCAGTTAAGGGAATACCTATGTTATTTTTAAACTTGAGCCAAGTTACTTCAGTGTTTGTACACATGACATAGACATGTCTTGGACATATGGAAACTTTTGTCAGACTACAAATGTTGGGCTAATTCAAAATTCCAAGACCAGATAGAAAGGGAGATAGGTAAATGTTTATTTTGTCAGGGCATTGAGGAATATGGATAAATGATGGGTAGGTGGAGTTGATAGAGAAATTAGTCATGATCTGATTGATTAGAACACATTCAAAAGGCCTCCTAGTCTCATGAATGCAAATAGAATGGTTTAAATCTTGAGATTTGCAGCAGACAGAATATTGGAGAAAAAGGGCAAATATATTGAGGGTGCTGGAATACAGATTGCTGCAAACTTTGCTGCTTAATGTTAAATTAAGTAGTGTTGTAGGTAATAGGATACTTTAATTTAATACTGGTCTAAGTTCCATCTACCTTGAAGACAATATACCTCAATTATATGTATTTATTACAACATAATTGAGCTCCATGATGTAAAATGCTGGGGTCAGTGGAGATGACTATTCTGGTTTTGGCACCTCTTCAATTTGTATAAACAAAAGAAAATGCTTTAAATGAAATTACTTCTGAATCACAAGCTGCAGAGGACTGTTTTCACCTTTTATTTGGGGTTAATGATGGATGGTGCTGCATGTGTTGGCCACCTTCCATCTGCTCTCCCACGTGTTCTCCCTGCAGTAAAGAGATTCCAAATTCAAACCAGATTTTCAAACTACTTCCTGGACCCGATACAGGAAAATAACATGTCATCTGCTCGGCAATCCTTCTGTTCACTGTAAGCATATTGTGGTATTATGACTGCCAAAACAAGGAAAACAGTGTTCCTGTGCATATATACTTTCTAAGTTTTTTACCTGAATGATTGCACCAGAATTGATGTTCTCCTCTGCATATTTAACTTCAACACCCCCATCAGGTTTTGCTTTGAATATTATTAAGCTTCAAAGATTTCTTCCATCCCCGTTGATTGCTTAATTACTCCATCTATTCAATGTGCTGTAAAAAAACACAGCAGTTTTGATTTATGACTGTGTATACTTGTGTTGGATTATGTATGTTATTTTGCTGGCTCTGTGAGCATTTAAAGGGTTTTGAGATACTGGAGGTCAGAAATACCCATAGTGTACACTGGGGTGTACACTGCCAGGGACCTCGGTTCGATTCTTGACTTGGGTCACTGTCTGTGTGGTGTTTGCACGTTCTTCCCATGTCTGCGTGGGTTTCCTCCGGGTGCTCCAGTTTCCTCCCGCAGTCTGAAAGACATGCTGCTTAGGTGCATTGGCCATGCTAAATTCTCACTCAGTGAACCCAAATAGGCACTGGAGCTTGGTGACTAGGGGATTTTCACAGTAACTCCATTGCAGTGTTAATGTAAGCCTACGTATGACACTAATAAACAAACTTACAAAATGACTCTTCTTCTGTTGCGCCATGCAATGAATGGGAAGGAAGGATTGAGGAGGAGCTCAGAGAGTGAGGAAATGATAATGAACTCCATGTGGTGTGGGAAGAAGCCAAGAGTGTCGAGTGAGAACACCATCTCCACCATCACCCCACCGCCCCCCCACCCCCGCCCCCACTACCACCCCCTCCCCAAATGCTGCATAGACCAAGGTTTCTGGACTTCTCTATAGAAAGCCTGTGATTATCAAGGAGGATGCCATAAAGCTGAGTTATTTAGAAAACTAAGCATTGATATCAAACACACTGATTTAAAACTAATTAAAAGGTGATTATGAAGAAGGAAAGCTGAGCGAGAGTTGACAGCCTGCTACCTCCATGGCAGAACAGATGGAAAGAATGATGAATAGAGTGAAAGAGGAAGGAACAGGAGAGAGCAAAATACTTCATGCATTGTAAAAGTCAAAGGGAATGTATTGACAGCTGGTAGCCTTTATTTTAGAAATTTATTGCAACCACTTAATAGTTCTTTTGCTGAAGCATGGACTTCCCACAATCTCCTTCACTCAGATTGTCAAAGTGGTTGAAAACCGCCAATTTATTTTACTATAATTTGTCTTACTAGATTGAAATGTGATGGTATATAATCAACAAGAGCATTGTATCTAGCAGTGTTTTGCCTGAACATCAAAGTGAATGATACGTGGCCCTTTCTTCCTGGATTGAGCTTATAAAACAATGCAGCACACATAAAATTATAATTACTGATTTCAGCCACAATGGTAAAATTAAGTTTTGATACCTAGTTACGTTGGGAGACCAAAATTAATTGGGCTTAATTCTTCTTGTCAAAACCAGCTGTTAAAATCATTATCAGCATCCTGGAAGTTACCATTGACCAGAAACTGACTTGGACTAGCCACATAAATGCTATGGCTGCAAAAGCAGGTCAGAGGCTGGAAATGCTGTGTGAGTAACTCATCTCCTGACTCCCCAAACAAAGCCTGTCCAACTTCTACAAGGCACGAGTCAGGAGTGTGATGGAATACTTTCCCCTTGCCTGGATGGTGCAGCTCCAACAGCACTCAAGAAGCTCAGCACTATCCAGGACAAAACAACCCTTTGGATTGTTACCCCTTCCATAAACATTCACTCTCTCCTCCATAGATGCACAGTGGCAGCAGTGTGGACTATCTACAAGGTGCACAGCAGCACCTCACAAGGCTCCTCCAATGGAACCTTGCAAATCTGTGGCATCTACCTTTAGAAGGTCCAGGACAGCAGACACATAGGAATGCCACCACCTGCACTCACCAAGCCACTCACCATCCTAATTTGGAAATAGAGCCCCATTCCTTCACTGTCACTAGGTCAAATTCTGGAATTCCCTCCCTAACAACATTGGGGCTGTATCTACACCACATGGCCTGCAGCAGTTGAAGAAGGCAGCTCACCACTGTCTTCTCAAGGCCAATTAGGGATGGACAATAAATGCTGGCCTAATCTCTGACACCCAAGCCCATGAAAAGAAAAGTAAAATAACAAAATAACTTTAAAATTCAAATGAGGATTTTTGATTGATGTCAGATCTGAGACCATAATATTTACAGAAAGATGAGTAAGATTCAGGAAGCTGAGACTGACTGAAGGTTGGGGCATGAAGGATCTGTCAAACTTTAATAGCAGAATTTCTAACATAACTGGCAATAAGGATAGTGAGATCCAGTTATTATGTATGCCCCTATGAGCTAAGGGTACATATCACGAGGTAGGCCTGGCAACTTGAACAGTGGGACCTCTTTATTAGAGGTGTACACTCATTCACAGTCAAGTCTAAGACTGCCCAACAGGGTTCCATACTGGGAGGAGCTGGGGTTACCCGACCTGCATTTTTAAAGGGCCGTTCGCACTCCAAACTTCAACGTACAACATATATGTATACTTCACACCCCTCTAGCTCTCACATAGTGAGAAAGGCACTTGCTTTGTGGAGACAGCACCTTCCTCCTCGCTTTAATGACCTAAGAAAACCAAGGTCCCAATTGTTCTAAGGCTTTATTATAAATGATTTGTGTAAGATCCCCCGCCCTAAAGAGGCAGCACACTTGAATCTCCACTGTTTTACAATAGATGTGTATGAAATATGTTATTAGCATATTCCCCATTTATTGCCTTTACTGCCCAGCATGGATGTTTGAATCCATCTTGGCTGTGCTTTCATTGTATTTTTGTTTATCCTCAAACATGAAATCTGAACAGGTTACTTGGATTTGTTTTGTTGTGTTCATTATGTGGAGCTGGGTGTTCCTGGCATTTATTGCCCATCCCTAATTGTCCTTGGCAGTAATAAGATAACTAAGCAACTTGTTCAGCGTCTTAACTAAGAGGGCAGTTCAGAATCAGTCACAATGTCAAAGGCCAGATCAGGCAATGACAACAGACTTCCTTCCCTGAAGAACACCAGTGAAGCATTGTGTTGTTATGACCTTCTGGTGGATTTATGACACACTGATGCCAGCTTTTTAAGATTGAAATCAAATTTTTAAACGATTGTTATTAGTCTAGGCCTCAGGATCGCTAATTCAGTTGCTTAATCACTGCACTACTATATGCACTTACATGGTGGCATGGTGTCACACTGATTAGCATTGCTGCCTCCAGGGACCTGGATTCAATTCCAGCCTCAGGTCACTGTCTGACTGGAGTTTGCATATTCTCCCCACAGGTTAGGTTGATTGGCCATGCTAAATTGACCCTAGTGTCAGGGAGATTAGCAGGGTAAATATATGGAGTTACAGGAGTAGGGCCTGGGTGGGATTTGGTCGATGCAGCCTTGATGGGACGAATAGACTCCTTCTGCATTGTAGGGAATCTATGATTCTAGGAAATGTGTACTATCCCAGGGACAGCTCAACATGCTTCATAGTGAGCTACTTTGGTTGAAGTGCGATCATTGTTGCTCTGTACACAATGTGATAACAAATTTGCTTGTAGGAAGATCTCACATACAGTAATCGCGATGAATGACTACTTAACGTGTCTCCTTTTTAAATTTTTATTGGGTTAGGTTGAGGGATGAATGTTGGCCTGATGAGTGAGAGAGTCCCTTCCGTTTCTCTGAACAGTTTCATTGAATCCTATGTTTATTTGAGCAAGGCAGATGGATCTAAACTTAAAATTTTGCCCAATTTTGTCAGTTTTTGAAGTTGTGCTTGCCTTGGAAAACTGGGTTGGATGGGAACAGTAATCCAGAATGCTGGTTGGGGAGTGATGTTGGAGATGTAATGGTGGGTACCACTTCAGGGTGATCAAAAGTGGAATGACAAGTTTAGCCCCTGATTTCTCATAATGACTTAGTCTCAAGCTTCTTAGTAGAATTTTAACTCAGAAGAACATGCAAGTTGGGAAGCAGCTCACCTGTAATCTTGTAACAAATTTTTCCATTCATGGCTGGAAATTCCCAACCTCGCCCATGGCTGGGATTCTTCAGTCCCGCTGCAGTGGCTGGAGTTTTGACTGAGCACACATTCTTCATTCTCACTGGCAGTGGTAGCGTGATGCATAAGACTGGACAATTTCTGACAGCTTCATGCTTAGTCTCAGCTTGCTTCTTCTCATTTCTCATGCATGTTGCAGTAAATTATGTACTTACATCTATAGGAGCAGAAGTAGGCCATTCGGCCCATTGAGTTTGCTCCAGCATTCAATAAAATCATGATTGATATGATAATTCTCAACTTCATTCTCCTGTCTTACCCCAAAAATCTTGATTCCCTTTCCATTTAACAATCTACCTCAGTCTTGAACATAATGACCCAGCCTTTTCAGCTCTCTGCAATAAAGAATTCCGCAGATTCACTACCCTCCGAAAGAAGAAATTTCTCCTCGTGTCTGTCTCTCACTGTTAGATAATTCCCTCTGGTCCTGAGTTTCCATATGGAGAAGATGTTTAATCTGATGGGTGATACTGAGCTGAATTCTTTATTCTGTCCTGGGATGTGGGCATCACTGGCAGGGCCAGCATTTTTGCCCGTTCCTCATTGCCCTTGAACTAAATCACTTGCTAGCCATTTAAGAGTGAACTGCATTGCTGTGGGCCTGCGGTGACATGTAGGCGGACCAGTGGTAAGCATGGCAAGTTTCCTTAGTGAACTAGATGGTAGTCATGGTCACCATTATTGATTTTTCATTCTAGATTTATTAATCAAATTAAAATTCGAACAGTTGCCATAATGAGTTTTGAACCCATGTCTCCAGAACAACAGCATCTGAAGTGTTCCATTTTTAGGGTTGATCGACCTTATTTTGAATTAAACAGAATGGTCTGTCATTTTAACATGTGACTGGTCTCTGCGCCTCCCAGTCCTCCCCCGCTGTATTTTGATAACTTTTTTTTCTGTCCAAAACAGCACTGGTTAAAAGAGTGCAGCAGTCACCTCTATTTTCACTCCCTACAACACAGACCAGCCTCTGAAGCTCTGCCAAGAACAACACAGACAGTGGGGAATGTTGTTTTTTTGAGACACCAGTCAGTCACAGAGCATTGTCTCTTATTCTTCACGAGCTGTGCCAGTGCTGAAAGTGGATTTAATCACTGAAATAAAAACAAATGGAATTGGGTAACAGCTTCTTAAGCCGGCTCGATGCCTCCAGTAATTATCCCCCGTGATAACTGCGTCTGTCTTTATTCCACAGTAAAACTGCGTTAATTCAAAAGTGGCTGTGACTGGAAAAGCTTTTCAGTGTAACTTCTGTGTCATTCTATGATTTGTTAGATAAGTTCCTTTTCTCTCCCATTCTCCCCGTATTTCCAGCCTCTTGCTGCAGGGCTACTTTCTGCATTGAGAAGTGCTTATCTCACCCAAAAGAAGTATGGACAGGATAGAGTCTTTGGGCACTGTAGTGTCTTGGAACTTGTGACTGCTTTTCTTATTCACAAGTTTCATAATGTGCACGTTGCCACAATCTGATCCTTCAGTCCACAACATCTAATATCAGCGGCTGCAATCTTTTTTTTTGGGGGGTGGGGAAGAGATATTGGAAGTAAAGGTTTAAGTCAAGGGATCCATAGAGGTAAGTGTTGCGTCACACACAGCGTGGGAGGAGTTGCAGCTGAATTCTGTGTCAGAAATGGATTTATTACTGTGCTGCTTAGCTTTGGAACTCAGTGGAGTATGTGACAGGATTTCTAAAACTTCAGTTCAAAGTGCTCAAGGATCTCTGGAGTAATTGTCATGAAGAGAAAAAACGAATGTGGTTACCTTGGAAGTATAAAGTGGTCCAGGTAGTTATTTTTCTATGTTTCATTTAAATGGATCTGAGAGAACCAGAGCCAAAGCTCTTGTAGTTAGTTTTTCCTTGTCACTGAATATGTTGGTCTTGTAATGCAGTGTCTGAAATATATTGTGTTGTCCTTTTTTGCTGCCTAGTAAACATAAATGCAATTTGATATTCCACAAGATCTTTTTTCATGCTTGAGCTTCTGTAAAAATCCATTGTGATCCCATGGGATCCTTGCTAAAGTTTGGTTTCAGTTTTTAATTGATTCCTACTGTGCCAACATTAATTAGACTTAATTTTATTATGGCCAAAGGGGAAACTAAAGCAAAGGATTTGCAACATGTTTGCTCAGTGAAATGCTGCTGTTTCAGTATCATCCGTTTGGTACCAAAATTTTATATTAAGATTGGTGCCCAGATTTTCCAGGATGTTGTTGGGAAAATGCTGGGACATGTGTGGGAAGAGGTATAGAGGGTTTTTTTCCTCATTAGTAAGTTGTACATTGCACTACATTTACAATGTTCATGAATCAATGAGCAAAATTAACACTATTGTGATTATTAATACAACTCTGCAGTTTGTAAAGTAAAATTGGAAGCTGCTTTTTAAACCCCTATTATACTGTGTGAAGACATTCTGCACTGTGGATGTCAGGAAAATAACAGCACAATGGGGAGTGACAAGTGTGTGAAGGATCTTTAGTATAGACTTTGAAACAGGGGTAATTTGCATCCCTTGTTAATTTAATTAATGTTGGAAAGTCTCGCTAAAGTGCTCAGGAAGTCCCGTGAGCATTGTGAATATTTTAATATCGTTTTGAGAGCAATATGTGAAGTAGACAAAGTTTCCTCAACTCTACAGGAGTCTATAATTAGATATAATACTGTCTGCATTCTGGATACAAAATTTCAGGAGCTTCTCCAGAGGGATTTACTCTATTTTTGGTTTGACTTCTCCACAGCACAATTCAGTTGAAGACTGTGATGAAGAGATAGAAGACGGGGCTGTTTATAATGTGAGCTTGAAGAAAATCCAAATACAACAAGCGGCCAGCAAGAGTCCAAGATGGCCGGGGGTGAGTATAGCTTAATCTTCCCTTCTACCTTTCCTCCTTTTTTTCAAAACAATGCATGTATATTTAAATGCTTATATTGGGGTTAAACTCTGGCTTTATTACATGCTCAAAAGGTTGAATGGGAATTGTCCATTTCATCAGGAATACATTTATCTAAAATCCTGTGTATTGAGGTTAATAGCTGATCAAGCACTAAAGAAGTGGAAACAAAAATGAAGCGATACAGCATCAAACGTTAGCAATTAAATTTGATGAAATTAAATCTTTGGCAAATGTGCTTCATCTAGATTAATCTGGTTGTTCCCATTACTTGGTCAAATTTAGCCATGTGCTTTCCTAGTTAATCTTCTAAAGCAAACTTCAGATATATCCAGTGAGTGCTTGCGCTTGGCCAAGTCATTCTATGGGTGTGCATGAAATATTCCTATACCATTGTGGAAAAACTACTTGAGCATTTACAGGGACTAGAGATGCTCACCCTTCTTACCAAGAAAATACTTTCTTTGTTACCTCATTAGTTTGACCTGAAACTGAGAATTCTGGTGTTCCATGAGGGATTTCCCCCCACAAAAGTAGCTTGTACATTTGATGGCTGATTGCAATTGTGGATGTTCAGCTCAGATCCTTATTTACAGTACTTCTTTGCAAATAAGTTTGATACCATGCTGTTTTTAATTTCCAAATAGCACAGCTGTTTATAAAACTGAACCAACACTGGAACAGAGCTAGGATCTTTGCAACTTGATAGGGTAGTGAGTTAATGTGGTGGCATGTGGGATTATAACCTGATATAGAAGGAGCAATCTGATTTTGTTTATCGATTGTTCTCTTACTTTGTGGTGCATTTAATGCTTTCAAACACGGTATCTTCTTTAGAATCCCTAGAGCGCAGAAAGAAGCCATTTAGCCCATGACATTTGCATCAACTCTGACAGAGCATTTTATCCAGGCCCTTTCCCTTGCCCTTTTCCTGCAAGCCCACACACTTACCATGGCCAATCCACCAAACCTGCACATCTTTGAACCATGGGAAGAAACTGGAGCATCCAGAGAGCCCATACAAACACAGGAAGAATGCGCAAACTCCATACTGTCACCCAAGGCCTGAATTGAATCTGGGTCCCTGGAGCTGAATCAGCAGTCCTGATCGCTGATGTTGGATCTAATGTACAACCATGGAAATCCAAGTTACTCTTGTGACAAATTTGGTACTTGGGATGTAGGAGTTTCAGCTCATTTTTCTGAATAGAGTTGATCACTAATACAGAGGCTTGAGGATGAATACTCACTTGGAAAGATTTTGTCGTACAGGTCACTTCATATTGTTTGAGAAGCTTATTTTGTCCATAGCCCGTACTTTGTGACTTTTTTAAAGAAAACTCTATTTGCATGGAGCTGCAGTTTGCTTAACCCCTTCCTTAGATGCATTATCTCACTTAATATTGTCCTTTTGACATTGTCATCATAGTACTAACAGCACCTGCCTAACCCTGGCCAGCTCCAGAACATAAGAGCATAAGAACTAGGAGCAGGAGTAGGCCATTTGGCTCCTTGAATTTGACCGTCACTCAATAAGATCAAGGCTGATCCTTTTGTGGACTCAGCTCTCCTTGCCTGCCTATTCACAACCCTCGATTCCTTTACTGATTTTAAAATCTGTCTATCTTAGCCTTACAAACCTTCAATGAGGTAGCCTCAACTGCTTCACCAGATTCCACCGAGATAACAAGAATACCTATTTCAGACTCCTATTTATTGACTACACCTCAGCCTTCAACACTCATTCCTGTACTCTGTCTCGTCATTGTTTGAGGTCTGACCCACTATGGTGGTGTCTTCAGCAAACTTGAAAATCAAATTGGAGGGGGATTTGGCTGCACAGTCATAAGTGTCTAAGGAATATACTCATCTCTGAACTCCATGGCCTAGGCCTCGGCACCTCCCTCTGCGACTGGATTCTGAACTTACTAACTCTCAGACCACGATCAGTAAGGATAGGCAACAGCACCACCTCCACAAGCATCCTCAACACCGGTGCCCCACAAAGCTGTGTTCTCAGCCCCCTGCTATATTCGTTATATGCCTATAACTGTGACTAATTTCTCCTTCAATTCAATTTTCAAGTTTGCTGACGACGCCACTGTAGTGAGTCGGGTCTCAAACAATGACGAGACAAAGTACAGGACACAAAGAGAATCTGAACTGATGCGGCAACAATAATCTCTACCTCAATGTCAACAAAACAAAGGAGAATGTCATCTACTTCAGGGAGCGTAAAGGAAAACATGCCCCCGTCTACATCAACAGGGATGAAGTATAAAGGTCGACAGCTTCATGTTTTTAGGTATCCAGATCATCAACAACCTGTCCTGGTCCCCCCAATGCCGACACTGTCATTAAGAAAGCCCACCAACGCCTCTACTTTCTCAAGACTAAGGAAATTTGGTATGTCAGCTCCAACACTCTCCAACTTTTACAGATGCACTATAGAAAGCATTCTTTCTGGACAGTTTGGTATGGCTCCTGCTCTGCCCATGACGGCAAGGATCTTCAAAAGGTTGTGAATGTAGCCCAATCCATCTCGCAAACCAGACCTCCCACCCGTTTACTCTGTCTCCACTTCCTGCTGCCTTGGCAAAGTAGCCAGCATAATTAAGGACTCCATGCACCCTGGACATTCTCTCTTCCACCACCTTCCTTCGGGAAAAAGATCCAAAAGTCTGAGGTCACATACCAACCGAACAACTTCTTTCCTGTTGCTGTCAAACTATTGAATGGACTTACCCTGCATTAAGTTGATTTTTCTAGCTATGACTGTTTCACTACATCCTGCACTCTTGCTTCCTTTTCTGAAGTGTTTTGTTTGTATAGTGCACAAGAAACAACACTTTTCACTGTTCATATACATGTGACAAGAGTAAATTAGATTCACAACACTTTGGGTGAAGAAGTTACTCTTCAACTCATTCCTAAATCTGTTTCCCCTTATTTTGAGACTATGTCCCTTGAGTTCTACTTTCCCCTGCCAGTGGAAACAACTTCTCTGCCTCTCTCTTAAATTCTCTTAATTTTATGTTTGTAAGATTCCCACCTCATTCTTCATTCCAGTGAGTATGGTCTCAGTCTCATCACAACCCAACCCTCAACTCCAGAATCAACCTCATGAATCTCCTCTGCATCCCCTCAAGTGCCATTATATCCTTAAGTAAGGAAACCAAAACTGTACACAGTATTCCAGGTGTGACTTCACCAGCACCTTATACAGCTGCAACATAACCTCCCCGTTTCTAAACTCCCTCCCTCCCTCCAGCAATGAAGGACACAATTCCATTTGTTTTTATTATCTGCTGCACCTGCGAACCAACTTACTGTGATTCATGCACAAGGACACCAGGCTCCTCTGCACAGCAGCATGCTGCAATTTTTTACCATTTAAGTAATAGCCCATTTTGCTGCTATTCCTACCAAAATGGATGACTTCATATTTAACAATATTTGTACTTCATGCCCTACCCACAAAGTATCTATATCCCTTTGCAGATGTTCTTGCACACTTTGCTCCACCAGTCATCTTCGTGTCATCTGTGAACTTAGACATTCACTTGGTCCCCAACTCCAAATCATCGATAAAAATTGTAAACAATTGTGATCCCTATACTGATCCCTGAGGCACACCACTAGTCACTGATTGCCAACCAGAAAAACACCATTTACTCCCACTCTTTGCTTTCTGTTAGTTAACCAATCTTCTATCCATGCTAATTTGGTATCCATAATACCATGCACCTTTATCTTGTGTAGCAGCCTTTTCTGTGACACCTTATCAAATGCCTTCTGGAAATCCAGATACACCACATCCACTGGTTCCACAGTGCTTCTAATGTCCTCAAAGAATCAGTAACTTAGTCAAACTTGATTTGCCTTTCATAAATCCATGCTGCGTCTTCCTGGTGGGACAATTTCTATCCAGATCTCTTGCTAGTTCTTCCTTGATTCAAGCATTTTGTCTCACTGCAGAAGTTAAACTAACTGGCCTGTAGCCACCTTTTGTCTACTTCTTATTTACAAGCAGTGGCATCACGTTTGGGGCAGTGCCAGTAGATTGGAAAACAGAGTCAGCAAATTTGGTAAATTACCACAAATGCATTTGCTATTTTTCCCTGCCATCTCTTGCAGTACCCCGGGATGTATTCCATCAGGGCCAGGAGACTTGTTTCCCTTTAACCCCATTAGCTTGCCCAACACTGCTTATTTAGTGATAATGACCATTTCTAGGTCCTCACCTGTCATAATCTTTTTCATCAATTTTTGGCATGTTATTTCTGTCTTCCACTGTGAAGACTGACACAAAACATCAAAATGTTCAATGCCTTGGCCATTTCCAATTATTAAATTCTTGTTCTTGTCTTCTAAAGAGCGAATGTTTACCTTTTCATTTGTATCCTTGTAGAAACTTTTGTTATCTGTTTTTATATTCTGAGCTTGTTTACCCTCCTCTATGTAGCTTTTTTCATTGTCTTTCTGTTGAGTTTTAAAGATTTCCCAATCCTCTAGTTTCCCAGTAGTCTTTGCTCCTCTTTATGCATTTTCTTTGCATTTGATATCCATGGCTGATTATCCCTTTTTCTACAGTCCTTCCTTATCACTGATATATACTTTTGCTGAGCACTTTGAAAGTCCTCCTTTGTCCTATCATAAAGCTATTGCTCCCAGTCTACCTTGGCCAACTCCTCCCTCATCCCATTGTAGTTTCCTTTAAAGCACTTGGATTTTACCTTGCACTCCAGGGTCCTGCTCCTCTGAAATAGCCATGAACAATAGAGCTATTCCTCATTTACAACTCCCAATGTAATCCTGAAAATAGTGCGCCAAATGAAAATCACTTTGGCCTACCCCGGTGTTGAAGTGGAAATTTTTCTGCTTCTTGACTGTGATAGAGAAAGGGGCTCAACAAAATTCATTCCGACCAAATAACTAGTCTTTATTTACAAAAGACTGCATGCAGTAGTGGCAGTAACATGAGTTTGGAGAGCCGTTGTTATGACTTGCTAATTCCTTTTCAAGTCCTCACTTACATATAGAATCAGTTCAGTATTTAGACAAAATCATTATCAGTTTGTGTGACCAGAGTTTATTCAGGAATTCAATCAGTAGTAGCATCATCAGCAATATCATAAATCATGGTACAACTTGCTGACCTCCTAGAACTCTTTGTCTCATCAGTCATACCTTTATCTTGTCCTTTGATAGAACAGAAGAAACTTGGTGACTCCTTCATCCCTAACCTTATCTTGTCGTAGTCATACAGCCCTAGGTTATGCGGAGTCAGCCTTATCAGGTCTTGACCTTCTCCAATCTTATTCATGTCTAGGGTTATGCGGAGTCAGTTTTCCTTATTTTGTACCAAATATTCGACCAATTTTCCCATCATGCTATTACTTCATTCGTACAACTTCACAACAGCTGTATTCAGCTCCTCAAGCCTGATGGCATTTGGTTCCTGTACCATGTTTACCCCCTGGTAATCTTTCACCCCTTTGATTACCAGTTCCCCTCTGTCTACCGCACTAGTCACGTCCTCATAGAAATCCAATAAATTCATCAAACACGACTTCCCCTTAACAAATCTGTACTACGTCTGCTCTATCAAACCATTCTTTTCTAGGTGCCTCACTAATTCTTCTTTGATGACGGATTCAAGCATTTTTCCAACTACAGACGTTAAACTAGCCGGCCTATAATTCCCTGCCTTTTGCCTGCTACCTTTTTTAAACAGCGGCGTAACATTAGCCGTTTTCCAATCTTCCGGCACTTACCCGGAATTCAGCGAAGTTTGGTATATAATCACTAAGGCATCTACTATCACCTCTGCCATTTCCTTCAGAACCCTGGGATGCATTTCATCCGGTCCTGGGGACTTGTCCACAATCAGTCCCGTTTCAGTAAGTTTCTTACTACTTTGTGTAGTATGCTTTGTCTGTGTAGTGCACAAGAAATAATATTTTTCACTGTACGCTCATGTGACAAATCAAAAGCAAACTCTCCAAACCTCTGCTCCATTTTAAATGGATGACCCGAGAGGCTTGCTAGACAGGATAGTCATGAGTGAACCACATTGCTGTGGGCCTGAAGTTTCATGTAGGTCAGACCTGGTGAGGGTAGCAGAGTTCCTTCCCTAAAGGACATAATGAACCAGATTGTTTTCTATACAATTGGTGATTTTCCTCTCCTAGATTTAAGTGAATTCAAATTCCATCAGCTGCTCTGATGGGATTGGAACCCATGTTCGTTACAGCATGCGTCTAGGCCTCTGGATTAGTAATCCAATGACACTGACACTGCCACCATTCCCTCCATGCTCTTCACCCACCCCCCATCCCCCAAAAGAAAACATGTAATAAGGGTGGGTTATGTTCCTGACCGGGAATACGTACATTCAAAAGCCTATTGGCTGCCTTGAACCTAACTGGCTCAAAAATCCTCAACTCTTGATTCTCAATACAATTCAATTACCTCCTTGCTGCTTCCCACTGTCAGCTCACTGCCACTCCTGATTCTCCTGCTCAATGCTTCCCTTTGCTACTGTAAGCAAGGGCTTGGGACATGGATGGTGAGAGCAAGGGAGCAAAATGAGCTGCAAGTGTCAAGGCACATGGGGAATGTCAGGGTGGGAGGTGGCAAGCAGAACAGTCACAAAGGGAGATGCCTAGCAATAAACTGTGTCCCTGTTAAAATGAAAGAGCACAATTGGAACATCCTCTAATTTGACAAACTCACTCAAATGCATGTGTTAGAATATACTTAAAACGGGTGATGCTTCCACACTGCTGTGACACTGCATTCGTTCTCCCTGCCACAGTTTGTTTCTTGACCCATCTTCAACCCTTTGACACCGTTGACCAGAACATCCTCTTCAATTAGTTTCTTTTTCCATGTTGGTGAGACTGTTCATCACCATTGTCTCTAGTCTTCCACTGAGAACTTGACATCCATTTGTGGGATAAATACCAGCTGGGAGCTAAGTGGCTCATTGGAATAAAAGTTGTATGATCCTGCATTTCTGAGAGGCGCAAGCGGTGAGACAGTGACTGATTGCAGGGCCACCATGAAGTACAAGATTGATTTACAACAGAATAGTACACATTACAGAAATGAACATGTGCTGACTCCTGGCAAATTGATCTGTGGTTAACCTGGTGGTGCAAAGTATTTACTAACTGAAGAAATTGGTGCGATTCTGGCTAAAGTTGGTTTTGACCATGAGGAAAGTTAGTAGTACTGCTCTCTGCATGTACAACATCTCCAAAGGGCTTTCAGTACTAGCTCTTCTAGGAGTGCGCAGTAAATATAGAATAAATTTCAAATTTAGAATTGTTCTTCTTTTGTTAATTGTTGAATTGAAAACCAGCCAGGAAGAGTTGATAGAAAATGGAGAGATGAACTAACCAAGGACATTTAATGTTGAAACTTGCAGGTGGCTGGTTAGTTGGATGACTTGTTATTCCATTCCATCTCATCACTTCAATCCCACCCCTCCAAACTAATTTCCTTAAGGGTTATGAAGGGCATGTAATAAGTGAAAAGGATTCTGGAGATGATTGTAAATCATGGAAAGTATGTTTTTATTTTATTTAAATTTTATTTAAATTTCCCCTTCCTGGATGTGGTACAGCAAGCCAGATATCTATGGTTAGCTCATACAGGTGTGAGCTTAAATAGAGTTCCAGCAGGCCATTTTACCAGGTGGAGGTCAACAAAGATTGTGTAGAGCTCGCGATTCTGCTCCTGACACTTCTCCTGAAGTTGGCACGCAGCAAAAATCATGTCAGTAGTCCCACAACCTTTGTGGAAGCCACACTGTGACTCTGGAAGCAGGCCCAGCTCCAAATGAGTGACCAGACGATTTAGCACGACTCTTGCAAGGGTTTTCCCTGTGATGGAGAGCAGCGAGATTCTTCAGTGGTTGTCGCATACTTGCCGATTGCCCTTCCTCTTGTAGAGGTGTATGATGGAAGCATCTTTAAGTTCCTGAGGAATGGATCCTTGCTTCCAAAAGGACAGGAACAACTCGGTGAGCTTCTCGATAAGTGCAGGACCAGCTTTATAGATCTCTGCGGGTATGACATCTGCCCCTGGGGCTTTGCTGCTGGATAGCTGGCTGACAGCTTTTGAGACTTCAGCTACTACCGGTGGGTCATCCATGGCACTGTTGATATCAACCTGGAGAACCCTGTCTATTTCCTTATCGTTAACAGATGACGGTAGTTGAGGATGGCTTCAAAGTGTTCAGCCCATCTCTGCAGGATCTGAGCCTTCTCCGTAATGAGAGATGTACCATCTGTACAGAGGAGGGGGGGAACTCCCGAGAGATTGAGATCCATAGAGAGTGTTGAGGGCTTCATAGAAATGCTTCAAGTCGTTTCTGTCAGCGTATCCCTGTATGTTATTTCCCTTGGCGCTCAGCCAGGCATCCTACATTTTACACAGTTTATTCTGGACTGTCCTGCAAGCACTGGTAAAAGCATTTTTCTTGGCAGCTGAAGATGGGTCGTTCTGACAGACCCTATGAAGATAGTGCTTTTCAACAAGTAGAGCCTGTATCTCCTCATCATTCTCATCAAACCAATCGTGCTGTTTGCGGGTAGACAGTCTGAGCATCTTCAGTGCAGATGTATGGATATCATCCCTGAAGTGTTCCCAGTCGTCCCCAGCGCTGCCTGCGAGGTGTAGGTCAGCAAGCTTGATTTCTAAGTCTTCAGCCAGTGCTGAAGCTATGCTGGGGTTCTTTAGCTTGGCCGCGTTGACTCTTTTCATTACCTTGCTTCCTTGTGGTCGCCTCTTGCGTCTGATGCGGAGCCTCATTTTGGAGACGATGAGCCTGTGATCTGTCCAGCAGTCAGCACCACACATGGCCTTCGTTAGTCTGACACCCTGCCTGTCTTTTCTCCTGACAATGACATAGTCGATAAGATGCCAATGCTTAGAGTGGGGGAGTGCATCCAGAAGGCCTTGTTACGGATAGGCAGACGGAAGGTTGTGTTGGTGATGAGGAGGTCGTGTGCTGCACAGGTCTTCAGTAAGAGTAGGCCGTTACTGTTACACTTGCCCACTCCATGCCTCCCAATGACTCCCTGCCAGATTGCAGAGTCACACCCTACTCTTGCATTGAAATCGCCAAGCAAGATCAGCTTGTCGGTACTGCTCACTGCTGATAGTAGGGCGTCTAGTTCTTCGTAGAACTTGTCTTTCATCTCGTCCGGGTTGTTCATTGTGGGGGCATAGGTGCTGATCAGGGTGGCTTGACTTCTGTTCTGTAGCAGAAGCTGTAATGTCATAAGCCGGTCGTTCGCACCCTTTGGTAGACTATCAAGTTTCCAAACAAGGTGACTCCTCACGGCGAATCCAACTCCAGCATCACAACGCTCATCACTGCTGCGACCACTCCAGAAAAATGTGTATCCACCTCCAGTTTCAGTCAACTGACCTACGTTGGCAAGACGAGTTTCGCTCAGGGCTGCAATGTCAATGTTGTACCTTGCAAGCTCTCTGGCAACTAAGGCTGTTCATCTCTCTGGTCTGTCTGCTGTAGGGTTGTCCAAAAGCGTGCACATGTCCCAAGAGCCAATGGTGAGCGGTGTCACCTTGTATTTTATTTTGTGTGTTCAACCTCAAGATGGGATCCCCGCCAGCCGCGATAAACTGGCCAGCGTGTAGTGAAGCAGGAAATGTTTAGGGCACCTTTTCTAGCCCCTTCCTCATCCTACAGAGGTGAGTAGTGCGTTCCTGAAGAGGACTGCTCAGCCGCCCACGTAGTCGCCGAGTTCCACTGCTGCTTCGGTCAGCAGAAAACGACCATTAGACCTGAGCCGCCTGCGTGCGGATCTGTGACTACAGCTCCCAGTGTATCCATACCTGCTGCTTCATCGCTTGCCCATCGCTACAGGACTTCAAGGGTTAAACATGATGATGGTGGTGTCAAAACTAGCGTTTGATTTTGATTAAAGTGAGGGAGAGTTGTGCAGTGTCAGCCTCACTCTCTCTTCCAAATTCCCATCAAGATCCAGTGGCAAGACAAGACTCAAGACATCTGGAGGTGGGACTAGGCACAGTGGATGACCAGGACGTCTTCTGTGTCTTGTCCTGCTCTTCGCGTTCCACGATGCTTGCACAGACCGCCTCTTGACCGTTGGACCTTCCATTGGTCTCTTCCGATCAATCCGCCGGACTCTGTCTTCACATACTGGGATAGACATCTCCCTGTCTCACTGAGAGTTGAGACCCGTCGGCTACCGGCTTGTCGAGGCCGTTGCCCGGGGTGTGGCTGCTGTCGCATGCAAACAGCTACGGGGAGCCCACAGGTGAGAGCTGCATGCCAGGTGGGGACAAAGGATGGACAAACAGCCCTGAAAGGACGCGATGTGTTCCCCCACCAAAGGTATTATCCCTCCCTGACACCTTGCTGCCCAACTGAGGCTTTTTTCTTCTCCTCCCCACTCATGTGGGGAGGAGAAGAACTAATTGTGGAACCCCTTTGTCCTGCTCCAGCTGGACAGCTTTGGAACTTGGAACATTCTTGTTTGGTTCCGTTGGGAAGCTTTCTCTTTTGTCATCTACTGGGGATTACCCTCTGCATTTTTTCATGCTCCAGTACACTAATTCCTCCAATTATCAGTGAACTAGTCACATGCACATAATGTTTTGGCTTTAACTATTTTGTATGAAATGGTTTCCATAGTACATGAAATGACCAGTCAATGTCAAATAAGATTGAACAAAATCAGTCTCCCTTTCATTGTAACCACTTCCGACCTTGCAATGCATGCACTCTTATTGTTTATCCCTGATTTTGTTTCATTCTGTGATTGGTGACCAGGCCTTCAAATGCCAAATCCTTAAACTCTGGAATTCCTTCCTAAAACTCATGTTTTCCTTACCTCTACTGGTAAAAGACTCCTCTTTAAAAATGTATATTTCTGATCAAGTATTTCTCTTCAAGACTTGGTCTCAATTTCATTTAATAATGTTTCTGTGAGGCATCTTGTAATGTCTCTACAGTGCAAAATGTTATGGAAATGAATGTTCTTGTTGCTGTACTTTTGCGTGGCATTGACCTTTTTTATCTTTGCATCTTGTAGGTGGAAGGAAACGAGGTGCCTCCAGGTCACACCGTCAGTCAGTTTGAAACACGTAGAGTCCGCACAATTAAGGCTGGGACCTTAGGGAAGCTTGTAGGAAATGTATTTACAGCTTTTGATAACAACGATTTCAGCTATATCAGCATATTCCTCTCAACATACAGAGCTTTCACTACTGCTGATCGTGTGTTGGAACTCTTGCTGGACAGGTGAGAACAATTAAGTGGCATCTCTTGTTTAATGGCAGTGGTAGAAAGGATTTTTTTGGTCAGGTTGTTATTTTTCATGTTGTTAATCTGAAGCTCATCTTCTGGAAATATCAACAGTCACTGGTCATGGACTGAGCATCCTGACCATGAGGTATGGGAACAAAATTAGACCATTAAGTCCACTGAATCAGCCCCACATTTCAATCATGTCTGATATGTTCCTCGACCACATTTCCCCTTTAATCTCCTTACCAATCCAAACCCATCATTCTTTGCCTTAAATACACCTGGTCTTCTGTGGTAACGAATTTCATAGATTCACCACCCTCTAGCAGAAGAAATTCCTCTTCTTCTTGGTTCTAAAGGGTCAGCCCTAAGTCTGTGCTCTCGGATCCCAGTCTCTTACAAATAGAAACATCTTCTCATCCACTCTATTCAGGCCTTTCAGAATTCTGTAAGTTTCAATGAGATTCCCCCCTCATCCTTATAAGTTCCATTTGAGTACAGACCCAGAGTCGTAAATGTTTCTCATTCATCAAGCTTTTCATTCACAAAATAATCCTCATGAACCTCCTCTGGACCCTCTCCTCAAGGTCAGTATATCCTTCCTTGGATGTAGGGCCCACAATTGCTTTCAATATTCCAAATGTGGTCCAACCAGAGCTTGCCATGATGACCAGACACCTGTATTAAAAGTTTATTACCATTCCTGAGACTTGTTGTTTGTAGGTTATAGCTACCTGCAACAGGTAATATTCTGAATGTGTAAATGTCTGGAAGGGTTGGAGGATTAAAAAATAATTTGTTGTTGTGCCCAATGTAAAGTTTCTAAATTGAATATTTAAAACTAATCCTGATTAGAAAATCTGAGATGTTGGTCAAATCTGTTTATTACTGAAATATGCAAGATATCACAATCATTCTGCAGCAATGGCACATAAAATACTTTTTAAGTGCCATCAGAGATAAGACTGGTTTCTCCTTGTCCTGTTCCCCACACTTACTGTGCTTCACAAGTGGTCAGTTGGGGTCACTGCGCACAACTCAGTAGTGGTGCTAGCCAGTGTGCCCCAACTGAGTTGATGACCTTTGTGTTCTGACTTTAGAGAAACAAACTGCATTTGGGGAAGAAGAGTTTACCAAATGTGCTATGGTTAGGAAAGCTTAAAATTGGCAAAACAACCACAGAAGATTTTTCTTGAAAGCTACGAGCTTGTGATCTGGTTTGCACTGTCTGCAAGGGTGTTGGAAGTATTAGTAACAATATGCTTGAAAAGGAAAGTATTGCATGGCCGTGTAGAAGGAGTGGAGTTTACGTATAGCAGTTTCAAGAGCTTACACAGGTCTATAACAGCCCGAATGTCCTTAACCGGTGGAGTCTATGATTTTAAGATAGAAAATGTCACTATGTTAAAAATGGTGACATTTCTCATCTCTTCCCTCTGTTTCCCCAAACATGTTTTCATGAATATTTGGGCACTGTTAAACAGGTGAATGCAGCAAAGGCACATATGTGAATATTGAGCAAAGATAATAGTTCAACACTAAGCTATAAAATGTTAAATAGGAATTAATAGAAAGAGCTTCAATGAACAAGACCAAGGCTTGAAGTTTTGAATCCTGAGTCTTCAGGGCTTTTCCATGGTTGGAAGACAATCCTAGATGCAAGTGCTTGTTTAAAATGACTTGATTTATGCTTTGTAAGAAATCACAAGTACGGAAACTTTGACCCTTCAAATGGAATTCTAAATTCTTCAGAAACAAATGCAGTAAACAGACAGTAAGTTCAATCTAACAAGTCTGCTTCAATCAGAATGCAGGAGAGGTGGTGGATCATGTATAAAATATGAGAGGTAGTGGCACAGTGGATATCACTGGTTAGTAATCCAGAGAGTCAGAACAAAATCTGGGAATCCTGGTTTAAATCCCACCACAGCAGATGGTGAAATTTGAATTCAGTAAAAATCTGGAATGAATGATCTAGTGAACCAGATGGGTTTTACTACAATGGTTTCATGGTCATCAATGTCCTTTAGGGAAGGAAATCTTCTGTCTTTATATGATGAGCCCTACATGACTCCGGATCCACAGCGATTGTGGTTGACTTTCAAATGGCCTCTGAAATGGAGGGCAGTTACAGCTGGGCAATAAATGCTGGCCCAGCAATGCTCACAACCTGTAAAATGAATTTTTTAAAATGTTTTGAATCTTCAAAAGTGGACACTTTTCCTGACTATAGCAGTCACATTAAAGAAGCTATTAGTTGCCTTTAATATTTGTATCATTCCTAGAGATTTGAAAGCTTCTATTTTAAAAATTGCAACGTCACAATACTTTCAATGGAATGATTATTTAGGTCTTGGAGTTAAGGTTCATCTGGCACTGTTGGACAATGAAACAAGGATAAATATATTGAAAAAATGGATCATCTCTGCTGCACCCGCTGCAGCCTCATTTTTGGTGTCCTGTAAACTTCCTATGAAGGTTTTAAAGGAAATTATTCATTGCAGTCATACATCTAGAGTGACTTACAATTATAGAATCCCTGCAGTGCAGAAGGAGGCCATTTGGCCCATCAGGCCTGCCCTAAGAACTATTCCTGTAACCTCCATTTGTTTACTCTGACACTTTTAATAACAGCCAAATGTCAATGCAACTGTTTTCATAACTTTTTTCCTGATCAATTGCTGGTGCAGAAACTGTGATAGTCTAAACTATGAGGAAAATCATAAGTGTTTTCCAGGGGCACTTGCAGTCATCAGACGGCAAGTTCAATCCAATGTGTAACCACATTCAGAAATTATAAAATATTAAAGAAATGAGTTTGCCGCTTCCTTCCACATCTCCCTTGCACACTCTGTCTCTTCCCAGTTGCTGTTATCCATCTGGAGTGTGGCAGATCAGCTTATCAAGGGTTTAAATACCAAATCCTTAGTCTGCAAGGGTTCATTTTAAATGGCCAGATGCATATGCTTTTTGGAAATGATTTAATTTGTGCGTTTCGATGAATTGCAGGTATGGAAACCCCCACAGCCCCAACTATATTGCAGATGGAAATTGTACTTCTCCAGGAACAATTGCAGTGATCAGAGAGTAAGTTAAATTCTGCTTCATCCCAAACAATGCAAAAACAGAATTGCTGGAGAGACAGAAATTCTTGTAAGATTATGTGGCAGCAACTTTCTGAATGCATCTCATGGAAGTGCCATTCTGAACAATATCAACTGAATTAGAGACTGCTTGATACAGGAAAAAAATCTGTAATTTGTGATTGAAATTTTATGAACATCTGATCAAGTCTTATTGAGACTGTTAAGTGGGAGCTGATCTTCCTTCAGGCAATGGGACCCAAGGCTGCACGCTACCAATAGTGACCAGTTAAGAGACTGCAGCTGGGCCTACTATCCAATTTAGGATGCAGTCTAGTCTCAAGAGCTTCTGGTCCAATCAGATGGATGGCAAATTAACAGCCTCTCCTCCAGTGGCTGCTGAGGATAGGGCATCTCAATGATGGGTTGGGGGGGTGCCAGAAACTTGAGAGATTGGTGGGGTTTAGAAGCTGCATTTATATGACAACAGAAACTGGTGCAGCAGCCCCTCAAGGCAGGAAGTGGTCCTCAGTTGGTATTGTAATTGGCTGCCCAGTGGTTTTGCCAAGCTGCCCAAGTGCCACACTTTTGGCAAATATGGCATAGCACTGGATAATGATTAGGCTAGACTCCTGATTACTCCCAGTATTTTGCCAAGATTCATACCCCCTGGCCCATCACCAATTATCCAGGAAAGTGCAACACTATCGACACAGCATCAAAACTCTTCAACGAGTAATTGGAAAATGATTTGCCCTTCAGGCATTGTTCACTTCCAGTGTCTGGTTATACCACAAAGTTCCATTTGAAATTTCGAAGATTTAAGAAAAAGTCACCATCTCATGCATTTATGAGTATCTTGAGTGTGATTTGTTTTATAAACCCTGCAGATCAAGATTTGAAATACTGCATCTTCAGTTCAAAGAGGTGTCACGGAGGCGCGGGGGAGTGGGGGGGGGTGGTGGCGGGCGCGGCAGCAATGTTTAATGGGTTAAATTTTGAATGCAAATACATGCTTAAACTGATGTGCTGTATGACTACAGCGATGAGGACTTTGACATGCCAAACAGTGAGTTAGTTTCAATGCCATGTTCTTCAGAAGCTAACTCAGTCAAGAAGTAAGCCTGATCCAATATCTGACTAAACTCTATTTCATTCAGAATCTGTGTAAAAGGGAATTGCTGGCTCTTCCTGTAAGAATCATGTAGGAACAGCTTCATATAATAATGTAGTGAAAACCATTCCAGACCACAACACTGACATTACTGCCTCTCTCTGCATTTGCCTTATTCCTCGGCATTTCTAAATGAAAAATACATTAGTACAGAATAAAAGATGATGCATTGATGCAAATCAGCTGATCAAAGGTTGAAATATTGAATCCCGGAGTCTCCTGTTTTTGATATGAAGACCACTTGTGGATGCAAGCGTTTGTTTAAAACCACTTTTCTTTGTGACCAATTGCACCTGCAGAAACTGTGACAGTCCAAATGGTGAGGAAAATGGAAATCGTGTATCTGCAGGAACCATTGCAGTAATTGGAAAGTGAACTTAATCTGATGTGTGACAACAATTCCTTCTTTCAGAACACCATAATGTAAATGTGAATGGCTGTGGAGCTAGCAGTTCCTACAGATAATGTAGGAACTTGCTCATAAAGGCATGTAATAGTGCAGCAAACATCATCTAGACCATAGCAATTACATGAAAGGAAGTGACTGAGGTCTGGCACAGTAGCACAATGGTTAGCATTGCTGCTTCACAGTCCCTGGTTTGATTCAGCTTGGGTTGCTGTCTGTGTGGAGTTTGCACCTTCTCCCTGTATCTGCTGTGGAATTCCCAGCCTCTGACCTGCTGTTATAGCTGCAATATCTATAAGGCTGGTCCAATTTAGTTTCTGATGAATTGTAACTCCCAGGTAGAGATTGTTGGGAATCGGCAATGATGATGCAATTGAATTTCAAGGGCGATAGTTGAAATCAAGTTACAAATGGTGCTGAATCATGTAAGGTCATCAGCTAACATGCCCACTTCTGATCTTATGGAGGGAAGGTCATTGAATGAAGTAGTTGAAGATGGCTGGGCCGAAGACACGCACTCTTCTGAGGAACTCGCGCAGTGATGTCCTGGGTCTGAATTGACAGACCTCTATCAAGCACAACCATCTTCCTTTCTGCTGCTTGCAACTTCAGCCAGGGGAGAGTTTTACCCCTGATTTCCCATTGATTCCAGTATTGCCTGGGTTCCTTGATGTCGATGGCAATCACTTTGAACTTGTCTCTTGATCTCCATTCTCTGTGTCTGTGATGTGGCCAGGTGCTAAGTGACCCTGACTGAATCCAAACTGAACACTTGAGCACAGGTTATGCTGTATGATAGCACTGTTGATGGCCCCTTCCATCACTTCCCTGATTGAAAGTAAACTGATGGGGTGGTGATTTGCTGGGCTGCATTTTGTGTGCAGAACCTACCTGGGCACATTTCCACGTTTTTGGGTAAATACCAGTGTTGTCGTTGGACTGGGACAGCAAATTCTCAAGCAGAAATCTTCAATACTATTGGTGTAATGTTTCTGGGGTCCTTGCTTTGAGGTATCCAGTGACTTCAGATGTTTCTTTATGACATGAAGTGAATCAAATTTGCTGAAAACAGGCATTGATTATGCTTCGGTCATGGAGGCCAAAACGGATCATCTACTTGGCACTTCTGGGCAAAGATTTTTGCAAATACTGCTTCAGCTTTGTCTTTTGCTCAGATGTGCTGGGAGTGGAGATAATTGTGGACTCACCTCTCCAGTGAGTTGCTTAACTGTCCGCCACCATTCATCAAGAGATGTGGCAAGACGGCAGAGCTTGGCTCTGATCCACAGTCTATCACCTGCTGCTTATACTGTTGGGCAGCAAATAGCCCTGTGTTGTAGTCTCACCAGGCTGACGCCACATTTTTAGGTCATCCTGATGTTGCTCCTGGCTTGTCCTCTTGTACACTTCATTCAACTAGGGTTGACCCCCAGCTTGATTATAATAGTGAGGAAGTTGCCACACCATGAAGTGTGTGCCCTGTTCGACAAAACACAGGTGGTGTTTAAGGGGGGATGGGGGTTTTAATGGGTTGAATTTTGAATGCAAATACTTGCTTAAAATGACCTGCTTTATGACCACAGCCATGAAAACTTTGACAGTCCAAAGTGCGAGGAAGATAAAAAGTCATGTTCTTCAGAAACCAACTCAGTCAAGAAGTAAGTTTGATCCAATCTCAGACTAAACTCTGCTTCATTCAGAATCTGTGTAAAAGGGAATTGCTTGCGCTTCCTGTAAGAATCATGTAGGAACAGCTTCATATAATAGTGTAGTGAAAACAATTCCAGACTACAACAATCACATTACTGCCTCTCCCTGCTTTTGCCTTATTCCTTGACATTGCTAAATGAAAAATACATTGGTACAGAACAAAAGATGATGCATTGATGCAAACCAGCTAATGAAAGGTTGAAATATTGAATCCCAGAGTCTCCTGTTTTTTAAATGATGGCCACTTGTGGATTCAAGCGTTTGTTTAAAATCACTTTTCTTTGTGACCAATTGCACCTGCAGAAACTGTGACAGTCCAAATGGTGAGGAAAATGGAGATCGTGGTTCTCCAGGAATCATTGCAGTAATCGGAAAGTAAGTTTAATCTGATGTGTGACAGCAATTCCAGTTCATTCAGAACACTACAATGTAAATGTGAATGGTTGGGGGGCTAGCAGTTCCTGTAGATAATGTAAGAACTTGCCCATAAAAACATGTAATAGTGCAGCAAATGCCACCTCAGCCATAAAAATCACATGAAAGGAACTGACTGAGGTCCTGGCACACTAGCACAATGGTTAGCACTGCTGCTTCACAGTGCCAGGTACCTAGTTTGATTCCTGGCTTGGATCACTGTCAGTGTGAAGTTTGTACCTTCTCCCTGTATCTGCGTGGGTTCCCTCCCACATTCGGAAAGATGTACTGGTTTGGTGCATTGATGTGACGAGGGGAATTCCCCAGTAACTTAACTGCAGTGTTAATGTAAGCTTTACTTGCGACAAATATTTATTTTTGTCTAATGTTTGCATTATTCCTAGAGGTAGTTTTTAACTTTTTTGTGGGTGTTTGGGGGGAGGAAAGAGAGAAAAGGGGAGTTTTTTTGGGTGATGGCAAAGTCCTGCTGCTGGTCCTGAACTGGCATTGGACCCAGGGCAGCATGTTGCTGGTGGTTGCCTGCTGCCATGGGCCTGACCAATAAATGGTGTTGCCTGGTATCCAGAACTGCCTGTCCAATCACTAGGATGTTTCAGCAACCACCTCTTCAGTGCTACTGGTGGCCATTGCTGAGGTTGCCTCCAGAATAGGCCAGGATCTATCTGGTGACTTCCCCAAGTGGTGGCCATGGTTGGCATGAGCAAAATGCCTGTGGAGGTAGGAAGTGATTGGCTACTTTTTGATCCATACATGGGATGTGGGTGTTCCTGGCTAGGCCAGCATTTATTGCCTGTCCCTATTGCCCCTCCAGAAGATGGTGGTTGGTGAGCTGTCTTCTTGAATTGATATTGTCCCTGAAGTGTAGGTACATCAATGGTGCTGTTAGGGAGGGAATGCCACGACTTTGACCCAGCAACAGTGAAGAATGGTGATATATTTCCAAGTCAGGATGGTGAGTGACCTGGGGGAAACCTGGGAGGTGGTGGCGCTCCATGTGTTTGCTCTTTGTCCTCCTCGGTGGTAGAGAACATGGGCTAATAAGATTGTTGAAGTGGGCCTTCGTGAGTTCCTGCAGTGCATGCTGCAGCTCATGTACATTAGTGTCACTGTTGGAGGAAGTGAATATTGAAGGTGATGGATAAGGTACCAATCAAGCAGGCTGCTTTGTCTTGGAATGTGTTGAGCTTCTTGTGTTGTTGGAACTGCAGTCATCAATGGGAAAAAGATTATTCCAAACCACTCCTGACTTGTGACTTGTAGATACTGAATAGTTTTTGGAGAATCAGGACGCAAGTTACCTGCTGCGGAATTCCCAGCCTCTGACCTGCTGTTACAGCTGCAATATCTTTAAGGCTGGTCCAGTTTTGTTTCTGAAAAATTGTAACTCCCAGGGTAGAAATAATTGGGAATCAGCAATGATGATGCAATTGAATTTCAAGGGCGATGGTTGAAATCAAGTTACGAATGGTGCTGAATCATGTAAGGTCATCAGCTAACATGACCACTTCTGATCTTATGGAGGGAAGGTCATTAAATGAAGTAGTTGAAGATGGCTGGGCCAAAGACATGATCTCTTCTGAGGAACTCACGCAGTGATGTCCTGGGACTGAACTGACAAACCTCTAACAAGCACAATCATCTTCCTTTCTGCTGGTTGCAACTCCAGCCAGAGGAGAGTTTTACCCCTGATTTCCCATTGATTCCAGTATTGCCTGGGTTCCTTGATGTCGATGGCAGTCACTCTGACCTTGCCCCTTGATTTCCATTCTTTGTGTCTGTTTGAACTAAAGTTGTGATGCGACCAGGTGCTAAGTGGCCCTGACTGAATCCAAACTGAACACTTGTGCACAGGTTATGCTGTGTGATAGCACTGTTGATGGCCCCTTCCATCACTTCCCCGATTGAAAGTAGACTGATGAGATGATGATTTGCTGGGCTGCATTTTGTGTGCAGAACCTACCTGGGCACATTTCACGTTTTTGGGTGGATACCATTGTTGTAGTTGGGCTGGGACAGCAAACTCTCAAGCAGAAATCTTCAATATTATTGGTGTAATGTTTTTGGAGTCCTTACTTTGAGGTATCCAGTGAGTTCAGATGTTTCTTTATTACATGAAGTGAATCAAATTTGCTGAAAACTGGCATTTATGATGCTTGGGTCACGGGCGCCAAAATGGATCATCCACTTGCCACTTCTGGGCAAAGGTTTTTGCAAATGTTTCTTCAGCTTCGTCTTTTGCACTGATGTGCTGGCAGCGGGGATAAATGTGGACTCATCTCCTCCAGTGAGTTGTTTAATTGTCCACCACCATTCATCATGAGATGTGGCAAGACTGCAGAGCTTGGCTCTGATCCACAGTCCATCATCTTGCTGTTTATACTGTTGGGCAGCAAATACCCCTGTGTTGTCATTTCACCAAGTTGAAGATGCATTTTTAGGTCAGCCTGACATTGCTTCTGGCTTGTCCTCTTGTACACTTCATTCAACTAGGGTTGATCCTGCAACTTGATTTATAAAAGTGAGGAATTTGCCAGGCCATGAAGGGTGTGCCCTGATCAACAAAACCAGCTGATCAAGGTTTGAAAGATTGCACCTTCAGTTTAAAAGTGGGGGGAGGGGGTAATGGGTTTAATTTTGAATGCAAATACTTGCTTAAAATTACCTACTTTATGACCACAGCCCTGAAAACTTTGACAGTCCAAAGTGCGAGGAAGATAGGAAGCCATGTTCTTCAGAAACCAATTCAATCAAGAAGTAAGTTTGATCCATTGACTGAATCCAAACTGAACACTTGTGCACAGGTTATTCTGTGTGATTTGCTGGGCTGCTGCTTGTGTGCAGAACCTACCTGGGCATATTCCCACATTGTTGGGTAGACTCCAGTGTTGTAGTTGCACTGGAACAACTTGAATAGGGGCACAGCAAATTCTCAAGCACAAATCCTCAATACTATTGGTGTAATCTTGTTGGGTTCCTTACCTTTGAGGTATCCAGTGACTTCAGATGTTTCTTTATCACATGAAGTGAATCAAATTTGCTGAAGACTGGCATCAATGCTCCTTGGGTCATCAGGGAGGCCAAAATGGATCATCCACTTGGCACTTCTGGGCAAAGGTTATTGCAAATGCTGCTTCAGCTTTGCACAGATGTGCCAAGAATGGGGAAAATTGTGGACCCGCCTCCACCTGTTTAATTGTCCACTACCATTCATGATTAGATGTGGCAAGACTGCAGAGCTTGGCTCTGATCTACAGTCTATCACCTTGCTGTTTATGCTGTTCAGCAGCAAATAGCCCTGTGTTGTAGTTTCACCAGGCTTGCGTCACATTTTTAGGCCAGCCTGGTACTCCTTGTCCTCTTGTACACTTCATTCAACTAGGGTTGACCCCTAGCTTGCTTATAAAAGTGAGGAATTTGCCATGCCATGAAGGGTGTTCGACAACACCAGGTGATGAGGGCTTGAAATATTGCCCCTTCAGCTTGGGGGTTGCGGGGGGGTGGTGCAGTTTAATGGGTTGAATTTTGAATGCAAATACTTGCTTTATGACCACAGCCATGAAAACTTTGACAGTCCAAAGTGCGAGGAAGATAGAAAGTCATGTTCTTCAGAAACTAACTCAGTCGAGAAGTAAGTTTGATCCAATGTCTGACTAAACTCTGCTTCATTCAGAATCTGTGTAAAAGGGAATTGCTGGGGTGCTGGTTCTACCTGTAAGAATCATTTAGGAAGAGCTTCAAATAATAGCATAGTGAAAACCATTCCAGACCACAACAGTCACATTACTGAGTCTCTCTGCATTTGTCTTATTCCTCAATATTGCTAAATAAAAAATACATTGGTACAGAACAAAAGATGGTGCATTAAAACAAACCAGCTGATGAAAGTTTGAAATATTGAATCCCAGAATCTCCTGTTTTTTAAATGATGGCCACTTGTGGATGCACGCATTTGTTTAAAATCACTTTTCTTTGTGACCAATTGCACCTGCAGAAACTGTGACAGCGCAAATGGTGAGGAAAATGGAAATCAGGTTTCTCCAGGAAACATTACAGTGGTCATAAAGTAAGTTTAATCTGATGTGTGACAGCAATTCATTCAGAACATGACAACGTAAATGTAAATGGCTGGAGAGCTAGCAGTTCCTGTAGATAATGTAGGAACTTGCTCATAAAGGCATGTAATAGTGCAGCAAACACCATAGCAACCATGTGAGAGGAATGTGAGACCCTGGCACGGTCGCACAGTGGTTAGCACTTCTGTTTCACAATGCCAAGAACCTGGTTCAATTTCCGGCTTGGATCACTGGACTTTGCACATTCCCCCTGTGTCTGTGTGGGTTTCCTCCCACATTCTGAAAGATGTGCAAGTTAGGAGGTACGTTGACTTTAACAGGTGCCGGATTATGGTGACTAGCAGAGTTTCACAGTAATTTAATTGTAGTGTTTATGTAAGCTATACTTCTGACAAATAATTTTTTTGTCTAATGTTTTCATTATTCCTAGAGGCAGTTAACTTTTTTTATCCGTGTGTTTTGGGAGAGGGAGAAGGAGGTTTTGTGGGTGAAAGCAAAGCCCTCCTGCTGGTTTTAAAGTGGCATTGGACCCAGGGCAGCATGTTGCCGGTAGTCGCCTGCTGCCATGGACCTGATCCAATAAATAGTGTTGCCTGGTCTCCAGAACTGCCTGTCCAATCACTGGGATGTTTCAGCAAACACACGTTCAGTGCTACTGGTGGCCATTGCTGAGGTTGCCTCCAGAATAGGCCAGGATTTATCTGGTGTTTTCCCCAAGTGGTGAGCATGGTTGGCATGAGCAAAATACCTGCAGAAGTAGTGAGTAATTGACTACTTTTTGATCCATACATGGGATGTGGGTGTTCCTAGCTGGGCCAGCATTTATTGCCTGTACCTAATTGCCTTGAGAAGATGGTGGTGAGTTATCTTCTTGAATTGCTATTGTCCCTGAAGTGTAGGTACATCAATGGTGCTGTTAGGGAGGCAATGCCAGGACTTTGACCCAGCAACAGTGAAGGAACGGTGATATATTTCCAAGTCAGGATGGTTAATGACCTGGAGGAAACCTGGGAGGTGGTGGCGCTCCATGTGTTTACTCTTTGTCCTCCTAGGTGGTAGAGAACATGGGCTAACAAGATTGTTGAAGTAGGTCTTGGTGAGTTCCTGCAGTGCATTTTGTAGCTGATGTACACTGCTGTCACTGGTGGAGGAAATGAATATTGAAGGTGATGGATATGGCTGCTTTGTCTTGGATGGTGTCGAGTTTCTTGTTGGAACTGCAGTCATCAATGGGGAGAAGATTATTCCATACCACTCCTGACATGTGACTTGAAGATACTGAACAGGTTTTGGAGAGCCAGGAGGCAAGTTACCCACTGCGGAATTCCCAGCCTCTGACCTGCTGTTACAGCTGCAATATCTTTAAGGCTGGTCCAGTTTTGTTTCTGAAAAATTGTAACTCCCAGGGTAGAAATAATTGGGAATCAGCAATGATGATGCAATTGAATTTCAAGGGCGATGGTTGAAATCAAGTTACGAATGGTGCTGAATCATGTAAGGTCATCAGCTAACATGACCACTTCTGATCTTATGGAGGGAAGGTCATTAAATGAAGTAGTTGAAGATGGCTGGGCCAAAGACATGATCTCTTCTGAGGAACTCACGCAGTGATGTCCTGGGACTGAACTGACAAACCTCTAACAAGCACAATCATCTTCCTTTCTGCTGGTTGCAACTCCAGCCAGAGGAGAGTTTTACCCCTGATTTCCCATTGATTCCAGTATTGCCTGGGTTCCTTGATGTCGATGGCAGTCACTCTGACCTTGCCCCTTGATTTCCATTCTTTGTGTCTGTTTGAACTAAAGTTGTGATGCGACCAGGTGCTAAGTGGCCCTGACTGAATCCAAACTGAACACTTGTGCACAGGTTATGCTGTGTGATAGCACTGTTGATGGCCCCTTCCATCACTTCCCCGATTGAAAGTAGACTGATGAGATGATGATTTGCTGGGCTGCATTTTGTGTGCAGAACCTACCTGGGCACATTTCACGTTTTTGGGTGGATACCATTGTTGTAGTTGGGCTGGGACAGCAAACTCTCAAGCAGAAATCTTCAATATTATTGGTGTAATGTTTTTGGAGTCCTTACTTTGAGGTATCCAGTGAGTTCAGATGTTTCTTTATTACATGAAGTGAATCAAATTTGCTGAAAACTGGCATTTATGATGCTTGGGTCACGGGCGCCAAAATGGATCATCCACTTGCCACTTCTGGGCAAAGGTTTTTGCAAATGTTTCTTCAGCTTCGTCTTTTGCACTGATGTGCTGGCAGCGGGGATAAATGTGGACTCATCTCCTCCAGTGAGTTGTTTAATTGTCCACCACCATTCATCATGAGATGTGGCAAGACTGCAGAGCTTGGCTCTGATCCACAGTCCATCATCTTGCTGTTTATACTGTTGGGCAGCAAATACCCCTGTGTTGTCATTTCACCAAGTTGAAGATGCATTTTTAGGTCAGCCTGACATTGCTTCTGGCTTGTCCTCTTGTACACTTCATTCAACTAGGGTTGATCCTGCAACTTGATTTATAAAAGTGAGGAATTTGCCAGGCCATGAAGGGTGTGCCCTGATCAACAAAACCAGCTGATCAAGGTTTGAAAGATTGCACCTTCAGTTTAAAAGTGGGGGGAGGGGGTAATGGGTTTAATTTTGAATGCAAATACTTGCTTAAAATTACCTACTTTATGACCACAGCCCTGAAAACTTTGACAGTCCAAAGTGCGAGGAAGATAGGAAGCCATGTTCTTCAGAAACCAATTCAATCAAGAAGTAAGTTTGATCCATTGACTGAATCCAAACTGAACACTTGTGCACAGGTTATTCTGTGTGATTTGCTGGGCTGCTGCTTGTGTGCAGAACCTACCTGGGCATATTCCCACATTGTTGGGTAGACTCCAGTGTTGTAGTTGCACTGGAACAACTTGAATAGGGGCACAGCAAATTCTCAAGCACAAATCCTCAATACTATTGGTGTAATCTTGTTGGGTTCCTTACCTTTGAGGTATCCAGTGACTTCAGATGTTTCTTTATCACATGAAGTGAATCAAATTTGCTGAAGACTGGCATCAATGCTCCTTGGGTCATCAGGGAGGCCAAAATGGATCATCCACTTGGCACTTCTGGGCAAAGGTTATTGCAAATGCTGCTTCAGCTTTGCACAGATGTGCCAAGAATGGGGAAAATTGTGGACCCGCCTCCACCTGTTTAATTGTCCACTACCATTCATGATTAGATGTGGCAAGACTGCAGAGCTTGGCTCTGATCTACAGTCTATCACCTTGCTGTTTATGCTGTTCAGCAGCAAATAGCCCTGTGTTGTAGTTTCACCAGGCTTGCGTCACATTTTTAGGCCAGCCTGGTACTCCTTGTCCTCTTGTACACTTCATTCAACTAGGGTTGACCCCTAGCTTGCTTATAAAAGTGAGGAATTTGCCATGCCATGAAGGGTGTTCGACAACACCAGGTGATGAGGGCTTGAAATATTGCCCCTTCAGCTTGGGGGTTGCGGGGGGGTGGTGCAGTTTAATGGGTTGAATTTTGAATGCAAATACTTGCTTTATGACCACAGCCATGAAAACTTTGACAGTCCAAAGTGCGAGGAAGATAGAAAGTCATGTTCTTCAGAAACTAACTCAGTCGAGAAGTAAGTTTGATCCAATGTCTGACTAAACTCTGCTTCATTCAGAATCTGTGTAAAAGGGAATTGCTGGGGTGCTGGTTCTACCTGTAAGAATCATTTAGGAAGAGCTTCAAATAATAGCATAGTGAAAACCATTCCAGACCACAACAGTCACATTACTGAGTCTCTCTGCATTTGTCTTATTCCTCAATATTGCTAAATAAAAAATACATTGGTACAGAACAAAAGATGGTGCATTAAAACAAACCAGCTGATGAAAGTTTGAAATATTGAATCCCAGAATCTCCTGTTTTTTAAATGATGGCCACTTGTGGATGCACGCATTTGTTTAAAATCACTTTTCTTTGTGACCAATTGCACCTGCAGAAACTGTGACAGCGCAAATGGTGAGGAAAATGGAAATCAGGTTTCTCCAGGAAACATTACAGTGGTCATAAAGTAAGTTTAATCTGATGTGTGACAGCAATTCATTCAGAACATGACAACGTAAATGTAAATGGCTGGAGAGCTAGCAGTTCCTGTAGATAATGTAGGAACTTGCTCATAAAGGCATGTAATAGTGCAGCAAACACCATAGCAACCATGTGAGAGGAATGTGAGACCCTGGCACGGTCGCACAGTGGTTAGCACTTCTGTTTCACAATGCCAAGAACCTGGTTCAATTTCCGGCTTGGATCACTGGACTTTGCACATTCCCCCTGTGTCTGTGTGGGTTTCCTCCCACATTCTGAAAGATGTGCAAGTTAGGAGGTACGTTGACTTTAACAGGTGCCGGATTATGGTGACTAGCAGAGTTTCACAGTAATTTAATTGTAGTGTTTATGTAAGCTATACTTCTGACAAATAATTTTTTTGTCTAATGTTTTCATTATTCCTAGAGGCAGTTAACTTTTTTTATCCGTGTGTTTTGGGAGAGGGAGAAGGAGGTTTTGTGGGTGAAAGCAAAGCCCTCCTGCTGGTTTTAAAGTGGCATTGGACCCAGGGCAGCATGTTGCCGGTAGTCGCCTGCTGCCATGGACCTGATCCAATAAATAGTGTTGCCTGGTCTCCAGAACTGCCTGTCCAATCACTGGGATGTTTCAGCAAACACACGTTCAGTGCTACTGGTGGCCATTGCTGAGGTTGCCTCCAGAATAGGCCAGGATTTATCTGGTGTTTTCCCCAAGTGGTGAGCATGGTTGGCATGAGCAAAATACCTGCAGAAGTAGTGAGTAATTGACTACTTTTTGATCCATACATGGGATGTGGGTGTTCCTAGCTGGGCCAGCATTTATTGCCTGTACCTAATTGCCTTGAGAAGATGGTGGTGAGTTATCTTCTTGAATTGCTATTGTCCCTGAAGTGTAGGTACATCAATGGTGCTGTTAGGGAGGCAATGCCAGGACTTTGACCCAGCAACAGTGAAGGAACGGTGATATATTTCCAAGTCAGGATGGTTAATGACCTGGAGGAAACCTGGGAGGTGGTGGCGCTCCATGTGTTTACTCTTTGTCCTCCTAGGTGGTAGAGAACATGGGCTAACAAGATTGTTGAAGTAGGTCTTGGTGAGTTCCTGCAGTGCATTTTGTAGCTGATGTACACTGCTGTCACTGGTGGAGGAAATGAATATTGAAGGTGATGGATATGGCTGCTTTGTCTTGGATGGTGTCGAGTTTCTTGTTGGAACTGCAGTCATCAATGGGGAGAAGAGTATTGCATACCACTCCTGACTTGTGACTGTAGAAACTGAACAGGTTTTGAAGAGACAGGAGGCAAGTTACCTGTTGCAGAATTCCCAGCCTCTGACCTGCTGTTAGAGCTGCAATATCTACAAGACTGGTCCAATTTAGTTTCTGATGAATTGTAACCCCAGGATAGAGAGAGTTGGGAATCAGCAATGATAATACAATTGAATTTCAAGGTTGGATTCAAGTCACAAATGGTGCTGAATCATGTGCAGTCATCAGCAAAATGCCCACTTCTGACCTTATGACTTTATGGGGAAAGGTCATTGAAAGAAGCAGTTGCAGATGGCTGGCCAAGGACACACTCACCTGAGGAACTCATGCAGACATGTTCTGGGGTGAACTGACAGACTTAACAAGTGCAACCATCTTCATTTCTGCTGGGTACATTTGCAGTCACTGGAGAGTTTTTCCGCTGATTTCCCATTGACTCCAATATTGCCTGTGTTCCTTGATGCTGATGGCAGTCACTCTGACCTTGCCTCTTGATTTCAATTTCTTTTGTGCCTGTTTGAACTAAAGCTGTAATGTGACCAGGAGCTAAGTGACTTGACTGAATCCAAACTGAACAGTTGTGCGCAGGTTATGCTGTGTGGTTTGCTGAGTTGCTGCTTGTGTGCAAAACCTACCTGGGCATATTTCCACATTGTTGGGTAGATTCCAGTGTTGTAGTTGGACTAGAACAGCTTGGATAGCGGCACAGAAATTCTCAATCTCAAATCGTCAATACTATTGGTGTAATGTTATTGGGTTCCTTATCTTTGAGGTATCCAGTGACTTCAGATGTTTCTTTATTTCATGAAGTGAGTCAAATTTGCTGAAGACTGGTATCGATGATGCTTGGGTCACCGGGGAGGCCAAAATGGATCATCCACTCGGCACTTCTGGACAAAGGTTTTTGCAAATGCTTCTTCAGCTTTGTCTTCTGCACAGATGTGCTGGGAGTGGGAATAAATGTGGACTTGCTTCCTCCAGTGAGTTGTTTAATTGTCCACTATCATTCACAATTAGATGTGGCAAGACGGCAGAGCTTGGGTCTGATCCACAGTCTATCACCTTGCTGTTTATGCAGCTGGGCAGCAAATAGCCATGTTGTAGTTTCATCAGGTTGAACACCGCATTTTTACATCAGCCTTGGCTTGTCCTCTTGTACACTTCTTTCAACTAGGGTTGGTCCCGCAGCTTGATTTATAATAGTGAGGAATTTGCCAGGCCATGAAGGGTGTGCCCTGTTCAACAAAACCAGCTGATCAAGGTTTGAAAGATTGCACCTTCAGTTTAAAGGCGGGGGGGGGGAGGTAATGGGTTTAATTTTGAATGCAAATGCTTGCTTAAAATTACCTACTTTATGACCACAGCCCTGAAAACTTTGACAGTCCGAAGTGTGAGGAAGATAGGAAGCCATGTTCTTCAGAAACCAACTCGGTCAAGAAGTAAGTTTGATGCAATGACTGAATCCAAACTGATGTGTGCAGGTTATTCTGTGTGATTTGCTAGGCTGCTGCTTGTGTGCAGAACCTACCTGGGCATATTCCCACATTGTTGGGTAGACTCCAGTGTTGTAGTTGCACTGGAACAACTTGAATAGGGGCACAGCAAATTCTCAAGCACAAATCCTCAATACTATTGGTGTAATCTTGTTGGGTTCCTTACCTTTGAGGTATCCAGTGACTTCAGATGTTTCTTTATCACATGAAGTGAATCAAATTTGCTGAAGACTGGCATCAATGCTCCTTGGGTCATCAGGGAGGCCAAAATGGATCATCCACTTGGCACTTCTGGGCAAAGGTTATTGCAAATGCTGCTTCAGCTTTGCACAGATGTGCCAAGAATGGGGAAAATTGTGGACCCGCCTCCACCTGTTTAATTGTCCACTACCATTCATGATTAGATGTGGCAAGACTGCAGAGCTTGGCTCTGATACACAGTCTATCACCTTGCTGTTTATGCTGTTCAGCAGCAAATAGCCCTGTGTTGTAGTTTCACCAGGCTTGCATCACATTTTTAGGCCAGTCTGGTGCTCCTTGTCCTCTTGTACACTTCATTCAACAAGGTTGACCCCTAGCTTGATTATAAAAGTGAGGAATTTGCCAGGCATGAATGGTGTTTGACAAACCCCGGTGATGAAAGCTTGAAATGCTGCACCTTTAGCTTAAGGGGACGGAGTGGGGTTTAATGGGTTGAATTTTGAATGCAAATACTCGCTTAAAATGACCTGCTTTATGACCACAGCCACGAAAACTTTGACAGTCCAAAGTGCGAGGAAGATAGAAAGTCATGTTCTTCAGAAACTAACTCAGTCGAGAAGTAAGTTTGATCCAATGTCTGACTAAACTCTGCTTCATTCAGAATCTGTGTATAAGGGAATTGCTGGGGTGCTGGCTCTACCTGTAAGAATCATTCAGGAAGGGCTTCATATAATAGTGTAGTGAGAACCATTCCGGACCACAACAGTCACATTACTGAGTCTCTCTGCATTTGTCTTATTCCTCAACATTTCTAAATGAAAAATACATTCGTACAGAACAAAAGATGATGCATTAAAGCAAACCAGCTGATGAAAAGTTGAAATATTGAATCCCAGAGTCTCCTGTTTTTTAAATGATGGCCACTTGTGGATGCACGCATTTGTTTAAAATCACTTTACTTTGTGACCAGTTGCACCTGCAGAAACTGTGACAGTCCAAATGGTGAGGAAAACGGAAATCATGTTTCTCCAGGAACCATTACAGTAATCGGAAAGTAAGTTTAATCTGATGTGTGACAGCAATTCCATTTCATTCAGAACACCACAATGTAAATGTGAATGGTTGGGGAGCTAGCAGTTCCTGTAGATAATGTAGGAACTTGCTCATAAAAACATGTAATAGTGCAACAAACATCATCTAGACTATGGCAATCACATGAAAGGAACTGACTGAGGTCCTGGCACGGTAGCACAGTGTTAGCACTGCTGCTTCACAGTGCCAAGGACCCAGTTTGATTCCTGGCTTGGGTCACTGTGTGGAGTTTGTACCTTCTCTCTGTGTCTGTGTGGGTTTTCTTCCACATTCTGAAAGATGTACTGGTTAGATGTACCTGAACAGGTGCCGGACTCTGGTGATGAGGGAAATTTTACAGTAACTTAATTGCAGTGTTAATATAAGCTTTACTTGTGACTAATATTTATTTTTGTCTAATGTTTGCATTACTCCTAGAAGTAGTTTTTAACTTTTCATGGGTGTTTGGGGGGAGGGGATGTGGGGAGGAAAGAGAGAAAAGGGGAGGTTTTGTGGGTGATGGCAAAGTCCTGCTGCTGGTTCTGAAGTGGCATTGGACCCAGGGCAACATGTTGCTGGTGGTCGCCTGCTGCCATGGACCTGACCAATAAATGGTGTTGCCTGGTCACCAGAGCTGCCTGTCCAATCACTGGGATGTCACCTCTGTAACCATCTCTTGCAGCTGAGGTTGCCTCCAGAATAGGCAGGATTTACCTGCTGATTTCCACAAGTGGTGGGCATTTTGCCTGTGTAGATAGCAAGTAATTGGCTACTTTTTGATCCATACATTGGACGTGGGCATCAGTAGCTGGGCCAGCATTTATTGCCCATCCCTATTGGCCCTCCAGAAGATGGTGGTGAGCTGCCGCTATGAATTGCTTTTGTCCCTGAAGTGTGCGTACATCCATGATGCTCTTAGAGAGGGAATTCCAGGACTTTGACCCAGCAACAGTGAAGGAATGATGATATATTTCCAAGTCAGGATGGTGAATGACCTGGAGGAAACTTGAAAGGTGGTGGTGTTCCATCTGTTTAACTCTTTGTCCTTCTAGATGGTAGAGGTCATGGGTGAATAAGATTGTTGAAGTGGGCCTTGGTGAGTTGCTGCAGTGCATCTTGCCACTGATGTACACTGCTGTCACTGATGGAGAAAGTAAATATTGAAGGTGATAGATATGGTACCAATCAAGCAGGCTGTTTTGTCTTGGTGTTGAGCTTCTAGTGTTATTGGAACTGCACTCATCAATGGGGAGAGTATTCCATACCACTCCCGGCTTGTGACTTGTATATCCTGAATAGGTTTTGGAGAGTCGGGAGGCAAGTTACCCGCTGCGGAATTCTCAGCCTGTGACCTGCTGTTATAGCTGCAATATCTATAAGGCTGGTCCAGTTTTGTTTCTGATGAATTGTAACCCCCATGGTAGAGGTAGTTGGGAATCAGCAATGATGCAATTGAATTTCAAGGGGTGATGGTTGAAATCACCCCTTTCTGCTGGTTGCAAATCCAGCCAGAGGAGAGTTTTACCCCTGATTTCCCATTGATTCCAGTATTGCCTTGGTTCCTTGATGTCGATGGCAATCACTCTGACCTTGCCCCTTGATCTTCATTCTTTGTGCCTGTTTGAACTAAAGTTGTGATGTGGCCAGATGCTAAGTGAGCCTGACTGAATCCAAACTGAACATTTGTGTGCAGGTTCTGCTGTGTGATAGCACTGCTGATGGCCCCTTCCATCACTTCCCTGATTGAAAGTAGACTGATGGGATGGTGATATGCTGGGCTGCATTTAGTGTGCAGAATCTACCTGGGCACATTTCCACATTTTTGGGTAGATACCAGTGTTGTAGTTGGACTGGGACAGCAAATTCTCAAGCACAAAGCTTCAGTATTATTGGTGCAATGTTTTTGGGGTCCTTACTTTGAGGATGCCAATGACTTCAGATGTTTCTTTATTACATGAAGTGAATCAAATTTTCTGAAGACTGGCATTGATGATGCTTAGGTCACCAGGGAAGCCAAAATGGATCATCCACTTGGCACTTCTGGGCAAAGGTTTTTGCAAATGGTTCTTCAGCTTTGTCTTTTGCACAGATGTGCTGGGGGTGGGGATAATTGTGGACTCATTTCTCCAGTGAGTTGTTTACTTGTCCACCACCAGTCACAATTAGACATGGCAAGACTGCAGAGCTTGGCTCTGATCCACAGTCAATCACCTTGCTGTTTATGCTGTTCAACAGCAAATAGCCCTGTGTTGTAGTTTCATCAGGCTTGCTCACATTTTTAGGCCAGTCTGGTGTTCCTTGTTCTCTTGTACACTTCATTCAACAAGGTTGACCCCCAGCTTGATTAAAAAAGTGAGGAATTTGCCAGGCCATGAAGGGTGTTCGACAAACCTAGGTAATGAAAGCTTGAAATATGACACCTTCAGTTTAACAGGGGGCGGGGGGTGGTTCAATCGGTTTAATTTGGATGCAAATACTTGCTTAAAATGACGTGCTTTATGACCACAGCCGTGAAGACTTTGACAGTCCAAACTGCGAGGAAGATAGGAAGCCATGTTCTTCAGAAAACAACTCAGTCAAGTAGTAAGTTTGATGCCATGACTGAATCCAAACTGAACATTGTGCGCAGGTTATGCTGTTTGATTTGCTGGGCTGCTGCTTGAGTGCAAAACCTACCTGGGCACGTTTCCACATGGGGTGGATTCCAGTGTTGTAGTTCGATTGGAACAGCTTGGATAGGGGCACAACAAATTCTCAAGCACAAATCCTCAATTCTATTGGTGTAATGTTTTTGAGGTCCTTACCTTTGAGGTATCCAGTGACTTCAGATGTTTCTTTACATGAAGTGAATCAAATTTGCTGAAGACAGGCACAGATGATGCTTGGGTCACTGGGGAGGGCAAAATGAATCATCCACTCAGCACTTCTGGACAAAGGTTATTGCAAATACTGCTTCAGCTTTGCACAGATGTGCTGAGAATGGGGGAAATTGTGGACCCGCCTCCGCCTGTTTAATTGTCCACGACCATTCACGATTAGATATGGTAAGACTGCAGAGCTTGTCTCTGATCCATAGTATATCATTTTGCTCTTTATACTGTTGGGCAGCAAAAAGTCCTATGTTGTGGTTTCACCAGGCTTACGACATATACTTAGGTCAGTCTGGTGTTCCTCCTGACTTGTCCTCCTGCACACTTCATTCAACTAGGGTTGATTCCCCAGCTTGATTATAATAGTGAGGAATTTGCCAGGCCATGAAGGATATTTGATAAACCCAGGTGATGAAGGCTTGAAATACTGCATCTTCAGTTTAAGGGTGTGGGAGGTGTTTAATAGGTTTAATTTTGAATGCAAATACTTCCATAAAATGATATGCTTTATGACCACAGCTATGAAAACTTTGACAGTCCAAACTCCAAGGAAGATAGTAAGCCATGTTCATCAGAAATTAACTCAGTCAAGAAGTAAGTTTGATCCAATCTCTGACTAAACTCTGCTTCATTCAGAATCTGTGTAAAAGAGAATTGCTGGCGCTTCCTGTAAGAATCATGTAGGAACAGCTTCAAATAATAGTGTAGTGAAAACCATTCCAGACCACAACAATCACATTACTGACTCTCTCTGCATTTGTCTTATTCCTTGACATTTCTAAATGAAAAATACATTGGTACAAAATAAAAGGTGATGCGTTAGTGCAAACCAGCTGATCAAAGGTTGAAATATTGTATCCCAGAGTCTCCTGTTTTTTAAATGATGGCCACTTGTGGATGAAAGCGTTTGTTTAAAATCACTTTTCTTTGTGACCATTTGCACCTGCAGAAACTGTGACAGTCCAAATGGTGAGGGAAATGGAAATCGTGTTTCTCCAGGAACCATTGCAGTAATCAGAAAGTAAGCTTAATCTGATGTGTGACAGCAATTCCTTCTTTCAGAACACAGCAATGTAAATGTGAATGGTTGGGGAGCAAGCAGTTCCTGTACCTAATGTAGAAACTTACTCATAAAGGCACATAATAATGCAGCAAACACCATCTAGACCATAGCAATCACATGAAAGGAACTGACTGAGGTCCTGGCACGGTAGCACAGTGGTTAGCACTGCTGCTGCTTCACATCACCAGGCACCCAGTTCGATTCCTGGCTTGGGTCACTCACTGTCTGTGTGGAGTTTGCACCTTCTCCCTGTATCTGCATGGGTTTCCTCCCACATTCTGAAAGATGTACTGGTTAGGTGCATTGACCTGAACAAGTGCCAGACTATGGTGGCTAGGGGAATTTCACAGTAACTTAATTGTAGTGTTAATGTAAGCTTTACTTGGCACTATCTGAATGCTTTTTAAAAGATAAAATTTTACCTGCCTCTACTACTACCTCTGGCAGCTTGTGAGTAAGAAAACACTTCACCACCCACTGTGTGAAAATGCTGCCCCTTTGGACATTTTTGCATCTCTCCCCTCTCACCTTAAACCTTAGACTCCCATACCTTTTGGAAAAGATATTGACTACCTAGCTTGTCTATACCCCTTCTGGGCAAAGGTTATTGCAAATGCTTCCTCTGCTTTGTCTTTTACACAGATGTGCTGGGAGTCCCCATTTTTGAGCATGGGGATAATTGTGAACTCACTTCCTCCAGTGAGTTGTTTAATTGGCCACCACTATTCACAATTAGATGTGGCAAGACTGAAGAGCTTTTTGTTTCAAATCATTTGACCTGGCTGCAAGTTCTTTGTTTGAAATGACTTAACATGTGCTTTATAATCAATAGTAGCGATGGAAAATTTGACGAATCAAACTGTGATGGGAATCTAAGTTCACCAGAACCAAGTGCACTAATCAGAGAGTAAGTTTAATTTGATGTGACTAAATTCTACTTCATTTGGAATACAAGATTGTGAACTGTTGCCATCCCTATATTTAAAAAAAATTAGATAGAAACTTTCTCATGGAGGCCTCCCATAACAGTGCAGCAAACACCATTCCAGACCATATCTATCATGTTAAACTGCTGGATTGCCTCTAAAAGTTGTTACTGCAGCAGAAGCCTATTGTGACTGCCCTGGCTCTCCAAGAGAACATTATGACTTAGTGCCATTGTCTTGCCTTTTCCCTATTTCCCTGCACATTGTTTATAATGTAATCATTGAACACTTCGTTTGAACCTGCCTCCATCACAATTCCAGATGGTGTATTCCAGATCCAAACCACCCGTTGTGTGATATTCTTTCCTTGCATCACATTTGTTTCTTTTGCAAATCATTTTAAATTCTTGCCCTCTCATTCTTGATCCCTTCATGAACAGAAACAGTTTCTTATCTAATCTATCCAGCCCCCTCATGATTTTGGACATAACTATTCGATCTCCTCTTAGCCGCTGCCACGCCAAGGAGAACAGTCCAACCGTGAAGATGTTCAATGGCGTATGCATGATAAAATTGCATCAACATAAATATCCAGAATTCTGTTTACCTCAACTATTTCTAACCCCCATCCCCGGCCACACTACTTGTGAAAGTTTCAAAAACCGCCATCTAATGCAGTCGTGCACCTGGAGAGTGGCCGTTAACAAAACCAGCTGATCAAAACTTTAAATAGTGTTTTTTCATGGTGAGCAAGCAATGGTGTCTAGATGCTTAAAATGACTTGACTTGGGCTTTGTGGCAAATTGCAGGTAGGGAAGCCTTGATAGTCCAAACTGATGATTCTTTGTGTTAAGAAAAAACACTTTCAAATGTAATCATTTATTAGCAGATTGCATCTCTCATGTAATAATGAATAATTCATAGATGAATAAAAACCATAGGTACCTATTTTTTCTTTTCAAGATTGTTGGGGTCATTTTAATTCCCTGGATCACTTCGATTAACTCACTGGAGACCTAAACCCAGGATTATTCTGATCTATGTAGCTCTTTACCTAAGCTCTAAACTCATCATACAACAGAAAACAAAGTTATTAGCAAAAGCTTTTAAACAGCCCATAAGCAATAATGTGGAATTAAGCTTTGAATCTGAGTAGTGTATATCACGGACAATACTATATACACTGAAGCTCCAGGTCAAATGTTGAGTTGGAAGCTTATGTTTGAGGGTTGAATTGGGAATGGTCCGTTTAGAGCTTGAGTTTTTTTTTGTTAGAGTTGAGAGAATGGGATGTTGTCTCTGGACTTGAATTTCCTTTGATTAAAGGAAATGAGAGCAAGAAATTGGTGACAAACAGAGAGGAATCAGTCCTTGACAGGCATGTGAATGGTAAAAGAGTGATTTAGGGATCAAATGGGGAATCTATACATGGAGGCAAAGGACATGGCTGTTAAATGAGCACTTTGCATTAGTCTATACCAAAGAAAATGCTGTCCAAATGAAAGAGAAGGTAATTGAGGCACTAGATGAACTGGGTTTGGTTGGAGAAGTATTAGAAAGATTGGCTATTTAACAATGATCTAGTCTTCATGATTTACCAGACATCCAAGGATAGTTAAAGTGCAAGTGGAACCTGCAAAATTGTCCACAACAAGTGGAACAAGTGCAAGTGGAACGTGAATAACTTGTCCATAACTGTCCAATCCTAATTACAGCAATAACGCCAGAGCACCTGAGAATTGCAGAAGTTACAACCTTGTTAGAAAGGTGTGAAGATAAACCTAGTTAGTGGGAAAGCACTTAGAAATGATATTCTGGGCTAAAGGTAACAGTTACTTCGAAAAATGTGATTTAATTTTGAACAATTAAGATTTTATCACCATGTTAGTTTAATTATATATTTGGAGCGTGATCTATTTAAAACCCACTGAGCCAAGCTTGAAATACTGAATCTTCAGATTTGGATTTAATTGTGAATGAAAGTCTTGCTCATTTTGTGCTTTAAAACCAGTTGCAGTCACGGAAACTATGACAGTCCAAACTGTGAGGAAGATGGAAATCTAAGTCCACCAGGAATGAGCGAAATAATCAGCAAGTAAGTTGCATTTGATGTGTGACTCAATTCTGCTTCATCCGGAATGTAATGTGAAGGGAAATTGCTGACGATTCCTGTAAGATAACGTAGGAATTTCCTCGAAGACATTCCATTGCAGTGTATTAACTGACAACAGCAATCACATAATACTTGCACCATTTCAAGAGATGCGAGAAAACTGTCAGTGCAAAACGTGTTTATTAAATAGTAAGCAATTTTAATGACCAAAGTCTTGAGTTGTTTGCCTCAGTTTAATATTCATGGACTATGCAGCAAGGATGAAATATTGGGGAAATGGATGCCCCCCACCTTCTCTCCCCTCTCTCCCCATTGCACCCATCCCCAGTCCCAATTGCCTTGGCCCTCCAGCCTTGTGGCAATGCCCTATAAACTTCCTGCGAAAGGTTGAAGGGGAAAAAGGAAATCACCATCCATTACAGCGATACATCTGCAGTGCAACCTGTTCAACAAAATGAGCTGATCCAAGTCCCAAAATGCATAATTGATTGTTTGGGTTGCTTTGAACAACTAACCACCACTGTAGATGCGTGCAACGTTTTAAAGATTTATTTTGTGATCAATTGCAGATGCGAAAACTTTGGCACTTCAAACGATGATAAAATTTTCCAGACAAGTTTTCCAGAACCGACAGCAGGGCTCAAAAAGTAAGTTTTGAACTAATATGTAATCACCAAATGCCTCATTCAGAATGCGATGAAGTGAAATTACTGGAGAGCCAGCAGTTTCTGTAAGATTATGTGGAAACTTCTCCCATGTGGACATCTCATTGCAGTGAAGTGAGCACCATTCCAGACCATAGCAGTCACATTAGAAAAACTGGTGGAGAGAGTTTAAAAAATATATACATCAGCACAAAGTGTCTGAAACTCTCGAGTTGGGTTGATTGGCTGACAATATCAAGGTCTTGAGTGACTTTATCTTGGATTGACATTTTTGGACCTTGCATTAAGGGTATAATTAAGTTGGTTTCCCTCTTTAACCTTGGCTTCTCTACAATATACTTCAAACTTCTTGTGAATGTTCTAATAGAAAATAAATTGCCCATCTGGTGAAATCATTCATCTGAACTGTCACTTGTTCCTGGTATCCTACCTTGGTAGACTTCTCACTAAGTTTTCATTTGTCCAGCTGGTTTCTAAATTAATGCTGTCAAGTACTTTTTCCAATTGTTTGAATCATGTTAGTTGAGACCTGCCAAGGGTATTTGACTGTAGGCAGTATCACATACAATGCTGCAGAATACATTGGCGATTGGTGGGAACGCTGTATATATTAAAAAAATTTGACCTATACCGATTTTTGCTGAGGTCATTTTATGGCAGTGGACCAAGTCATCTGTTAACTGAGTTGAGACCTGGGATTAAACCCATGGGTATTCTGATCAATACAACTTTTCAATTAAACTCTGAGCTATTTAACAGGAAAGAAAGAAAAAGCATCAAAAAAGATTGAGTAGTGGACTTGGAGTTTGGTTTCTGTACTCAGGCAGTGGTTCTTTTCTCGGTTTATGGCTTGCTCACTAATTTGTTTTTTTTCTGAGTGGAAATATTGTCTTTTGTCACTTTGGTTAGTGAGAATGACCTGAAAGACCAAGGAGCAAAAAACAAATCTGCTTGTGATCAAATTGAAAAGCATGTTTGTGTTGTATTATAAAGAGAAATAGTCAGTTTGGAGGAAAGACAGTTTTCTAGGAATGCTTTCTCTTGCAATGAAATAGCAAGCAATTCCAACAGGAATGCACTGACACAAAAGAAACCACTCATCAATCTCTGTACATGTTTGAAAATGGTACGCAGAAGAAAACCCTATACTCAACCTAACTGTTGCAGTACCTACCATGCCAACCCCACCAAGAGATCTGTGACCTCTTGGAATGAGCAAAAAAAAAGTTTATCAAAATCTGAGGCATGAGGGAGGGAGAAATCCTCCAACCCCCTAACTAACTCATTTTAGATTGGGGAAACTAATACAGGAGACTACATCTGTTCTGGATGAATGTTATGTGAGTCCTATTTATTGTACCAGGATGTGCATACACAATAATGAAACAGGAAGGGGCCAAAATATTGCTGATTCCTCATTGAGGAAAGCGTAAATCACATTAAGATAATGTGCTAGCTGGCCAGTTACTTAGGAAGTTGATCTCTACAACCCTTTTTGGGTAGAGTGAGGGCAGTATGAAACTCTTGCCTTTGTTTTCCACAGTACCATGATTTTTGAACTGTTGGCGTTGTGTTTAGTTAAGCAAATACCAAGAACAATTTGTATTTAAATGACATTAATGTGGTGAAACATCCAAGATACTTCATAGGAACACTGTTGAACAAAGTTGCAAAAATGACCAAAAGCATGTTTGAAAACAGGTGTTTTAAGGAAGGTCTTTCAAGAGGAGGGAGAGGCAGAGGTTTGTGATGGAGTTGACATTGAAAGTGCAATAAAACTCAGATGCCTCAAAACACAGAACTGGAGGAAAGTGCACAAAGTCCACAAACTTGGTGATTTGCAAATGAAGCATGTGATGTGAGGAAGAAAACACCTTCACATTGATTTGGGATGCACTGCCTAGCAGGGTGGTGGAGGCAGGTTTAATCGAGGCATTCAAGAGGGCACTGGATGATTACTTAGAAAAATATGCAGAGTTCTGTGATACTGTGTGTATAATTATTTGAAATATTACCTAAGATTACAATTATTTCCAGTCCTATTGTGTCCTTGCATTTTTCTCCAGTGTCACCACAGTCTTGAGTATTTTCAGTGTTGGCTTTCAGAAGCGACCATTCTGGGTACTGAAAGGAATGCTGTTGAGTAATTGAATCTTAACAGAAGTTTCAGATGACTCAGTGGCAATATACTCCCTTGTTAATTACGTGTTGTGAACAGGGGTTTTAATCCAGTGGGATCACAGATTAGTGCTTTGGGCCAAATTTTCTCAGCTGCAGGTACTGATTAAATTTTACCATAATGAGTCAGCAGGGTAGATCCTCTTTAGCTCTAACTTATTCCCAACTGGGTATTTTGTTGCTGGAATAAAATTTTATGGTTGTGATCTTTTGAGTTTCTTTCTTATATCTTTTGAGGATTACTGGTTAGGTGTTTTTAATGCCTACACTACTTGATTTGAGCAATACCAGGCAAGAATTTCTTGGTGCAATAAATCATCCTGGTTTCCTCCTGTGGTCTAATTTCAGTTGTAAAGCCATTGTTTCCTCTAGTGAAGGTAACTACCTGAAATATATGTAACTTTTCCATGGCATTCTTCCCCTCTCTATCTCTGATATTTTTCTTGAACCTAATACTGAGATTTCTGATCCTCTTGTGCATCTTGGATTTCCTTTGTCTTGCTGTGCTTTCAGCTGTTTTGACCCTTAACTCTGGAATTCCTATGCAAATGTTTAAAAACTATCATTTATCAAGGTTCAGGTCATGCAGCTGACTTCACTGACGGAATTTACTGATATTTCCAAAAATTCCAGTACTTCACTTTAAATTGATTCCGTATCCTTAAAAATTTAGGCCACCAGTTTTGGGACTGATTTGAAAGAACAGTTATCCCTGGATTTAATTTGTGATCTGAACGCTATCATACTGAATACAGATGAAGTAAAAATTGTCCCTGCAGTGCAAAATATTTCTAAGAATGAGTCATCTCATTATCGAACAGCATAAGACTATTACTGCATGTGACACAGCAAGCCACTGCCACCTCCCCCATCCACCCCCATTTTAATAAGAATGAAATTGGTTAGTCTTAGTAGAGTCTGTGCATGCGTGTAGTCCACACAATATGGAGTTACTGAGAACAGATGCGTGCAACTTTTAAAGGCATGTCCTTCTGTTTCAATTAATGGAGCAAAAAAGGTAAAGTGTCATAGTCCAAAATGACTATAGGCTGCTCTCCCTCTCAAACATTTAACCTGAAGATCCTAAGGCAAGGGACAAGATTGAGAAGATGGGGCTTTTGTGCATAACCTCAGCCAGTACGGGAATTGAACCTGTGCTGTTGGCATTGAAACAGCTGTCCAGCTAACTGAGCTAAACCAACCTCCACTCAGATGTAGCAAACAGTGCAGACTTGTAGGAGAGTTTCCTAATGAAAAACTGATGACTTCAGTATAAATTGTATGTTATTTTAAGAAGAATGGTTCACTTTAGTCTTTACAAAAAAACAACTCCTACTTTAAACTCCCCTTTGTAAACTTAATCTCATCTGGAATTCAGTCCATCTCTATTTGCTGACCCAAATGTTTCCTGCTTCACCAATGCCTGAATTTGATTTTTTGAATAATTCTGATTTCTCCAAGGCCTCCTTTCTCTCTCATCCTTGTGAATCCCTAAAATTCTTCTGGAGCTCCATGTTCCACTAAGTATGGTCTGTTGTGTATCTCAGCTGAATAAATCCTTCCCCTTAAATATCTCCATCTTTCTCTTTTTAAGAAGCTCTTCGAAAAATTGTCTCCTTTGGTTTGTCTGGCTTTGTTTGATGAGCCTCAGGAGGTTGAATCAGTGAAATTCCCCAAAGAAGAAATACCTTGGAAACAGCAGCCCTCAAAGTTCTGTTCAAAGACATGTCACATCCTGACGTACCTTCAATCCTGGAGTGTCACTGGGTTAAAATTCAGCAGCTTGCAGCCTGATGACACCATGGGAGTACCATCAGCAAGCACACAGCAGCAGTTCAAGAAGGTGGCTCATCACCACTTGCTGTCAGTTAACTAGAGAGGTACAAAGAAATGCTGGTATGACCCATGTCGGAAGAATACATTCAAAAACAGGTTTGATCTACAAAGTTTAAAGTTGCAGATTACTAACTTAATTTTTGCTTGATGGACAGTTACTCACTTGTATAATTATTTCCAGTACTACAGTCTCAATTCTACGAGCCTGGCTAGACCAGTGCTCAGAAGACTTCCGCCAAGTTCCAAATTACACACGCCTCTGGAAGGTTATTGCCTACTTGAGGCAGATGATGCCAGGATCTGAGCTTGAGCAACAGGCACAGAACCTCCTTGATCAGTTTCAGAAGGAAGAATCAGGAGAACAGGAGCTTGACAGTAAGATATTAATTTTTGCATTGCAAAGATAAAAACTGCTTGTCAAAACAACAGAGGTAGAATGGAATTTTACTGTCTTGGGGGCCAGAAAATAGGATGAACTGTTCAAAAGTCCACTGACTTCAGCAAGGCCAGGAAATTCTACTGGGGTGGGTGGGTGATGGTTGCAAATATTTTATCGTGATTGCAAATACTAGTGTGAAGCTTATTTTAATTTCATCTTTCAAAACTTATTTATGCCATACACGTGAAATAACATCAGAATTATGGACCTCCAATCCTTCTACGACCCCGTTTTCCTTCCCACTGTGCCAAAACCAGAACAATATCAGAGCTCTCTGCTCCTTCCTCGAATGGAGACCCATCCACTACCTTACCATACCTGAGCAAGCCTGTCCTAATTCTGAACAACTTCTCCGTCAACTCCATTCACTTTCTCCAAATAATTAACTGCGTGAGTCCTAGTTATGACTGCATTTTTGTTTTTGCAGGACCAAGTGGATCATTCATTTTTCCAGTCCTACATGGGGCCCCTCCCTTATCTCATTTTTCCTGTATGTTGATGACTGCTCCAGCCATGATCTGGGAAATTTAATGGACCTTGTTTTTGAATTCCACCCTTCTCTCACCTTCACCAGGTTCATCTCTGAGAAAAATCAAGGGAAGGAAGAATCAGAGATGAATCCAGTTTCTGGATTCAGCCTGTCAATTAATATTTGCCACAACTACATTGACTACATTTTTTGCACTGCTTTCTACATAGAACATAGAACAGTACAGCACGGTACAGGCCCTTTAGCCCTTAATGTTGTACTGAGCTTTGTCCGAAACCAAGATCAAGCTATCCCACTCCCAAGAGTTCTGGTGTGCTCCATGTGCCTATCCAATAGCTGTTTGCAAGTTCCTGAAGTGTCCAACTCCACTATCACAGCAGGCAGTCCCATTCCACACCCCAACCCCTGAGTAAAGAACTTAGCTCGGGCATCCCTCCTATATCTCCCACCAAGAACCTTTTATAGTTATGCCCCCTAATAACAGTTACATCCACTCAAGGAAATAGTCTCTAAATGTCCACTCTATCTATCCCCCTCATCATCTTATAAACCTCTTAAGTCGCCTCCCATCCTCCTCTGCTTTAAAGAGAAAAGCCTCACCTCCCTCAACCTTTCCTCATAAGACCTACCCTCCAAACCAGATAGCATCCTGTAGTCTCTCCAATGCTTCCACATCCTCATAGTGAGGTGACCAGAACTGCACACAATTTTCCAAATGCAGTCTCACCAAGGTCCTGTACAGTTGTAGCATAACCCCACGATTCTTAAATTCTAACCCCTGTTAATAAACGCTAACACACTATAGGCCTTCTTCACGGCTCTATCCACTTGAGTGGCAACTTTCAGAGATCTACGGATATGAACCCCAAGATCTCTGTTCTTCCACATTCCTCAGAATCCTGCCGTTGACCCTGTAATCTGCATTCAAATTTACCCCACCAAATTGAATCACCTCACACTTCTCAGGATTAAACTCCATCTGCCATTCTTCGGCCCAGCTCTGCATCCTATCAATGTCTCTTTGCAGCCTATAACAGCCCTCCACCTCATCCACTACTCCACCAATCTTGGTGTCATCAGCAAATTTACTGACCCACCCTCAGCCCACTCCTCAAAGTCATTTATAAAGATCACATATAGCAGAGGAGCCAACACTGATCCCTGTGGTACACTGCTGGTAATTGGCCTCCAGTCTGAAAATTTTCCAATTTCCTGTAAGGACTCATTCCATTCTCCCAGTTTCTTTGACTCCGTTACATCTGTTCTGCTGATGCAACCTTCCACATCAGTGCTTCTGACATAAATCAGGATTGCCATCCAGAGTGGTTGATCGACCACTTCACTGTGCCCAGTCAACTTCACACATTTTTTTTGTTCTCACCCCTTTCCCTCCTTCCAGAGCAGTAATTAATAGGGTCACCTTGCCCTTGCCTTCCTCCGGATCGTTCTCATTTTTTTTGCCAGCTCCAGCTTAATACTACCACAAAGTACATCTTCCCCTGCCCTCCCCTTTCAGTATTCCAGTCACCACTAACACATGTCCAGCACTTTTGTGTATTCACAGGAGATGCTACACCTGTACTTTGACCTTTTCCTTTCTCCACATCCAAGACCCCAGCCATTCTTACCAGGTGAAACAATGATATTACTTTTACTCTGAGAGAGGAGGGCAGGGGAAGATGTACTTGGTGGTGGTATCAAGCTGGCAAAAAAAAATGATCCAGTGGAAGGCATGGGCAGGGTGATCCTATTAATCAGTGTTCTACCAATACTGTTTGCTGCTCAGTAGAGAGGGCCAAACTGGGTGATGACTTTGCAGAAACATGACCGTGAGTATCCTGTCAATTGTCATTTCAATTCACCACCTTGCTCCCACCTTTCTGTCCATAGCATGCTGTGATGTTCCAATGAAGATTGATACAGGTTAAGGAACAACACCTGATCTCCACACATCTCCACACAATATAGCACTCAACACACAACTTGGATAATAGCCTGTGACTCCTTTTTTTTGCTGAATTGTTTTTGATTATGTTGCAATTGGATGACTGCTATATCATTCATCCCTCACTTGGACACAGCTTTTGTTTCTTTATTCTACACATTATCACTCTCGCTATTGCATCAAAATCTTTTGTTTATTTCTCCTCGCCACCCTTTCCTTTTGTTCCTCCCTTAAAAATCTTAATTCCGACGATAAGTCATTGATCTGAAGCAGTCTCTCCACACACTGCCAGTCTTGCTGAGCATTCTAGCATTTGTCTTTTTAACATTGCACCAGAGCCACTTTCACTTCGAACCTCCATTCAAAAGAATCAGTTTTATTTGTTATGTTGGAAATACTCCAGTCAGCTTTTTGTGCAACGTTTAAACACTGAAGGAGTTAGAAAACCATTGGTGCATGGATTATTACAATTTGCTGGGCGGAGAAGTGCTGAGAAATGAGATTGCAGCTAATGGATCCATTTGAGAGTTGGAACCAGCACCGTCACCTTTGGCCAAATGGTTAACCTGTGTTTCACTTTGAAACATCTACATGAACATACTTTGATAACTGCCAGTTAAACTACTCTACAACTCAATGGTAACTCAAAAGATAAAGGTTTTCAGTCTCTCTGAAAGATAAAAAGGTTTAGTTATACACTGGATTGTAATGGAATTAATGAACTTGGTACAATGATATTTTAAAGATTACCAGATCTTAAAAAAAACACTATTGACAAATTGTAATCACCAACATGCAATACATGTTGTTACAGGAACACCGTTTTACCCACATATACTCCAATTGAGTATTCTGCCAGGTTGGAAGAATCATTTCCGAATGGTGTGGTGTTGTGAATTAGTTTATTTATGTGTATTGTGTAAAGCTTTTCACATTACTGGCATTCTTAAGTAAACTAATTCAGAACATCCGCTGACCATAGGTTCATGCAGAGTTATGCCCAGTGGTTTTGAAATTCATTTGGGTTTCCTTTCTCATTTTTTTGAAATTGTTTCTGAATTCTGAATTTATAATTAAGCTAAGCTTGTTTAAAAATGAATCAGAGTTGAGTGTTGTGCTGACATTGACTGGAAGAGGGTCTTTTTTTTTGTTGTGGTGCCAGATACTTATTTGCCATTTCAGTCTTGACCTTTTGTAAAGCCTGTATCTGTCAAAGTATCAGAAAGGCTTTTCCAGAACTTTCAGTGTTTCTGGAAAGGACTCTGAAATGTTTCCCTCTCCTTCTCTAACCCCAATCTTTTCCTGCCCCCTCCTTGCACTACCAATTTGAGGCGTTATGATTACAGAATACACAAGTGCAAGATATACATCATGCAACCTGAAGAGGAAGATGCACTATGATCTGATTTTTGCCTGGCAGCATTTATTACGACCTATTGGCAATTTCTTCTAGCTGTTGCTATCAATGGTATCTTTATTACATTCTGTGACTTGCTCTATGACAAAGTTTTGAAATAAGAACATACTAAGTGTGGTGGAAGATTTACTCAGACACAGATTAGCTTCCCATCTATCAGGACTGCTGAATGAGAACACATCAATAAATATTTTCTTGCTACTCAAGTGCTCTCCATTAAGAGACTTTGACTGTAACATTGTTGAAGATTAATTTCACTGAATCTAGATTGAAAAAATACAGCTGTAAGAACATTTTAAACCAGTGCTAGATTTCTAATTGTGCATATTTGAGAAGTGTATTGTTTTTAGAAATTTTAGTTAAGTGCCATGAACTTTGGGCACAAAATAAATGTCTCCTTTCAATTGTACAGATAGTAACTATGGAACCATCACTTTCCGACTGGGAGAGGAAGGGGATGTAGAGATAGGGGGAGTTGATGAGAAACAGGACATCCTCTCCTTCCCGTCAGACATTGTTGCAGAGCAGCTGACATACATGGATGCTGTGAGTAAACGTGGACTTGGGGCCATTCTGTAGGGACCAGTTGCCCACTATGCTGCGTGTGATGTTTTGGATGGCAGTCAGTGATCCAATTTCTCTTCACATAATTAGCAGTCACTATAACTGAGTTCACACACAATGCAGTGTCTAAGACACCAGAGCATGTTTGACATGTGACCTCAGTAACAAGATTGGAATATCTTTCAATGAAAACTTCAACTTTGTTTCTCTGAAGGTGAAAGTCATGTGAAACAAGTAGCCTTGGGGGTGACTGAAAACCCCTTTATTATTAACATCTCCTGTTAAACTTCTCTGCATTGTGTAATGGTATTGCAGGATTAAAGCTGCAATGTTCACAGCTGACATAAAAATGGTAACAAATATGAGCAGACCAGTGTAGTTTCCTTTTTAGTTTTCAGATAAACACTGATACAAGTCAGGCTTGCATGGAAAAAGCTTGGCAAATTTTTCATGGTGTATAGCAGTCAAAGTGCAACCAGTCCGCTTGAGTAACCTAGAGAGTTACAGCATGGAAACAGGCCCTTCAGCCCAATTTGTCCATGCCACTCAGCTTTTAACCATTAAGCTAGTCCCAATTGCCCATGTTTGGCCCATATCCCACTCGACCAGTCTTACCCATGTAACTACCTCTGGCAACTCGTTCCAGATGCCCACCACACTTTGGGGGAGGGGGAGGGAAATTGCCCCTTTAGACCCATTTGTATCTCTCCCTTCTCACCTTGAACCTATGCCCTCTAGTTTTAGACTTCCCAACTTTGGGAAAAGATGTTGACTATCTACCTGATCTGTGCCCCCCTGTTTTATAGACCGCTAAGATCTCCCTTAGCCTCCTCTGCTCCAGGTAAACAAAGTCCCAGCCTCTCCTTGTAATTCAAACCATAATGTCCCAGTACCACCCCAGTCAATCTTTTCTACACTTTTTTCCTAGTTTAATAATATCCTTTCTATAATAATAGGGTGACCAGAATGGTACATAGTATTCCAAGTATGGCCTTACCAATGTCATGTACACGTCCCAACTGCTGTATTCAATGTTCTCATTTATGATGAGACCAATTTAACATATGCTAATGGAGGGTGCAAATAGGCTGTAAAATGAGTCTTTTGCCCAATCCCATCTTGACAAGTTACGTTAAAATTGCAACCTATGGTTGTCTCAAAATAAAATGTTTTAGAAATCTGTTTAATTGAAATGCCTAGTCTATGCAGGACATCTTACTTTTTTAGAATATTGGGAGAGGGCAGCTGTTTAACAGTAAAACATTCTATAAATTGGCTTCCTTTAGTCCAGATCAGCTATTCTCCTCTCCAAACATCACTGGATCCAGGTAATAAAGTACATGCTGCTTTAGCACCCTGAACCCACTCACCTACTTCAACTACATGCTGCCTCTGGCAATATGATCTGCAGACATGGGAGTTAGCTTCGACAGGCACTTTGATGCCTAACTCTACCTCTCTGCCATTTTTCTTGACCTTTCGCCTTGTCACTTGCATTGTTAGACTGGCAGTTCATTCAGTTGTGCATGAACAAGCCATAAATTTCCCAGCATTGATCATGGAGGAGAATGGAGGCATAGTCCATCTTCAGCTGGCACTAGAAACTGCATGCTTTCCCAGTCACTATCTCTGATTAAAAACAAACTGTCTACAGCATGCAGAAGTGTCACTTTTAACCCCATTGCACAAAGAATTCAGTTCAATTCTAATACTGCCTGCTTTTGGTCATAGTACAACCAATCTTCCACTGAAGCCATTGTTCATGCCTTTCATTTCCATATCCAAAACTCTTCACGAGCTCCTCCAAAACTCTTGACACTGTATCCTATCAGCACAAATTCACTACTTCTCCAACTCTAGTATTTTCTGCCTATATTCCATGCTTGCATTTCCTCCCCAAATCTCTTCTGCCTCTTCCTGCTATGGCCTTTCTTAAAACATACATCTTTGACTAAGGTTTTAGTAAACCTTCCTAATATTGCCCCTTGTTTCTGGCTATGTCTTGAATCCCATCTCCATATGATTGAGTAATATAGTTGTAGCTGTTGTGGTTCACTCTCACCTTTTAATTTGAAGATCTCATTAAATGTTACCAAATATTTTAATTGGTGTGTGAGAGGCTCTTGTAAAGTAGATAATCTGGTCAAAAATAATCCGTCACTCACTTATGGGGTAGAAATTTGTCTCAGGTGGTGGTGCAAATTATGTGGTATTGGATTAGCCACTCATATATACACCATCCAATGTTAGCAGGCAGCTGAACAGATCCTGCATGTTTCACTCCACTAATGCCTATATCTGTGAGAATTATACACTGTCACTGTCTAACCTTTGTATTTTAGTTTTAAATGTATAAAGCAGTGAAGCTGGTTGACCATTACCTGGGCAAGTTTTGTTTGCACTTTAGTGTTCAAAAGGTCTATGGTAGTAAAAACATCTTTAGTATTCATTTTTATTTTTGATCAGTACCTGTTCAAAAAGGTGGTCCCCCATCATTGCCTGGGATACATCTGGTCCCAACGGGACAAAAAGGAAATCAAACATCTAGCACCTACAGTCCAGGCTACCATCACTCAATTCAATCTCGTCACTAAGTGTGTCATTGGTACCATATTAAAGGACCTCCAGTCGAAACCACAGCAGAGGGCTAAAATAATTGACAAGTGGATTCACATTGCTCAGGTATGACATTGTCTATCGATCTCTATGCAAAAGGCAAAATCCCACAGGGATGTGGAAGGCCGCATGCAAGCAATTTGGGTTGGGTGTTAACAAGTACAGAAAACCTCATGGATAGTGGGTGAGGGAGGAGCAGTGAGGTAGGTTTTTGACAAAGAAAAGTTGATTGCTTCTGTAGAATGTTGAATTATGGCAATCATAATTCCCACAGTGAGTTTGGAAGGTGAAATCAGTATAATTTGCTTTTGTAAACAAAACCCAGTATGTGCTGAACATTGTATCCTTTGGCTGCAAATAACAGAGTAAGCTGAGTAAGCAGCCCCTTCTTAATTTGCAGTACCTATTACAGAAGCTGTTTGCCAGCTCCTGTGCATTAGAGATCCTGTAGTCATATCACAATCTGGCATCATTTAATTATATGAAATGTATGGCGGCCATGTGACTGCCCTGCGTTTTTAAAGATCTAAAGCCACTGTTGGTTGAGCTCTGGGTCAAGACCTCTGCCCAGTTTTCAACCTAGGCTTTATTTTTCCTCAACGAAATCAAATAGTTAATAAAGCTGCAGGATGTCTAAAGAGGAAGAGGTTGGTGTTATGTACCTAACAGGTCATGCCTCTGCTAATGCTTGTATTTGAATATTAACAAGTCACGTGAAGAAACAATGCAAACTGATTTCAGGTTATTAATTGCATTTCCGCAATGAAGTTGAGTATTACAGTTTGTACTTTGCATCCCTTCCCCTTCTGGCTGTAATTAATGTTTATATTTTATTCTTCCTTTCCATCAATTCTTGCTGGTGAATGACCCCATGCCCGAGTGACTTCCCTCCAGCATCTTCCAAATTGGCTGTTCATCACACGCAGAGGCAGGGGATGGGGGGATTAAAAGAGATTGGGAGCAGGTCCTCTTTTAGGTCAGCAATAGAGGCAGACTGGGTCTAAAATTATCAGTGCCAGTTTGGTATTCTGTTTTCCTGCTCATTTTGGGGAAGGTGGGTTTGAGGCTCAGCAAGGGTGCCCACCTTGGTTGCGCTCTTTAAGATCATTGACAGGAGGTTAAATGAGATTTTCCACTCGGTCTCCAGTTTCACAACATGACAGGTACAGTTCAATTGGCTGCAGCCTGGCAGACACCCAGTGGCAGTCTCGCATGTATACTCCAGGTAGGCAGACAGGTCCTCCCTGCCTAACTGGGTACTAGCACAACCAAAGGCCACCCTGTAGAGGCAGTCCCATCCTGTTGGTGGCCTTTGCTGCTTTATCTATAATGAAATCAGATTTTTTGTTTTTTTTTCCATTTTGAAACACCTTCTATTACTTATCCTTGGCAACAGCTGGCTGTTCCCCTCGAGCTGGAAGGCTGATGCCCCTCTAGGTTTGAAAGCCTGCCTGGGATCCCTGTCTCCATGCCTTTTTCAAGTGGGTACTTCCATAAAAATCACACATTTTCACAAACCCTCACCCAGCCTCTCAACCAGGTGGTTTTGGAACCTGGCAACAGTCCCAGATCCTGTTTCCTGCCCTCGGGAGCAGGAATTATGACTGATTTAATTTCTCCCGCTTCCTTTTGTAGAGTCAAGTGTATGGTGGGCACTGCTGCTGCTATCCTAGTTGAGATCAGCTAACTTGGATATCAACAGTTTTATTTTAGTCAAAATGTAGTCAATAAAAATGTACTCAATTTTCTGATTTATATGTTTTTTTTAAAAGATTATCTTGTGCTGCCTGTACTACCCTTTTTACTCTTTGTTAGAAATTACAATATTTGTCACCAATTCATCAGCCTAACAAAATGGGCAGAGGCTTCCCCTCTCTTCTTCTCTTCCCTCCCCTCTTCCCCTCCCCCTCTCATACCCTCTTCCCCTCTCCCCTCCCCGCTTCCCCACTCCCCCTTCCCCTCTCCTCTTCCCCCCTTCCCCCTCTTCCTCTGAAACACACCATCTGACCACAGCTGAAGAGAGTGTGGTAGAGGAAAAATAAGGGAGTAACGAGCGTGAAATGTGACAATGTTTTTCTGTAATTTGTTTTTGCTGCTGTTATTTTCACAGCCGAACTTCTGTTCTTGTCAGCAAATGGGAGCTGCTGTTACTTACACAGAACTCCTTTGTTTTCCAACAGGAATGTAGGATCTTGAAGAATTTTTCATCTCTGTATGCGATTGTGTCTGCAATGCAGTCAACTCAAATATTCAAGTTGAAGAAGACTTGGGCATTCATATCAAAGTAAGTTCCTTTTCCACAGTAGCTGTGAAATATTTCTGATAAACATACAGTACTGGATAGCAAGTTCTACGTGTGTCAGTAAGACTACCAGAGGTACTTGCTGTGCACTCCTAATAATTAGCTAATTGTCAGAATTGATCTTCCTTTGGCTAGTGCCAGGGACCTGGGTTCAATTTAGGCCTTGAGTGACTGTGGCGTTTGCACATTCTGTGGCTGCGTGGTTTTTCTCCTTGGTGCCCGGTGCGACTAGCAGGATAAATCCATGGAGTTAGGACCTAGATTAGATTGTTATTGGTGCAGGTTGGATGGGCTGAATGGCCTCCTTCTGCACTGTAGGAATTCCGATTCTTAATAAAGCTGTTCAGCTTGAACTTTAAATTATTGTGCTCCCAAACTGATCTGCTCTTAGATAAAACCTGCCACAATTCGCCTAGAATGATGCTGTGCCAGCCATATAAGACGGTGGATAAAAGCAAATTCCTGTGGATGCTGGAATCTGAAAAGAGCTGAACATTCAAAGGGTCATCTGGACTCAAAACGTCAGCTCTTTTCTCCCCTTACAGATGCTGCCAGACCTGCTGAGATTTTCCAGCATTTTTCTCTTTATTGATTTCATTTAGAATGCTGGAAGTACAGAAAAGTCAGTCTTTTATCTCCTGAGGAAGTGCAATAAACCCTTGAGAGCATACACATGTAATTTTTATCTCTGTGCTGCAGACAATTTAATCCTGTTTGCATTTTTGAGTTTCTTGGCAGTTTCTCTTGCTGCCAATAATATTTGCCAAAGGATAGCTAATCCGATTCATTAACATTAAATTCTGTAAAACTCCCAAAATGCTCATCATCCTCCATTGTATTTGTTACCTGTTTGTAGATGTTGGAGTCCTTGGCAGCCATTAGTTAATCTCCTTCTATTCCCTCATGAGTAATTTGTCTCATTCTCTTGACTAGGCACAGTACATCAATGTTTCATGAGCTTTCAGATATATCCTTCAATGAAAATAATTCTGTGACAAGTAGAGACCTGCTAATGAAGGTAAGATGTTGCATGTGGCTCAATGGATCTATTTTAGTGAGCTGTTCAATGTTTTAAAGTAAGTAATAAATAGTATCTATAATGAGTTAAACTAGTGGCTGACTGCATGTGAATGTTGTCAACCAATGAAGCAATAAGTGTACTAGGTGGTCTGGCTTGGCTTAAGCATTCAAAGCCTGTCGGATGCTAACTTTTTTAATAAACATTTAATGTGGGTATGCTGCCAAGAATACAACCTAAGTGTATCTTAGGAATTTGAACTTGAAGGATAAAGTGAGACTTGTGCCAATGGATTTTTGCTTTGTGCACTGAGGGCATGTAATTAAAACCCAAAGTGGAAGAGTTACAGATTCGATTGGTTCCCTTAAGTATTTATTTGTTAAATTTTTACCTGTTTTTCTTGTTTGTCCTCTATAATAAGGATTAGTTGTTGCATGAGAACTGGGGCAAATTTGTAATCCGATTGCTTTATTTGTTATATTTCAAATTATAGTGACCTAATTTCATATAGTTTGTATCAAAACAGACACCAATCACAGCATCTGGAAACATTGTGCTTTTATTTTGTTTTAAGAGAGCCACGTACTCCAGGAATACTGAATTACTGAAATATTAACACATAGAAATTTACAGTGATGAAGGGGCCACTCGTCCCATTGTGTCCATACTGGCTGATTTGTAGCCATCAGTCTAATCCCACTTTCCAGCTCTTGATCTGTAATTTTGATAGGTGTACATGCAAGTAGTTAGAGGATCGCTTGTCAATACCAGTGAGTTCCCAAACCCTGCCACTATTATTAGAACCATAGGAATATCCACCCCCACTATTCCACACCCTTGTGGTTTCGAGTGAGTCCTGCTCTTTTATCTGCACTAGCTCTTAATGTATTCTGAAAAAGTCTTTGGGTTTCTTTGATTTACTTACCAATATCTTGATGCCCTCTCTTTACTTTCCTAATTTCTTTTTAAGGTCACCTGTACACTTTTTTTTTACTCCTCCTAGATTCTTCATAGCACTGAGCCTTTGGTATCTGTCAAGAGCTTCCTTTTCTTTCTTTCTCCTAAGCCTCTTGACAGCCAGTGGCTCTGGATTTGTTAGTCCAGTTTTTTTGAGGGACATATTTGACCTAAACTCTTGTTATCTCTTCCTTGCCTGCCTCCCATTGAGAGCTAAGACCAGTTGAATAACAACTCCTTTTCTCTGATGTGCTTATCAAGAATATTGGATGATTGTTAATGATTTTGCCAGGATATTTTTGAAAGTTCTAGTGGACAGCCAAGTATAGCAGAGTCCTCCACCAGAAAAAAACAAGCCCAACTAGGAATGCACACTCACCATGTTTTGGATAGGGCTTGCAACACCTAACTCTCGGTATCTGAGAAGGACCAAAATGCATTCGGTCAAATTGAGGGGTTTGACAGGATTGCCTGTTTTAATATGTGTTTGACATGATTTTGCAATGCCATGCTGTGGTTGTACAAAGTTGATGTGACTATTTATTGGCTTGCTAGATTTTGGCAGTGTGACAATAATTCAGTTCATCTGAATGGATTTTGCCTTTTCTAAAAGAACATGATTCAGCTCAAGCACATGTTGTTGCACTTCTAGGAATTGCAGCTACATTCTTCTCCTTCTGCCCTTTTCACCACCGTGCCTGTTTTTAGTGCTTGGCTCCGTGAGGAGCATTTTTATTTCCCCACTCTCAGGCACTCCCTTTCAAACATGTCTTCTTTGATTTGAATTAGTGTCCAATAGGATGGGAGGCAGTAAATCTATGCTAATATTGTAACAATCAACACTGATACTTGTGTTTTGAAGAAAATGGTGATCTCATAAAGCATTTGTCCATCTCTGGGGGACTGTACCCCCCAAATTAGATACAGATTTTATCTTGAAGTGCTTCCAAAGTTGTTTTTTACTTGATTAAGCTGATTGGCCTAGTAAATGACATGCAGGAGGCCTAAACCTGATTTTGCTTCTCCCTGTATATTTTCCTGCATATTTTCAGTTGAATAATTGGGCTGAATGGTCAACATATTAGTCAAGAAGAAGGTACAATCCCAAAATTCGTAACTTGTGGGTTGCAGGAAGTGTTCAGTTTGTCTCGTGCTGTTTTAAAAAATATTAAGGCACTCCAATGTCATCTGTACATACAATAGTACATCCTGGCATATTTATCATCACTTGGGTATCAGGAAGCCATTGTTTCTCGCTCCTGCCGTAAGCTCCCTCCTTTGCTCAGACTGAACTGGACAGTGGAAAAACTTTGGCTTTCTGTTTTATCTAGACCTATATCCTACATGAACTCCATCACCAAGACCACTTGTTTCTTTGCAGCATCTTGTGTCCCACATCAACTTAGTCCCAGTGTCCTTGCAATTTTTAATCTTTACATTTGATTGGATACTTCCAACACCCCACTTCTGACTAGCCTTAAGTCCAACTTTGTACCTCATCCTTGACTTGTTTCTCCCTGCTTCTCTCTAACTTGAGGAATGTTCTGAAAAGCTTTATTTTGAATCAAAATTTCAGCGAACTCTCCTAATGTTTGTGCTCATGGTTTGTGCTCATAGATTAATATGCTTAATTTCTCCAACTGATAAAGTGATTAGTTACATTATAAATTTCGAGGTGCCAAATTATCCCACATGCTTCATTGTGTACAGAGCAGAAAATAATCAAGCATGGGTTGTTGCTTAATTCCTAATCAATTTTGGAGGTAGTCAAAGCATTTGTCTTCTGAATTCGAAGAGGACTGTGTAATATTTTTGTTAGGACTAATCTGTCAGGCACCCTGATCCATAAGCACATTTGAAAAGGAGCAGCAGTAGGTCATTTGGCCTCTTGAACCTGAGCTGCCATTCAATAAAATCATGGTTCATGTTTTTATGGGCTCAGCTCCACCTCCCCATAATCCTTAATTCCTTTACTGTTCAAAAATCTATCTATCTATGCTTGCCTTAAAGACAAACATTCAACAAGGTAGCCCCAACTGCTTCACTGGGCAGGGAATGCCACAGATTCATAACTGTCTGCTGGGGAATTCCCCCACCCCCCAGCCCCACCCAGAAACCCTAGGTAAAAATTTCAAACTGCAATTACCCTGCAATGGGAGCCATCCAAAAGTACAATATAAATAGCAAACTTTGGTTCCAACTGTCTTACAATCGTTTCCCAGAAGAAGTCAGAATTAAAACCACTTCTAACTTCTGGATAACTATAAAGTACAATATTCACTCTGAGCCCCACCATTGACAACCCAACCCCCATCCTGCTGCTCCCCAATTCTACCCACTTGTCTTACAAACTTACCTTCTCCATGTCTTTCCCAATGTGGCTGGACCTTTTAAACTTGCCTGCTTTATGACAACTAGAGCTGTAAAAGAAGGTGTGGTTTTCCTTTCTCTCCAACTCTCTGCCTGTGCCACATGCAAATATAAGAAATGAGTTCAAATCCGACCACAGAAACTAGGGATTTAAATTCAAATCAATAGGCATGAAACTATCAGATTGTTGTAAAAACCCATCTTATTCACAAATGTCCTTGAGGGTAGAAAATTGGTTATCCTTATCTTGTCTGCCCTACATGTGACTCCAGATCCACAGCAATATAGTTAACTCAACTGCCCTCTGAAATGGCCTAGCAGCTGTCAAGAGAATGGCTTGCCACCACCTCGAGGGCAATCAGAAACAGACCTTTCTAACAAAATCACAAACAGAATTTGCGATTCAAATGCCCTCAATTACATCACGCCGCAAAATTAGAGCAATTAATTCTGCCGTCGACAGGCGATCCAGTCTCGAGTGCATCACCCAGAAAGTGTTCTCATTTGTGTTCTAATCTGAGACTGGCATTAATGATCAGCTTTTGTGTTCATTTGGTTCTCAATATGGGATAAATTGCAGTTTCACTTCAAAATATCGCAGGTTGAAATTGGAATTTGCCCAACATGTTAGCACAAGCCTTCAGATTTGCTATGTAATTTATAAAAACACGAGGCTTTGGGGTTAAGATCTCACTTGGTGTCACATTGGCCAGAGTTCATAATTGATTTTTTTCCTAAATCTTCAGGAAGAAACTTTAAAGTTTGCAAACCTTGACAGCCGTGTGAAAGATAACCAAAAGCGGGGTCAGAAATGGCTACAGATGCAGAAACAAATGGTGTGTCATCTAGTCATTCCAAGACTTAACAGTTCTCAGATTGAATTCAAATAGTGATTCATCTTTACGTAATTCTTTGCTCTAAATGAGGCTATTAACCATTTCTCCTTTCTATTTCCAATGAGGACGCCACTGTTGCTGTTTGACTGGTTGCATTTTAAAAGCTATAATTATTGGGACGGTGCTGATGTTTATAAATATAATCATGTATTGACAACCAATGTATCATTTGAGATCTAAATTGTTCCACATTTAAGATGATCCAAAGCTAGTATGGGCAGAATCTTCGTCATGGTCTAAAGGGTAAAGGCAGTATTCTGACTCAATCACTGCTGAGTATACTGATGTTCACAAGGGTAGAAATTGGGGCTCCCATTTGGTCACCTATTTTAGGATAAGGAAGAAAGAACTAAATTCCGTACAGAAATAGGTAATTAGTGTCAGCTCAAGTCTGTTAGGCTGAATGGATTAGTTCTGGGGATGGATGTATAATCCTGTGAAAGATTTTGCAGGTCAATGCACTGGATTGGAAGAATGAGATGGAATCTCAGTGAAATGCAAGGTTGAGGATTTGGCAGGAAATCTATACACGGAAGAGCTGTGGACACTTGGTTGAAGATCAATAGATTTGAACTCAGGAAATCAAGGGAGATAAGAATCAAGCCAAAAAGTGGAGTTGAAGACAGTCACTTATTAACTTATTGAATGGTGGGAGCTGTAGGGTCTACTCTAGTTGTTACTTGTGTTCTTTCTGCTATAAAATAACACAACTAGTTGGCACTGCTGATAGCTGACCATTAGCTCCTTCTGGAAAGCTGCATATCTGATCATTATTTAAGGACTGCAGTGCCTTTTGATAGAATAAGATACCAAAGGTTATCCTCAAGATCACCATATGAAGAGAAGTTCCAGCCATGAATTTCTGGTAACAAAGGAGAAAAAGAAACTAAAGTGATGGAGGATAATATAATGTTTTGCCTGCACTTACAATTAAGTGGTAATTTGGGGTTAATATTGGCAAATGTTGTATTTGACCAACGCTGTTTACATTTTTATTATTGTTTTGTACATAATTACTTATCACTTAAATATTCACCATTAGCAAGAATGGGTAATCTATTTATAACCCCTGATATGTGAGAGAATTCCCAACCTTCAAGTGATTGATATTGATCAACTCAACATGGGAGATCCAGCTCTAGCTTTCCATCCCATGGTATGATCTGTAATTAAATAGACTCAAGTGTTCAGGTTGCAAACTGATTTAGTTACGTACAAAAGGGAGCGGTTTTAAGTATGGATAGTATGTTTAGGAAATGTGACATGCATTTAAAATGGATTAAACAATTTTGCTCCTCTTTTATAGGGTGTGATGCAGGGAACTGTGCCCTACCTGGGGACTTTCTTAACTGATCTAATTATGTTGGACACTGCTCTTCCAGATTATATTGATGTAAGTCTCTTTACATAAGAACATAAGAAATAGGAGCAGGAGTAGGCCATCTAGCCCCTCGAGCCTGCCCCGCCATTCAATAAGATCATGGCTGATCTGAAGTGGATCAGTTCCACTTTCCCGCTCTCTTCCCATAACCCTTAATTCCCTTGTCTGTCAAAAACCTATCTTCCCGTGTCTTAAATATATTTAGCGAGGTAGCCTCCACCACTTCAACGGGCAGAGAATTCCAGAGATTCACCACCCTTTGAGTGAAGAAGTTCCTCCTCAACTCTGATCTAAACTGCTCCCCCCCACTTATCTTGAGGCTGTGCCCTCTAGTCCTGCTATCCTTTCTAAGCGGGAAGAATCTCTCTACCTCTACCCTATCCATCCCCTTCATTATCTTATACGTCTCTGTAAGATCCCCCTTCATCCTTCTAAACTCCAACGAGTACAGACCCAGTGTATTTAGTCTCTCTTCATAGTCCAACCCCTTCATCTCCGGTATCAGCCTAGTGAACCTCCTCTGCACTCTCTCCAAGGCCAAAGTATCCTTGCGCAAATGCGGCGACCAAAACTGCACACTGTACTCCAGCTGCGGCCTCACCAGTGCCCTGTACAGTTGCAGCAAGACCTCCCTGCTTTTATATTCTATCCCCCTCGCTATAAAGGCCAGCATTCCATTTGCCTCTTTGATCACCTGCTGCACCTGCAGACTGGGTTTTTGTGACTCATGCACAAGGACCCCCAGGTCCCTCTGCACCATAGCATGCTGCAGCTTTTCACCCTTTAAATAGTAATCCCTCCTACTATTATTTCTGCCAAAGTGGATAACCTCACACTTGCTAACATTGTACTCCATCTGCCAGGTCCTTGCCCACTCGCTCAGCCTATCCAGATCCCTCTGCAGCCTTTCCACACCCTCCGCGCAATTTGCTTTTCCACTCATCTTCATGTCATCAGCAAATTTCGTCACCCTACACTCAGCCCCCTCCTCCAGATCATCTATATAAATGGTAAATAGCTGAGGCCCCAGCACCGATCCCTGCGGCACTGCACTAGTCACCAACCGCCAATCAGAATAGCACCCATTGATACCAACTCTCTGCCTCCTATTAGACAACCAATCCTCTATCCACGCTAACATCTTACCCCCAACTCCATGCACCCTAACCTTCTGAAGCAACTTTTTGTGAGGCACCTTATCAAACGCCTTTTGAAACACCACATCCACTGGTTACCCTCTGTCTACCTCACTAGTCACTTCCTCATAGAAATCCAATAAACTCGTCAAACATGACTTTCCCTTAACGAATCCGTGCTGCGTCTGCTCTATCAAACCACTCCTTTCCAGGTGCCTTGCTATTTCTTCTTTGGTGACGGATTCAAGCATTTTTCCAATTACAGACGTTAAACTAACCGGCCTATAATTCCCTGCCTTTTGTCTGCTACCTTTTTTAAATAGCGGCGTAACATTCGCCGTTTTCCAATCTTCCAGCACTTCCCCGGAATCCAGCAAATTTTGGTAAATAATCACTAAGGCACCCACTATCACCTCTGCCATTTCCTTCAGAACTTTGGGATGCATTCCATCCAGTCCTGGGGACTTGTCCACCATCAGTCCCGTTAGTCTATCAAGCACTATCTCTCTAGTGACAGTAATCGCATTCAGGCCTTAACTCCTACCATCCTTCTATCTTTAATATCCGGCAAACTATTCGCGTCCTCCTCCGTGAAGACCGAGGCAAAAAACTTATTTAAGGCCTCAGCCATTTCCTCATCTCCCACCACTAAGTCCCCCCTCTCATCCTCTAAGGGTCGAACATTCACTCTAGCCAGCCTCCTTTACAACATGTTGAGATTTTTTCTTTGCTATGATTACAGTTGTAGTGCAAGTTGCTTGGAGATGGGAATCAAAAAGACAATGAAAGAATTAATGAGACGAATGAATGAAGCACATTAAAGACAGTACATGCACGGCTTTGATTTGATGCTTTGTACTATGGATCAATCACTTGGTGATTTGCATGCAGCTTATTCACAAAGCAGCCAGTTGTGTGTAGCCCGATTTATTTTGTAGCCTAAAAATGTTATATAAATTGCACACTTTTTATTTGCGCAGGTAAGATTCTGTTAATTGGACATTGTTTTCCATTGCATTCTAAACTTTAAGTTTATTAATGTCACAAATAGGCTTACGATAATACGGCAATAAAGTTACTGTGAAAATCCCCCAATCGCCACACTCTGGCACCTGTTCGGTTCCACTGAGGGAGAATTTAACTTGACCCAAGCAGCTAACCAGCATGTCTTTCAGACTCTGGGAGAAAACCAGAGCACCTGGAGGAGACCCATGCAGAGAGGGGGAGAACATGCAGACTCCCCACAGTGACCCAAGCCGGGAATTAAACCCAGGTCCCTGTTGCTATGAGACAGCAGCGCTTGCCACTATCTCCCCTAGCTTGCCTACTTGTATAATAAACTTGGTGTTTACAAATTTGACTGCAGTAGAGGATTCTGTATAATTTTGCAAAATAATGACCTGTCAGTGCAATGCATTTATTTGTGTTGTACACAGCTACATTTTAATTTGGAGCCAGGTTTACAGGACTTGGATTTCACTCCTAAGTATCCTTTCAAGTTCACAATCTTGTAGTGTGATCTGACTGTTCGACAAGTCAAATTAATTTTTGCTGTTCTTGTTTGTCTCATATAGAATGGTTTGATCAACTTTGAGAAGAGACGGAAGGTTAGTATAAATTATTGCACCAAGCAAAACTTCGACAGTTGTATTTGGGGGGGATGGGGAGCATGCCTCTGTTATTGGGTTTGGAAGCAGAAATCCAAAACTCCAGGTCTGAAACATAAAAGTCACTAAAAATTGGATGAAGGAGGAACTTGACATGGTTGTCTTTCCGAGAAAGCTAAATGCATGGAAAAGGAATAAGAGAATGTTTGCAGTCTGATGAAGACAGGAGAGGCATAAATGCCAGCGCACAACCAGTTGGGCCAAATAGCCTATGTCTGTGCTGTTAATTTGAGTAAGAAGTCTCACAACACCAGGTTAAAGTCCAACCAGTTTATTTGACAGTAAACCCACAAGTTTTTGGGGTTTGCCCCTTCGTCAGGTGAGTAGAAAGTACTGGTCTCAAACAGAGCATATAAAAGGCACGCACAGTTTCACTATGCATCAAATCTAGCAAACAAAATGTTTTAAAATAGTTTTGGCACTATTCTAAAATCAATGACTCCGGTAAAGCAGCAGCAATTATAGTAGCTTTAAATCTCAACTTCCAATGTTTCTTTCCATGTTCTTTTTAGGAATTTGAGGTAATATCACAAATTAAACTGTTGCAGTCTGCTTGCAACAATTACAGCATCAATCCAGTCCAGAAGTTTTTAAAATGCTTTCACGGTCAACAATACTTGACTGACAAAGAAAGGTAAGAGGGTATTGCAAGCATGTGCTGATCAAACCATCAATGATTGTATAATCTTCCACCATTAGTGAGCTTGACAGTTCCCTGTTATAAATAGTTTTGTGATGGGAACCATACAGCACACAAGTTCATTCAGCCCATCTTGTTTGTGCCTGCTCAAAGATTTTTTTAAAAAAATAGCCGCCTGTTCTAATCCCACATTTTAGCAACTGGTCCGTAGCCTAACTAATTTAAAAAGGTACCAGGCTTATAACCTGAAAGTATCTGCCTCTACCAAAAAGAATTCAGACACTCACCATGCTCTGGGTGGAGAAGTCCATCTATCAATCACCTTAAATCTGTGTCCCCTGGTAATTGACCTCTCCGTTAGGGGGAGCTGGACTTTCCTCATAGCCTCAATTTTCAAGCTCTGACAACATTCTTGTAAATTTCCTCTACTCCAGAGGAATTATGTTGTTCCTGTAACATGGCAGCCAGGACGGTACATAATTCGAGTTGTGGCCTAACTGGTGTTTTATATGGGTTCCAGCATTACATCCCTGCTTTTGCAATCTATATCTTGTCCAATAACAGAAATATTCCATATGCCTTCTGTATCATAACCATCTGTATTGCCACCTTCAGCGACCCGTGGGATGGACTCCGAGGTATTGCATTTCATCTACCCCTCCCGTTTATTTCCTATTCCCTTGCATCAACTTGCACTTCAGGTTCAATTCCATTTGCCAGTTTTTCCACTCACTCAACCAAATCATTTTGGGTAGATGCACAAACACTGCTATCATATTCATGTCTTTATATCAGTATATAGTAACATGCACCAAACGAATAAGCCAATAGTTAGAGGAAAAAATGAGACCCTGATTCAGAAACCATGTTTTGAGTTTCTACTTTGAACACATCTGCTGGTCCAGATGTAAACTGTGCTACTTTCTGAAGTTTCTGCTCAAACATGTTTGTGCACCACTGACTTTTATCGCACACAATTGGCCAGCATTTTGGAAAGTGATTTTTTTGTTTAAATTTATACAAAATATTTGCCTCAAAGTATTCCTTGATGTACTGCTGTTTTATTAATTATCTCAAAAACCCCAAAGTTTAATCAATATCTCATCCTCTTCCTGGGATTTGAAATAATTGAAATGGACTTGTAGAAAGCTTTTATATAGTTGCATTGAATTGCAACAGTTGGCTTCTTAGTAAATGAACAAAAAATGAGCTTAAATATTCTTGCACCTTTTACACCACCTCAGGCTGCAGACAGACCTGCTGAGCCATTACCTGGAATGATTCATTTGAGCTGGGAGTATGGCCATTTTGTGGGTGGGGGAAGCTTTTACTATTTTCCTTTTTGGAATGGATTGGTTGATTTTGGGAAGATTGCACTCGAAACATTGGCAGCACAAACTTTTGCCCTTTTAATGTTTTGTCTGTTCCCATCATTGCCAGTCAACAAGATCTGCTCCTCATTTTGGTATCTGTACTCCTAGCACATGAGTGTTAGTCACTCAGTGAATGATGGACCAACTCCTTGCATTAACAATGGGTAGCTGCCCACCATCAGCTGTGTGCACTCATGGGTCAGTTTAACTCAGTTGGCTAGATGGCTGGTTAGTGATGCAGAGCAACAGCAACAGATCAGGTCCAATTCCGATATTAGCTGAGGTCAGTAATGAAGTCCTTGCCTTCTCAACCTTGCCTGTTGCCCGAGGTGTGGTAATCCTCTGGTTAAATCACCACCACTCAATACTCTCCATCCAAGGGGAAAGTAGTCTTTGGTCATCTGGGACTATGTCGACTTTACCTTCATGTGAAAATACAGATAAGGCCAGGAACTGCTGGCGATTTTGCAGCCTAATGCTAACTAGTGCACTTACTATTGCTTTATTTTCCTGTACCTCATGTTCAGGTTGGAAGATTTTGTTCCCTTCAGTGTGTCCCACAAAAAGGCTACGATGGTAATGGTGGCTGTCTTCTAAGAATGTCTGACACATGAAGTTAAATTCATTTCCATCTGCATTTCATGCAGTACAAAAGACTGCAGTTCCAGTAGCGAGAACCAGCAGTTAATCATTAATCAAAGTGCAGTGTTCTCCTGCCTGAAAATAAGTGCCTTTTGGAAGCAAATTAATCATTTGTGCAATTATTTTGTTTGTACAAATGAGTTTTTCAAAATATTAAGTTAATGAATATTGAATATTAAGCAAAGACATCACTTTTTTTAAATGGACCTTGTGTGAAATATGTTTATCTGCCATCCTGCAGCTATCGTGTGTCCTGTGAGCCAGAGGCAACTCCTGATGTTAGATCCACATCACCAAAACTCAGAAAGCGTATAGCGAAATGCCTCAGCCTGTAAGTATCATAAACAGAGAAGGTATCTCATCTGGTTGCTTTCTTTGAAATAAGCACCAATAGACAGACATGATGTGCATCAGCTACACCATGAATGTATATTTTAATTTGTGGCCAATATTGTTTTACTGGAGTGTGAAGATTCGGTGGTTGATAAAATTTAGTTTGAGATAATGTGATAACCGTTGGGGGTTGTTTTCGCCTCGAGCCTATATCTGTTGTCGATTAATTGACATAGGCTGATTGCTAATGACTAATCAATGACTTCATTATCATTGTATCATTTGATTGGACCAGATAGTCTTGCCTAGCAATTCCTATGTATCAAATGATAGCCAGTGTATAAATGGCTTGAACTTTTCAAATTTGCACTGAGAGGAGGAATCTCAAAAATGGATTAAAATGAAACGGCTTTGAGCATAGTTGTGTGCCTACATAATAAAAACTGAATTTAGTTGATTATTTGAATGCAAATCCAATCTACATTCCATGTTCTTTAAAGTTTACTGTTATGCGGATCAGCAAACAGCAAAACAAATCAATCTGCAACTCTATCACTGGTGATTCATGTTTGAAGATCAAATGTACAAATTAACATGCAAGTGTGTGTGCATCAAGATTACAAAGATATTTTGTTCTCAGATTGTCCCTGTCGTAGTAAAGCACCATCTTTTATTTATCTCCACATGGGCAAGGACTAAACAATGTGGAGGTTGAGGGAGAATCATTCCTTCCTACTGTGTTGTACCTTGCAAATTGTCTGTATTGCAAATTGTCATTGTTTTGGTCATAGAGAATATTGAAGTCAAGGCAGAGAAACATATATTGATTGCCTGGTATATTATCTTTCTATATAATTGGGTTGGCTTTAGTTGCATGTTATAAGTTCATAAGATATCAGAGCAGAATTAGACTCTTCGGCCCATTGAGTCTGCTCCGCCATTCAATCACCCTTCAACCCATCGCCAATTAAAAATCTGTCTAACTCCTCAAATTTACTCACTGTCCCAGCATTCACTGCACTTTGGGGTAGCAAATTCCACAGATTCACAACCCTTTGTGAGAAGTAGTTTCTCTTCAACTGTTTTAAATTTGCTACCTCTTATCCTAAGACTGTAACCTCTCATCCTAGAATGCCCCACAAGAGGAAGCATCTCTTCCATATCTACTTTATCCAAACCTTTTATCATCTTGTATACATAAGAACATAAGAAATAGGAGCAGGAGTAGGCCATCTAGCCCTTCCTCTTGACCTCCCCTCATTCCTCTCAACCTCTCCTCATTCTTCTAAATTCCAGAGAGTATAGGCCTAAACTGTTTAATCTCTCTTCATTCAGCAAGCCCCTCGTCTCTAGAATCGATCTAGTGAACAACCTCTGAACTGCCTCCAATGCCACTACATCTTTCCTCCAATAAGGAGACCAAAACAGTGCAGAGTACTCCAGGTGCAGTTTCACCAATGCCTTGTATAGTTGCAACAACACTTCCTTGTCTTTATTCTATTCCTTTAGCTATAAATGGCAACATTCCATTTGCTTTCTTTATTATCTGCTGTACCTGCATGCTAATTTTCTGTGATTCATGAATGGGATATCCCAGATCTCTCTGCATCAGAGCATCCTGAAGTCTCTCCCCATTTAGGTCATAAGTTACCTTCCTGTTTTTCTGACCAAAATGCACCACCTCGCACTTGTACACATTCAACTCCATGTGCCACATTTTAGCCCACTCTCCTAACCCATCTGTAACCATTTAAGGTTCTTTCTTCCTCATTGCAATTTACTGTCACACCTATTTTTGTGTCATCTGCAAATTCGGCTATTGAGTTTTTGATGCCTGTATTATGTTGGTTATTGTAGCTTAGTTGTTGTCACGCTCCAAGAACCAGAATGAACACTCTTTATTTGATGTCACAGGTTCTAAACTGTCTTTTCTTGCTTCCCCTATAATACTTAATGCCTATTGTCAACTCCAGGCACCTGTAGTGCTAAATCATTTTTGTTTGCATCCAGCCATCTGTGTCACACAGCAGCTATTTTGGTATTTATACTTATTTCCATGGACCAAGCTGCAGGGAATGAAAAATTGGAGCAGCCAGTGGGCATATTCAGTCATTCCCACTGTTGCAGATGCTTGAAGCAAATTATTGACTAATGCTGTGAGTGCCTGTTCAGAAGTTCTGAACAATTTTGGCTGTTGCTTTCTTTAACTAATGACATACTGAACATGGCCCACTACATTTGCCAACAGTTTTGTGCAACAGCATTAACTGTCAGTTAGATGTTTTGTGTTTTGCCTATTTGGTCCTATCATGCCAGAACACTGCCATAACTGTTGTCGTTGAGCTTTTCACAATATTGCATTTGGAACCTTTTAGGAATGGGTCTCATTTTTGTTCTGCTTCATCTGGCTCTAGTAAGAACATGCTACTTATAGTGACAATTTTATTTCTCTGATTGTCTAATGGCAGATGGCATTGATTCCTATTAAAATTAATTGCATTCATGTGGCTTATTTGTTAGCCTTGACTCAGCCCAGTCAGAGAACTAAATTCAAGTTTCATTCAAAAGATTTAAGCGTATAATCTCGCTGATTTTTCTCAGTGCAATGCTCGACAAGGTGCTGCTCTGTCAGAAGTGCAGTTTCAGATGAGACTTTTCCACAGGAGGTCCCCATCTACTCTCTCAAATGTGAAGGATCCAATGGTACTCTTCAAAGAGCAGCTGAGGACTTTTTATCAACATATATCCTTCCTCCAACATAAACGATATTAATTGATGTCCTTGGGATCCTGTACACTGCCATGTTTTGCACAGTGTGACACTGACTATACAGTCTAATTGCTTATTTGACATGAGTTCACAGATGAGAGAGAGCCTCTTAAAGCTTGACTACATCTGACTGTCTACATCCTGCACTTCAACTGTGACTCCCATCATGCTGATCCACTGCTAATTCAGGTTGAACTCAGATCCACAATATCACAGAACCCAGTTTCACCTCCTAGACATTAAACTATAGGATCCGCTACAATTAAGCAATTAACTACTTGAGCCTGAGTTCTGCTGTTTAGTAAGGTCATTGCTGATTTGTGATCAAACTCTTCCCTCCCCCACCCCCCTCACCTTTGGCATGATCCAGCATCAACCCTCATTTTGAGATGAGTGGGGTCAAAGCTTATGGGGAGAAAAAAGGATTAGGTTGATCAGCCATGATTGTGATGAATGGCAGAGCAGGCATGAAGGGCCAAATGGCCTCTTCCTGCTCCTATCTTCTATGTCTCTGTTTGAATGAGATTTCCAAATTTTGTCTTCCTTTCCATATGAAAGTGTTTCCTAATTTCACTCCTGACAGATCTGACTCTAATTTTTAGGCAGTCTGAACTTCTTCAGCCAACAAAAATACTACTTTGTCTACCTCACAGTTCCCCTTTAAACTTTGATCAAATCATTTGATTGTCTAAATACAAGGAAATATAGCCCTGGTTTTTATAATTGCAAATATGAGGACACCAGGCATTAAGGCTCATTTTGAGTTAGCCACTTATGGTACAGAAGGAGACCATTTGGCTTGAGTCTGTTCCAAGTTTTATATTTACACATGTTTGCATCACTACAACTGTCACCAACATTACATGTAAAATGTGCCTCCTCTACCACTGAAGTCCTCATTCATGCTTTTGTCACTTTTTCAGATGCCTTAACCCCTTGTACTATGTGATCCCTGAACTTTATCTCATTCAAAATCTGTTGCTTGTTTTCTGATTCCTTTTGAATCATACCCTCACCAACCTCCACTGGTTTCCTATCCTACTTCCCGGAATCCTTCTGTTCCTTTGCCCATACCTAGCTCTGTAATTTTCTCTGGCCCTGGGGGACCTGTACAGAGATTCTGCTGATTTGATTCTGATCATCTTTGAATTCCATCTTCCCCTCCACATAACAATTGGCAAAAGACTCCTCGGCATGTTAGATCCTTCATCCTAAATTGTTCTGTGTGTGCCCACCATGAGCCTCCAGAAATCTTATCTGCCATCTGCCCGACTACAATGAAGTGCTTTGAAACATTTAACCACCATAAAGATGGGATGTAAATGCAAGTTCCTGTGTACATCCTTGTAAAAGTTTTTTGTGCAGTTTCTATCAAGTAAGTGATTTGCCCTTATTTTTTTCTGAAAGATGAATTTTATTAAGTACACATTGGGAAATTTTGTGCACTAAATATTTAATACCAGATTTTCACACAAGAGAGTAATAGCAGGGTTGGAATAATACACTGAAAAGTCTAGGCTGCCGTGTCATCTGAACACACAAAACAAAAAACCTCATGGATTTTTCCAGCAAAAGAGGGAAGATCTCCGCAGGAAGCAATTACTGCCCAGGGACTTCAGGGAGCAATTCTCCTACCTCCATCTCAGTGAGGAATTAATTATGCATCAGATCCACACTGCAAACTCCTCTCTCCCCACCACCACCACCCCCCACACGAAACCAGACATTCTGCAAAAAATAACCAGCTTTTTGGGGTCTGAGGATATTTAGCAGTAATTATTGAGATTATCATTAAAAAAAACTCATTCAACAAATAAACTTTTCCGGAGTTTTTGCACAGACTAATAGTATGAAGTTCACTAATTTGCATATAGATAACACTGCAATCTTGCAGAACCAATGGAGAACATAGGGTGACAGGCAATTCCTGGGTATTCTACACTGAGATTTGTCAGCTTCAGTGACTGGATTCTGTTTTGCTCTCCATCCAAAATCTGTTGTTTAAATATGACAAAACAAGCCCTTTGCTGTACATTGCATATAAGACAACCCTATTTTCTGGCTTCAAAAGTCATGGTTTTTCCATAACGCTTGTACTTTCAGTCCTATTGTGCTATGCTTATATTAGTGGCCTCAATTTTTCACCTCATAAATGCATTTTTTCTCCCTCCGATACATATAGTGCTGCACAAGAAATCAGACAGGCAATATGGGCTGTGTTGTGAAGATTTTATGCGGGTTTATAATGTAGTAGACCCCATGTGGTTAATGACAAAGAAGGCGACCACTGAGGCCGCACTGTTCACCTTTAGCTTTACCATACAAGTCAACCCTGTTTGGAAGAATTTTTCTAGGTTTCAAAGGACAACTCAGGCCAGAATTCTCTGATGTATGCCCTGCCACCACTGTCAGTGTCAACAGTGCTGAGGCAGCAGTGACCACTGCAACATGCCATTCATCTGTTCTTATTTCAATAAGTTGCATAATCAACCATGGGGTGGGAAAGAGTATGTACCACTACTTCAAAATATGTCCATGTATTGGGCCATTGTTGGGTAACCAAGTGCCACTTTAATCAGCTGTAAACTCTTTCTGTAGAATGCAATGACTTTTAATAGTCTTTTAGTATTTTTACTGACCGATCCTTTTCCTTTGTGCAGCCTATTTCTAGGAGGAGATGTTAATGAGAATGGCACTTCAACTAAGTGCTCCGACCAGCCTAAACCCCCCGAGAGTGGGAATTCAGCAGAGAGCATCAAGTCGGTCAGCGTTTCATCAGATTCCAGCAGTTTGGAAAGTGAAGAGCCCTGCACTTCGTACGCTTACGCTCAAGAAGGACCCCAGAAAAAGGTGACAGAGGCATTTCTCACAAAACATATTGTGGGAGTTCTTTGTACTTTGTACTTTGATTATCAATGGGATACAAGGGTGCTCACCAACACCTAACCTGATCACTGGTTCTGCCTGCCCAAACGCAGCATGCCTTTCTTCATGGGCACATAATATCTGATTGAGCTAACACACCTCTTGGGAACAAGCTATCGTCCTTAATTTGAATGTATTTAAGGTGACAGCCTCATAATTGGCTTCTGCCTGCAATATGCAACCCCAGATTACAGCACTGGTCAAAGTTTCAGATCTGCAGGTGAGACTTCAGTCTCAACAAAATTCAACCCATGTTGTTTATAAAGCCATCAGATGCCAGAAGATTTATAATTAACTGCATGGAATGCAAACTGATTTTGTTCATATGAAATACGAGCTTCTTTTGCATTGATTTTATTAAATATGTACAGAGGCAGATCCACGTCACAGTAATAACCAATATCATGAATTTAAGTTTGAAACATCTTTGATAGCGCAGGCTGATTTTTATGGTAAAGTTAACACACGGGCTGTTGTGACCATAACAACTTCAAGTGTGTAGTCCACAAAAACAGCACTTTGGATCAAAATCTAACAAACTACTCCACCAATAGCAACAAAGCAATGCAGCTCTGCTTGTACATCAGAGTCCCTCCTGACTGCCTGCTTTGTTTCTTTTCTGCACTTGACCTTTAGTTATTCTTCAGCATATTCTCCAACGGTGAGTGATATTTCTTGGGAGATTATCAATGACCTGGATCGTCACTTTTAGTAGAATATGTTGATGACTTGTTCCTTGGAAATTTCAGTAATTCAGAAGTTTTAAAATACCCTCCCTCTTTATAGATTCTCCTTTTTCAGTCCTTGTATTCCATCTCTCCAATAATGTTACTGCATTGCCAGTACCCTGCATCTCAAGATCTGCATTAGAGTGATTTGGCTTTTAATTCCCTTCTATCTTTCTGTGCCTTCTTGTCTCCTTTTCTGGTGCTTTGCCCCACCTGCACAAAGCATCACCACTGGATGTATTTCATTTCAATCAGTGTCAGTGGGTGCTGCAAGTGAGGAACCAGGTGAGGCAGGCAGGATAACATTCCTGTGAGTATGGGAGTGCTCAACAGTGTGTAAACCAAAATCCCAAAGGGACTATTTGACGATTTAAGCATAGCTTAAATATCTGAATGTAATGGCCCACCGGGCACTTATACATATGTGCTAAATGATAACTGCCAATGTTGGCTTGGCGACTAGTAGACATTAGATGGTATCATTCATCAGCATTGATTTTTAGCTGGGAAGAATCACAAGGATTTCAGTATAACTACCTCGAAATTGTGCATTCCTCAAGGCCAAACTGTTGTGTCCGCAATGCCCCCTCTTCTGAGGGAATGGCAGAAAGTTTGTGTCCAAATAGATGTAACGGGGAAGAAGGACCTGTCTGAAATATAATCATTGGCAATTTTTTTCTAAAATAATTCAGCAATCATCTGAATCCCTCTCTTCTGCGGACACCTCCTCCTCCTCGGGAATTACATTCCGAGTATCGCCGCCGCCAGTATCGCCGCCGCCACCATCGCCAGCATCGTCAGTATCGCCATCGCCGGAATCGCTGCCGGCAGTATTACAGCTACCAGGATCGCGGCTGCCAGGATTGTGGCTACCAGGATGGCGGCTGCCAGGATCGTGGCCGCCAGGATTGTGGCTACCAGTAGCATGGTCCTCAGTATCACCGCCACTTCCCAACCCTACCATGGTTCACAACCATTTTGCCTCAGTCACTTCCTACAATGCAGGTCCCATGCTCGACAAGCCGAATGAAGACAGCTGTATCATCTGGGTCAGCCTAGAGAATGACGATGGAAATCTATACAAAAGCGTTTTGGTAAGTATGTGGATTGTTTTCTTTATTCATGTTCATGCTGTATAAAGGTTGTTAATTTCTGCCAGTATAGACAGAAATGCAAAAGGACATTTATCTTTGAGGGCAAAAACTGGCCTCGGAACCATTTGTTACCGCACAGTCATACTCAAGATGACTTGTGTGACTGTGACCAGTGCTACTTCACTGTCTACTTTCCATGTCACTGAAGCTTTTGATTCCTGTGCGCTCTGACCATTTCAGCTTTTTCATAGAATGTTGTCGCATTTTGTGTGAGTTTGGAGCCTTTTTTTAAATGTCCTTATTCATTAACAATACAGAACACAACAAGATGTAGCACTTTAATATGTTTATTTAAGGGGTGAGCTGTGATTAATTTGTACTATTTCCTCACCCCTTGTGCAACAATGCAGTTAAGAGATACAAATTGAAATCTAAGTCACTTGATTACCGCATGACTAACTATGGGTAGCTCTGGTCCTCCTGTTGGCTAATTGACTAATTTTTGCCAGGCATTCCTTTGGGGCTTGCATGGAATTTAAAAGGATAGAGAATAGAAGAGAGCAAAGCAAAAATGGAGGTGGTGAAAGGGTACAATTTAATTACCAATGATAATTGTTTAATCACACTGCTTTTATCTCTTAACCGATTTTGTATCCATGTTGCCACTGCTTCTTTCATCCCAGTGGCTTCAATGTTGCTTGTACTGTGCAGTACTTTAGCAAACATCTTTTTGAAAATCTGAAGTACCTCACCTATCTTTGTACTAATCCTCTAGTCACTCAAATAATTTAGTGAAGTTAGTCAAACAGATACATGCAGCTGTCATTTGACACATTTTTTCCTAAACGATGAAGATGGCAATTAACTATATCAAACAGATATGCAGTCTCCAGATCTGATTGGAGGAATTTAGCCTATCATCTTCATTTGGACTGAGACATTTCGGGTGTGTACAAACAATTAATTATACATATTAGTTGTAGACATACCTCGTGTCTGATATTGCACCCAAGACGAGACAACCATTAGAAGTTGAAACTATTTCAATTCTGCTGCTGTTCAGGGCAGTCTTCCTGACCCAGTTTGGTTGAGCTATTGTAGAAATTATTTTTCACTTGAGATTGAATAAAGTCAACAAATTAAATTATTGTTTCAAACTGAAAATTTGCAATGCAGCATGCCTCATGAATGCTGAAAGGAATTGCCCCATTTAAGGTTTACTAGATTGGACTTGTAATCAGTATTGCCATAAATGTACAGAGACTGGGTTAGTTAAAATCTACTTCCTTTGAGAAAGAACATAAGAACATAAGAAATAGGAGCAGGAGTAGGCCATCTCGCCCTTCAAGCCTGCCCCGCCATTCAATAAGATCACGGCTGATCTGAAGTGGATCAGTTCCACTTTCCTGCTTTCTCCCCATAACCCTTAATTCCCCTGTCTATCAGAAACCTATCTACCCGTGACTTAAATATATTTAGCAAGGTAGCCTCCACCACTTCAACGGGCAGAGAATTCCAGAGATTCACCGCCCTTTGAGTGAAGAAGTTCCTCCTCAACTCTGATCTAAACTGCTCCCCCCCTTATCTTGAGGTCCTCTAGTCCTGTTATCCTTTCTAAGCGGGAAGAATCTTTCTACCTCTACCCTATCCATCCCCTTCATTATCTTATTCATCTCTATAAAATCCCCCCTCAGCCTTCTAAACTCCAACGAGTACAGACCCAGTCTATTTCGTCTCTCTACATAGGCCAACCCCCTCATCTCTGTTATCAGCCTAGTGAACCTCCTCTGCACTCCCTCCAAGGCCAATATATCCTTGCACAAGTGCGGCGACCAAAACTGCGCACAGTACTCCAGCTGCGGCCTCACCAGTACCCTGTACAGTTGCAGCAAGACCTCCCTACTTTTATATTCTAGCCCCCTCCGTATAAAGGCCAACATTCCATTCGCCTTCTTGATCACCTGCTGCACCTGCAGACTGGGTTTTTGCGACTCGTGCACAAGGACCCCCAGGTCCCTCTGCACCGTAGCATGCTGCAGCTTTTCACATTTTAAATAATAATCCCTTCTACTATTATTTCTGCCAAAGTGGATAACCTCACACTTGCTAACATTATACTCCATCTGCCAGGTCCTCGCCCACTCGCTCAGCCTATCCAGATCCCTCTGCAGACTTTCCACACCCTCCACGCAATTTGCTTTTCCACTCATCTTTGTGTCATCAGCAAATTTTGTCACCCTACACTCAGCCCCCTCCTCCTGATCATCTATATAAATGGTAAATAGTTGAGGCCCCAGCACCGATCCCTATGGCACTCCACTAGTCACCAACTGCCAACCAGAATAGCACCCATTGATACCAACTCTCTGCTTCCTATTAGACAGCCAATCTTCTATCCACACTAACACCTTACCCCCAACTCCGTGCACCTTAACCTTCTGTAGCAACCTTTTGTGGGGCACATTATCAAACATCTTTTGGAAATCTAAAAACACCACATCCACCAGTTCCCCTCTGTCTACCACACTAGTCACGTCCGCATAGAAATCCAACAAATTCGTCAAACACGACTTCCCCTTAACGAATCCATGCTGCGTCTGCTTGATCAAACCATTATTTTCTAGGTGCCTCACTATTTCTTCTTTGATGACAGATTCTAGCATTTTTCCAACCATAGATGTTAAACTAACAGCCTATAATTCCCTGCCTTTTGTCTGCTACCTTTTTTAAACAACTGAGTATCATGAGCCATTTTCCAATCTTCCGGCACTTTCCCGGAGTCCCGCGAATTTTGATAAATAATTACTAAGGCATCCATTATCACCTCTGCCATTTCTTTCAGGACCCTGGGATGCATTCCATCCGGTCCTGGGGACTTGTCCACCTTCAGTCCCATTAGTCTATCAAGCACTACCTCTCTAGTGATAGTAATTGCATTCAGGCCCTCAACTCCTCATCCTTCTATCTTTAATATCCGGCAAACTATTCGTGTCCTCCTCCGTGAAGACCGAGGCAAAAAACTTATTTAAAGCCTCAGCCATTTCCTCATTGCCCACCGCTAAATCCCCCCTCTCGTCCTCCAAGGGTCCAACAGTCACTCTAGCCAGCCTCCTCTTCTTTATATATTTGTAAAAACTTTTACTGTCATTTTTTATATTTAGTGCCAGTTTAGCTTCATACTCTATCTTTCCTTTCTTTATCACCTACTTAGTCATTCTTTGTTGATTTTTAAATCTTTCCCAATCGTCTAATCGCCCACTATTTTTAGCCACTCTGAACACATCAGCTTTTAATTTAATACTCTCCTTTATTTCCTTCGATAACCACGGCTGGTTATCCCTTCTCCTACAGTCCTTCTTGACCATTGGAATATATTTCTGCTGAGTACCGAAAAAGATCTCCTTAAAAATCCTCCACTGTTCTTCAGCCGTCCTACCAGCCGATCTGCACCCCCAATCTACATTTGCCAATTTTGCTCTCATCCTATCATGCTCCCCTCTGTTCAAACAGAGGACACAGGTTCAGGATCCTACTTTCTCATCCTCCAACTGCATCAGAAAGATCCACACAAGTTTAATCATTTTCTACAGAAGCATTCAGAATATATTGTGATAGTCTTTCATAATGGGGGAGAGGCTTTCTGATTCCAAAGATGTATGCAGAAACTTTTCTATCATAAGGTACCAATCCCACCAAGAATAACAGGAATCTTGGAATGTATGAAACATATGTTTCTCTGTTCTATCTGTCTTCACCAGATTACACTCTGACTATGCTGTAAGTGTGATGCCAACTGACAGAGATCCAGCTTGTGAATTCATAACATAACATTGCTATGTTTGAAACTGACACAAGTAAATTCTTTTCAGTGTTCAAATTGATAGTCTGTCATGAGGATGGAGCTGCTAAGGTAGATATGGAGCAATCTCAGGAGACCAAGCACATCTTCACTGATATGCATCCTGACAGGTTAATCAGAGTGGTGCGTGAGATCAAAGTCTGCACCAGTCACTGGACTTGCCCTTGGGCAACTGACCATCCCCAAGGGTTCTGCTACTAAATGACAGCATGAAATTCATTCTTATGAATGGTAGATCATCCCTTTCTTATGCTAGAGGATATTATCATGAATCAGAAGTGCAAGTTTGTCAATTTACAATATCTTGAATGTCTTGCAATTCATCCCGGAATGGGAGGATCTTTAATGATTCCACTGAATCTGCAGATTAAGAGATACAAAAGGTTGTAATTCTCGGATAAGTCAACCTTGGTATCGACAACTGCAAATTGATGGGATCTTGTACTGTAACATTGTTGCTCTTTTATATGTTTACGAAGAGCTTTGTTTCTGAGGGGCTGGAAAAATTGAATTTGTAAACCATGGCCTGCAGCTTAAAAGAAGAAAAGCGTGCACAGTCTCTCAATTGGGAAAACTCCCCAATTCTCTCAAACAAATACCCAGATCTGCCAGTGTACTTCATCTCATGGGATCAGCCATTTGCTGGACTGCTCAAACTTGAGCTGGGAGAAATGAGCTCCAGATGTAACATAGGACTGAACAAAAACCGAAAGGAGGTTGTTTTTAAAAAAATAACACTGCGGTACATTTTGGTCACTTCAATATCCTGTTTACCTACGCAAGTCCAGTGATTCAAAATTTGAGGTGAATATTAAGTTTCTGAACTCCATTCAGGGACTAAATGTTGCTTAATGTCGCAATCATTTTTATGAATCACTTTTAGATAAACATGAACTAATATTATATGTCAGATTGAGTATTGAGCTTTTAGCTCTATGAGCAATAAATGTCAAAAGTAAGCAAATGGTATAGGGGAAAAGAATGGAGCATTTAAATTGATTTTGTTTTGGACAAATTTATTTGCTTTAAACTACAAATATAGGTAAGTTTGCCCAGGAATCTTTGTGGTGAAACACTGGGCTCTGTTTCTCTTAGATATTTAAGCATGTTTCCTCACAAATGGATTTTGGTGCATTGAAGGCAAGTTTTTGCAATACCAGTCCTAAGACATTACAGTTGTAGAGATGGATATTATTTCTCTGTAATTTGTACAGTATTCAATACAATGCCACTATATATCTACTGAGTGAAAACAGCCATTTTTTAAGGGCTTGCACTTTTTTCATTATTCCTAAAGAAAAGTAAATATTTTTTCTATTTAGGTGACAAATGGAGATAGGACACCTGTGATTATCCAGAGAGCCATGTCCAAGCACAACCTTGAACCAGAACTGATGGATGATTATCAGCTCGTACAGATCATCTCAAAAGATGAAGGTGAGAGATGGGAATTGTATCTCAATTTATGATAAGTAGCCACCTTTTGGCAGCAGATTGGTGTTTTCTTTATGTTTCACCAAAAAGCTTGGAAAAACCATATTCCTATTATTGAATAGATCCAGTTTCACTCAGCTGGATCCAACTTGGAGAAACAAAAATAGTGCTTGAAAAACTCAGCAGGTCTGGCAGCATCTGTAGAGAGAGAAAAATGAGTTAAAGTGATACAGACTTGATGTTGACTCTTTTTCTTTCTCCACAGATTCTGCCGAACTTGCTGAGTTTTTTCCAGCATTTTGTGTTTCTATTTCAGACTTACGGCATCTGCAGTATTTTGCTTTCTATCCAACTTGGAGGAATTTGACTTTACATTCCTCAATAAGTAACAATTGCCTGGACCTAATGAAAGCAACGAATATCAACCAATTCTCTGAAAGCAATATTGTGTTGAAGGATGCACAGCTGGAGTTGGTTGCAAATAGTCGACATTATTCTGGTTTATTCATTCTAATTCAAGCTTTGTATTCTGTGGGGGGAGAAAAGATGCAAGAATCATTATTTTGAAACTGAAAGCCTTTTTACCTGCCTTTTCTTGGCCCTCTGGCAATTTAGCAATGAAACAAGAAAATTGAATGGGGTTTCTTCTAGTTTTCTACTGAGCCAATCAGCACTATCAAAATGCATGTGTAAATAACCTTATACATTTCCTTTGCTTTTCAGAGCTTGTGATTCCAGACACTGCCAATGTGTTTTCTGCTCTGGACCCTTCTGGGAAATTTTACTTTATTCTGAGAAACCGGTACTCCTGCAGATAACAGGTTAAGCTACAAATCCGGTCATGCTTGACACTACCCAAATCAGCGCATAGACTAAGCAAGGTTACTCTGTAAGGAGTGCCACTTTTCACACAGCTATACCTGTCGAAGCTTAAACAAAACACCACTTAGTACTGAAAAACCCTGCAATATATGTGAATAAATTACCTGACAGTATTTTACTTAAATTATTGGACACTATGGATAGCATTGTCCAAACACTTGAACGCATGCTTGTCTGCTTTTGAAACATTTTGTACATCAGCCCTTTTGAAAGAAGACTGTCAGATTGGATCCTGTCACCAGAGTCTGTTGGAGAGCTACAGACTTGATGAAGATCATATGCTTGTTGGAATTGGTGGAAGAGGAAAATGTTTTTGTTATATATGAATTGTGTGACTATTTGCAAATGAGCTGGCCTGGGGTTCCTCCACAATCACTTTGTAACCAGTGAACCAACTGCCATCTAGTTAATTGGCCGAATGATGACTACTTCAATGAAAGTAGTTGGATTGGCCCTTGAGCTCTTCAGCACACGTTTCCTGCCTTCCCTCTTTATTTTTCCAGCAGCTTATCCACCTTCTGGAATATACAGCATCAACTTGCCTTCAACGAAGACAACTGCAAGAAATTATGGAATAGTTTATTATTAATGAGACTCCAGGATGGTAGTCTGCCTCCCTGGTGCCAGGGTATTAGAACATAGAACATAGAACATTACAGCGCAGTAAATGTTAAATGCCCTCGGCCCTCGATGTTGTGCCAACCAGAGGAGGGGCTAAAAGAGGTGGGGGAGTAGCAATATTAGTTAGGGAGCATATTACAGCGGTGCAGAGGGTGGACAATTTAGAGGGGTCATGTAATGAGTCACTGCGGGTGGAGCTCAGAAACAGGAAGGGTGCAATCACTATGCTGGGGGTATACTACAGGCCACCCAACAGCCCACGGGAAGTGGAGGAACGGATATGCAAGGAGATTCTGGATAGGTGCAGAAGAAAATAGGATTGTTGTAGTGGGAGACTTTAATTTCCCTGATACAGACTGGAAAGTGCTTAGGGCTGAGGGTCTGGATGGGGAGAAATTTGTAAAATGCACACAGGGAAGTTCTTTGGAACAATATGTAGATAGCCCAACTAGAGAGGGGGCTATACTGGATCTAGTACTGGGAAATGAGCCCGGTCAGGTCAGTAGGGGAACATGTGGCAAATAGTGACCACGATTCTGTTGACTTCAGGAAAGTAATGGACAAGGATGAGTGTTATCCTTTGGGGTAGGGTGCTAAACTGGGGAAAGGTTAACTATAGCTGGATAAGGCAGGAATTAGTGGCCGTTGATTGGGAGAGGCTGTTCAAGGGTAAGTCCACGTCGGGCATGTGGGAGTCTTTTAAGGAACAGTTGATAAGGGTGCAGAACAGGCACGCGCCTATAAAAAGGAAGGATAGGAAAGGTAGGATTCGAGAGCCGTGGATAACCAGGGAAATTGAGGATCTGATCAAAAGGAAAAGAGAGGCGTACGTTAGGTCCAGGCAACTGAAAACAGACAGAGCGCTGAAGGAATACAGAGAAAGTAGGAAAGAACTCAAACGGGAAGTTAGAAGGGCAAAAAGAGGTCACAAAATGTTCTTGGCAGACAGGATAAAGGAGAATCCCAAGGTATTTTATTCATACGGTAGGAACAAAAGGGTTGTCAGAGAAGGGCCTGTTTCCTGTGCTGTACTGTTCTTTGTTCTTTGTTTGTACTACCAATGATATTGCACTTGTTTTGAATTGATGTTCAGCTTTATACTAGATTTATACTGAATTATTATTTTGTGTATATGTAATTGTAAATGTAAACCTTTTTGGGAAAAAATCTTTAAAAGCTGCAGAAGGGACCAGATCACCTGAGATATGAATACTTGTTTCTTTTTGTCCCTCATTTATCTTGTATTCAATTACTTAGAACTGCCATTATTTTGTGGGCTAGCCTACAATACTAAAAGAATAAGCAATATCCTTTCTGTGTGAATCTACAGACCTTAGTAGTCAGAGCATAAATTAGACACTAATTCATTGACCGCTTCATTTTTATGTAATCACTTCTCAGGTATAGGACAGCACTGACTATATATGTTCACTCATTAGATTTACCCCAAAAAAAACCCTTGAAAGTAGCAACAAATGCCAAGAATGTCTTAACAGTCTTTGGGTTTCTATCAAATTCAGATTTGCACATGTATAAATTAACCACCAGAAAAGGCAAGTGCTGAAGCACTTTAACATTTCAAGCATCTTCCACACATGATGCTCCAGTATCCTTCCCCCAACATGAATTGACGTGCCTATGAGTTGTGGTGAGGGGGGGCTTTAGGGAACTCACCACTTAATTTTTGGAGGTCCATGTATTTTTCTTGTTGCCTCCCATCAATCACTTGCTGCCCTGAAATAGGATTCACTAATCAGGCACAATTACACAAGACCACTTGTCACTAAAAAGGTTCAACATCTGTGCCAGCAACAGGTATTAGAGGAAATCATCTGCGTTATTTGTATATTTTTCTAAGTGCACACTTAAATATTTTCTGTATTCCTCACATAATTTGTTTTAAATAAAATGTTTCTAAAATTTCAAAACCTTCATGCTTCTTTCTTTTGAAATGGAAGGCAGGACCTGATAAGACCAGATATGTTATGTATCTACTTCAGTTGAGAGTTTACCTTAATGTGAACCATGCCATCTGGCATTATGGACAGTCCTATTCTAGAAACCAAGGGCAATGACTGATAACTGCAGTGTTCTCATGTTTTTGCAACAGCCGATCATGATCCAGTGGTCGATTGAAAAGCAAAATGGCTAACCTTCTGCATTAATCATGTACAAGTTGTGGTGTGAACACTGAATGGCCAGCTTCGGCATTTCCCATTTTTCTAATATCTTGCCCCATCCCGTGCTGAAATCTTTAACTTTTTGATTTGTTGTTGCCTTTGGTATATTCTCAATCTCTCCTTCCCAGCTCCATCTTTTTATCACTGCTAGGTAGTTCAGATTTAAAGTGGGTTGCCATGTGTAGGGGAAAAATCACAAAGATGGCTATCTGGCACATAAAGTTACTTGGGGAGAGAGACATTAAGCAAGCACTGACTTTTAGCGGACTATCCATAGCAGTTAGTTAGCATTGCTGCCTCACAGTACCAGGGTCCTGGGTTCGACTCCTGGCTTGGGTCACTGTGTGGAACGTGCACGTTCTCATTGTGTCTGTGCAGGTTTCTTCTGGATGCTCTGGTTTCCTCCCACGGCCTGAAAGACATGCTGGTTAGGTGGATTGGATATGTCATACTCTCCATTAGTACAGTTGAACAGGTGCCGGAGTATGGTGACGAGGGGATCTTTACTGCAGTGTTAATGTAAACTTACTTATGACACAAAGAACTAAACATACTGTGGGCAGCATAGTAGCACAGTGGTTAGCACTGCTGCTTCACAACTCCAGGGACCTGGGTTCGATTCCTGGCTTGGGACGGTGTCTGTGTGGAGTTTGCACATTCTCCTCGTGTCTGAACTAATAGGGGACAGGCACTGTGAGATGTTAGTGGACAGGGGAGCATCCATATCTGTCACCGACCTACCCTTACCGACTACAAATAAAATGATTTACCTAACCGTGATAGGAGGAAACACATCCACCTACCTAAGCGAGACCACGTTAGTAAAGATAAATAATCTGTATACACCAATGAGGCTTTATGTGTGCAAAAATAACATGGATATAATAATGGGAAATGATATGATGAAAGAATAAGATTTTGATAGACTGTGGAAAGGGAGAATTAATCTGGCCAAGACAAGATGGTCGTAAAACTAGAATAGGGAAACTCACAAGTCACCTCAACCATTAAGGTGACCAGCCACTACCAGAAATCGGGAATTAGAGACAGGAGGGTTTGGAGCCATCTGTGCTTCCGTCCTCGGGGTATGGGCTAAAACAAAGTTAAATACCGGTTTTACTAAAAAGTGCCCAATAAAGGGGCTGGGACTGGAACAAAAGCCACATCGACAATACCCAATAAAACCAGAGAAAGCTGTAGTGGAGGTAGTTAAAGGGTTAGTGGAAGGGAAGATTCTGAGAGAAACCACAAGCACCACTAACTCCCCAACATGGCCAGTGAGCAAGCCTGACGGAAGCTATAGGCTCACGATAGATTACACCAGACTCAAAGTCACACCCAAGTTGCACCCTGTTGTAGCAAGTCCTTCGACAATCCTGAATGGACTGTCACAGGAGCACAAAATATTGGACATAGCCAACGGATTCTGGTCCTTACCGTTGGATCCCGAATCTCAAGACAAATTTGCCTTTACCACAGGGATTCCACAATAGCCCTGTTATATTCCATTGTGTAATAAGTGACATCCTGAACAGTGTAGAACTGCCAGAGGGTAGTACGGTCCTACAATATGTAGACAACATCCTAATGGCCTTGCAGTCCAAGTCAGGGCATCAAGCAGCCTTATATTTAGTACTGAATGAATTAAAAACCACAGAGTTAAAAGTGAGCCCCAAAAAAGGCACAAATCAGGAAAACACAGGTCCTATACTGAGGACGCTTTATATCCCAAGAACTTAAAGAAATGCCAACGGACAGAAAGAAGGTGATAAAACAAATGCCATGACCCGTCGCCATGAGAGGCGTCAGAAAGGTGCAAGGATTATTCAACTAGAGCCGGAGTTTCATCCCAGGGTTTGCAAAATTAGCAGAACCCATACAAAGACTCGTCAAAGGGGGAAAACCAGCTTTAGATCCCTTAAAATGGGAATCCAAGTAGGAAGAGGCTTACGACAAACTAAAAACAGAACTGATATCAGCCCCTGGACTAGGATTACCAGATTCTAATAAGGACTTCCACATCCATTGTAGTAATAAGGGAGGGTTCTATTCTGCAGTGGTAACACAGGACCACGGCGACAGAAAGAGACCCATAGGCTATTACTCCACCGCAGAAGGGCCGGTAGTCACCAAACTACCAAGGTGCATAGCCTCCTTGGATTGCGCTGTCTGGGCCGTAAAGGTTAGAGAGCCAGTAATCATGACAGGGAACATAATCCTTCACACCAAACACATTTTTGTGGAAATATTGAACACAGGAAAACTAAGGTCAGTCTCAAACATGAGAAGGACTAAAGTGGGAAGCTGTCCTCCTACCTCCAAGAAAGTCCGTGATAATAATAAGGGATACAGGGAAAAACCCAGGAGAAGGGATTTTAGACGTAGGAGAGCCACACAATTCTGAGGGTATAGATAGGGACAAAGGAGAGGGTAGGATAAAGGGTATACCCTAAATAACAGCTGAGGAGACTCTTTTTGTAGATGGGTCACGCAACTATGTGGAAGGCTCACCCCAGACAGTGGGGGGCAGTAGTAAATGACAAATTAGACACAGTAAGGTCAGGAAGGATTGACAGAGGTCTATCCATGCAAGTGGCAGAACTAGTGGCACTCACACAGGCACGAGAGTTATCTGAAGGTAAAACGGTGAACACCTATACAGATAGTTGCTATGCATTCAGAGTCATACATGACTATATGACAGCAAGGGGAAGAAGAAGGTTCATAACCACGGGAGGAACCCCTATTAAGCACCAGCAAAGAATTGAATCATTATTGAGAGATAGCGAGAAACCTAGAGAAGCTGCAGTAATCAAAATTAAAGCGCACCAGGAAGAGATAACCTGGACTAGTTAAATTTCAAAGGGAACCAAGCCGCAGACAGAGCGGCACAGTTAGCCTTAGGACAGGAGACAATTGGCAAGCTGCCAATAGCAACGATAGAACAGACCGGACAAAATAGATATTCGGGACTTACATGAGGACACCTCAAAAGAGGAAGAAGAGAGATGGGAAGCACAGGGAGCAATCAAAGGGACTGATAACATTTGGAGATGGGAAGATAAGGAAATAGCACCAGAGTGATTACAAAACACACAATTAAAACTACACCATGGACTACTCTCACATGTGGGTAGAGAGGCCATGATAACTAGTATAGGAAAGGAATGGTGGTGGAAAGGAATGGGAAGAGATATAGCCCAACACTGTCACCGATGCGTGATGTGCGTGCAACACAACCCTGGTAGACCCATAAAAATTAAAATGGGACACCAGCCAAGGCCAAAGGGACCCTGGGAACATCTGCAAATAGATTTTACAGGACCACTACCACAATCCCACGGCAAAACTTATTGTCTGGTTATTATAGGCAAGTTCACCAGGTTGGTAGAAATGTTCCCTACCACAAATTGTACTGTTTCCACAGTGGCTAGGATATTGGCAGAAGAGGTAATCCCTAGATGGGGAGACCCCCTACAAATCGATTCGGATGAAGGGATGCACTTCACTGGAAAGATGGTAAAAACAGTATGCCAATTAATGAGGATAAAACAAAAATTTCACATCCCTTACCACCCACAGAGTTCTGGAATGGTGGAACGTATAAATAGAACGCTTAAGAATGCACGAGCTATAGCCATACAAACATTGGGAAAAATGTGGACAGAGGTATTGCCCACTATACTAATAAGATTAAGAGCTACCACAAACCAGACAACCGGATTAACCCCTTATGAACTAATGACAGGACAGGATATGCAATTACCAGAAGGCATCATAACGGGTGGCACTGATGTAGGTCCATTTAAAGATAAAATCAGGAGATATGTTTTGGAACTAAGCACCCAACTCAAAGGGATGTGCAAATTGGGAAAGGACAATCAAGAACAAAGAGACACAGAGAGAGAGCTTGAAATGCTCCCTGACGTTCCAACAGCAGGAAGTCACGTCCTAGTAAAAACATTGCCTGACAAACCAGGGTTTGCACTAAAATGGAATGGGCCATATGAAATTATAATTAGTGGAGACACCTGTGCCTGTATAGACATAAGAAGGAAAGGTATATAGAAACATTGGACACAGCTGAAATTACACAAAGAAATGCATGAATGAATGAACGAGTGAACTAACAGAACTGCTTTCCTCAACACACGCAAAGACTGCAAACAAGAACAACTGGCACATGCAAGTCAGTAGATAATATAACTTTTGGAGATTATATAAATTATAGCTTTAGGTTTGATATCTGATCATTGTGAATATGTACGTAATCTCATATGTAACTGTACTACTTAGCATTGTCACGACTGTAAATTTGATTGGATTGGAGGATAATCTATTTTACAAAGCTCATGTACATTTACACAGGAATTGAACTGTATGTTACCCCTCCCAGAGGGGCATAATTGGTAGAGGCCCTATTTGTAGCAACACCTGGATGGACCTCTCATGACTTATATACTGTAGATCCATCAGATGCACCCTGTGAGGGACAAATTGGCAAAGATAAAAGACAGGAGATGTGTGGAACTTGCAAATCCCACAGACCCTATGTGCAGGGCGTTACAACAGAAGGGAGGAAAAGCTTGTTCAGACACTGCAAGCTATCCGCATTGTTTTACGGGGCAGGGATGAGGATGTGCCTATGTCTTTGTCCCCAAGAATGATTCCTGCGTGCAGACGCAGTGTGTCCGTCAACACTTTTGGGTTAATAATGGACAGTTTATTTGCACTTGTGATAAACAGAAATGTCCGAATATAACCACGGGAAAACAGCTCATTTGTGGACAGTGCAATGGAACTCACGTAAGCTCAGCCAAATGGGCATGCCCATTTGATACTTAACAGGTGGTGGGATCAAACGGGGAGTCAGGTAAACCAAGCAACTGGCAATATGAACAAATTCATAATCAAGACACTAGATGTTACTGGGCTAAGAAGGGATATGTGTTCCTCTTCAATGGTACTTACACGACAGAAACACCAAACCTCCCAAACAGTTTTGCAGTAGCAACAATAGGACCACTGACGGTTCCATGCCCTCAAAAGGGGCATATACGGAGAAGAATAGTAACTCAGGCTATCAGCAAGGGACTCTATGCTGATTGGGAAGACTCGGGCACAATGGGATCCTCACTGGGATACAGGTTCCCTGGAGCCCTATCTCTGGGAGGGGCAGCAGGAATGATTAGTGCAAAAAATATGAAATATATTGTTTGTGAACGAACAGACCTGGGAACAGCACTTCAAAAGCACTAGAGGCTGTTAACCAAGAAATGGCTGAACTGAGATTCAATGCACAACAGACATGATATGCAGTGGACTACCAGTTAACACAACAAGGGGTGTGTGTACAATTATAGGCAATAAATGCATAACCCATGTCACAGTCGAGTCTTATAACATTACACAAGTCATCAATAACATCAGAGAACAACTTGATAGCTTCAGACAGGGACCCAAGAAAGGAAGTAACTGGCTGGAATGGCTAGTGGGGGATGGGGGGGTGAGCGGGGGGGGAGGGTTCCTGGGAATGTTATTTATCACATGGATTGGTCATACTCATTTTAATTGTAATTGTCTGTTGTCTAATTGTTGGATGCCTAAAAGTCTGCTGCAAGGTTATAGAATCATAGAGGTTTACAGCATGGAACCAGACTCTTCGGCCCAACTTGTCCATGCTGCCCTAGTCTGGGGTCTAGTGGTCTAGTCTGGCTTCCTCATATAAATTGCGGTTCTGGCTCAGCACCCTAACATACTCTATTTGCCAAATGGTTGCCCACTCAATTCACCTATCTGCATCCCTTTTGTATTCTTCTTACATCCGCTTCACATCTTACTTCCCACCTGTCCCTGTTTCATCAGCAAATTTAGAAACTACACCTTTGGTTCCTTCATCCAAGTCATTTATACATATTGAAAGAAACAACTGAAGCACCAGCACTAAACCATGCATCACAACGCTGGTTACATTTTGCCAAACAGAAAGAGACCCATTTATACCACCCTCTGTTTCAAGTTAACTAGTCAATCATCTATACATGAGTCCTAGATTACCCCTACACCATGAGCTTTTGTTACTCACAATAACTTTGCAACGCGGCGCCTTAACAAATGCCCTCTAAAAATCCAAGTATAATACATCCACCAGTTCCTCTTTATCCACTGCAAGTCATTTGCTCAATGAACTTCAAGTTGGTTCAATATGACTTCCCTTTCAAAAACCATATGGAGTCTGCCTGAATTTTTCCAAGTGTCTTCAATAACAGTAATATTAATATTAGTTTCTAACAACTTTGCCTAAATGGTTAAACAAACTGACTCATTTTTTCCCTGCTTTCAGTCTCCCTTCCTTTTTGAATAAAGGAGTTACATTAACTATTTTCCAATCAAATGGAACCTTCCTCAGAATCCAAAGAATTTGGGAAAATTAAATGCGAATCACAAAAGGAATGGAGGCAATGGAAAACGGAATGGAAAATGGAAAATGGAAAACGGCTAATGTTACGCCGTTGTTTAAGAAGGGTGCCAGGCAAAAGGCGGGGAATTATAGGCCGGTTAGTTTAACGTCTGTGGTAGATAAAATGTTAGAATCCGTCATTAAGGAGGAAATTGCGAGGCATCTTGAAGGGAATTGCTTGATAGAGCAGACGCAGCACGGTTTCATTAAAGGGAAGTTGTGTCTGACAAATTTACTGGAGTTCTATGAGGATGTGTCTAGGGCAGTGGATAGAGGAGAGCCGGTGGATGTGGTCTTTCTGGATTTTCAGAAGGCGTTTGACAAAGTACCTCACAAGAGGTTATTGCAGAAGGTCGGGGGACATGGAGTTGGGGGTAGGGTGTTAGCGTGGATAGAGGATTGGTTGTCAAACAGGAGGCAGAGAGTGGGGGTCAACGGGTGCTATTCGGATTGGCGGATGGTGACTAGTGGAGTGCCCCACGGGTCGGTGCTGGGGCCTCAGCTATTTACCATTTATATAGATGATCTGGAGGAGGGAACCGAGTGTAGGGTGTCGAAATTTGCTGATGACACCAAGATTGGGGGAACGGCAAATTGTGCGGAGGGTGTGGAGAGTCTGCAGAAGGATCTAGATAGGCTGGGCGAATGGGCCAGGAAATGGCAAATGGAATTTAATGTTGGCAAGTGTGAGGTGGTCCACTTTGGTAGGAATAATGGTAGGAAGGACTATTACTTACGTGGCGAAAAACTGCAGCAGGCGACGGTGCAGAGGGACCTCGGGGTCCTTGTGCATGAGTCGCAAAAACCCAGCTTGCAGGTGCAACAGGTGGTCAGGAAGGCAAATGGGATGCTGGCCTTCATCGCGAGGGGGACTGAATATAAAAGTAGGGAGATCTTGCTGCAGCTGTATAGGGCATTGGTGAGGCCGCAGCTGGAGTACTGTGTGCAGTTTTGGGCGCCGCACCTGCGCAAAGATATTTTGGCCTTGGAGGGAGTGCAGAGGAGGTTTACTAGGCTGATACCGGAGTTGAGGGGGTTGAGCTATGAGGAGAGGCTGAATAAACTAGGCTTGTACTCGTTAGAGTTTAGAAGAATGAGGGGAGATCTCATTGAGACGTATAAGATGATGAATGGGATGGATAGGATAGAGGTGGAGAGACTCTTCCTGCTCAAAAAAGACAGTAGGACTAGGGGGCACAGCCTCAAGATAAAGGGGGGGCGCGGTTTAGAACGGAGTTGAGGAGGAACTTCTTCACTCAAAGGGTGGTGAATCTCTGGAATTCTCTGCCCGTTGAAGTGGTGGAGGCTGCCTCGCTAAATATTTTTAAGACGCGGGTTGATGGGTTTTTGATAAGAGAGGGGATTAAGGGTTATGGGGAGAGGGCGGGAAAGTGGAACTGAGCCACGACAGATCAGCCATGATCTTATTGAATGGCGGGGCAGGCTCAAAGGGCTAGATGGCCTACTCCTGCTCCTATTTCTTACGTTCTTATGTTCAAACTACTGCAGATGTTGGAATCTGAAACAAAAACAGAAAATGCTGGAAAATCTCAGCCGGTTTGATAGCACCTGTAGAGAGAGAATAGAGTGAATGTTTGGAGTCTGGAAGATCTTTTGTCAGCTCCGGATTCAAAACATTGGCTCCATTCTCTCTTCACAGATGCTGGCAGACCTTTTCTAGCATTTGCTATTTTTATCACAAAAGAAGTGGCTAAGGATGTAGTTTAAAACTCTAGGATGAAGTTCATCAGGGCCTAGGGACTTGTCATTCCTTGACTTCAAATATTTAGTCAGTACCACCTGCCTAGTGATTGTAATTTTCTTGCGTTCTTCCCCCACTTCCTTTCATTTCAAGCTGATTTACAGCTTTTTCTGGGATGTTACTTGTATTTGCTCATGAAGACTGATGCAAAATACCTGCTCAGTTCATCTACCATCTCCTTATTTTCCATAATTAATTTCTCAGGCTCACTTTCTACAGAATCAGCATTCACTTTAACTCTTTTCATTTTAAAATAGCTATAGAAACTCTTGTTGTCTTTATATTTATATTTCTTGCTAGTTTTCCATCTTTTTTTAATATATGGTAACGAGAACTGTGCCAGGAGCTAGTGTATCCATCGAGGAAGAACCCATGATGAAGATCCCCGAAGACATCAGAAGAAATGAAGAAGGAAAGAAGAAAATTGACTTCTACATGTGAAGATGCAGCTGTTGGTCTAGGGATTATTAAAAATAATAATAATCCGGACCAGAAGAGGGGATTGTAGTGGGAAAAATCACAAAGATGGCTATCTGGCACATAAAAAAGTTACCTGGGAGAGAGACATTAAGCAGGCACTGACTTTTAGTGCAGACAGCTACTTGAAACTAAAAACATGCAGGACAGACAGTTATTTAATGTTAAACATGCAGGAATCAGATACTGCAGGAAGCTAGTAGAGAGCTTCAGGCACTTCTAAGATCAGGACAAACCTAGAACAATAAGGAGATTAGCCATAAATGGGAATGGGATTACATAAATGCAGGAAAACCAATTCCTGTATGTATAGACCGAACTAAGTCATTGATAGTTACTGATAGAGGAAATGTATCCATTCTATGAACAACGCAATATTAAATGCCAATGTCTGTATATGTCTGGCTGTAATGATGTGTTAAACTATCACTCCTGCTCAACGATAATGATGTGTTAAATGGCTAGTGTTCAGACTATCCATAGTGGCACAGTGGTTAGCACTACTGCCTCACAGCACCAGGGCCCTGGGTTCGATTCCTGGTTTGGGTCACTGTCTGTGTGGAATGTGCATATTCTTCCTGTGTCTGAGTGGGTTTCCTCTGGATGCTCTGGTTTCTTCTACAGCCTGAAAGACATGCTGGTGAGGTGGATTGGCCATGGCAAATTTTCCCTTAATGCAGCTGAACAGGTGCCGGAATATGGTAACGAGGGGATTTTCAATGCAGTGTTCATGTAAACCTAGTTATGACACAAATAACTAAACAACATATTGTGGGTGGCACGGTAGCACAGTGGTTAGCGCTGCTGCTTCACAGCTCCAGGGACCTGGGTTCAATTCCCGGCTTGGGTCACTATCTGTGTGGAGTTTGCACATTCTCCTTGTGTCTGCATGGGTTTCCCCTGGGTGCTCTGGTTTCCTCCCACAGTCCAAAGATGTGCGGGTTAGGTTGATTGGCCATGCTAAATTGCCCCTTAGTATCCTGAGATGCGTAGGTTGGAGGGATTAGTGGGTAAAATATGTAGGGATATGGGGATAGGGCCTGGGTGGGATTGTGGTCGGTGCAGACTTGATGGGCCAAATGGCCTTTTTCTGTACTGTAGGGTTTCTATGATTTCTATTGAGAGAAGGTAGCTGCCCAGTACTGCGGAGTGCCAGTGCCTTTTCTCCACGAAGCTTTGTTAAATAAAACTGTATTGTTGCACCCCAAGTCTGACTCCGAAGTGGTCATTTCCCTCAACACCATGATTCAAATCTTTAAGGTCTACTTGATAGTTTATTTTAAGTTTGAAGCAATCTTTCCACTCAAGAAATCCATATGCATGACCTTTTTCCAAATGTTGGAAAGAAAGTGTTCAGAAACTTGCGTAATTAGTAACTAAGTGGATCGGTTGATATTGCTGAGTGTTTACTTGGACTTGTGTGGAAGGAGTTTATCTACATACTAGGTCAGATAGCAGGCTCTGCAATCAATACAGACTGAAAGGGAAGACAATACAGCATGTCTTAATTGAAAAATTCTAAGTGGAGGATGCTGTGCTAATCATCTGTGTGCAGACTCAGCTAGAAATATGTATGGGTTGTTTTCCATGTCTATAATCTGTTCTCCATTGTTGTGAGCCATACAAAGTGCTGAGAACACTGGGCTAAAAACCAACAGCAAGCCCAAGGAAATGATGGTTCTGGGTCAGAATGTTATATCTCAATGATATTAAATAACACTTTGCTGGAAGTTGAGTAAATTCTTCTACGTTGTGTCCATGATAGACAGTCTACCTTGATGTAGAATTTGACTTGCATTGGAGAAAAACAGATGTAACCTTTGGCTGACTCAGGAAATGTGCATGAAATAACATCAATCTGACTTGAAACCTGGGTGCTGGTTTGAAGCCTGTATTCTCTGGATCTTGTACATGAGTGAAAAGTGAACAACTTGGCAGTTATCATGAAAGGGATCCCAATAACTTCCATCTTTGCTATTTGTGGCAAATTTTAGGCAACTCATGGAAAGATAAAATGACAAATGCAGAAGGACAAATCTCCCATCAGGCAGTGGTGACTTTGGCTTGGGTACATTTAAGGGATGGAAGACGGTTGGGTGCCCGTGCAAGGTATCCAAAATCAGAAAACCAGTAGGACACACAAAGCAAATCTGAAGTTTGATTTTTTTTACATCTGGACAACACTAAATGACAGGAAAATGCTGGCATCATCTATGCCTCAGTGTGCACCACCATGATGAGCAGTGGCTTGGCAACTGCTGTCAAAACCAAAAGCAACCCACATGACATGATCACTTTGTATGTGACACTTGTGGTTGAACCTGTCTGCCAAGGTTTGGTCACTTTAAGCCATTCTATTCCCAAGGAATTTGATTAGCTGTGTTTCCATTTTACATTGCTATTGACAGCTTTCCATCTATGTGATGTTGTATTCTCCACCTTCGCATTTTCAGTCATTAATTTGTATCTCATTGGACCAAAGCAGGGCAGAAAGAGGCCATTCAACCATCAAGTCTGCACCGACTCTCTCTTACCCAGGCCCGATTCTCATATACTGTGGCTAATCCATCTTTGGACTGTGGGAGGAAACTGGAGCACCCAGAGGAAACCCACACAGACCATGCAAACTCCACCAGTCACCCAAGGCCAGAATTGAATCTGGTGCTGTGAGGCAGCAGTGCTAACCACTATGCCATCATACTGCCCAAGTCTCAGCTTTACATTTCTTGTGTGCTTTTGGTCTAGATTTCTCTGCATTTACAATGTGAAGCAGTCATGGTGAGAAAAATTTGTAATTGTTTTCAGATGTTTTGTGAATTAATTGTTTTAAAAATCATTTGAAAGGAACCTTGAAGCATTTGTATCAATTGTACAGGGATTGATTTTAATATTTGGATACAAAGTACTGGTCCCTTGATCTGGAAATAGTGCCAACAGGAATAAAGTTAAAAGAGGCAGGTCATGTGGCAGACCACATAACAAACGAAAGGGAATAGCTGGAGGAAACAGACCTGCATATCTGCTATTCCATGTATAATTTGTACCGACTGATTTGTCTGCTAATTAGTTAAATTTGCATTGATTCTGATTTTTATTAAAAGTTAGAGTAAAATCGCGCTTGATAAGTTATTTTCATTTGGGGTTGTTTGGTAAATTTGGTTTATTTGCTTTAAGGATCCCCACAGGTACCATAACAGAAACTTTTCACATGCTGTAATAATGAATTTCTGTGGTGGGGTTCCTGCCATGGTGTGTGGTCGTACCGACAGTTCAAGGAATTGATTTTACGTTTTGTGAGAAGGAACAAAATTTTATTATTGGTTTATTTTACTTCACGACATCACCAAGATAACTTTTGTTGGATTGTGAGGTTTCAGAACCAATCGCATGATTTGATGGTAACGTCATTAGAATGTGCATTCAGGCTGCTGCTTAACTTTCAATTTTGTATTCTGATGTGTTAGTTGAATCTGAATGTACAAATCAAGTCTGTCTTACAACATGATAACGAATTGATTGCTTTCAGAGCTATAAGCAGATGTGGCAGCCTATTTGCATACAGGATTCTACCATATGGTAAAGCAATTTTTAATGGTGTTGGTTGATGGAGCTCTTTGTTGATGGTGAAATGTTACCCAGTATCGTATTCTCTGCCATTTTCCACCTAGAGGCATGAAATCTCTTTGTATCTACTTGTCTTAACCAAAAGGCAGCACTTCCAATGATGGAGTACTCCCACAAGGGTCATCTGGAATACTTTAGGACTATCTCAGTCCGCCCACATTACAACTGAGACAACGATCTTACCATCAGTGGCAATCTGAATAAAGATGCTCTGACATACGCACAGCAGTCATCAATATTGAGTTTCAATACCTGGACCGGTAGACGGGCGCCGCAACAACTCAGTGACTTGCGCTGCTAGCTGTGCAGATACATGGATTTGGGCCTGTGTCTGTGGGAGTTTGCGCATTCTCCCTGTGGTTGCGTGGGTTTCCTCCGGGCGCTCCGGTTTCCTCCCACACCCCAAAGGTGTGCTCTTAGGCTGATTGGTCTTACCAAATTGACACTATTCTCCCCTGAATCTGGCTAAGTTAGGAGTTCCATTCGTAGACATGCAGGGTAGAATAGGTGTAGGGTGATGCGGCGGCGCAGGCTCGTTGGGCCGAAGGGCCTGTTTCCCGTGCTGGGTTGTTCTTTGTTCTTTGTTCAAAACATAAATAGGGAGGAAATAAAGGGAGACGGACCAAGTGAGGGAAGAAGGTTTTTTAGTTAGGACATCAATCGGCACAGGTTTGGAAGGCCGGAGGGCCTATTTCTGTGCTGTACCTTTCTTTGTTCTTTGTATAAGTGGCAGACACCTTGAGATGAACTGGGGCATTCATCAAGTGAGTCTATCACAATACGTTCATGGTCAATGCTATCTTTTGTGCTTTCTAATTAATTTCTGCTTATTACTGAATGTCTCAGCATCTGTGTAGCCCGAAACAATATTTTGTGCAAAGTATAAAGTATTCAGAAAAGTTAGCAGTACGATTCAGCTTGATGTAACTTCCACGTGATGCTTGAACATAATTTAGGGGATCGGCTAAACCCTTGAACTTGATGTTTTAATCTATTATATTTTCAAAGAAGCTAGTGATTGATATCCATAAGTTTAAATTTTACTCTTGAAAGAAACCTGACCAGCCTATTCCTACCTATTCAAAAATGGCTAGCTCTGAGGTGATTGAATTCTTTTATTTGAACATGTCTAGGACAAGGCAAGGTGAAAGGTCACAACCTGAATCAGTGAGTGTTTTTTTCTCTCCACAGCTGCTGCTGCCTGATCTGCTGAGTATTTCCAGCATTTTCTGTTTTTGTCTGATTTCCAGCATCTGCAGTTTTTTTGTGTATTGTTGAATCTGTGTTCAAGTGTATTAACGATGAACAATGTACACAACAACTTGTTCTGCAGTGGAACTTGGTGATTGCAAGTTAAAGTACAGTATATTTCTCAAGTATTAATATTGTCCAATCTACTGTGTTGGAATTTGGTCTTCTAGAAATTATTTTAAATTTTGACAAATAGAAGTTCACAAATAGAATGAAGTATCGAGCCAATTATGTTGAAATTTGAAGTTCTTCTTTAGAACTATTATATTGAACTAACAAAAGCATTAACTCTGTTTCTGTCTTCCTGGATGCTTCCAGACCGTTGAGTATTCCTCGTATTTGCTTTTTTTAAGTTCAGGTTTACCAAAATCTGCAGTGTATTGTTTTAATTGCAATTGATGTGTTGACATGCAAAAGATTTGAGGACTTTGAATGAAAATTGGAAATGCCCTTTCTCTGAAATCATGGTGATTGAGTGGCTTGGAAAACATCTGTCTTTCAACAGCAGGCCATTCATTACCTCACCCTCCAACCAGTTTCTGCCCACGTGTGATAGACTGTGTCACTTGAGAACACTTGTTTTTAGTGTGGAAAGTCATCTGAGGGAGTGCCAAAGAAGAAGAATTATTGAAATGGCCATTCTCTTGGATATCACGCCCTTAATATTTTAAAATGCATGCAATTGCAATGAGGGTGACCCATTCATAAGGTGGTGAATTGGCCTGAAGTGTTTAGGTGCAGTGAAACAATGAAAAATTAAAGACCAGAAACAGCCTGAAAAAAGATTAAATACAATTGTTCATTTTACAGAATGGTGGCTAAAACAGCTGGAGCAGAGAACAGCACAAATATTAAGTACTGAAATATAAATTAGTCACACTGCATCCTATGGCAGTTTCCACGTGGTGTGCATCTGTCCAATCCACGATTGCTTGTCACGAAGTATACTGCATGGTAAAGACTAATATTCCACTCAGCAGTGTGTTCTGATAAATTTCCTGTCCTGGATGGCCTCCTGAAGTTCTTCACCTGCTTGAGCTTTATAAAGTGGTCGTGTGAAGATTGTTGTGTTGTTAGCAGGCTTGTGAACCAGAAAATCCAACTCTCTGGCTTTGAACTAACTTTGGGAGTTCAGAAGTGTTTTGAGTGCTGAACAGCCTGTTGCAAATTAATCATGTGTTTGAGAATCCAGGCAGCGCAAAAGTAAACCAGAATCATCTTGACGCCTTTAGGCCATTTCTAGATACTTGTCGTTGAATGTTAGTCTGTTCCTTATGTTCATCATGTGGAAAGTCTGTGGTGACCAATGAAATGTTTGTCAATTCAGGAAACACAGTTGCAATTAAGGAATGGGTATTGTATGAATTCAGTGTAAAGTTTGCGCTATGTTGTCATGTTGCCTTAATTTCTGAACTCCAAAATTGTGACCTTTCAACTTCCCCCAACAGCCATACAATGCAGCCTCTGGCTGAACTCTGGAATAATCACATTGTTTCACAGGAATGAGTGCCAGGTTAAGACATCCCAAAGTCACCCCACATCAGACCCTCGGAAGCACATGAAAGGGCCATGTGCTAACTCTGCACTACAGTGCCTTGAAAATGAATTAATGGAAAGAGGTGAAGCAAATGTAAATGCAAGCCAGTTGAGAAATTAAGGCTTACTTTTTTAATCCAATAAAAATCTAGAATTAAAGATATAATTACCAAAAAAACTATAGACAATTGTCATTTAAAAAAAATCTAGTTCAGTAATGCATTAGCAAAACAAAATCGGCCATCCTTACCTGGTCTGGCCTACATGTGACTCCAGACCCACAACAGTATGGTTGACACTTAAATGTCTCTGAAATATCCTAACAAGCCACTCCATTCAAGGACAATTAGGGATGGGCAATAAATGCTGGCCCAAACGCCACTTTCCTTTTACCTCTTATTCAATCTTGATGCATGTGAAAAGGAAAAGATGAACTAGGACAAATGTGGAGCCATTACAACTAGAAACAAGAGACTTCATAATGGAGAAAAGGGAAATGGCGGAGGAACTAAATGTTGTGTCTGGTTTCACGCAAGAAGATAGTGAAAAATATTGATTCTTGCATGCTACAGAGCTAAAATTTATTGTTCATAAGAACATAAGAAATAGGAGCAGGAGTAGGCCAACTAGCCCTTCCAGCCTGCCCCGCCATTCAATAAGATCATGGCTGATCTGTCGTGGCTCAGTTCCACATTCCCGCCCTCTCCCCATAACCCTTAATCCCCTCTCTTATCAAAAACCCATCAACCCGCGTCTTAAAAATATTTAGCGAGGTAGCCTCCACCACTTCAACGGGCAGAGAATTCCAGAGATTCACCACCCTTTGAGTGAAGAAGTTCCTCCTCAACTCCGTTCTAAACCGCCCCCCCTTTATCTTGAGGCTGTGCCCCCTAGTCCTACTATCCTTTCTGAGCGGGAAGAGTCTCTCCACCTCTATCCTATCCATCCCATTCATCATCTTATACGTCTCAATGAGATCTCCCCTCATTCTTCTGAACTCTAACGAGTACAAGCCTAATTTATTCAGCCTCTCCTCATAGCTCAACCCCCTCAACTCCGGCATCAGCCTAGTAAACCTCCTCTGCACTCCCTCCAAGGCCAAAATATCCTTGCGTAAGTACGGCGCCCAAAACTGCACACAGTACTCCAGCTGCGGCCTCACCAATGCCCTATACAGCCGCAGCAAGACCTCCCTACTTTTATATTCAATCCCCCTCGCGATGAAGGCCAGTATCCCATTTGCCTTCCTGACCACCTGCTGCACCTGCAAGCTGGGTTTTTGCGACTCATGCACAAGGACCCCGAGGTCCCTCTGCACCGTCGCCTGCTGCAGTTTTTCTCCACGTAAGTAATAATCCTTCCTACCATTATTCCTACCAAAGTGGACAACCTCGCACTTGCCAACATTAAATTCCATTTGCCATTTCCTGGCCCATTCGCCCAGCCTATCTAGATCCTTCTGTAGACTCTCACCACCCTCCGCACAATTTGCCTTTCCACCAATTTTGGTGTCATCAGCAAATTTCGACACCCTACACTCGGTTCCCTCCTCCAGATCATCTATATAAATGGTAAATAGCTGAGGCCCCAGCACCGACCCCTGGGGCACTCCACTAGTCACCATCCGCCAATCCGAATAGCACCCATTGACCCCCACTCTCTGCCTCCTATTTGACAACCAGTCCTCTATCCACGCTAACACCCTACCCCCAACTCCATGCCCCCTGACCTTCTGCAAGAACCTCTTGTGAGGTACCTTGTCAAACACCTTCTGAAAATCAAGAAAGACCACATCCACCGGCTCTCCTCTATCCACCGCCCTAGACACATCCTCATAGAACTCCAGTAAATTTGTCAGACACGACTTCCCTTTAACGAAACCGTGCTGCGTCTGCTCTATCAAGCAGTTCCCCTCAAGATGCCTCGCTATTTCCTCCTTGATGACGGCTTCTAACATTTTACCTACAACAGACGTTAAACTAACAGGCCTATAATTCCCCGCCTTTTGCCTGGCACCCTTCTTAAACAACGGCGTAACATTAGCTGTTTTCCAATCTTCCGGCACTTCCCCGGAATCCAGCGACGTCTGGAAAATAACCACCAAGGCATCCACTATCACCTCCGCCATTTCTTTCAGGACCCTCGGATGCATTCCATCCGGTCCTGGGGACTTGTCCACAATCAGTCCCTCCAGTCTGTCGAGCATCACCTCTCTAGTAACAGTAATGTCATTGAGACCTTCCAGTCCTACCACCTTTCCATCTCTAACATCCGGCAAATTATTCACGTCCTCCTCCGTGAAGACCGAAACAAAAAAGTTATTCAAGACCTCAGCCATTTCCCCATCCCCTACCACTAAGTCCCCCTTCTCATCCTCTAAGGGACCAACGTTCACCCTAGCCAGCCTCTTCCTTTTTATATATTTATAAAAACTCTTGCTATCCTTTTTTATATTAAGCGCTAGCCCAGCTTCATAGTTTCTCCTACCCTTCTTTATCAACTTCTTTGTCAATCTTTGTTGACATTTAAACCTCTCCCAATCCTCTTCTCGCCCACTACTCTTAGCTACTCTAAACGCCTCCGCTTTTAATTTAACACTTTCCTTCACCTCCTTCGTCATCATAGTGTACATTGGGGAGAAGGAAAGGAGAGGATGTAGAATATGGTGTTGAAGTAACAGGCAGGGGTGAAGAGAAAGATCAGCTTAATATGATGGGTCCATGCAAAAGTCTGATGACAGCAGAGAAGATGCACTTGAGTTGGGTAATATATGTTTTCAGGCTTTTGTATCTTTTCCCTTACAGAAGAAGGTAGAAGAGTATATTTCCAGGGTGTATGGGGTCCTTAATTATGCTGGCTGCTTTTCTAAAGCAGCGGGAAGTGTAGGTGGATTCAGTGGATGGGAAGCTGGTTTGCATGATGGCCTGGGCTACGTTCCCAACTCTTTGTAGTTTTTAGTGGTCTTGATCAGAGCAGGAGCTATACCACACTGATACACCTGGAAAAGATGCTTTCTATGGTGCATCTGTAAAAATTGACGTGCTGAATATCCTCGACCTTCTGAGAAAGTAGAGGCGTTGGTGGACTGAAATCGAAAAACTTGAAATTCTTGACCATTTCCACTTCGTCCCCATTGATGTAGACAGGGGTGTGTCCTCCACTCTGCTTCCTGAAGTCAAGAACTATCTTGTTTTTACTGACATTTGAGGGACAGATTATTGTCATAGCACTATTCCACCAGATTCTCTGTCTCCTTCCTGTATCCTCCTCATTGTTTGGGATCTGACTCACTGTGGTGATGTCATCAGCAAACTTGAAAATGGAGTTGGAGTGAAATTTGGCCACACAGTCATAGGAATATAGCAAAGGGCTGAGGACACAGCCTTGTGGGCAACAGCATTGAGAATGATTATGGAGGGGGTGTTATTGCCTATCCTTACTGATTGTGGTCTGTGGGTTAAGAAATGGAGGATCCAGTCTGAGGAAGGAGCTGAGCCCTAGGTCACAAAGTTTGAAGATGAGTTTTGCTGAGATGGTGTTGACCGCTGAGCTATAAGTCTCCTTGTTGTCCAGGTGTTCTAGGATTGAGTGCAGGGCCGGGAAAATGGCATCTGTTGTGTATCTGTTGCAGTGATAGTCAATTGTAGTGGATCCAGTCAATCTGGGAGGCCAGAGTTGGTGTGCCATAGCTAACCTTTTGAAGCACTCGATCATGGTGTCAGAACCACCAGGTGGTAGTCATTAAGGCACGCTGCCTGCTTTTTCTTTGGTACCGAGATGATAATCATCATTTTGAAGCAGATAGGGACTTCAGCCAATGTAAGAAGTGGTTAAAGATATCTGCAAATACCGCCACCAGCTAGTCCATGCAAGATCTAAATGCTCCTCCAGGTGCCCCATCTGGGCCAGTCGCTTTTGGTGGGTTAACATTCCAGCCTGGTGTCTGTGATGGTGACTTTGGATGCCAGTTTGATCTGGGCAGAATCCTGTTAAGTCTCATGAAAATCAAATACATCACATCCACTGGTTCTCAATCTAAGCTACAGGTAACATCCTCAGAAAAAAACCTCCCAATGGGTTTGTCACAATACTCTTTCAGAACATGGACATGTTGACTCTGTGATAAAGGATGTGATGATTAGATATTTAGAAAGTAAAGATACAACTGAACAAAGTCAACATGTCCATGTTAAACAAGGACGTAATCTGTGACAAACCCATTGGGAGTTTTTTTGAGGATGTTACCTATAGCTTAGATAAAGGAGAACCAGTGGATATGGTGTATTTGGATTTTTATCAAAGTTTTAACAAGATCCCACCCAGGGGGTTTGTAACAAAATTAGAGCATGTAGAACTCGGGGAAATATATTTGTATGGATTAAGATTTAGTTAACAGACAGAAAACAGAGTGGGAGTAAACAGATCATTCTCAGGATGAAAGGCTATTACCAGTGGGGTACCTCCAGGATCAGTATCAGGGCCACAACTGTTCACAATCTACATAAATGATTTGAATGTGGGAACTAAATGTCATATTTCCAAGTTTGCTGATAATACAAAACTAAATGAGAATGTGAAGAGGATTCAAAGAGGCTTCAAGTGAAAGATGGGATCAGAATATTGAATTCAATGATCAGCCATGATCAAAATTAATTGAAGTTGAAGGGCCAAATGGTCTTCTCCTGCTTCTAGTTATGTCCAAAGGGACCAGGGTGAGCATAAGCCATTAAAAGCTAGCATGCTGGTATAACAATAAGGAAGGTACATTGGCCTTTATCATCAAGGGATTTGAGTATAAAAATAAATATCTTGCTGCTGTTGTAAAGCATCTTAGTGAGACCGTACTTGGAGTACGATATGCAGTTTTTTGGCCTCCAGACGGAATACAATGGATGTTTATCAGACTAATTCCTCGGGTAGCAGGAATGTTTTCGGAAGAGAGATTCAGGAAACTGTGCCTGTATTCTCTAAAGCAGGGTTTCCTGAACTGTGTTCCACACTTGTATATAAAATTCGAAAAAATATAATGAAATTGCTTGTCCAATCAGAGTCTGGCTGATGGAAAAAGCAGCCTCTGATTCGATGACCGAGAAACAACACACAACTCAAATTCCCAGATAAGAGTGAATGCAGACTGTGGAGTGTCAGGGAAATGGCATGGCTTGGCTGCAGAGTGGGAGTTAGAAAAATTTAAAGAGAATTAAACTTTTTTTCATTCTAACACTAGTTGCTGGTAAATTTTTGATATACAAATTGCAGGTGGAAATTTGAAAACCCTTCAGGCCTAAGAAAGGTAAAAACAAAGTCCCTTTGTGGGACTAGCAGAAGATTAATTTCAGGTGGTTAGTAAACCAGTTCAGATTGTATTTCTTTTTAAACAGGGGAAGAACAGACTATAGAAACAAGCTTGCCAGTGCTTTTGCAGGGAGTGCCATTTTGCTCTGAGCTTGGGTGTGAATGTGGGGGTGTGAGTATTTCTGTGTTATGCTTTTCTTTTATTATGTCCCAGGTTAGTGGGAGCAGTTGCAGGCCAAGGAAGGAGGACTGAACACATCTGTGTGATCACAGATAAGTGACTAGGAGGTGAGTCTTTCTCCAGACTTTGGAAGAGAAGATTGATAGGGAAGCAGAAATTGCAGAAAGTCAAGATTAGTGGTATAAGTTAAAACAAATTTTAATTCTAAATTAAATAAATTCTAATACAATGAAATAAGGATGCAGAGTCAGGTGACGTGCTGTAGTGCAACACATAGGAGCTGGTGGACCCCATTGTGATTCCTGGTGACCATGTCTGCAGCAAATGTCAGTTGCTTGAGGAACTTTGTCTGAGTTAATGAGCAGGAGTCTGAGCTACAGACATTGTGACACATCAGGGAGGGGGAGAGGAACCTGGATGCTGAGTTTCAGGTGGCAGTCAGTGCCCCCCCCCCCCTTTAGATTAACAACCTTAAATTCTGTCAGTTGTCAGAGATGAGATGGTGTGATTGTGAGTGAGGCAGGTGGAGGGGTCAAAAAGGCAGAGCACTGCAAGAGCCTCGCTCCTTATCAATGTGCAACAGCTTTGAGATTCTTGCTTCCTTTGTGGACAAAATGAGCAAACTTACCATCTTCAGCTTGAAGATAAGGTCAGGCTTGTGGCCTTGCTTGAAAAAAAACATCTGAAACTCTCCTGTTTTCATCCTTGTTTGGGACTTAAAAGTTTGTGGTAAGATTGCCCCACCGTCTTTGAAAAATGGAGCCGGCAGTCACAAAAAAGTCAATTTGTTGGGGGGTAGGGGGCTCTGCACAAAAATGAGTTTGAATATCACTGTGCTTGTGGTAAGAGTGATCTTGCTATCTCATTGACAAAGCAAGTTTCAGCTTCATTAGCTGAAGGCTCAATTTTGAAAGGAATTTGCTTTACATTTGAAGAATTTTGACACCTTTTGATTGCTTGTGAGTTTGTAAAAGTGCCAGTTTCTAATGGCTTTGCATTAGTGATGTGATTATTTAATCCTCGCAAATTGGCTTAGTGGTATGCCCAATCTAGTCCAGTGCATGAGTTTCAAAATCGCCAAAGAGTTCGAACTAAGTTCTGGCTGTAAGTATTCCAACATTGTCAATTAACTGGAACCACTTCCTGGCCTGCATTCATAGGAGGAGAACTTTTGGCAATTTATAAAGCAATGGAAATTGAAATGAGATTACCAATGGAGGAATGCATTTTATTAAATATTTAAATATGTGATGTTAGGCTATATTTATTCATTTTTTAAATACAAGGATTCTAAAATCTGGCTGTTGATTTAGTACCAAAATTGACAAACAAGCTCTATTATAAGGCCACTGGAAGTCTTAGACCTCGAGGCTAGCTACAGATGTGTTTAAAGGAATAGTCAGAATGTCACTACAAGGGCTTCCACAAAAGAGTTGTTCTCTGCTTTGTGTCTAAGCATAAGTAATGTCACAAGGTGTACTATAGTGACTGTAGCATTTTTACCATGCCATAGGCTATATTCAGTTAACTTGGATCAGGGGGTTGTGGGTTCAAGTCCCATTGTCAAGATTTATGCATATAATTGACGCTAACACTTTAATGCCATATTATTGCAATTCTGTTTATACAATGTCGATGTATTGATGTCCTCAATGTTGAAATTATAAAAATGCTTATTCCCAACATCATTAAATTTTAAGCTGAGGACATAATATTGGCTGGAGGATTCCACTGTCACCCTAGAATACTACTAAAGGCAGAGTACTTCCCCTGTTAAACCCCACAATCATATTTAAAATATCTGAATGTGCTGCACACTATGAAATACCCTTTGCCATGTTGTAAAGGATCTATAGTGTTCACTTCAACTTGAGCAACCTGTCAAGATGTTGAAATTAGAAAATGTTAAGCAATGTTTCACATGGATTTGATTCAAATTAACACTGCAGCAAAAGGTACATATTGCTAATCTATGCCTAATCCAAGGATCACTGGATGTATTCTGAGTTTTATTTGTTGACTTACAATTGTTCAACGATGATATGTAAATAAGGGGAAATAGGCAGGATAGACAAGAACAAGAGCACCCAGGAGTAAAGTGAAATTGGCTGAACAACCAGATGAAGAGAAATATCTTTGCATATTTACTTTGTTCTGAAATTCACTGCCTGAAGCACTGGTGGAAGCAGATTCAGTAGTAACTCGAAGGTAATTGGAGGATATAAAATTACAGGGCTATGGGAAAGAGTATTGGAATGGGATTAATTGGAACAACTCTTCAAAGGACGGACATAGCCACAATAGGTTGAGTGAGCCCCATTTGTGTTGTCTCAATTAGAAATATATACAGCAAGTGAAGACAAATTTACCTAAAATGTGGTTAATAATTGTTGGTACTTAAATTTGTATGAAAGCTCTCAATCCAAAAGTTGAGATTTTTTTCTACAAGTACAGTAAGGGTGATAGGATGTGCACCATTGTTTTCTTGGCTGCTGTGATTATTATTATTTTCACTGGCAAATATACCACAGTTTCCCCTGATAGAGAAGTCTTGTTAGTAAAGCCTCAAGGTCTGTCAGGCCATGTTGCTGAATTTGATGTAATGGATTGCAGCACACTCGCACAGTTACAGCCAACAATTCAGTGGGATTGGCAGGAGGGAACACAGCTATGTCATAACCTTGAAAATAGTTGACAAAGAAAGATAAAGAAAATTGTATTTAACGAATACCTTTCACCTCCTTGGGATGTTCCACAGCATTTTACAGCGAATTAATTACCTGCAAAATGCAATAATCACTGCTATCAAGTGGCAAGAGCTTTGGATGGTTTGCACCAAGGCCTCAATGTGATAGAGTGGAATATGTAGGGTGGAATTGCTTGAGGGAAACATTACTGGCTAAATAAATTTCTTGTGAACTGGGAGAGTCAAGTCAGAATACAGTTTCAATTTCTACTGATATAGAGAATGGTCACGAACATTTCATAATGCCACTGTTACACTCCTAAATGATAGTTTGGAGTTGTATGGACAGTGGGAGTCTCAGGCCATATCCTGTGAATGCTTCTTTAAAGACCCAGTCACAATCCAAGCTACAGGGGTTAAATATATCTATATTCAAAAGAATCTAGACAAAGTAAGAAACAGAGCTAAGAAATTGGGAGACAGATTTTGTTATGGATAAATGTAGACTTTTAAAAAATATATATGATATATAGTCCTGAAATGTGAACATCATTGGCAGTTCTGGCACTTATTGCTCTGAATTAGGTACAATTGATCAATTATTTCACAGGGCAGTTAAGACTTTGAAATGGGCTTAGAGTTGCATAGAGACCTGACTGAGTAAGGGCAATAAATTATTTCCCAAAAGGAATGACAGGGATTCAGACCTTTTGATTATAAGCTCAATAAGGCAAGTAGCATATTACCATTGTGCAACAGTAATGTGCACTCTCACTAATGACTGTCATAGGATCCTGGCACAATCGTCTGCAGCTTGGCAGGATGAGATGAGCTGGATTGACAACTTCCTTTTTGTTTTTGAAAGCTTAAGCAATTTGCCACTTCCCCTTGGCACTGCACTGGCAAAGATACCCAGTGACCATAAAGGAGTGGAATTGGAATACACCAGCAGTAAAGAAACAAGTCTTTGATGAATCAGCAGCCAGTTATTCATGTGCCTGCTGTCTATTCTAATGACATTGAAAGATGGAAACTCAAGTCTAAGTTGCAGTAACAGAGACTTTATTCACAAGTATGCTTGGGAGACACAACCTGCTCCTGCAGGGTGTCTTGTATTACACAGCCTTTGTATATTTATATATTTTAGTTATCACATGTGCATGATAAAATCCCAACAAGCAGCATTATACTGGTTGCAGCTGTAATTTAACTAACTGAAGGCTGAAGTCAGTGCTCCTTATCATACTTTTGCTTAACCATTCTGTGAGTCATTAAATTTTTGATTGTTACTTTCCCACACCAGGTTGCTGAGAAAGGCCTTGAATAATTTATTTTAAAACTGTTGATGCTCATGACTAATAGATCTGAAATAGTCAAATGTAACGTTTAATGTCCAATTGTTTCGACTACCCCACTCCACATTCAGAATAGTTCAAACGCTTCTTTGCAAACTCGGTTCTTACTCTGCTATTGCTTTTATAGGTTTGGAATTGTAAATCTTAGCGATATTTTCCAAGTCAAAGTGGTGAAACATCTGATTCGCTGGGATCAGTTTCATCCCCAAAGCCTGAGAATTCCCTGGGCAGCTAGAAGCCAGAAGAACAGTGATTACTGTTTCTTTCTAGCAGAGGGCAAAAGCTAGGGTGATGTTGTGTTATCATCACATGTAGTATACACCCTCCTTTTCACCCCATGTCAGATTTTTGCAAGATTTCTTTACTGAGCAGCATTGATTGTCCTGTTAAACTTGCACCAGTGCAAATGTTGCAAACACACTCATGAAGAGGGTTGACCAAAAGGATGATATGTCTCTTGATGTCACATGTCTTTGTTTCAGTGCTGCTGAAATTAGGAAATTACATTGAACCATTCAGTCTTCTGATCAAAATGATCACAGGAATTTATTGTTGAAAATAGCAGGTGACTGTCTTGTTCTGGGAATCTTCTCGGCAGCCTCGATTGCACTCCATGCTGGAAGTGTCTGATACAGCAGCCTGCTTAAATTGAAAGCAGGATGCTCTCTGGCAGTTTCTATTGCTTTTGGCAACCCACTTAAAATCACTGTCAGTAAGAGGAAACCTGTCCTTCAACAAGAACTTCCTTGTCATTGAATATTCTGAGCAATGCCATTTCACAAAGTAGTGTCCAGCCTTGTATATAAATCTCAAACTTACATTTGAAAGAAATCCATTCTAAGTTGATCAAGGCATTGATTGGTGCCTAAAGCTCATTTAGCCCAGCTGCTGTTTGCCCAGTCGCTCCAGCTGTCTGCCGGTTTTCACTTCCGTGGAACCCCTTAAATTCATGCCCCCTCCCCCAGCAAATGACATCTACCACTGGAGGCACAAGCAGGTTATTTCTAAATTGGAAATTATTGGGAGAGACAAAGTGCTGCTCAGTCTGTTTTTTTTTATTGTTGAGGGGGAACGAAGGTGGGAATTCAGTTTCGACTCTAGTGCTCAGTTTACTTGGGTCAGCTGATCCAAGCAAGTTCCTTGCTCGTATTGCTGGCACAAAGTTGGTGGGGAAGAGGGAAGACTGGGAACTAACTTACTGTAAAACCACCTGATTTTAATCTTTGATTTAAACAGAATGAAAGCCAGGCATTTTCTATATTGGGCAGTCAATACATTCTGTCAGGCTAATGACAATTGGCACATTGCTAATTCTTAATATAGGAATGGACATCAGAGGTACTGTTGGTAGGGGAATTGCATTTCTGGCCTTTGACATTACAAACTCCCCAGTATTAATAATAATTGGTCTTCACACAGGAATATAAGATTTCAGGAAGCACAAAAGGGAAGCACTGACACTGGGATTTGTAGAGGAAACTGAAACAGCCTATGTTCATTTTCCAATCTATGATATTAACTTCTTCACATTAGCAAAATTATTCTTTCAAAACACATTGCCAAAGTTAGTATTTCCGGACATAGAAATTGACAAAAGTACCTGTTTGTTTTTGGAAATCTTGTGTGCAAAAATCACTTAAGAGGAATCCAGCTGATAATTTTGATGGAACTCCAAACCGAGCTGTTAACCTGATAGGGCTCTCAATGCTTGGCTCTCATCCTGTAGAAATTAAGGGGATTAAACTCAGGTGGCTTTTCAATGAGTGTAATTTTTTTACAAATAATGATGTTTTAAGTATTTTCAAATAAACGAATGTTCTGTATCTTGTATGACAATTGCATTAACAGCTCCTGAAACCCCTCAATAGTAGCATAATGCAACCCTTATGCCAAAATGGCTCTCTGCCTCTATGCTTTTACCATGGTCAGTTAACACCAGACTTAAATAGCCACTGTTCATGCAGTTGTGACTTGACATACTCTAATGGTTATGTCTGCAGGGTGCAGTGTATATCTCTCCCCCTCCCTCCCTCAATATGGTGAGCTTGGTCATTGTTCGTATGAATCTTCTGAAGTGAGCTTGTGTGGTTGGGGTACAGTGGCTAACTGTAGGTGGCCTAACTAAAACTCTGCTATTGAATACTTCAGTAAATCATTTTCATTGCCTTGGACACCTCCCAATCTTTGACTGGATTGGATGCTAGTATTTTTAACTCGAGGCACACCATTATGTTTTCCATTACAACTGTATTCAGTATGATCGAACTTCATCTGATATTGTTACAGTTTGGAACATAGAAACTTTTTCATTTATATTTGTTCATGGGATGTGTGTGTGCTGGCTGGGTCAACATTTATTGCCCATCACTAACTGACAATGAACTATGGTTTTCTCAGTCATTTTGGAGGGCATTTAATAGTCAATTACATTGTTGTGGCTCTGCAATCACTTGGAGGTCAGACCAGGTATGAACAGCAGTTTTCATTCCCTAAAGGATATTAGTGAGCAAGATAGCTTTTTTATGATGACAATCAATAATGCTTTCATTCCAGGTTTCAACTTTTCATTCCAGGTTTTTGTTGAATTCAAATTTCATCATCTGACATAGTGGGATTTGAACCCATGTCTCCAAGGTAATATCCTGGGTCTCTGGAATGCTAGTCCAGCAACAATATCACCATGCCACTGCTAAAGAATCAGGTCATTTAGTCTGCCCCACCATTCACTGATCTTGACTGATCATTTATGTCTTTTTCCCACATTATCCCAATATCCCTTTGACACTTTTAAATATCAATGATATAATGTCTGCTTTAAAAATACTCAATGACTGAGATTCCACAGCTCTCTGGGATAGAGAATTCGAAACATTCACAAGATTCTCATTTTGAAATTTGGTCCCCTGGCTCTAGATACGCCAACTAGGATAAACAGCTTGCCTGCATCAACTCTTATCTATCTATCCCTTTAAATGTTGTGAAGGTTTCAATAAAGTTGCATCTCATTCTTTGACACTCTAGAGAATACAGGCCCAGTTTCCCCAATTTCTCTTGGAGACAGTTCCACCATCCTAGGAACAAGTCTGGTGAACTTTTGTTGCACTCCTTTTATGACAATCATAACCTTCCTCAGGCAAGGAAAGCAAAACTGCACACAGTGCTCCAGGTGCGGTCCAACCAAGCTTCTATACAATGGAAGCAAGGTTTAAGAACATAAGAACATAAGAAGTAGGAGCAGGAGTAGGCTATCCAGCCCTTCAAGCCTGCCCTGCCATTCAATAAGATCATGGCTGATCTGAAGTGGCTCAGTTCCACTTTCCCGCTTTCTCCCCGTAACCCTTAATTCCCTTGCCTACCAAAAACCTATCTACCTGTGTCTTAAATATATTTAGTGAGGTAGCCTCCACCACTTCAACAGGCAGAGAATTCCAGAGATTCACCACCCTTTTGAGTGAAGAAGTTCCTCCTCAACTCTGTTCTAAACTGCCCCCCACCCCCCCCACCCTTATCTTGAGGCTGTGCCCTCTAGTCCTGCAGTCCTTTCTGAGCGGGAAGAATCTCTCTACCTCTACCCTATCCATCCCCTTCATTATCTTATACGTCTCTATAAGATCCCCCCTCATCCTTCTAAACTCCAACGAGTACAGACCTAGTGTATTTAGTCTCTCTTCATAGTCCAACCCCCTCATCTCTGGTATCAGCCTAGTGAACCTCCTCTGCACTCCCTCCAAGGCCAAAATATCCTTGCCGCAAGAGCAGCGACCAAAACTGTACACAGTACTCCAGTACCAGGTTGGTGGGAGGGGGGGGTGAAACGGGTGCTCAGGTCTGCCTGGGTCCTGAAGAGTTGGGGTGAGGGTGTTAAAGCTAGGGTGTGGCAGATATCAGGGGAAGGTTAGAATCAGGTTTGTGGGGTGGTGGGTATGTCCCTTGTGGTTGGAATAGGGAGATTGCCTTAGGGATGGTATAGAAAGGGTTTGCAAATAACTTGGTGGGGGTAATTAGTCGGGATATAGGAGTCCCGTGCGTGGAGGGGGAATTCTGTGCAGATCTGTGGTCTGGATGTTTAAAATAATTGCATTGAAGTGTTTTTATTTCTTCTAACTCTTGAGTAACTATTGGTGTAAAACTGGCAGACCAATCAGAAGTTAGTGCTTAAAATCACTTTGTCAGATGGTTCCTAATAAAGGGCAATTGTCTAGGGGAAGTAAGCCCTTTGGGGGTATAAGATCCTAACTCGAGAGTGCATACCGCCTCCTGTTGCCTTTAAACACCTGGAGAAGTAGGCGAAAATCCTCCACGTTATTTCTCTTTTTTTCTCTTATTTAATCCCATTACTCATGATAAAACTTTACAACTCCTTATCTCCATTAGTTCTTTTTCAATCTTGAGACTTTTCAAACTAGAATATGATTGTCACTTGAAGTACTTTGTAACTTTTTTCACTCTTGCTAATGTCCCTTGGGTTCAACACAATTTGGCTTTGGAAAAAATCGGATTTTGTTTGATTTAAAGCCTTGCTGAGGGGCAACAGCCCCTTCAAAACAAAAACTAAACTATTTTCTGACTTTTTTAAATTCAAAACTCCAATTATGGGATAATAGTTTCCATTTCTGACTCTATTAAAAGAACTGACAAATAAATCAAAGTCGTGCCGTGGTTTTTGTGGAAGATTTTGATTGGCCGAGTTGTGGAACCAGGAAGATACTGCTGTTGTTTTTGAAACTTGTTTGGCAATACCCACAACTGGCTGTCCGCACACCACGTTTGTCTCATTTAGAAATGCAATTTTGTAGAGTATATGGTTTCATTCAGCCTGTTGTGGTTTGGCTGCATGCGCCTCTTTGGAATCGCTAAGTGAGAAAATGTAGTAGTTAGGGTGCAAATTTAGCTGGCCAGCACTTCTACTTTGCAGCGAAGGAAATTAAATCATCGCGTATCATTTCTGAACTTGTCCAATGGTAAATCCTCAAATGTCAATGACCGTTAGAAAGGAAAAATGTGAGACTTGGTCATTTTGAAACTTCATGTTCAGTCTTGCTTGAGCTAAAGGCATTTTCTCTCTGATGACATTACTTAATAAACAAGCATCGAAACTGCCCCCTCTAAATTGTACCAAGAACTATTTGTTACAGTCAAACATTGGGATATGTCTTCCCTTGCTGATGGGCAGAAAAAGCTCTGTCTCCACTTTGCTAGAAAATTTATGAAGCCCCCCCCACTCCCATTTGCCACACAACACAAAAGTGACTGTGCGATTAAAATTAAGGAGAAAACGCATCATTCTACATTTAGGATATAAGATACAGGGCTATTGGAGGGTGGGGGATGGAGTGGGCGGAGGAATGACACTAAGTCATGCCGCTCATTTGAAGAGCTGTTCCAGATACGATGGGCTGAATGGCCTCTCTGCATTGTAACAATTTTGTGACTTCACAAATTTCATAATTAAATTCTCAATTATTATCATATTTAAGTCAACCTAAAAGATACTCAATAGAATTTTAACACAACAGTGCAATGGGCTATTCATTTTTTTTCTGTAGGAGACGTGAATTTTGCAATGTATTGTAATTTAGGTTCATAGAATTATTATAGAACCGCTATAATAATACAGAAGGAAGCCTTTCAGTCTAACAAGCATGCCCTGACAACAATCTCACCCAGGCCCTCGTATTTACCCTGCTAATCCCCCTGACGCCAATAGGCAATTTTGCATAGCCAATCGACCTACTGCAAATCTTTGCGTACTTGCATGTTCCTAATTGTGCAATTTTTTTCTGAATGATTGTCTATAACAATGTTATGATTAATTGCTTTACTTGAACTGTCAGCATTGGTTGGCACCTGACTCCATCATGACTGACCCTGTTGATAGCTGCAGGAAAATATTGGAGACACAAACTCAAAAATGCATTGCATTTCATAACTTTGCTTTGGATTGTCATAAATCGATGTAAAATGTTTGTCAAGAGTCAATATTGTACTAATTTCTCACCGTGACATGAAAACAACAGAAAATTGTTTAATATTTATTTTCTTAGCTAGTTTTGAATAATGAGAATTAGATAATGGAAATTATTGCTTTGGCTGGGTGAATCAATCCTTCGTGAAACTTCTGCTGATCGGCTGAAATTGCACTTCCTGAACGTTGTTCCTCCGTTTCTTTTTCTCAAAAATTCTGCGGTCTACTGCTCATGAAAACCAATTCCTGAGCAAAGCAAAAAGTTTGCATAGGAACCCAATAAACAGCAACGTGAATTTACAGAACTGACCCAAAGGGATAAAATGTCCCAGGGTAACTCAGCAACATAATCAAACAATAGTCAACACCAAACCACTTGAGATATTGGAAGATGTAAAATCCAGGGCAAAGGGATATGTTTTCAGGGGCATCTTAGAAGAGGAGACTCTGATAGAAAAATAGAGAAATGAATGGAGGGATTCCAGAGTTTAGGGACCAGGCAACTGACGGAATGGCAACCGTTAATGAAGCAGTCAAAGTCAGGGATGTGCAAGAGGCCAGAACCAGGAGTACAGCTGTCTTGGAGGGTTGCGGGGCCGAAGGAGTTTTCAGATCTGGGGAAGGACAAAGACATGGGGAGATTTGAAAAACGGAGGCATTGCCAGTTGGGGTGTAAATGGAGATCAGAAAGTACAGCAGCAATTGGATTAATTGGCAAGTTAGGATTCAGACATGCAGAGTTTTCAATGAGCTCAACTTTAATTGCGGTGCGGGGCGGGGCGGGGGAGGAAGAGTTGGAAGCAGCCGGAAGAGCTTTGAAATAATCCAGTCGAGAGGTAACAAGGACATGGATGAGGGTTACTGCAGTTGGTAAACTGAGGGTTAGAAGTGGACGACGTTATGGAGTCAGAAGTTGATGTTGGTGACAGAGGGAAAACCGAGTCGAAAGGTCAGCTCAGGGTTGAATGGGGTCAAATAACGAAAGAATTTTCATCCTTACAGATTTTCACATTCTCAGGTACACCAATAAATAGTCTTGAAGCGTAGTCACTGCTGTTAAGGAAAATAATGCAGCAATCAGATTACAAGAAATTGCTGAAATCAGCAATAAGATGAATGACCAGTTAATGTTTTTGATTCAGGGATATTGACTAGGACGTTGGGAGAATTCCCTGCACATTTTTCAAATGCATGCCATGAGCTCTTTTACTTTGATATACAAACGGCCAGATGAAGTTTCAGATTGATAGCTTATCCAAAAGATGACACAAGCAACATTGCACTCTCTCAAATTCTACACTGAAGTGTCAGCCGAGGTTATACGCTCTAGAATTGGAGCAAGGCTCGAATCCATCAGCTTCTGATTTGGGGGCAGGGATGTTATCACTGAGTGTGATAACTGGTGCTTGGCTGTATCAATTTCACCCTCTGCCAAAGAAAAGAAACACCCCATCACAAGATGAGTTATCATCCAACAGTTAATGTAAGAAACATTTGTCTGATCAGAAAACAGAAAGGACAATTTAAGAGCTGAGTTTCACCCGAGATAATCTCCTCTTTCTGAAAGCTGAACAGATCCTAAATTCAAGTTTACAGACAGCCTCCTCATGCTATTAGACATGGAGTTAACAGCTGCCTATAATTTTGCTGGATGCTAAATTGAGACAGCACAATGTTGGCTGGTTTATGAAATGGATAATTTAGATTGGGCAGTGTTAATGCTATTGATTCTCAGGCCATAAGGAGAATGGTTTGATCCTGGATAATAAAGGGAGAGAGAAAGAAGTAACATTGGCCATGATGTTACAAAAAAATTCTAAGTGTTGAACGAGTGAGAAAACGGAAGAGTTTCAGGCTTTTTTTGGGTGAGTTTGAAGATGCAAGCTTACGGCACTGTCACTTTTTTGGACAGAAGTGCAATCCACACGAGTGTTGTGTGTGGATGGGGGAAGGTGCCTAAGTTCACTGATTTGTTGATTTCTTTAAACTGTTCCAGTCAGGCCAAAATAAATAGTCATTATGAAGTAAGTTTTTTTGGCTGCAGAAAGGTATAAAGTCGTTTCAAGATGGGAGGTGCAACAGCTCCAAATTCTACTTTTTCAGCAATATTTAATATTAAAACTTCAAGTTGATGTTAGAGGTCAGTCCAAATGGCTGATTGCAGTTGTCGGCTGACTCCAACATGACATTTGAATAAAGTGCATCAGATGTTTGAAAGAACATTACTCATATTAAAGAAGTTTCATTCATTATATTTAATAGGTGGATCTTGTTTCGAATAAGACACGTAGCTAGAGAGGGTTTGCAGAAACAGTGGTTGCAGATTTTTGTAATGTTCTAGATTTCAATAAAAAAATCTTAAAGGTTGACCAGTTACCCAATGATTATTCAGTGGAAATGGAATGTAATGCACCTTTTTTCTCATTAATGTCATCAAGGAATTTGAGTGTCTCTTGTCTTGGAAGATGGACTGGTCAAATTTACCACTTTGTCCTTCCTTGGATATTTTAATCCTAAATTTCAATCTTTCAGGTCGCTCCTCAATTTTCTCTGCTCCAGAGAAAACAACCCAAGCCTATCCAACCTCTCTTCATAATTTAAATGTTTCATCCCAGGCAGCATCCTGGTGAATCTCCTCTGCACCCCTTCCAGTATGTTCATGTCCTTCCAATAATGTGGTGACCAGAACTGTACACAGTATTCCAGCTGTGGCCTCACCAAATTTCTAAACAACTCTTTCATGATCTCTCTGCCTTTGTAATCTATACCCCAATTGATAAAGGCAAGTATGTCAAATGCCTTTTTCATTGCCCTATAAACCTGCTTTTCCACCTTCAGAGATCTGTGGACAAATACACCAAAGTCCCTTTGTTCTTTGGAACTTCCCAGTGTGAGATCTTTCATAGTATGCTTCCTTGTCAAATTACTCCTTCTAAAGTGTATCACCTCACACTTTTCAGGGTTAAATTCCATCTGCTACTTACCTACCCATTTGACCATTTTGTGTATCTCTTCCTGTAACCTAAGACACTCGGCCTCACTGACTACCCGGCCAATTTTGTATCATCAGCAAACTTGCTGATCCTACCCCATACGTGGTCATTGATGTCGTTTATATAAACGACAAACAATAGGAGGGCCAGCATGGATCTCTGTGGTACACCACTGGTCTCCAGTCACTCAAACAGCCATCTGTCACCACCCTCTGTCTCCTACCACTAAATCAATTATGAATCCGCCTTATCAGATCACCCTGGATCCATGTGCATTTGCCTTCTTAATCTGTCTTCCATGTGGGATTTTGTCAAAGGCTTTGCTGAAATCCATGTAAACTATATCAACCACACTATTCTCATCCACATACTTGGTTACATGCTCAAAAAAATTCAATTAAATTTGTTAAGCATAACCTCCCTCTGACAAAACCATGCTGACTATCCCTGATCAAACCTTGCCTCTCCAAATGGAGATAGATTCTCTCCTTCAGAATCTTCTCCAGTAATTTCCCAACCACCAACATGAGACTCATTGGTCGGTAGTTCCCTGGTTTGTTTGCCAAGGAACTACGTTTGCCAGTTACGTTAACTTTTGAAACTAACATGGCAGTTCATTCTGTATTCTTGTGGCAAGTTGCCTTGTTAAACAGCAACGACATTTCAGAAGTAATTAATTGGCTGTAAAGCACTTTGTTTGAGGATGTTGAAGGTACTGTTGAAAAGCAAGTTCTTTGTGTTTTGTCTTTAAGTTATTTCTTCACCATGACCTTTCTCCCTACACAGCTCCTGAGGCCCAAAGTAATTCTACACTGGCGGTAGAGACAGAAACTGAAATCCGTTAAAGGAAATCAGCAAACAATTTGACCACAAATAATTACAACCAGAACCTCAGAACTTTAACTCTGGAAGAGATGATTATTTTTGAACTTGTACCCTTTCTGTTCAATATAGGTGTAACAGCCAAAGAAAATGTCAGGAAGGAGTGTCCCTCACTTAAGGCCTTTTGCTAAGCAACTAAATGCTGCTGTTTGCCCAGTTTGTTTTACGTTTTGCTGAGCTTGCATAACCTTGTGGTGTAACTTGCTCCATTTACACTGACAGCTCTGTATTTTATTTCTCAAATTAGATGGTTGCTTTAAACACTCAGCAAGTTAAGATGTCATTGTGCAGGTCCGTTATGCACTGAATCGAGAGATTCCTTTAGTTCCTCACTGGCATGAATCCATAGCATGAATTTCAGAGCATCAAATGCTGGCAAACAACGGGCACAATCTTACTGGCTCACTGAGTCGGTCGATCGGCGCATGAGCCAGCAAGATTGCAAGCGGAATGAAAATTCTGGTTTGCGTCCAGTTTCTGGCCTCACTCAGTTACTGGCACTGTTTTGCAGGTGGGAATTGGCATTGCGCCCCAAAAAAAAAGGCACATAGCCTATTCGCATATTAATAACATGCTTAACCACAGCTGGTTTCTACAAGCGGAGACCAGACATGATGGCCTCACAAGATTATAGTCGATTGAAACGCTGGTAGTTGGTGTCATGGCTGGGTAGTGCCCATGGGGGAGAGCTAGCCTGCCAGTGTGGCACCTGGCACTGTCCACCAAGCATCATAACAGTGTTCGGGCATTGCAAAGGGGTGGTATCTGAATGGGGGCATTGGGCTGTGCCTGGGAGTTCTACAGGGAGTGAGGCAAGTGGGGAAAGGGGAGCTCTGTGTTTTGGGGAGTGGCGGGGAGGGCTGATCAGCAGAAGTTATGCAAAGGTGGTGATCAGGGGAGTGTAATCAACAGGGGTCTGCGGCAGGGGTAGGTATGCAAGGGGGGGGTTGATATGTGTGGGGGGTGGGGGGTGCGGGGTGATAGGCAGGGATGGATATGCAAGGGATTGACGGTAAGGGTGAAGAGACTGGCCACGTGGGTATATGCAGGCTGGGTTGTGGAGGGGGTCATGATGGGGGACTCATTGGGAAGGTCCTAATGCCGGTTACCTGTGATGCCATGGGGAGGGGCTTACACTGCCGCAGATGATGGGATAGCAGAGAAGAGCAAGAAGTTTCCCGGTTCACTGGGAGATTAGGGTGTCTGTACAAAGGTGCTCCAAGCTCCTACTCTAAACTCCAAAATTCCTTATACTCTTTGCAAATTCTTTCTCTTCAAGCATTTATCCAATTTCCTTTTGAAAGTTATGAGTGAATTTGTTTCCATCATCCTTTCAGCTCGTAACTCATTGCATAAATGTCTTTTTCCTGATGTTGCCCCAGGTTCTTTTTGTCAATTATCTTAAATCTGTGACTTCTGGTTATCAACACTTCTCCCAATGGAAACCTCCCCTGCCCACCCACCCCTTATTTACTCTCTCATCCGCCTTTATGAATTTGAACATTTTTATCAAATCTCCCTTTCACGTCACTGCCTGAAGCTGAAAAACTTCAGTTTTTCTCATCTCCATGTCTTTCATCCATCACAACATTCTTCTGAGTGCAACTTTGTTTAAGAAAGGAGGGAGTGAGAAACTTCAGGCCAATTAGTCTGACATCAGTCATCTGGGAAGTGCTGGAATCTATTATTAATGAAGTCTTAACAATACACTTAGAAAATATTAGTATCATCCAACAGTCAACATCGGTTTACAGAAGGGAAATGATATTTGACAAATTTAATTAAGTATTTTTGAGGATGTAATGAGTAGGGATAAAAGGGAATTGGCAGGTGTATTTTACTTGGATTTCCAAGTAGGATTCAGAAAAGTATCTCACAGAAGATTAATACACGAGGTAATGGTCCGTGGAGTTTGGGATTATGTATTAACATGAATGGAGGATTGGTTAATGGTCAGGAAAAAGAGTATGGATAAAAGGAGCAATTTCAAATTGGAAGGCCATAATGAATGCGGTACCACATAAATCTATGTTGGGGCCTCAGCAATTTAGGTCTAAATTTTTTCATCCCACCTACCATGGGAATTGCCTTGGGTGGAATTGAAAATGTAACCGACTAGCAAAAGATCAATTGACTTTAGATGGGAATTTCTGGTCCTGAGGCAGACATTAATGACTTAGATGAAGACAGTCAGAGTAATGAATCTAATTTGTCAGTACGAGAATTGAACCCACGCTGCTGGTGTCATTCTGCAGCATGAAACGGCTGTCCAGCCAACTGAGCTAAACTGACCATTTATCTTGATACTTAAAAAGAATATTTGCCTAGGAGACCCTACAACAAATGTTCACTGGATTGGGAGGCCAAAGGAATGAGAAGTTTACTCAATGATGAAGGGCTGAATAAATTGTGCCTATACTCTGATGATCACAAGAATGAGAGCTGAAGCATACAAGATTCGGAACAAACTTGACAGAGACTATACCTAGAGGTCATTTCCCCTGGCGAAGAAATCTAGACTATGGGGCACGAGCCTCAGAATAAGGGGGTAATCGTTCAGGATTGGGATGGGGAGATATTGTAAAGTTTTGGAATTCTCTACCCCAGAGGCTTGTAGATTCTCCATTGTTGAATATAGTTAAGGTTAGGATAGAGAGATTGGCGATCTCTTAAGGAATCGGAGTGTATGGGGGTAGCCTGCAAGAAACTGGAGCTGAGACAGAAGGTCTGTCATAATTGCATTGATGGCTTGTGAGGTGTTATGACCTATTTCAGCTCCTATGTTCTCAAATCTCGGCTGCATTCTGTGTAAGGTCTTTATTTCTTTCATAGAATGTAGTACCTAGAATTTTCCACTATTGTCCAGCTGTAGCCTCATCTGTATTTTATGAAGGTTTAACATGTCTTACTCTTCTAAGCATCCTTTTGCAACAGAAAGGAAGAGGCAACTTGATTGAACACTTTAAGAGGTGGAGAGAATGTTTCTGATATCAGTGAATCTATAACTAGGGAGTCAATGTTTAAAAATAAGGGGTCGCTCATTTAAGACAGGTAAGGAGAACTTTTTTCTCTCAAAGGATCATAAGTCTCTGGAACTGTTCCTCCAACGGCAGTGGAGGCAGAGTCTATGAATATTTTTAAGGTAAAGCTAGATAGGTTCTTGATTAACAAGGGGATGAAAGATTATTGACTTTAGATAGGAATGTGGGGTTGAAATTGCAAGCAAAAGAGTCACAAAATTGTTGAATGGTGGAACAGGGTGGAGGGGCTGAATGGCCTATTCCTGCTCCTAATTTGGAAATCTGAACATTTTAAAAATAAATGTTAAAACAATTCACCAGATCTGCTATTATCTGTGAGGAGAGAAAGTTTATACTCTGTGCCTCTCTTTATAAAGCCAAAGATCATGTATTGCTTTTTAACAGTTTTCTTGGGTCATTCTGCCATTTTTTAAAGAATTTTATTTCATTTGTAAACTTTTAACTGATATCCCTTGTACCCAAGTCCAGCCATATCATTAATATATATCTACAAAAAGCAGTCGTCCTAACACCGACCTCTGGAGTACACCTCTACGCTGTTTGTGTTCAATACTGCACAAAATATTGTGCCTCCAGCATCTGTCAGAAAAATGAAGTTCCATCTGGTGTGAACACAAGTCTTCTTGTTGGGTGCTGCAGTTTAAGTGCTGGCTTGACGCTGCTGGAGGCAAGGGAATTAATGAGTTGTTGAATGCAAGTAATGGAAAGTGACAGAGAGAGAGAATGGCCTCATTTATATTTCAGTTAAAGATAGGGAATAGGTAGGAGGGCAATGATTGCTCTTGAGTTTATTCATCTGACCGTTGTATGTATTGAATCAGTACAAGAGCAAGAGGAAAATGGATCATGCTGGAATTCCACAGTGTTCAGATAAAAGAAATTGGACTTGATCACACCAATTATTGGGGTGCTACAAATGCTTTGAGAGCTGAGCAATAGCATCCCGTGGGATAAGTCGTGTTGGACTTCATATTGACCTCAGGACATGTGTGGTGAGTAACTGCAGGAAATATGCAGAGCAGGCAGGCCACAATGTTCATCAGTGCGTTTTGAAGCTCAGTGCTCCAGCTAATGTCCTCTCTTAACTTCACACAGCTGAATATGCACTCAGCAGCAGGAAAGATCCCCCATCGGTGCTATTTAAAAAAACTATCAACTACTCATAGGGTAGTTGCTTATTAATTTCTACTGGTTGTTGCTCCAGCCCTACAAGTGTTGAAGCTCTCAATTTTTGTTGTTTCAAGTCACTGAAGTCAGGTACTAATGAACCTTTTGTTGACTTCAGTGTTCTGCATAAAACCAACTGTTCCCAGACATGGGGGGGGGGGATCTGGAGGACATTCCCTTGGAATACAGCATGAAAGTGAGAGATTAGGCATTGCAGAACTCGCAATGTTGCTAAAGAGGGAAGAAAAAAGTTAAGGATTTTCAGCAGGTGGCCATACCTGAGTGTGCAGGGAGCAATTGTCCCACCTGAATCTCAGTGAGAAACAATGTGGGAGATTACTCTTTTTTTCGTTCATTCGTGGGACATGGGTGTCAATGGCTGGCCAGCATTTATTGCCTTCATTCTGTGGTAGTCTACAATGCTAGTTGCATGTGTGCCATCAAGGCAAACCAAAAGACAGAAACCGGGTATAAATGACTTTACCTGCATGCACGAGTTGTGAGTCAATGTGCACACAATGAGAGCAATGCAGCCATATGACACATAATAGAGCTAACCGTTGGCGTGCTGAAGAGACACTGCCACTATTTTTAAACTTCAACAAATACAACTCACGAGTCAGGGGTGTTATAGAACACTGTCTTCTTGCCCAGCTGTTTGCAGCTGTAACAATACTCAAGGGGCTTAACACCATTCAGGGAAAAGCAGCTTGCTTCAATAGCATATTGGGCATTCACTCCCTGCACTGCAGCAGCTTACTGAAGCTTTGTCTGTAGCAGCTCTCAAACCCACAACATCTACGACAATGATTGATTCGGGTAACAAATGCATAATACCATCATGGTTCAATCAATAGGTTGTATTTTACAAGGGGGTGGGGAGCAGCATGGTGAATGTTTGCCACCCCTGAAGCATGCTGTGGGCAGGCTAAAGTGGTTGAGACTGCCATCCCTCAGTGAGAGGAAGTTTTGCCGTCGGGAGCTGCCAGGCAATCTGACTGGCATCTCCAGAAGTCTCAGCAGCACCAGAGATCCATAGTGGGCACTGCTGGTACTGCAAGTGGAGCATCCGGAGGATGGATGGCTGCCCTAGAGAGGTAAGTTCTGGGCTTTGGGGCAGAGTTTTGGAGGGCAGACGCCACGGAAGGAAGGGCTGTGGAAAGGCTCTGATGCATAGAGGGATCCCTCCAAATGAGGTGTCCCAACTGCCCCCACTCCGCCTTTTTCTCATTTAGGTGTTAAGAACAGCCTACTCAACCCCTATCGACATCATCTGTATTCTGGCATAGCTAATGTGTTATCCAGATCAATAAGTTTACTAAGAAGCTCATCCAACATATTGTTATGTAATTACTATACCACCCCACCTCCGACTCTTCGACTTAGCATTCCTTCCCCAGTCCTAGGCCAAAATCCTGAAGCTCCTTACCTAACATCACTGCTGGCATACCCATACCTCCAGAACTGCAACACTTCAAGAAAGTCAACTAACCAAATGTCCACAGCAGTTAGAAGTTAGAAGACTACTACATCCAATTGAGCAGACAGGCTGATTAGCTCCCAAGGAAAAAGATCCATTAGTAGTTGTGCTCTGGAGATCATGTGGCTCAATGGGTAAGTCCCTCTACCTCCAAGGCAAAACCTCTGGGTTTGAGTCCTACCCCAGGACTTGATGATGAAGATGTTTTTGTGGTGTGGCCATGCAGCTGAGTGTCCATCTGTAAATCCATCTGATACAGCTATGGCAAGAGGTAAGAGTGGGAGAGTTTCCTGATCAGCCAGAACTTGCAGATGGTAATGGCAAGTCACTTATTACCTCATCAGGTGTAACCATGGACTGACACACATGGTCTCTAATGCCCTCTGAGGCCATGGTACCTGAAGCTTGTGTGTTGAGCTGTAATAACCACTGTTACATAATGGCTGCCATCACCCTTAACTGGCAGACTTGCAAGTAGCAACGTTTGGATCAAACATTTACAACATCATAATGCCGATTTACACAAAGGTGGCTGAATTCTTCTGACAATGTTATGAAGCCCAAATTGACAAGTTTGACTACAGAAAATCAGATGAAAAGGGAGACTTCACCAGACCCTTGAGCCTTCAACCCCCTCAGTTACATCAGGTATGTGTTGGCAGACAACAAAAAAAATTCAAAAAATAGATTTGATTCTGACTGCTTTCTGCAGTCCCTCTGGCTATTTTAGTCAAATCATCTAGCTGCTTTTTGTTTGGGACATTTCTGAGTGTTCCATCCAATCTCCCCTACATGAGTATGTCCCCAGTGTGACAGCTGTGGAACAAGCTGCCATAAAGCAAAAATAGCAATTGAATCTTTCACTATTTTAAACTGATTGAGGAGTTAAACGTAACCTTTCAAAACCACAAAAGTGAGTGTTATATCAGCTAAATATTTTGCATTAATACCCTAGATAATAACTAAATTAAATTTGGGCAACTGGGATAAAGTGAACAGATATTTTCAAATATACAATAAATGTAATAAATTTCACTGACATTTATTATAAACCAAGCTTGCTGGATAAAAAACACATGTGGGTTCAATACCTTTGAGAACCATTTCCCAGTCAAAAGAATTTGAGATAAACTACTCACTCTGGCTTCAAGTAAATGCTCTTCCATCTTTCGTGTGCATTAAGTGTGAGTCATGCTGTAGTTATTTTGTCCTGAGTGCAGCAGGATGAATAAATTATTTCATAAACAGACACCTTGAAATTGCAAGACTTTAATTTACTTTCACGTGGGATTTGCACAGTTGCACAATTCTATTGATTTGGAAAGTCAGACAATCTCAAGCCATTCTTTAAAATCCTCTGATAGATTGTGCTGGGGCTTCGGGGAAGGGCATTAGTAAGGTATATGGTACATTTAGCACCCTGTCATGCAGGGGAATGTAGATGGAGAAAGAAATAGGACTATCGCTGGACAATGTCGCAATCTCAAACTGATCAAAATAGTGGGTTCTGTGACCTGTGCCCTAAACAAATGTTTAACATTATAGATTTTAGGCTCATGACCAGTGTACCATGCCCAATTAAACAGCCATGTTTGAGGAAGCAGAACAGAGCAGCAGGGAGGTGTTTTGAAGTTGTCTCATGGACATGTATTGTGGTATGCTGTAATTATGTTTGTGTTTTGGTAAACACAAATTTGCTTTTTCTTTGACTGCAGAGAAGAGAAAGCATTTGAAAGCAGCAACAAATAAGATGGCACTGTTTATTAGTGGCAATAATTATATTAGACTGCTGCAAAAATGCTTACCTCTGTAAAATGGTGATAAATGCTTGGAAAAAGCAGCCACTTGAGTGGAACAGATTTTAAAAATAAAATAGGGACTTTCCAAGGGCTGAAAGATTTAGGCCACAACGTGTAATATCAATGGTTTGGAGGTGAAGTGGACGGCTAATCATTACAGAAGGCCAGAACTCTCCATTCACCTGACGAAGAGGTTAACCTCAAGCTTGAGTTTATTATCAAATAAATTGGTTGGACTTAAACCTGGTGTTGTCAGACTTCTTACTCTGTGAAAGGAAACCAGAGAACCCAGAGGAAATCCACGCAGACACGGGGAGAAGGTACAAACTTCACACAGGCATTGACCCAAGGCTGGAACTGAAATCGGGTCCCTGATGCTGTGAGACAGCAGTGCTAACCACCGTGCCACCAGAACCAAAAAAGAATTATTGATGTTTGGTTTTATTTAATGGTTCATTTTTGTCAAATACAAATTGTCAGGATAATTTCTTCCTTACCCTTTAAAAGATTTGCAAAGTTAAAGATAGCAGACATCTGAGAATTAGCTTCATTTATTCTGCCAACTGAAACATTTATCATTTAACGTTTTGTACAGAACGGTGCCCATGTAAAGCTAAAACCATCCATGCAGGAAAATTCTTGGAAGAAATTGCAAGAAAACTTGTCCAACCCTGTAGTCAAGACCAGCAAAGCAAAGTTCCTGTTGTGTTTTATGACCTGCTCTTCCAGTCTTTTTGAGCAAATTGCCAGTGATGAAGGGGTTTCATATCTTTTCACATAAGACTGTTACTTACTATTGTATTTCCCAAACCACGTTACCTTATTATATTGCAGTTATCTCTTGTTTTACCTTACCCCTGCTTTGATGAAGAACCCACATTTAAGTGGTTTACTCCTAACACCACTTTAGTGCTATAGTATCCATCTAGCTTATTTATTTAATAATCTATATGTGCCTAATCTTACAGTATGCCTGTCTTTGACTGTAATTCATCCTTCTCCAATGTTATCGCAAAAGAGACAGGTTTTACATAAATGGGATTTCACACAATTTGATCCATTTTACTGTTCAGCTATTGTTCTGTATTATACTCTTTACACAAAAGGTGCACAAATTAATTTGTTTTTTTTTGCTTGTCTGTACAATGTTTTTAGACACTATCCCTGTATCCCTGTGCAAGTTCTATTCCAGCATATGTAATGACAACAAATGGAAACGGTCAGCAATTTGAAAACAACCATGATGGCAGAGTGAGTCATTTTTTTCATTCCTGAGTGTGATTGGGACACCATTGTTAACTTACACAGGATCCTAGAATCCTACAGTGCAAAAGGAGGGCATTCGGCCCATCAAGCCTGCATTGACCACAATCTCACCCAGGTCCTATTCCCATAACCCCATACATTTACCTGGCTAGCCCCATGACACTAAGGGGCAATTTAGCATGGCCAATCCACTTAACCTGCGGCTGGTTGCCGTCGGCAGGACTGAAGGAGGAAACCCACACAGACACAGGGAGAATGTACAAACTTCACACAGACAGTGACCCAAACCAGGAATTGAACCCAGGTCCCTGGTGCCGTGAGGCAACAATGCTACTGCTGTGCTGCCATGGATAGACCCATATTTTCAGCATACCTTTCAGTGTTAATTACTATCAGGTGAGCAAATGCATGATCAGATAATAATTAGAACTAATGCATACGGAGTTGTGATTCTGTGTGATAGCCCAGCTTTCAATAAGAACACAAAATAAAAGCAGTGAGTGCTACAAGCATCAGCAAATCAGGCAGCATCTCTGGAGAAAGAAACCAAGAGGCCTGTAAATACAAGAGTCAAAGATTATGGCCAAAAGATTTTCAGTCCTTCCCACAATTGGGCTCTCCCAGTCCTGCCGATGGCAACCAACTGCAGCTTGTTCCCTGGTGGCAGAGGATGTAGGGTATACATAATCCCATTGACATCAACAGGACTGGAAGATCCACTGCTGGAAAATAATCCCTACAGCTTGAGTTTTCGAGGATTGGTATTTATGATTAATGCCGATAGCTAACAATAAATGTTTTACTGAGCAGATGGACTCCACCTCCTGCTTTTCTTCACTCATAAAAGTGCACTTCTCACACCACAGTGATCAAAGTTCCCTTCTCATTACCTCAATTCTCTGAGTTATCTCAGTCAGGGGTAACAGCTCCTTATTGCGTTCGGTCATCGGCAATGTTACAGACCGAAGGGAGTTTAATTTTAAACAGCCCTGATTTCTTCCTTCGTTACCCATCCATAAACAGAAAGATGTTTCTGATTTTTGATTTCCCCCTTTATAAATGATGCCATATTTTCTCCAACTCCTCAGTTTGGATGGTCCAATCCTCTATTAAAAACCCCACAGCAAACTCCAGATTTTATAGTAACTTAATTGCAGTGTTAATGTAAGCCTACTTGTGACGCTAATAAATAAAGATAAGGTAAAATATGAGGGTTTATTTTACGCGCACACACACACAAAACATGAAAAGGAATTTTATAACTTCTGTCCCTTTTTGCACTTAAAATAAAAAAGGATAAGGGAAAGAAAGAGCACAGGCCAAGATCATAATAAAAATAAGAGTTATGGTTTCATTTGAGTCCAGATCTCTGAATCAAAGCCGTATTCCTTCAGAGGTTAACAGGCTGAAACTGTTGCAGAGCAATTCTTCTTTCCGGATGTGAGGACTTCCATGGTGGAAAAGGGCACATGGAGATGAATTAACCTAATAGACACCGATGCAGGAGTTCCAGTGTTCCTGTCATACACAGTGTAGATGTGCTTTGGGCACTTTTCCTGGATAGACATCCTTCTGCAGCTACTTGTTAGGTGGTAAAAGGATAGACTGCCTGGGTTCAGTTCTACATGACAATAGTACAGATTCTAGCAGCTTGGGGGAGGTCATGTGACATACCTCCCACCACTTCTCCTGAGTTTTGGACGCAGGATATATTCTTCCATGTTTGAAATCTTGGAAGGTTTGGCCATGCAGACAAATTATTTCTTTTCGCCAGAGCTCTGTTTTAGAAATGTAAGTGATGTTGGTACATCCCTTTGGAATTTGATTTTCTGCAATCACAGGAGGCATTACATAGAAACTAGAAGCAGGAGTAGACCACTGGGCCTTCGAGCCCGTTCCAATGTTCATTTTGATCATGGCTGGTACCTGGTCCTGTCTTCTCCCAAATCCCTTGATCCCTTTAGCTCCAAGGGCTACATCTAATTTCTTCTTGCAATCACACACTGTTTTGGGTTCAGCTACTTTCTGTGGTAGTGCATTAGTGCCTCTTTAAATATAACAAGATTGATGTTGATTTCTCAGGTATGAAATTCCTCAGGTATGAATCATGGCTAGTCAGGCCTTTGTCCATTTAAAATAAAAATGATAAAGTAACCAGGTTGACATAGATATAGGGGAGGCAGTGGTGTAGTAATATTGTCACTGGGCAACTAATCCAGAAGACCAAATTAATGATCTGGGGAACTGGGTTCAAATCCTTCCATGGCAGATAGTGAAACTTGAATTCAATAAAAATCTGGAATTAAATGTCTAATGATGACCCTGAAACCATTGTCAATTGTAGTAAAAATCCATCTTGTTCACTAATATCCTTTTAGGGAAGGAAATCTGCCGTCTTTATCTGGCCTGGTGTACATCTGACTCCAGAGCCACAGCAATGTGGTTGACTCTTAACTGCCTTCAGGAATGGGCAATAAATAGGTGCACAATGCCCACATCCCAAAAATGAAAGAAATATAGATCTTCCTTCCTGTCCTTTGGATGAGACAGCTCAAACACCATTAGCAAGTCATTCTGTTAAGAAAAGTTAATATTACTGTCAGGTTGTCTCTTTTAAAAGAAAAAGAATGCAGTTGCACTTTTTAAATGCACTTCAGGGTGTCCAAGAGTGGTTCAAAGCCAATTACATGCCTTTGAACCTACTTTTAAAGTAGTCACAGTTTTAATGTGGGAATGTATGCAGCCAAATTCCACTCAGCAACCTCCCAAAAACAGCAATTCATTTAATAACTCGATCACTTATTTTAAGTGTTGATTAAGGGATAAGGGTTTACTCGGACAATAGGCAGAGCTCCTCTGTTCTGCTTTCAAATAGTACTGGGGGATCCACCTGTGGGAAGCCAGGACTTAGTCCTACCTGAAAGATGGCACTTCTAACAGTACAGCGTGCCCTCCGTACAGTACTGGAGTGCCAGCCTGGGTTTCATATTTAGGTCTCTGAGTAGAGATTTAAACTACAACTTTCTTACCAAAAATAAGAGTCTTGTGTGCTGTTTTGGTCTCTTTTTTTGAGGAATGATGCTCTTGCTGTAGAGGGAGTGGAGAGAAGGTTTACCAGACTGATTCCTGGGGTGGTGGGACTGACATACAAGGAGAGATTAAGTCAGTGAGGATTATATTTGCGGGAGTTTAAAAGAATGAGGAGGGATCTCAAAGAAACCTATAAAATTCAAACAGGACTAGACAGGATAGGTGCAAGAAGGTTGTTCCCGATGGTGGGGGGGCGTGGGGGGGTGTCCAGAACCAGGGCTCACAGTCTGAGGATACAGAGTGGGCCATTTAGGGCAGAGATGAGGAGAAATTTATTCTCCCAAAAAGTGGTCAGTCTATGGAACTCATTACAACAGAAAGCATTTGAGGCCAAAACATTGCATGTTTTCAAGAAGTAGTTAAATATAGCTCTTGGGTGAAGGGGATCATCAGATATGGGGAAAGCAGCATCAGGCTACTGAGGTGGATAATTAGCCATGATCAGAATGAATGGCAAGTAGACTCAAAGGGTTAAATGGCTTCCTCTTCCTCCTATTTCCTGTTTATGTTTCTTGCCCACTGAGCTACGGTTCATATTTCTCTCATTCCACTTTGCTATGTTTCCGTGAGAAGGCAGGGTTACAGTTCCAAATGTCTCACTGAGCAGAAAGGAAAGTTGTTAGCCAACGTGGCCTGAACCAGATTGTAATTCAACTTTGTGCCATCTCTTTTCTTGGGACTTTGATCTTGTTGTTTGGAAACTGTCTTAGCTGAGGTATCCCAGTCACGCAAGATGATCACCACCTTGAAGTTCCAAAGCAGGGAAGACCATCATACAAATGGCATCTGACGGGCAGAGACATCTCTCTCCAAGTGCCTGTATAAATATTATAAGTGGAACTGGGCTTCATTCCATTCGGAGTTTTAAATGTTATTGCAGGATGTTAGCAGTTACTGACTAGTGCAGTCTGTCCAGAATTATAACTGGAAGTATCGCTAAGCCATGTTCACACACCACTGGCTGTTCACTGCAGTCATGCAACTTATACAAATCCTGTTGCTTATCAGTGACAGTGCCATTTATTATTTGGCTGTGGGAATGTATTTATTTCTTTGTTCCTGAGAGTTCCCCAATCAGGAGATATCCTGTGTGAAGCTTTACATTTTTAAAAAAAAAATAAATTCATGCTTATGGGATGTGGGCTTCGCTGGTGAGGCCAGCATTTAATGCCCATTCTTTATTTTCATTGAGTAGGTGGTGGTGAGTTGCCTTCTGGACTGTTGCAGTCCATGTGGTGTAGATACACCCATAGTGCTGTGAGGGAGGGAGTTCCAGAATTTGACCCAGGGACAGTGAAGGAACAGTGATATATTTCCAAGTCAGGTTGTTGAGTGGCTTGGAGGGGAACGTGCAGGTGGTGATGTTCCCAGTTATCCTTCTAGATGGAAGTGGTCGTGGCTTTGGTAAGCTTCTGCAATGTGCCTTGTCTGCCATTATTCATTAGTGGTGGAAGGAGCCAATTAAGAGGGTTGTTTTATCTTGAATGGTGTCAAGCTTCTTGAGTGTTGTTGGAGCCACATTCATCCAAGCAATTGGAGAGTACTCCATCACACTCCTGACTTGTGCCTTGTGCCTTGATGGTGAACAGGGTTTGGGGAGTGAGGACAGGAGTTACTCATTGCAGAATTCCCAATCTCTGACCTGCTCTTGCTGTTATAGTATATTTATGACTTATTCAGTGATATTTATGGTTAAATTAATATAGAAATTTGAGGTTTCACTCTACCAGCTCTGTTGTAACTTGCATGAACATTGCAGCTCTGACTTGAAATTAGAAACTTTTCCGATGTTACTTTGATCCTAATCTTGTGGAAGATCTGTTCAGTCAATATTAACAGCAATAACTGATCCTGTTCTATTTGCAGTTCTAACTGGAGTGGGAAGCCTGGATGATTTTCTGCTTTCTACATTAGGGAATGGGGACAACTCTGACCTCCCTTCCCTTCTCTTTTCCACCTTACCATGCACCACCACCCCCCCAATTTCTCCCCCCCCAACCAACCCCGCTAAAGTTTCTGTCAAAGATTTGTTCTGTAAACTGTGATGATATTGTGCCTTTAAGAAATGTACTTACATCATGTTTTTCGTGAGGGGTCTGTTTAAACTTCAGCTCGGTTTACCTGGTGCCAAACTGTCAGCAAACCAGACAACTCCATGCTAAAAATGAATTGACCCTAGATAATGAGGTGTTTGTTTTAATCTGATCTGATGCATCTTTTGTTTATTTCTGGTTTTTCCCCTGGAGTTTCAGGGTAGGGTTTAATTAGGTTCATTGACAAGAGATAGAGTCATGTGAATGGATGGAGTTAAGCTTTCAGGGAAAAACAATTTGTTTCTGCTTGATCCTGAAAGAATCCAGAGGTTGGTCTCTCTCATTCACGCTCTTTCTCTGGAGACTGATGTTTGAGTGTAGAAGACAGGTATCTGTCTCTATCTTATTCCAAAGATGTTCAAAGGCTCTAGGACTGTTAATTAACTTTTAAAAAATGCACACAAGCCTATGTTATTTGCTAACTGATTTTGAAGTGAAGTTTTATGAGGAATATTTCTTAAATTGGAACTAATAGAGATTGGTTAGCAGTTAAGAGTTGTATCTTGCTATACTTAAGTATTTCAGTTGGTAAAAATGAAGCTAATTCATTCATTATATTTAAATTGTATTGTTAAAGTTTTATTTTGATGAAAGTCTCCTAGTGCGTCAACAGAATCACGCCCGGAGTGAAGCACCTTATCCTCACACCAATGGCAAACTCAAACAAACGATTTAGGTCTAATCTAGCTTCATAATATATTTTGGGTTCTTAACAAAGCAGAATAAGATCAAGATAGAAGTGTATAAGATGTTGAGAGGTATAGATCGGGTGGATTCTCAGAGGCTTTTTCCCAGGGCTGGAATGATTGCTATGAGAGGACACAGGTTTAAGGTGCTGGGGAGTAGGTACAGAGGAGATATCAGGGGTAGGTTTTTCACTCAGTGGGTACTGAGTGAGTGGAATCAGATGCCGTCGGTGGTGATGGAGGCAAATACGAAAAGGTCTTTTAAGAGACTCCTGGATGAGTACATGGAACTTAATAGAATTGAGGGTTTTAGGTAAGCCTAGTAGGTAGGGATACCATCGGCGCAACTTATGGGCCGAAGGGCCGGATTGTGCTGTAGTTTTTCTATGTTCTAGTTACTTGAAGAATATCTGCCCTGAGCTTTCTTTCTGGCAGAGTAAACATTCCTAGGTCTGTTAATCTCCTGTCACAACTCTTGATGTTTTAAGCCATCAGGTATCAGTCTGATTGTCCTTTTCTACACTACTCACAGTTTTGATATCCTTGCTACAGTACAATATCCAGAATTTTTTACTCATAAGACATGAGTGTTGTGGGCTGAGCCATCATTTGTTGTCCATCCCTAATTGCCCCTGTACTGAATGGTTTGCTAGGCCATTTCAGAGGACAGTTAAGAGTCAACTGTAATGCTGTGGGTCTGAGATCACATTTAGGCCAGACCACGAACTAAGGACAGCAGATGTGTTTTTACAACAATCGGTTTCGTGGTCACCATTAAAGTTTAAATTCTTAAAATTTATTTATTAGTGTCACAAGCAGACTTGCATTAAAACTGCAATGATGTTACTGTGAAAATCCGCTAGTCGCCACACTTTGATGCCTGTTCGGGTACACTGAGGGAGGATTTAGCATGGTAAATGCACCTAACCAGCACATCTTTCAGATTGTGGGAGGAAACCGGAGAACCTGAAGGAAACCTATGCAGACACGGGGAGAATGTGCAAACTCCGCACAGACTGTAATTCAAATCCAGATTTTTACTGAAAAAACATTTCACCATCTGCTGTGATTGGATTCGAAACAAGATCACTAGCCCAGTGATGATACCATTACATCAATGCATCTCCACCTTTTAATAGCTTTACATAGTTCACCAGGTCTTGACACATTAGTTGCCTTGAACAGACTCACTATCACCACCTGGACTTTGTGTTATACTCTTTGGTTCTACATCCAAAGATCTCATTCGAATTCCTCACAGCTGTTAAGTAAGCTCTCCACTAATAAACCACAGTCCCTTACTCTCTTGCATTCTGTAGCCTGGAGCCATTTAATTTTTGCCCACTACTGTTTCTCTCATTAACCTGCCTTTGTCCACGCTGAGTGCCATTTACTATTCACCCATTTAGGATAAGGGTGATCTGTCCCCTTCATTGTGCTAATAAAAGTTTTGCATGAAAGGAGGAGGCATTCGTCCTGGATTGGAACCTGCTGATTATATGAACAGGCTTCATGTGTTTCGCACAACCACGTAGATTCCAAACTCTTCCCAAGTTCAGAGCTCTCAATGGAAGTAATTGCTATGGCAGAGATGTTAAACAGGCTGCCTCTCACTACAACCACTGTAACACTATGCACACTAAATCCAAATTATCCCTATGATCCCCAATTCATCCCCAAGCATTGAAAGAGTCACTTGACTGCCAAGTGCCTGTTACACCCAGCAAGAAAGTATACAGCTGAGGAATGCTTTGCAATGTATTAAAAACTCTTTCTAGTGGAATAGACAGATGGGACGCGATCTTACTGGCACACCACACCAGTTGATTGGCGTGGTGAGCCGGTAACATGGGGCCAGAGGTGAAAAATCTGATTCGTGCCCAGTTTCTTGCCTCTCTCTATCTTACCAGTGCTGTTTTGCTGGGGAAATCAGCCACAATATCATTTAAGTGTCATTTGTGAGTCCTGGAAATGAATCACTGATTAGGTTTCCACCCAACACCACCGCCCCCCCGCCCCCTGTTGGCAAGAAATGCATTTTTTGGGAAAATTCTGCCCCTGATCTTTATAATATAAACTGCTTGTTGCTAGCAAATGTTGAGAATTATTATACCTGTCTTCCTGCCCTGCACGAAGTAACAAAGAATTTCCTCCTTCCTCCCTAAACTGCTTCATTAGTAATGCTAAACTAGAGAGCTGGTCTAGAATGAGGACAAACATGAAATAGAAGCTGGACTAATTTGGCACATCTTGCTCAGAGGGAAGGTTTGCAGTCTCTGAAAACCAATAAAAAGGAACTCCATTGACATTTTTTTAACAATGGGAGCAGTTTATGGGCCGTCCTCAGAGCTTCAAAGCTACAACACAGCCCTGATTAGGTAATACTTTACAGATTGTAACATGTTTTCGATTCATGTCTGGAGTTTCTATATATCCCCTGGAGATTACTACTGGAAACGTCAGGCACACCTATACATTGTATGAATGTGTTGTGCAACTCATTAAACTGGCAAACACTCAGGTTAATACGATTCAGCACCTCAGATGGCATTCTTTCTGAATGCTATCTCAGTAACCCCCTCAGGCTCCACAGTTCCCTGAGAATTCTGAATTCCTCCACTTCTGTCCTCTTAGCATCCCTGCTTTCCTTCCCATCAGTTATTGATGTCCAATCCAAAAGATGTACCTGTTAGGTGCATTGGCCATTGCAAATTCTCCCTCAGTGTACCTGAACAGGTGCCAGAGTGTGGCAACTAGGGAATTTTCACAATAACTTCATTGCAGTATTAATGTAAGCCTACTTGTGACACTAATAAATAAACTTTTAACGTTGAAACTTTAAAAAAAGTATCTAGGGCCTAATCTCTAAAATACTCTCTCAAATCTCACTGACTCTCTGCCTCTCTCTCACCTTTAAGATGCTGCTTAAAGCCAATCTCTTTGATTTTTTTTGCCTTAATGATTTTGCCTTTTGATTTCATCTGCCTTAATGTCTCTTTCTTTTGTTTGCTCTCAAATTTTGTTTGAAGCATCTTAGAGAATTTTAGTGTTTAAAAGCATTATATAAATGGATATTGTCACAAGATCTCACTTGCAAATATGTGCCTCCTATCAACCTCTAGAAGGTGGTGCTACTTAGCAGTGGAATTGGGGATATAACAAACATAGAAACATCGAAAGTAGAAGCAGGAGTAGGCAGTTCAACCCTTTGAGCCTTCTCTGTCATTCATTTTAATCATGGCTGATCTTCAAGTTGATTTTATTTGATTTTGATTTGGTTTGATTCATTACTGTCGCTTATTAGCACACAGTGAAAAGTATTGCTTCTTGTGCGATATACAGACAAAGCAAACCGTTCATGGAGAAGGAAATGAGAGCTTTCAGAATGTGGTGTTACAGTCATAGCTAGGGCATAGAGAAAGATCAACTTAATGCAAGGTACCATTCAGAGACTAATGATGATGATGTTACACAATGGGTTACTGCAGAGCTAGCATTTCTCCCTTACGCCTGGCTGTTCCCATTCCAAACCTCCATGCAGACATCTGTACCTCAGGTTTTACGTTGGTTTGTTGTTCATTTTTCCCTGACTTTTAGTTAGCAATTAAATGGCATACTGTTCAGGGAGGTGTTTGGAAGGGAAGACTGAGAAAAGAATGTTTTTTCTTAGCTCTTTAAGGTGTAAAATCGACAGTTTGGGGAAGCCAATGATCTCACCTTTTAAGTAACATGAGGCCTATTCATTACAGGTTAATGAGGCAAAGGTAGGGAAATACAGAGGACGAAAATCAAATGGCAGAGCCAAGACGTCTGCCTGCCAATTCGAGTGCAGCAGTGATGGTGAGTGCGAACACTTGCATGGGTCAATGATTACTGTGAGTTCAGATCAGCTCACTTTGGGTCATTTCGGGGTATTTGTTTCCACTAACAGCCCCTGTGTCTTGCTATGACGAGAGGTTACATTTGCTGCCCTCTTTCCACCTGTGAGTGTAACAATGAAACACTATTGTGATCTGAGCTGGATGGTCATGGGGGCATTTCACTCCCCCTGCCCCCCCCCGAAAAACTAAATGCCCAACGGACAGGAATACAGGGAGTTTTTCCACCTGTATTTAGGGCGAGCTTACTTGTGTGAATCTCTGGGACTCGGTGCATCACACAGTCCTTAATGTGATTCACATCGCTGGGTGGAGGGTTGGGGGGGTGTGTGGGAGCCTGAACCCACTGGAGAGGCCAGAATCAGCATGCTGAGGTGGCCAGTGCTCATGTGCTGATCAGTCAGCAGGGAGATCGGCACATGTGAAGTGGCCGGTGCCTGGTCGGCAGTGTCAAGGTGCCTGATGGGCAGTGCCAGGCTCTCACTGCTAGACTGTCAGGCTGGCAGTGCCAAACTGGTACTGCCCAAGGAGCAGCTCCCCCACCCCAACTTCCCGGAGGTGGGAAGGGGGGCCTCAATGGCTTCTGGTCCCACCAGCAGAGTGATCATGCCTTCTCCCCATTGATGGGGACCAGCCGAAATCCCCAGCCATGGGAATCTCTCCTGGCAGGTTGGGAGACATTACTGAACCTGGAGGATATCATCCCGGGCTCGCCAATAATATGGAAATAAAGGTTTCCATATTGTAATCAGCCTTGCGATTGGATGGACACTGGTCACAACTCTCACTGACATTGCTCAGTCTTTGCGATATTCGAGCAGCACAGTGGGCTGGGAGAATCACACCCCATGTCTTTTATTTAAACAAATACCTTCCGACAGCAGAGTGAGTGAACGTTCGATGAGGTGAAGAGTTTGATTTAGTTCACACACTGCTTTATTTCATGGATCAGCGAAAGATAGAGTTGTGGATACGGCTGGAGCCACTTAGTTCAATCCAGGCAATTAGTTTCTACGTAATACTACAAAATGAAGAACTTGCAAGGAACTTTCTTACTCAATGAGTCATCTCACTTAACTTCTCTGTATTGTATCCAACAATCCATGGGCAGACTTTCTCTCTCCACGGCTTTTTGCTGCCCTCCACTGTGCACTCTTGTTTGTTAAAATCAAATTAGCTACCTTGGCATCCATGTTGAACATATTCACCTGGATTTACAACTGCCAGGAAAAAATACACAGTAGCATAGGGATTAGCATTGCTGCCTCAGTGCCAGGGACCAGGGTTTGATTCTGGCCTCGGGTGACTGTCTGCACATTCTCACCATGTTTGTGTGGATTTCCTTCCGGTGCTATGGTTTTCTCCCACAGTCGGAAAGATTGGCCATGCTAAATTCTCTCTCTGTATCCAAACAGGCACAAGAGTCTGGCGACTAGGGAATTCTCACGGTAACTTCATTGCAATGTTAATGTAAGCCTACTTATTTACTAATAAATAAACTTTAAAAAAAATTCTTGAAAAAGCAATCCCTTTGTCAAAACAATTTTAAAGATTTAATTGCTACTAAGGAATCCAATAAGAAACCCAGGAGCAACTTTTTCCACCCAGAATGATGGAAATGTGGTGCCTGCCACCACAACGGGGGGTGCGGATGTGAATATCATTTAAGGGAATAAACACATGCGAGAGAAAGGTAAATGCCTTACTCTTCCCATCCTGCCCACTGCAGGAACCGGCACGGGCAGGATGGATAATTTGATGGACCAGCAAAAGGTCCATTGACCTCGGGTGGGAATTTCTGGTCCTGGAGCAGGTGGAAACGGAAAATCCTGTCAATAGAATGATATGCTGAGAGGGTGAGATAAGGGGAAGGAGGCTCGTGTGAAATTCAAATACTGCCATAGATCTCTTAGGCCAAATGGCCTGTTCTTGAGTTCCAAAGTCTATTTTTTAAAAGTTTATTTATTAATGTCACAAGCAGACTTACATTGCAGTGAAGTTACTGTGAAAATTCCCTAGCACTCTGGTGCCTGCTCAGGTACACTGAGGGAGAATTTAGCATGGCCAATGTACCTAACCAGTATATCTTTCCGACTATGGGATGGAACTGAAGCATCCAGAAAGAACCCATGCAAGCTCTACACAGACAGTGACCCAAACCAGGAATCGAACCTGGGTCCTTGGTGCTTTGAGGCAGCAGTGCTAACCACTGCGCCACCATGCCACCCCTGTGTGAGACACTGCTCCATCCAGTGTAAATGTTGCCCGAGATCTCTTAGTTTAGTTTATTTATTAGCCTCACAAGTAGGCTTATACTAGCAGTGTAACGAAGTTACTGTGAAAATCCTCTAGTCACCACACTTTGGTGCCTGTTCAAGTACACTAAGGGAGAATTTAGCATGGCCAATGCACCAAACCAGTACATCTTTCAGACTGTGGGAGGAAACTGATGCATCTGGAAAAAATGCAGACTCCACACAGACAGTGACCCAAGCTTGGAATTGAACCCAGGTACCTGGAGCTGTGAGGCAGCAGTGCTAACCACTGGGTCACCATGCCGTTCTAGGCCTGAAGCCGAACAGGGAACATACAATGTTTGACAATCTCAGAGGGGTTAAGGGGCATCCTAAAAAAAAATGACTTCTCAGCCACGTTACAGAGAATGAATTAAATACTGAATCTGTAAAGAACAGAGGAAAGGGTTCATATTGTCTGATCGTAATTTCAAATTTGATTTAGAGTACCTATAATTCACATTTCCTCCACGTGAATTTGTTCTATAAATTGAAAGAAATAATCTCAAGTCCTGAGAGTCAATACCACAAAACCCCAAATGAAGAGAAGCCTGACTATAACGAAAATTGACAACACATTGCGCTACAAAGCAGCACAATTTCAGCAGAAAATAACACAGGGCCAGATTTCTGCTGAGGGAGAATGAAGTCTAAGGTGAAGTTAAAAGGAACCACATCAAAAAACTTGCCACTTAAAGATTCGAGCACCATCCAAACAGTCTGCATATTCTCAATTTTTCTTTCAAAGCCTCTGACTTTTCTGGGAATTAATCATCTAGGATCCAATTGCAGAAATAGAATCACAGAATTGCAGAAACTGAGAGGCAATTGTGGGGTTTCCCATACATGCCTCTAAGAGTATGGCAACATGCTCAGTTTAAATGAGTTCAAGGGCTGTAAATGCCCATTTCATTCATAACAAGAAGCTGACACCTACACCTACTGGCCATCTCTCATAACAGTAGCTGGAATGCTTCTCGGCCTTTTGGCTAAGATCAAGTGTAGTATCGACATGCTGCACTTGGTTGAAGTCATTAGGATACATTTTAGCTTCATTTGAAGCAATTTTTTAAAGCGGCATCTCGGCCTTTTGGCTAAGATGCAAATAAGATCAAGCCTTGGAGGAGGAGCTATACCTACTCCAATCAGCTTGGATCACGTAAATCAAGCCCAAGACAGGAGGTGAGAGCCCTGTCTTGTCAGCTTGGATCAGGGATGTCTCAACTTGTTGGGACTCTGAATTGGATTTGATCTGATTAGATTGAATTGGAATAAAGAATAAACAAAAAACAGTAGCTGGAATGCTATATCACAAGGTATAATGTGAGCACGCTCTGTTATAAGGCAACAGTTCACTAAATTCCATCAGTGACATTAATATATTATTGTAGGTAATGGGGTTAAGAAGCCATAGGATTTGGAGCCTAATGGGATCAAATTTGTACAGGTTGATTAGTTTAAAACACATTCAAAACAAAATTGTCAGTCTTATTGAACGTCAATGCACTAGTGTACCATGCACAGATCAGCTAGACAGTCAATATCTTTTCCCAAAGGTAGGGAAGTCTAAAACTAGAGGGCAGGGGTTTAAGGTGAGAGTGGAAGTGTCCAGCGGGGCAATTTTTTTCACAAAGGATGGTGAGTATCTGGAACAAGCTGCCAGAGGTAGTAGTAGAGGCGGGTACAATTTTATCTTTTAAAAAGCATTTAGGTAGTTACATGGGTACGATGGGTACAGAGGGTTATGGGCCAAATGCAGGCAATTGGAATTAGCTTTGGTGTTTTAAAAACAAAGGGCAGCATGGACAAGTTGGGCTGAAGGGCCTGTTTCCATGCTGTAAACCTCTATGACTCTATGCACAACAGACTTAATTCAATATTCTCTATCCTACTGTAGAGCTTCCATTTTGTATTTAGTGAAATTAGAATGAACTCATGAATGTCTAATCAAAGAACAAAGAAAATTACAGCAAAGGAACAGGCCCTTTGGCCCTCCAAACCTGCACCGACCATGTTGCCCGTGTGAACTAAAACCCCCTAACCTTCCGGGGACCATATCCCTCTATTCCCATCCTGTTCATGTATTTGTCAAGATGCCCCTTGAAAGTCACAGTCATATTTGCTTCCACTAGCTCCCCAGCATTGAGTTCCAGGCATCCACCACCCTCTGTGCCTCATATATCGCCTTTAAATCTTGCCCCTCGCATCTTAAACCTATGCCCTCTAGTAATTGACTCTTGCATCCTGGAAAAAAGCTTCTGATTACCCACTCCGTCCATGCTCCTCATAATCTTGCAGACTTCTATCAGGTCACCCCTCAACCTCCGTCATTCCAGTGAGAACAGACCAACTTTCTCCAACCTCTCCTGATAGCTAATCGTTGATGGAAGTTTGATAGATGAGAATAGAACTTTATTGCCCACACGAGATGGAATGTCTTTGGCTTCACCTCCAGTATGACACATTATCATATTGTCATTAGATTAAAAAGTGACCATTTCGTGTGTAACTACATTCATACATTTGTTGACATATACTATACATCCATACCGTACAAACAGAACACATTGCACTCTGCCATTAAAACACTGACTGCAGTTGATTAAATAAAGTAAATAATAACAGCGGGCTGAGTTTATATTGGGGTGGGGCGGGTGGATTCTCCAGGCCCACCAGCTCTGATTGCAAATCGTGATGGCCTGAATATCAGAAGTCAGTGGAAAAGTGGGTTTTGCTCCAGACAGACATCAAATCCGCTGTGACCCTCCAAGGCCACGCTGCCAGCCTCGACCTGGGTTCCTTCCATAGCATATTCAAAGCCACAAATATATATATAATCAGCGGGCTTTCAGCCCCAGTCAAATAGCACCAGCTATTCACCCATCTCCCCAGCAGAATCTGCATTGGGCCGCCTTTGATACAGGCCCTCACATATGAGGAACTGACGTGTTGGACCCTGAGGAAACACCACCAACCCCTCAGCAATGAGAGGCATCCTCCCTGCCAAACCATGCAGGCTTGAGCTTTATCCGACACAATTCCCCACACAGATTACTCCCCTGTCAGACCCACACACAGCCCCTTCCCCCGGGCTCCATACATAGCTCCTTCCCCCCAGACCCTCCACACAACCCCTCCCCCCTCAGACTCCGCACACAAGCCTGTCCCCCCTCAATACCTCCACATAACCCCCTTTTCACCTCAGATCCCCCACACAGTCTTTTTCCTCCTCAGAACCCTCTACACAACCCTCTCCCCCCTCGAACCACCCACACAGGCCCTGTCCCACCTCAGACCTTTACACACAGCCCCGTTCCCCCTCAGACCACCCACATAGGCTCACTCCACCCCCAGACTCCATTCGTAGCCCCCCTTTCACCTCAGACACCCCCAACAGTCCCCTTCCCTCTCAGACCTCCCACACAGCCCCCTTTCTCTTTCAAATCCTCTACACAGGCTCCTTCCCCCAAAAAGGACCCTTTCCCCCTCACAACCCCCCACACAGACCCCTCCCGCCTCTGATGCCTGAATATTACCCTTGGCAGCCCTATGATCAATATCTGAAGTGAAACCACAGGCTGTCAATCAGAACTAGACTGTGTCAGCATTGCGGTCAGGATTAGTGAGGTACTTGAGGTGCATTCAACCTTGAAGGGAAAGCAAAATAAACACAGATGGCTGGAAGATGATAGAAATCCATTGACCTGACAGCTGAATCGTTGGTGTTTTATAATTTTTTATAAGGTCCTTGATATTAATGAAAATCTTACCATTCTAAACAGTGTTTGTCGCAGCAACATTAATGGTCAGATTCAAAAAAAAGATAGGGATGGAAGGAGGGACAGATACTGGTCTATCACTCATTTACATCATAGCAAAGTTAAGTGCTAGATGATTTGTGCAAACCCAACACGTCAGTCAAAAATGGCAGCTCCTGACAGTAGGGCAACACATGGTTCCTGGGGGCTGAAATTTTTAACCAGCCCACAGTAGCAGAATGAAAACCATTTGTTTCACTGCTGGCTTTAAGAGTCTGATATGAAACAAGTCAGCAAAGTCTCAAACCGGTTCATACCACGGTTGGCTCAAAAGCATGCCACTACACATAAAGAGGCAAAGCTGGTGACGTGCTGAGATTGTCTGGTGTAGGAAAGGCCAAAAAAAAGTTGAGAGAGAGATCTACTACTGGGGAAGATCTGATCTAATACTGGGATAGAGGGTGATCGGGGGAGGCGCTGGGGAGGATGGCAGGGTGGTGGAGGTGGAGGTGGAGAGGCTGCTTTTCTGATACTCAGTTTTATGCACAGTGTTGGGTCAAATTAGAAGGAGCTATCCCTACATTACGGTGTGCTAACCTGATGTGCCTAATGATAACAAAATTGGATGGACAATTTCCTGCAGCCACTTATCCTCAATGAATTACTTCAATCCAGGGAGGAAAGTTTATTTGCTTTAGTACAAAAAAAATTCAGGAACATTAAGGCCCATTATTAGTGTTAGGTGATTTTAGATAATAATATTGGAGGGGATTCTTTAGTTCTTGATGTGAAGAGGTTTTAATGTAATGGCCAATTTAGCATGGACATTAAAAATTTCTTCCATGCTTCTTGGGGTAATTTTAGTGGAAATGCGACACAAACATAATTGATACAGAAATAAGATTACAACAGTGGAGGAGAAGGGTTGAAGTGTTTGTGGGTCTTTTGCTTTGAGTCTCCTCAAGTTGATGTTGTGCAGTGTCCTTAACCTCAACAGAACTTGACATGGGCTGTTATCTGAAGTCCAGTTTAAGGTACTTTAATTATTGTTGGACGGAGTGCATCGTAATCAGCCATCCATGCTGTCTTTTACTGTTCCAGGTCAATGCTTGAACTGGACATTGCTCTGATAGCTTAAGGTTGAGGCTGCAGCTGGAGCAGCTCCAGTCAGAGGCAGAGGGGTGGAGGGGAACGTTGATGCTGTCTTCTGATTATTCACTGTACCTTTGGTGGAAGATCAGCAGAAACTCAGATATCAAGAGGAATTCCCCAATCTTAGCAGATCAGCTAGAAAAACAGAACAGAGGCAGTAGATCACGTGCGTCTTGAAGGAATCTCTGCTCTTAATGCCAATTTACTGGTGTGCTTGTGGCACGGTACTGATGTTTTCCTGATCAGCAATGCTTCTTGTCAATTGTTGATTACCACAGGGCTGGTGGCGGGACAGGGAGGGCTGGTGTAGAGGACATATTAAACGTAAACTGCAACTCCTGTAAAGCCTGTTTAGAAAGAGCAGGGCCCATTATCACAGAATGTAAGTCTCTCCCAACCTGCGCAGCAAGCTTGGTGTTCAATGTTGGAAGATCTTCCAGCAAGTAGTTGTGTGTCAATCACAGGATTGCTAGTATAATTCTGAGACTGGTGTGGCTATCCACTGTCTGGCCTTAGGGGAACCAGCAACCCGCAGGAGAAAGAGAAAGGATGCAAAGTCAAAAGGGAGGAAGAAAAGTGGTATTGTGGCATCTTAGTGAAATATGCATGTTAGAATGTAACCGATGATAACATTGGGTCTGTTGTAGTGTGACCAATGGTAACAAGCTGTAAGGGTCAGCTAATCCAATAAACTATGTAGCCAATGACATGGTGGTCACTGACTCAGTATAAATAAGAACTTGTTGGAATTGTTAAAGAGCTTGGAATGGCCCAGGGTGAGGCCTCAATTGTTGGAGTAATGATGTTTCTTTATTAAATCTTTCACTTTGATTTGCAAATTGGAGTAAGTTTTGTTTCATTTTATTGCCTATAACTGAAGACTCCCATCTGCTGGATGAACACTTTTCCTTAAAGTCTTTTTATTTGAACTGTTGGTTTGAATCCTCACAATTTAAATTGCAGGGCTTAAAACAGACCTTGGCACCCAGACAGAATAAAAGCAAAAAAAGGCACGCTGCTTTCCAAAGTGAAGGACTAAAGATTTGCTAGCTGTTGATTTATGGAGATGAGCTGGCAGTTGAGTTATGGAGTGAAGCCTGTACCAGTGGTGTCACAGTGACAAAACGCTTGTCAGTTTCTCACATGACAAGTGGGGTGTGAGAAAAATCTTCTTCACATAGTGAGTGGTTTGCGTCTGGAATCCACTGCCTGGAAATGTGGTGGAGGCAGATTCAAGCGAGGCATTCAAGAGGGCGTTGGCTGATTAGTTGAATAGAAACAATGTGCAGGAGGAGTACAGGGGAATGGCATTAAGTCACAATACTTGTTCGGAGAGCCGGTGTGGACACAATGAGCCAAATGGCACCTTTCAGCGTCAGAACAATTCTGTGATTCTGAATTAATATTTCCACTTGTCAGTAAGGCTGCCTTACATCTGAAACACCTGTTTCAGATGTTCCTGCAGGATTAGAGATGATCCAGAATTCTGTTTCTCTTGGCACATATTCAATAGATCAAACATCACGTCAAATCTTAGTTACAATTGAAGACAACCTATGTTTCCCACATTATTGATTTGAATATTGAATTCTCCCGCCCCCAATAAAACACCATGAAATTATCAGGACAATGTTTGTTGCATATGTTTTCTCTTAATACAGGTTCCCTCCAACACACACAGGGAATGAGTCTTCCACCCTGCTGCCCTGATCGATTAACATAGCGGGGTGGGAAATATGAGTGGGAGGTGAAAAATCCAAATCACTCCCAGCGTCACGCCATTCGCCATCCTCCAAGGCCATCTTTTCCAGTGCAATCTGGGCGCAACGTCAATTTCAATGATTTTGAATGTATTTCCATATTATTAGTGAGTTTGGCTTGGCCCTTTCCCCCTCCTGTATCTTAACCCCCTCCCCGTTCCCCCCAACCCTTCCTGTGTGACATCATGCCAGCATCTTTCAAGGCTGCTGTGAAAAGTCTGGGTCAAGCACAACAGTAGTGAGGGGGTGCACGGTGGCACAGTAGTTAGCACTGCTGCTTCACAGCTCTAGGGATCTGGGTTCGAGTCCCAGCTTGGGTCACTGTCTGTGTGAAGTTTACACATTCTCCTCGTGTCTGCGTGGGTTTCTTCCAGGTGCTCTGGTTTCCTCCCACAGTCCAGATATATGCAGGTTAGGTTGATTGGCTATGCTAAAAATTGCCCCTTGCTGGGTGGGATGGGGGAATTGCATGGATGCTGGAGTTTGTGGGGCACCCATGCCGCTGTAGGGGTCCACAGGTCAGAGGTCACCACTGGCTCCAAGCCCCATGGTGCATGCATTGAACCTGGCTGCAGAGAAACTACTGAGAGGTGTCACATGAGGTCCACCACCAACCTCACAATTACTGATTTATTATCGTTACATGTGTTAGTGTACAGTGAAAAGTATTGTTTCTTATAGACAAAGCATACCGGTCATAGAAGGAAATGAGAGAGTGCCAAATGGAGTTACAGTCACAGTTAGGGTAATAGGGAAAGATCAGCTTAGTGTGAAGTAGGTCCATTCAAAAATCTGATGGCAGCAGGGAAGAAGCTGTTCTTGAGTTGGTTGGTACGTGACCTCAGACTTTTGTATCTTTTTTCCCAATGGAAGAGAATATGTCCAGGGTATGTGGGGTCTTTGATTATGCTGGCTGCTTTTCTACACCAGCAGGTGGTGTAGATAGTGTCAATGGATGGGAGGCTGGTTTGAGTGATGGACGGGGCTTTGTTCACAACACTTTGTAGTTTCTTGCCGTCTTGGACAGAGCAGGAGCCATACCAGGCTGTGATATAATCAGAAAGAATGCTTTCTATGGTGCATCTGTAAAGATTGGTGAGAGTCGCAGTGGACATGTCAAATTTCCTTATTATTCTGAGAAAGTGGTGGTGGGCTTTCTTAACTATAGTGTCAGCCTGGATGGACTGGACAGGTTGTTGTTGATCTGGCCACCTAGAAGCTTGAAGCTCTCGACCATTTCTATTTCATCCCCATTGATGTAGACAGGGACATGTCCTCCATTATTGACCTGCTTCCCTGCTATCTGTCTTCTGGACGGACATTGTGGCTGACTCCAGACCTTACATCCCAGAACCCACTAACAGGTAGCAGGTCTGGCAGCTGCTGTCCCAAGCAAAGGAACTGACCAGAAGTTAATATGGCCCCTCATGCTGCATGGACTCTACTGTGCTGCTTTGAATGGGAACCCATCTTGTGATAGTCAGGAGGCTGCCCCTCCCGTCTGGCTGAACTGCAACTCATGGAAGGTAATGTAGTGGCTGCACTCATGTCAATACTTCGAGGGTCTGCAATGGGGATCCCGCACGCAGACATGTATGCTTTCCCTTTCTGCCGTGGCCAGGAGGTCAACGGTAGGCAACACGATGAGGTGACACATGGCACTGGGGATGGTGACAGATTGCCAACATTCACTCATGGGACCACTAGTCATAGAAGCAGTGGAAGCCTGGGATGGGCAACTGTACTAAATGTTTCTCTCCTTCTCTGTCACCAGCAGCCCCCACCATGGGGCCAGGACATGGCAGTGCATCCTCTTGCGGGGGAAGGAGGAGGCGGTGACCCAGGGCTCAGGTCCTTCGAGGGGATGACCGAAGGTGTGTGCTGCCGCAGGCTCTGACTGTAAGAGATGGTATGGCACCTGTGTCATGTCCTCACAGATCTTGCACCTTGAGAGACAGGAGAACAACTGCTCTAGTGGAAGTGAAGGTCACGGCGGCCCTCAACTTTATACCACAGGCTCCTTCCAGGCATATTTGGCAGCTGTTGCCCCAGGCGAACAGGGTATCCTGGTGCGCTAGGGTGGTATGTTTGTGCACAGAGAGCTGTGAGATGCCACAGAGGTCTAGGGATCCACAGATTGGGGATCACCATTGGCTCCAGGCTCATGGTGCACTAACAGACCTGCAGCCTATTACTGTTAGTGGTGCATGGGATGTAAGCTCTGGAGTTAGCCACAGTGCCTGTCCAGCAGACAGACAGCAGGGAAGCAGACTGATATTTGCGGGGTTGGTGGTGGACCTCATGTGGCAACCGGCTCCCCCCCACCCCCCCATGGGTCTCTCTGCAGCCAGAGCTATGCACCCACCACAGACCTGGAGCCAATTTTGACCCCCCCACTACCTGAGGACTTCTAGACATCTGCGGCATCTCGCAACCCTCTGTGCACAATTGCGTCTGCCAGGGCACGGATGCCCTGTTCACCCAGCCTGCCAATTACATTCATTTTTACATGGGCCAGGTCCAACAGAAAGCCTCGGCAGGAGGCTTCATCAGCATGCCCCATGGCTTCATTATCGCTGGTCCTGAAACTCCATTTCTCACAGCATTGTGGATGTACCAACATCACAAGCATTGCAATGCCTCAGGAAGATGACCGCCAATCAATTCTGGCTTTGTCAATAATGCTCACATCCCATGAGCATAACTAAGTAAGTTAAAGAACACTTCATAGAATCATAGAATCCCTAAAGTGCAGAAGGCCATTCGGCCCATCGAGTCTGACAACAATCTCACCCGTGCTCTATTCTCATAACCCCATGTTATCCCCCTGACACTAAGAGACAATCTGACCCAGTCATGTTCCCCATTACCCCAAATATTTACCCCGCTCATTCCCCTAACCTGCGCATCTTGGAACACTAAGGGGCAATTTAGTATGGCCAATCCATCAAACGTGTGTGTCTTTGGAGTGTGGGAGGAAACCAGAGCACCCGAAGCAAACTCACACAGACATGGGGCAGATGTGCCAAATGCTACAGACAGTCACCCGAGGCCGGAATTGAACCTGGCTCTCTGGCACTGAGGCAGCAGTGCAACCATTGTGCCAACCCTTATTCCATTGCCCAATACTTTTAAAAATTGTTATTAAACAACATTTCCCAAATTTTTTGTAATGCTATTGTTTTTATTGATTTACGGTTTATCTCCAGGGTTTTTCGCAAGAGTGTCCTAGATACTAATACTTAATTTCTAGAGACTTCAGAACAGTGCTGCAGAGGTTGACAATCCGACCACAGCCTTAGGTGTATAAATTTGACTAGTCCCATTTTCTTCTGCCTTTGTCCAGTTAGAAGGCTGGCGACTGTCCATCAACTGACTATCAGTACAGCAATACTAAGACGCAGTGTTCCTGGTAGTAATCCAAAAACTGCCATGACATCTCTGAATAAGTCTCAGGCAACTGCAGATAGTCATTGGAAAAGTCCATTCTGGTCTCTTTGTAACCTTCCTTTTCTACCAATAAGTTTTAAACTGATATTGGTATATTTGATCAAAATGTGTAACAAAATGGATTATTCCTTCAGAGGCTGACATGGCAAAAGAAATCCTTGTGTCTTTGTCTACATATATCATGTTTGCGAAACCTACCTCTCCACTCACCTGATGAAGGAGCAGCACTCCAAAAGCTCATGATTTCAAATAAACCTGTTGGACTTTAACCTGGTGTTGTGAGACTTCTTACTGTGCCCACCCTAGTCCAAGGCCGGCATTGCCACATCATGGCAAAAGTAAAGCAGAAGCTCATTGTTGTGAGGGATGCATGCTGCATTATTAAAACAGTGATGGCCACTGAATTGAAGTCAATTCACTTACGTTGTTTGCTATTAGATTTAAGTTGAATAAGTTTGCCTTTTTTTTGGCAGACTATTTTTGACGGCACGGTACACAGTGGTTAGCACTGCTGCTTCACAGCTCCAGGGACCCGGGTTCGATTCCCGGTTCGGGTCACTGTCTGTGTGGAGTTTGCACGTTCTCCTTGTGTCTGCGTGGGTTTCCTCCGGGTGCTCTGGTTTCTTCTCACAGTCAAAAGATGTGCAGGTTAGGTTAATTGGCCATGCTAGAATTGCCCCTTAGTGTACTACGATGCTTAAAGGGATTAGTGGGTAAACATGTAGCGATATGGGGGTAGGGCCTGGGTGGGATTGTGGTTGGTGCAGAATCGATGGGTTGAAGGACCTCTTTCTGTACTGTATGGTTTCATGATTCATAATTTAAAATAATTTATAATAATTTAAATAATTTAAAGTAATTCACAGTTTTTTTAATGCTCCAGCTGATGTTGATTGTGCCAACTGCCTTTAGTAACAGTTCTGATCGATAAGGGAATTAAGGATTATGAGGAGCAGGAGGGTAAGTGGAACCGAGCCACTTCAGATCAGCCATGATCTTATTGAATGGCGGGGCAGGCGCGAAGGGCTAGATGGCCTACTCCTGCTCCTATTTCTTATGTTTAACAGCAGTGAGCGAATGTTCATTTGACCAATTTTAGCCAGGATTTAGGTGCAATTTTCCATGCCCAAGAAGGCTTTATACAGACACCACAAGTGCAGAATACACCCTAATGAGGTGGCCCAATATCAGAGTCAAATTCCTTGCCAGGGTAATGTGTTTGAGAGATGCTACATAATAATATATAAAGTAGGGAAGGGGTCGAGGTAAAGATGCCTTCCATAGGTTTGTTGACTGGAGAACTGGTTTATTAGTTCAGAGGTTGAGGCTAATGGGCCTACGTTTTAATGTCCTGGCCCCCTAATTTACTGGAAACTCATTGAATTCAATTTTCAGTGAGCCAGTAACATTTTTACTGGCATGGATTGCAGCCAAAGAAAATACAACAGATCTGAAGAATGGGAGAAAAGCAGCTGAGATCTCTCTTCTTGCTTGAAATAAGAGGCACAAAAATAATGCAACATACCCATAAGTAGCCTTTGTGAGTAAATAATAAGGAAGGAGGACAAAATTGGGAGAAAGAGAAAAGTTAGCACAGTAAACTTTCCTATTCTGTAAGTCTATTTTATTAGTATTTACTATTACAGCAGCAATATCACTACTGACAGCTCAGTAATATTAGGCCATTTTTCAGGCTCAGTTGTGGAGCCTGCCATTGATGGCTAACCAGGGAACACAGAATTTCCTGCTGCTCTTGGTCATTTCAATTGTCAACCTGGGCTCCCAAGGAGTTAGAATTAGGATAATGTCAATAGATTTGGTGCAGAAACTTGAGTATAACTTCATCTTTGGCCAAACTAGCACAGTTTCCAGCACACATTTTATCAATTGAGTTGAAAGGCTTTGGGGCCTACTTCAGAGACAAAAGCCTAGCATTTCCAGGAAGGCTACAATTGGCAAAATCTGTGCTGGAAACTGCGCCAGTTTGGCCAAAGGTGAAGTTACACTCAAGTTGCCTGCATGAAATCTATTGACATTAGCCCGAAGGTAGAGTCTCCTCTGAATCAGTGGGAGATACAGAGGTGGTAATGTCACACGACTAGTAATCCAGAGGCCCAGACCAATGCTTTGGGACCAAATCCCACAGCAGCTGGTGGAATTTAATTTTAATGAATACATCTGGAATTAAAAGCTACTCAATAATAGTGACAATGACAACTATCATTGTTGTAAAAATCCACCTAGTTCACTAACCCCTTTTAGGGAAGTAACTTGGTCGTCCTTACTCGGTGTGACCAACATGTGACTCCAGACCCAAAGCAATGTGGTTGACTCTTAACTACCCTCTGAAATGCCCTCACAAGCCAATGAGTTCAAGGACAATTAGAGATGGGCAACAAATGCTGGCCTTGTCAATGACAGCCACATTCCATTAAAGAATGAGTGTGATTGGTTGATTAGCGAGTGAATTCTACTGGAGCGGGATTACCCAGAAGTAAGCCATCTTCAGCTGGTTGGTTTTATGCTCTTGCTTTAAATTATTTTAACTTCAATTTAAATCATTGCAAATTCAGTCAATCATAGCCAAGCATGGCATACCACTCTGACTTCAGCTGGATAGCTTTGATGTGTCTTTGGTACCTAAGACCAAGAATTCAATTGAAGTTAAACTGGTGTGGCCTCCTTGGCTATGACTGACTGAATTTACAACAATTTAAATTGAAATTAAAATAATTTAAAGTAAATTCACAGCGTGATTGAATGCTGATCACTGCAGTAATGCTGGAGCCATGTGTGTCTGTGCAACCAAGGCTATGAGTACAGTGTGATGAATATCCTCAAATGGGAACAGTCTGTGAGACCTCACTATGCCAACCTAGGAGCACGGCCACGTTTAGAGATAGGGACTTCTTCAGGTGAGTGGACATTTGAGTCAGTGTAAGAGATCGCAGAGACTCCTGTGCAAAAGTAGTTATGGATGCAATTCATTTGCGCTGAAAGATCTGAGAAATCTTTAGCACTGTTTCAATCATTTCTACCAAGGTTTCGCCGATCTGGGTAGAAATTATGCATAAACTCCAGCTGATTGGTTAGGCAGGCATTCCAGTGCAGTGCTCTGGGAGTGCTGCAATGCTGGGGATTCTGTCTATCAAATGTGTGATGGAGATTAGGCGATCCCCGAGAATAGTAAGGGAATTCTGTCTGGAATCCTGGCCACTATTTATCCCTTAATTAACATCACTTAAAAAAAAATTATCTGATGACTCTCAAGTTGGGAGCTTGCTGTGCACAAATTGGCCACCATGTTTTCTACCTTAAAACAGAGACTACACAACAAAAACCTGTGGCTAATTCATTCTAAAGCATTTGGAATGCCCTGAGATCATGAAACACAATGCATAAATCCTTTGCTTTCGTAAGTGTAACGTCCCAGGAACCACCAGTTTAACCACAAATTTAGAGATTAAAGCAAAAAGCCTTTCCTCCTCCTCTCTCACACCTTTCTCATAATAGTTCTTATTATGTAATGATAGAGAGGTAAAAGGAATTGAGTCCAGGTCTGCAAACAAGTGTTGGAACCTTTAGTTTATGATGTTACCTGAAACCATTGAATACATTAAGAACCTTGTAATTCCTTTGCAAGGAGCTGGTCTTTATTTAACTGCACTTTCCATGGCCACCAAGTGCTACCTCTTGTTCCAGCCGTCAGATATACATGTTAACAACCATCTCTGGCTGTCAAGATGGTCACAGCATTGATGGTATGACAGGAGTGTTGGTGTGAAGTGTTTGACTTCACGCCAATGTTAAGTTCCTGTCAGACTACTGCACTTGCGGTTTGGTCTGCCTCCAGAGGAGAGTGCAGCGGAACCCCCTAGAAGAAAGCATCACTTCAGAATCCAGTTGACTTGATCTTTATACTTCTTGGACTTGTGGCTAAGGAAAATCACATTGAAGTAACTTTACAACCATAAGCCAACCACACCCTTAGACTAACGGCGGGGGAGGAGTGGGGGAGGGAGAATAGTCGTCTGAAACCAGAGTCAATTTATTTAATTTTAGGAGTAGAATTTCAGAACATTAATTCAACAATGGTAAAGAAACAAAACACCTTATGTCCAAACCAAGATGACATGTAACTTGGCAAGAATTGATAAATTGCCAGGATAGTTTCACACCTATGTGTGAAATTTTGAGTTGCATAATTTGCCATGCTGTATCAGAGATCAGTTAGGATCCACCATATAATGTGGGACACAGATCCCAAAAGATCCAGCTTGGGGAAAGGGTGAAAGCTCCCTTCCCTGAAGGCAATTTCATTTTTAACGATTAATCTTCATAGTTTTATTCTGATGCTAACCCACAAAAGGGAATTCTCCAGTCTTGTACACCCCACTGCTGCTGCCAACGAGAATTTGGCGCTCAGCCAAATCTCTGTTCGCTGCATTGGGACTGGAGAATCCCCGCTGTGCGTGAAGTCAGAGAACTCCAGCTACTGTGTCTCAATTCAGTGCCAAAGTGAGATTTGAATTAATTCCCCTGAAGGGTAGAGCTTAGCACAGAAGATGTGAGGAGGCTTAGACTGTGGGTGGAAAGGCAGAGCTTGGCAGGGAGGCATGAGGGACATAGGAGGTGGATGGAAGGGCAGAGTTTGACATGGGAATGAGGGATGTGGGGAGTGGATGGAAAGGCAGAGTTTGACACAGGGGGGTTTGAGGGGCATGGCGGGTGGATGTAATAACAGAGTTGACACAGGGAGCATGAGGGACATAGGGGTGGATGGGAAAGCAGAGTTTTGCACAGGGGACATGAGGGACATAAAGGATGGGTGGACGGGTGGAGCTTGGCACAGGGGGCATGAGGAGAACCTTTTGAACTTATCTTTTTAAAGGTCCCCTCAGTCAGACCAGGGTTCACAACTTCTCTAAGGGGCCATCAACCATGACTCTTTAAAAACCTGACCCATCTCCATGACAATTGTAGAGTAGGAGATACCTACATCTACAATGGAACCAGCCACGTTGAGATTGCCAGATGTGGGCTTCGGACAAGAAGCAGCTCAAAATACTTTAAGGCACTCCTGAAAAATCAGACAGCCAGGGAATAGGGTTGGGAATCCCAGAATCTGGACCCATCAGCCGTTTTTAAAAGGCTTCCAAATCAACGTGACTCAGTGAAAATCCAGACCATTCTTTTTCCTGAAACCCACTGATTTCCTTTGCTTCCTTTGCCCTTGTGAGCTTAATTGTTTACCATGGGTTTGAATATGAGCCACTGAAACAACTTAATGTCCCAGCTCTTTTACCCTGAATCTCTGAGGGAAATGATCATCCTGTATTAAATTCCTGTCATTGTTCTATTGCACTGAGAAGTAACAATGGACTAATGGGATTTGCTTCTGATAGATAGGATTGCCAACTCTGGAATATATTCCTGGAGATTTTATCACATGACCTCGCAGCTCCATTACCCCAAACAGCCAAATAAACTTAATTCCCTTCTCCAAGTTTTTAAAGCTGATAAACAAATGTGCTCTCATTAAAATAAAAAAATTCTTCAGAATTCCTATGATTTGTCTCCCTGGTTGCAGCCAAGTTTGGAAAATAAATCTTTAATTCTTGGTGAGTCCAGGACATTCCAGGAGGGTTGCAAACAAAGTTTCATCAAAGGCATTTCTTTTTATATTACAGTTCCATCCACTTGGTAGTCTTTGAGCCGCAATGGGGCACAGAGAGAGGCCCTTTGGTCCACCAATTATCTGCTGAGCATTCTAGTCAATTCCAATCCCTTGGCAGCCTGCAAGTTTACTTCCATCAAGTACCCATCCAAGTTTCCTTGTGAAACCATTGATCATCTCACTCCTGACTTCTGCAGCAATATTGCTGAGCAAATGAGGGCAGCACAGCTTTCTGGCAACAGGCCAAAACTCTCCTTTGACTGCAGTTGCAAATTCCGACACTGGAGGGAGAGGTGCTTTCATTTCTGTGACACATCACATTCCAAAACACTTGATGCAAAATGAATTCCTTTTGAATTTTGAGTGATCCTTGTTACAGATCAAGTCTTACAAATGCAGCAATCCATCATCATACAGATAAACATTCAGTGATAACAAATGGATGAGTAATACCTTGGTTTTGGCACACACTGTAGCATTTTTCTGCTGTAAGGGGTGGAAAATTGGGCGTGAGTCAGGACCCGTCCTGGACTAACAAGTCATTTAGGGGCCACGGTGGAAGTTCCCGTTTGTCCCAAACGTGGCCTCTGGAAGTGGGCCAACGATGGATAGGGGAATTCCGATGTCTGGAATCTCATAGGAATTTAATTCTCTAACATTAAGTTGTCTTATATTTCAGGATGAACCTGTCTTATTATAGACATCTGCCGAGACATAGGTAAGGTCTCATCCAGAGGCCCAGGCCTCGAGCCTGCATGAACCACCAAGCAAAATGTCAGCCACTCCTGAATATTAACTCCCCAAAAAAAGGGTTGACTGGAGAAATGGGAAGAAAATTATACCTTCTCAAAAAAGTTCTTGTAGTCTTGGGACTAATTGAAACAATTTGACCCGATATTACAAAGATTGGGGGTTCCTGTTTGTTGGCGTGGTGGGGGGGAGGTGGGGCAGGAGGCTGGGGAAGGGGTATGCTGGAATGACAATATGATCACGGAAGTGTGGAAGTTGAAGTCTATGTTGCCTTTCTCCTCCTGAAGCTGTGCTTTATCACAGAAAGTCTTGACCATCTTATATGCAGGTGGCACAATGGTGAGCACTGCCACTTCATAGCACCAGGGACTGGGTTTCAATTCCAGCTTCAGTCACTGTCTGTATGGAGTTTGCACATTCTCCCTGTGTCTGTGTGGGTTTCCTCTGGGTGCTCCAGTTTCCTCCCATAATCCAAACTTGTGCAAGTTAGGTTGTTTGGCCATATTAAACTGACCCTAGTGTCAGGGGCATTAGCAGGGTAAATATGTGGGGTTGCGGGAATAGGGCCTGGGTGGGATTGTGATTGGAGCAGGCTTGATGGACCAAATGGCCTCCTTCTGCACTGTAGGAATTCTATGATAAAAGGGTGGAGATTTGCAGTGCTTTTCCACTCAATACCTACTAAACATATCAGAAAGTAGGTTTTGTCTACTCAAGCATAAGGTAATATTCCATGGTATGGTGTCTTAATTACTAACTTCTCTGGAATGAAGAATTCACGTGTTGGCATCACAGGCATGTTCAATTGTGGATTGTGGGGGCAAGTGAGGCAGAGTCCAAAATATTACGCCACTGTGACTATCCTGTGGGATCTTCCATTGGTGCCTGCCATGGCAGCTCAGGAAACCTGCTGTAGACAGGGTGTAAAACCGATTTCTGTCATGCTAATTGGATGCAAATGAAGGCCTGACTGGAATCATTCCCCTCTCCCACACACCCAATTCTCTGCAATGCCACAGGAAGCAATGCCAGTCTAGAACACATCTGGAACAACGTGGCTTACAGGAGCCAGTTGAACAACGCATGGGGCTGCCTTTGGAATTCAGGATGGAGGCTGCCAATGGCCTGGAATACCACAGCAGAAGGTGGGGGAAGAATCTTCAGGTGGACTCTCCAGATTCCATGTCATTGAGAAGTTCATCTCAGGAGTGTTCCTGGAGATTGATCTTTTTCAGGAGGTCCATCTTTTTCCTTGCTTTTACTTACAGTTGTTAATTTGTTCAGATGTCTTATAGCTAATATTTCATAAGTCTGAAACCTGCCATTTTTTATAGACCCTTTGGAAAATTAGGAAATCTGACAGATTAAAAATCTTAATTTGAAATGCAATTTTACATTTAAAATTGTAATACATGTCACAATGCAAACGACAATTTAATGTTATTTGCAGTATCCAGGAAGAAGGCTTTTCAAAGTCAGCTGGAGTAAAAATAATTTAAAAATAGGATAGCTATTTGAAGCTTAGAAGGTAATTGGGCAGGGGGGGGAGAGGGAGCAAGCAGGAGGTTAGTTACAGACAGCTCAAAAGAGCAGCAGCGATACAATGGGCCCAATAGCTGTAGAATCATAGAATCCTACAGTGCAGAAGGAGGCCATTTGGCCCATCGAGACTACACTGACCACTGTCCCACCAAGACCCTATCCCCATAATCCCAGGCACTTACCCTAGCTAGTCCCCCTAGCACTAACGAGCAATTTAGCATGGCCAGTCAAACTAACCTGCACATTTTTAGACTGTGGGAAGAAACCGGATTACCCAGAGGAAGCCCATGCAGACATGGAGAGAATGTGCAAGCTCCACACAGACAGTGAACCAAGCAGGAACCCTGGTCCCTGGCACTGTGAGACAGCAGTGCTAATCACTGGGCCACCGCGCTGCCGCCTTCTGAACTGTGGACTTCTATGGCTCAGTAATTGTTTTAATTCTTTAGGTGCACCATTTTAATATTTTGAATCACAAGTTGAATTCAATGCCAAGTTGTTCGTGGAGAAGTCCAGTTTCTGATAGCAAGGGCAAGGCTTTAACATTCAAATTCTACCCAATGCTCAAAACGCTTTATTTCCACTGGAATACTGATGTTCTCAGCTTTTCTTTGCTTGATTCTCCTCATGGCCGGATTTTCCAGTAAGTGTCACCCCAATATTCAGAATATCCAACACCAAGATATTTTACAATGGTGAAATGTTTAGATCTAAATTTACAGTTATATAGTTCTGTATAGAACTGTATAGTATGGTATATAGTTTTATATAGAAATAACATAGAATGTAAAAGCTTTACCACCCCTCAGAATGAAAAAAGCTCTAAATTATAGAAACATGGAAACTAGGCCATACAGCCCTCCGAGCCTGCTCCGCCATTTTATTATGATCATGGCTGATCATCGAATTCTCCTTTTCCTCCCGTATCTCTTGATCCCTTTAGCCTCACAAGCTATACCTAATTTCTTCTTGAAATCAGACAACATTTTGGCCTCAGTTACTTTTTGTGGTAATGAATTCCACACATTCACCACCCTCTGGCTGAATAAATTTCTCTTCATCTCAGTTCTAAAAGGTTTACCCCTTATCCTCTATCTATGATCCCTAGTTCTGGAGTCCCTCACCTTCAGGAACATTCTTTCTGAATCTACCCTGTTCGAGTTTCGAAGAGATCCCTTCTCATTCTTCTAAACTCCATTGTATGTAATCCTAACTGACATAGTCTCTCCTCATACGACAGATCTATGCACACATTATTATCTGAACAAAAGGATAACCAATGTTTTTACACAATATCGCACAGGGGTAGACTGTACACTGCCTTCTGCATTGCAGGGATTCTATGACGATGGACTGCAACAAAAAAGGATAATCGGGTAAGTACTTGAAAAATAATGCAGAAATGGTAATGAAATGAGTTTAGATTAGATGGTGCCAATCAGAGGGCTAGCAGCCATTCAGCCCATGGAGTCTGCACCGACCACAAACCCACACAGGTTCTATTCTCATAACCCCACTTGTTTACACTGCTAATCCCCCTGACACTAGGGTCAAATTATCATGGCCAAACAAACCTGCACGTCTTTTGGAGTGTGGGAGGAAACTCCACACAGATAGTGACCTGAGGCCAGAATCGAACCCGGGTCCTGGCGCTGTGAGGCAACAGTGCTAGCCACTGTGCCGCCATGGCTTTTTGGTTGATTATTCATTCATGGTAAAGAGAGTTGCAGTGTCTGCTATGATTGTCATTTAAAGTAAAATATCGCAAAAGTATTAATGTACCAAGGTAAGCGGAAGACATTTTTCTCTTCCACTGCTTCTTCCCTGATCTTGAGAATATCCGTCTAACTTTTTAAATTATGTTTCTTATCGTCGCAGATCCTTGTTTTGGATGTTGCTGGATCTTCTTTTCTTACTACAATATCTCATTCTCAACTGGTGCCTTTGTACCAACTGTGTTTTTTGTTCCATAAATTTATGATTTTGTTTGGTCAGTTGCAGCAAAGTAAGGTGGTGGGAGTTTTGTAAAAGGTACATTGCCAGAAGTGTGCTTAGGCACAACAGTTATATGGTGCGAGTCCAGCATCGAAACTTCTGTAGAATCTGACCAGTTGCAGTTGCCTGGACACCAGCATTTTGCAGGGTACAGAAATACAGAGGAGCAATTCAGTGGATTTTTTTTTCATTTAAAAAGAGCCAAAATCCCATCAGCTCTGTCACACCATAAAGAACAAAGAACAACCCAGCACGGGAAACAGGCCCTTCGGCCCAACGAGCCCGCGCCGCCGCATCACCCTACACCTATTTTACCCTGCATGTCTACGAATGGGACCCTACTCAGTCAGATTCAGGGAAGAAATAGTGTCAATTTGGTGGAAACCGATTAGCCTAAGAGCACATCTTTGGGGTGTGGGAGGAAACCGGAGCGCCCGGAGGAAACCCACGCAACCACAGGGAGAATGCGCAAACTCCCACAGACACAGGCCCAAATCCATGTATCTGCACAGCTAGCAGTGCTAGTCACTGAGCTGTTGTGGCGCCCGTCTATTGGTCCAGGATCAAGCACACACACCGACATGAAGTACTAGGCCACTCCTGGACTTCCAAGAGCAGCCCACGCACGACCCGCCGTGTGCATGCCCCTCGCTTGACACGAGGTGGAGTTTTATGAAGATCTTACTGATTATCTTATTCAGTCCAGTGTGTGGGCATGTTGCTGAAAGGTTTTTCTTGAAAAAGAAGCAAAACAACCAGAAGCATTGACTGTGCTGGTAACATTACAGAATGCCAGGTTGGAAGTGAAGCAGTAATGAGTATAATAGCTGGTTATTCTATCAGCACAAGAATAAGAGGGTTTTAAGTTGCTGGGGACACTGAAAACTCTTTACTGTTTATCTGCTGATTTATGACTTTAGCAAGTTTTATCGATGTTAGATACTTCAGACTGCAAAAAGGGCAGGGATTGCACTAGCAGACCTCAAAGGTGTACATGTGAACAATAATCCAGTGTTAAATTACACAACAGACTATGTAGCAACCATAATTTAACTCTGATACCCAAATGAGTAGAGATAGACTTATGCTTACAAACTAACTCCTGGTCTTCCCTTGGTATTAAAACCACAAATCCATAATTAAAAAATAACTTTCTATTGTTTTGGACTCTCTTCCACTCAGTCCGTTGAAACCAAATGGTGGGAATATCAGGGAGTTGGACAACAATGACAACTTGCATTTATATAGCACCTCTAATGAAGTAAAATATTCAAAGGTTTTCACCATTAGGAAATTAGGACATGTGACCAAAATCATAGTCAAAGGAATAGGTCTTGAAGAAGTCAGTGAGAGATATAGGGAGGTGATTCTGGAGTTTGGAGTCTCAGCATTTGAAGGGACAGCTATCGATGAGTTTAAGGTTTTAAGTTTATTTATTAGTGTCACAGATTGGCTTACATTCACACTGCAACAAAGTTACTGCAAAGGGAATCAGGAATTCACCATAGGTCAGCATTGAAGAATGCAGAGTTCTTGGAGGATTATTGGGTTGGACATGATTACAGAGATAGGAAGAGGTGTTACTAAACTGGGGCTAATATAGGTCAGCAAACACAGGGCGAGACAATGGGTAAATGGAACTTGGCAGGGGGTTAGGATGTGGGAAACATTTCTGCATTTTCATACAAAGTTTGAGTTTGATAAGTTGACAGGTCGTTGAGTTAAAAGCTGTCTGATTGTCATCTGCTGCTGGCCGCTCAAAATTACAAGCTTTCTCCCAGGCATCTGAGTCAGATTTACAACTATTTGCTGGATCGTGTACACACAAACCAGTTCAGCAGCTTCTGCAAGAACCTCCTTCCACAGCAGGCAGCCTATGCTGTGTGTAAATGGAAAAGCAAAGACTTGTACCACTGGAAAATAACAAACAGAGAAAACACCAAGCTAATTGTTGCAGGATCTGATACTAGGAGGGCTGCCTGCTGCCCCTGATCTGATTCTGCAAGTGGTTCCACAATGTGGAATCCTTCTTCCTGTCCTCATCCCTTCATTCCCATCTGGATAGATTCCGGACATTAGATCATGAAGGAAGTCCACAGCTGCCAGTGCTCAAAAGCTGTGCATCTGGGGCTGCATTTGAGGTTAGAGGGGAGGCAGTCCCAGCCTATTTCTCACTTGTATCCACAGCACCACACACCCCCCCCCCCGACAACTTTAAAAAAAAGGTCACCCCTCAGCAATAACACCTTAATGATAGAGAGTGAGATTTCTACCCCTCAGTGGGAGCAAGTCTCCTCTCTTAAACATTGCTGGTCAGTCAGAGTGGCTGGCAGCTCTCGCTGTCACTGCAAAGTCTGAACTCAGTGGTGGGTGGTGTTGGGACTGCAAATATTCCCCGGCATGAAGAGCAACGGATCCCAGTCTAAAGTTAAATCCCAGGCTTTTAGGGAAGAAAATGATTGGGTATCCTAGAGATGGGAGGAGTGAGAGTGGGGTGCACAAAGTGAGGGTGCCCACAATACTCACAGGACAACTCTCAAAGGATTGCCCACTCCTTCCCATCTTTTCACCTCACAAGGTGAAAAAGCCAACTCCCCAATTTTTCTCACTACCAACCACACTATGGCATGGGCAACATGGCATTCTGGTCAATTAACAAGTTCAATTGCACATTAATAATTTCTTTAAAGAGTGTGGAGTTGCAGATTTCTGCCCCTTCAGCTTATTCACTGCATTATAGGGACCAGGTCAGGGCTAGGCAGGAAGATGGTGGTCGAGCCACCTGTCATATTTACCTGCTCTTCCCCTTCTACGTCCCACCACTGCTTAAAGCATGAGTGGCTTTAAGCAGTGGTTGGGGGGGGGATGGTGGTGGTGGTGGGAAGGGGATATAAATTCCAACTTTTTGTTGCACGTATGGCCAACATTAATGTGAGTGAAGATCAATTTAGGCATAGCAAAAAAAAGGGATTTGACCATAAAACATAGGAGCAGAAATAGGCCATACAGCTCTTTGATTCTACTCTGTCATTCAGTGAGATCGTGATTGATCTGGTGTGATAATCCTCAACTCCACTTTCTCACCTTATCCCCATAACCCTCCATTCCCTTACTGATTAAAAATCTATTTCAGCCCTGAACATACTTAACCACCAAGCCTCTATAGCTCTCGTTGGTAAAGAGTTCCACAGATTCACTGATCCGAGGAGAACAAATTCCTCCTTATCTCTACCTTAAGTGGATGAACCCTTACTCTGCAATAATGCCCTCCAACACCTCTACTTTCTCAGAAGGCTAAGGAAATTTGACATGTCTGCTACGATTTCACCAACTTTTACAGATGCACCACTGAAAGCATTCTTTCTGGTTGTATTGCAACTTGGTATGGCTCCTGCTCTGCCTAAGACTGCAAGAAACTACAAAGGGTCGTGAATGAAGCCCAGTCCATCACACATTGACTCTGTCTACACTTTTCCACTGCCTCGGAAAAGCAGCCAGCATAATTAAGGGACCACACACCCTGGACACACTCTCTTCCACCTTTCTCCATTAGGAAAAGATACAAAAAGTCTGAGGTCACATACCAACCCGACTCAAGAACAGCTTCTTCCCTGCTGCCATCAGACTTTTGAATGGATCTTCCTTGCACTAAGTTATCTTTCTCTACACCCTAGCTCTGACTATAAGACTACATTCTACACTCTCTCCTTTCCTTCTCTATGAATGGTATGTTTTGTCAATATAACATGCAAGAATCAATACGTTTTACTGTATACTAATACATTTGACAAAACAAATCAAATCAGTACCTTGGTCCATCCATGGTGATCTTGAACACTGTCAACTGAGAGAGCTACAATTTTCACATTATGTTTTTGAAATTCTAGGGCCAGCTTTGACATGCAGCCCAGCTCTGTAGTGCAGACAGGGGTGTAGTCTGCTGGGCGAGAGCAAAGGAGGCCCCATCTGTACAACAAACAAAAATAAACCATCAGTACACCACTTCCCATTTTGGATCTGGATGTCAAGAGAAACGATGCCCAGGCAAAACCCTATTGAATTTTTAAAATTATTTAAAAGTTATTCATTTGTGGGATATGGGCATTGCTAGCTGGCCAGCATTTACTTCCCATCCCCATTTGCCCTTAAGAAGGTAGTGGTAAGATGCTCCAGTCCATGTGCTGTGGGTTGAGCCACAGTGCTGTTAGGGAGGTAATTTTACAACTTTGGCCTAGTGACTGCGAAGGAACAGCGATATATTTCCAAGTCAAGATGGTGAGTGGCTTGGAGGGGGATTTGCAGTTGGTGGTGTTTCCATGTGTCTGCTGCCAATGTCTTTCTGGATGAAAGTGGTCGTAGGTTTGGAAGTTGCGGTCTAAGAATCTTTAAGAACATAAGAAATAGGAGCAGGAGTAGGCCATCTAGCCCTTCGAGCCTGCACCGCCATTCAGTAAGATCATGGCTGATCTGAAGTGGATCAGTTCCACTTTCCTGCTTTCTCCCCATAACCCTTAATTCCCTTGTCTATCAGAAACCTATCTACCCGTGACTTAAATATATTTAGTGAGGTAGCTTCCACGACTTCAATGGGCAGAGAATTCCAGAGATTCAACACCCTTTGAGTGAAGAAGTTCCTCCTCAACTCTGATCTAAACTGCGCCCTCTGTTATCTTGAGGCTGTACCCTCTAGTCCTGCTATCCTTTCTCTCTACCTCTACCCTATCTATCCCCTTCATTATCTTATATGTCTCTACAAGATACCCCCTCAGCCTTCTAAACTCCAACGAGTATAGACCTAGTCTATTTAGTCTCTCTTCATAGTCCAACCCCCTCATCTCCAGTATCAGCCTAGTGAACCTCCTCTGCACTCCCTCCAAGGCCAATATATCCTTGTCCAAATGCGGCGACCAAAACTGCACACAGTACTCCAGCTGCGGCCTCACCAGTACCCTGTCAGTTGCAGCAAGACCTCCCTACTTTTATATTCTATCCCCCTCCGTATAAAGGCCAACATTCCATTCGCCTTCTTGATCACCTGCTGCACCAGCAGACTGGGTTTTTGCGACTTGTGCACAAGGACACCCAGGTCCCTCTGCACCGTAGCATGCTGCAGCTTTTCGCCTTTTAAATAATAATCCCACCTACTATTATTTCTGCCAAAGTGGATAACCTCACACTTGCTAACATTATACTCCATCTGCCAGGTCCTCGCCCACTCGGTCAGTCTATCCAGATCTCTCTGCAGACTTTCCACACCTTCCACGCAATTTGCTTTTCCACTCATCTTCGTGTCATCAGCAAATTTCGTCACCCTACACTCAGTCCCCTCCTCCAGATCATCTATATAAATGGTAAATAGATGAGGCCCCAGCACCGATCCCTGCAGCACTCCACTAGTCACCAACCACCAACCAGAATAGCACCCATTGATACCAACTCTCTGCTTCCTATTAGACAGCCAATCCTCTATCCACGCTAACACGTTACCCCCAACTCCGTGCACCCTAACCTTCTGTAGCAACCTTTTATGAGGCACCTTATCAAACGCCTTTTGGAAATCTAAAAACACCACATCCACCGGTTCCCCTCTGTCTATCTTTGGCGAGTTGCTGCAGTGCATATTATAGATAATACACACTGCTGCTACTGAGCATTGGTAGTGGAGGGAATGGATGTTTGTAAACATGGTGCCAATCAAGTGGGCTGCTTTGTCCTGGATGGTGTCAAGCTTCCTGAGTGTTGTTGGAGCTGCATCCATCCAGGCAAGTGAGGAGTATTCTATCACACTCCTGACTTCTGCCTTGTAGATGGTGGACAGGCTTTAGGGAGTCAGGAAATGAGTTACTTACTGCAGTTCCTAGCCTTTGACCTGCTCTGGTAGCCATTTGTTTATGTGGCGAGTCTAGCTGAGTTTCTTGTCAATGGTAACGTCAAGGATATTGAAAATCAAGTGATAGTTTTCACAGTTTGACACAAAAGAGGTGGGAAGTTCACATCTCTTTTTAAAAATTATTGGTCACTATGAAGATGGTAACATAATTAAAATGGCAAATCAGGGCCTTGCTCATGAAGGCTGGTGATTTGAGGTGAAACACCAATACAACCTTTAACTCCGAGAGTTAAGAAGAGGAGAACAAGGGCCAGTTGTGACAATATGATTCAGAAAGGCAACCTAGGTCAGTGAGTGAACCGCATGAATGGCCCTCCTGCATCTCAGTGGGCCGCAGATTGAAATTGGGCTTGTTCACTAACCATGAGTTCATTAATAAGGTTGAAAACACGCCAAATGTTTCATGATGAGTTGTAGAAAATGCTTAATCATTGGTATATTCGTAAAACTATAATCAAATTCAAATTGTAAAAACAAAAGAAATATTTACACTTTGGATGCAGCGGGAATGCACAGCTCTCAGTCACTGATATGAGAAATCAGCACATAACTTGTCCTTGCTTTACACAAAAGTAAAAGTTCAAAAGGCGTACATTTAACCCTTCACTATCTTGTATTTTACGTCTATGCTGATTTATTTTTTGGTCAGTAATCCCATCCAGAGCCTCGGCTGCCTTTGGGGGAGATTCATGACAGGGTTTACAATTTGGGACTCTGCTCCAGCTGCTGGCGCCTGGCACCCCGAGCTGCTCCTCCTGGCCGGCAGGGGGCGGGGTTGAGCGGGTCCTCCGGGCCGGCAGGGGGCGGGGTGGAGCGGGTCCTCCGGGCCGGCAGGGAGCGCGTTGGAGCCGCGTCCTCCGGGTCGGGGGAGACGATCCTCCGGGCCGGCAGGGGGCGGGGCGGAGCTGGTCCTCCGGGCCAGGGGAAATGGTCCTTCTGGCCGGCAGGGGGCGGGCTGGAGCTGGTCTTCCGGGCGAATGGGTTTGAGATAAACGCCTTCGAGCGGTGAGGAGAAGCCGTCTCAGTTTCAGTGAAAGCTCTTCCCGGACATGGCGACTCATGTCAGCGAGCTGGAGGCAGCCAAGAAGACCTTGACGGAGGCTTTAGGGGAGAATGTGAAGCAGTGAGTGTGGCCGTAGGGAGGCTGTTGCTGCTGGAGTCGGGGCCCGAGACCGCCATTAACATTAACCCCTGTGTGGATCTGCTGCTTGGGTTCAGTCAGAGTGCCCGGGCCCTGCGGATATCCAGTGGGATGGGAGAGAGACCCTCTCAGTTGTTATTTAAATCCAGTGAGAGCCCAGGCTGCAAGTTAGTTGTGGGTATTGGAGTTGCGATAGATTTAAATCTAAGCAAGTGCGAAGTTATTAATTTTGGAGTGAAAAATGATGAGTACTTTCTAGATGGTATGAAGTTAAATACAGTGGATGTCCAAAGAGATTTGTGGGTCCAGGTTCCATAAAATGCCACAAACAGCTGCAGAAAATAACCAAGAAAACTAGGAATAGTGGCCTTAATATCTACAGATTCACAAGCATGATGCCTGGACGTCAGGGATTTAATTATGGGAGAGATTATACAAATTAAACCTGTTTTATCTAGAATTTAAAAGGTTAAGGGTGATCTGATTGAAGTCTTCAGGATACTAACAGGAAAAGACAAGGTAGATAAAGTTAAAACTAGTTCCACTGGAGAGTCTAGAGGAGTGCCAGTGGTCTATAAATTATGGCCAGACCATTCAGGAGAGATGTTAGGAAGCACTTTTACACACAAAGGATAGTAGAGGTTTGGAACTCTCTGCCACAAATGATTTTTGATGCTAGATCAGTTGCAATCAGTTTAAATCTGAGGTAGATATGTTTTTGTTAAGCAAAGGTATCAAGGGATATGGGCCAAAGCAAGTATATGGAATTAAGCCACAGCCTTGATCCCATTAAATGGCAGAATAGGCTCGATGGCCTGCTTCTGTTCCTACGATACCTCTGCCTGTCTCTGGAGTTCAAAAGGTGTACATTTGACCCTTCACTATCTTGTATTTTACTTCTATGCTGATTTATTTTTTGATTTGGATGTTTGGCAGAAATAGGCTAGAGGTTTAGACAGTGAATGATATGAATGGGTCAAATGTGCACCAGTAAGGGCAGCTTTTATTTAAAAGTAGTTCTCAAATAGTTAGGAACCATTAGATCTCATTATACAAAGCTTGAGTGAATTTGATGACTGCCAATTTAAAAAGTCTTTGTTTTCAATATTGCAAACTCAAAATGGACAAGAATCTTTATTTTTCCAATAAATGTTACAATCAAGCTAAATGACAGTTCACTGACACCTGTCTGAGGATTTCCCAACAAACACTCATGTCGTCCTGTTAATAACTTTAAATTGAAAGAAAAATAAAAAGCCCTTTAAGGATGTAACTAGTAGGGTAGATGAAGAGGAACCAGTAGATGTAATATATATGGGTTTCCAAATGACATTTGATGTGCAAAAGGTTAGTAGGCAAGATAAGGGCTCATGGAGCTGAGGGTAATTTATTATGGATAGACATTTGGTTAACAGATCGGAAACAGCGGCCATAAACTGGGTGTTTTCAAGGTGGTAGACTGACTAGCAGAACGTGGCAAGAATTTGTGTCAAAGTCCCAGCTATTTGTGATTTATATGCATGAATTACACAGAGTAGTGTATCTATATTTGTTGATGGGACAAAGCTATGTGCGAAGGTAAGCTGTGTGGAGGACACAGACTGCAAGAAATACAGACAGGTTGTGAATAAACAATAAAATTGCAGATGGAGTATATTGTAAGGAAGTGTGAAGTTATTCATTTTGATCATGAGAATAGAGAAACAGTACATCTTTTAAAAGTTGTAAAACTTATAAATATTGATGCCCAAAGAGATTGGGTGTGCTCATGCAAGAGACGCAGAAAGTTAGCATGCAGGTACAGTAAGCAATAATAAAGGCAATTGGCATGTTGGCCTCTATCAGTTGGGAGTACAGGAATGAAGAAATTCTACAGTTGGACAGGTTTTCGGTGAGACCTCATCTGGAATTCTAAGTGCAGTTTTGGTCTCTATTAAGGGAAGAATATAGTTGCATTGGAGGTTGTACAGTGAAGGTTCACTAAATTGGTCCTTGGGATGAGGGTTGTCATATGATGAGAGGCTAAGGAAATTGGGCTTGTATTCTCTGGAATTTGGAAGAATGAGGCAATCTCATTGAAATCTACAAAATTCTGCAGAGGCTTGATGAAGTGGACACTGAAATATACTGGATTCTGAAAGTGCTTGATGGAATAGATGCTGAGAGATTGTTTCTGCTATTTCTGGGAGTCTAGAATATGGGGGGCACGGTCTTAAGATAAGGTGCCAATTATTTAGGACTGAGATGAGGAGAAATTACTTCACTTAAAGGATTATAAATCTTTGGAACTCTACCCCAGTGGATTGTGGATTCTCCATTGTTGAATACGTTTAAGATTAGGATAGCCAAAATTTTGGTATCTCAGGGGACTGAGGGATATGGAGACTGCAGGGTGGGGAGGAGATTTGGAATCTAAAGAGAAAATTAGCCATGATTGTTCTGAATGGTGGAGCAGAAGTGATGGATCATTAAGTCATATGGTCTACTGTTCCTATTGTGGTATTATTGGAGCTCCTGCAGCTATGATAGTGAGATAATAAGAATCATTGCAGATTATGAAGATCCTTTTTTTAAATATAACAAAATGCTTTAGTGTATGACCAGAGTCGGCCTTTGACTACTTATAAACCTGTTTGATCTTGCCTCTGATTACCTGGAAGAATTGCGTTAAAATATATATCTTGCAGTACATTCTGCATTGCCAACTTTATTCCACACCTAATTAGGAATGAAGTAAAATGTACCAGCATTTCATGTACATCATCCTTCCAGTGATGCCTGAAGGGTGACATAGTCGTTGTTTTCGCATCTGAATGATGCGTGGGTGTCTTGTCTTTGACGTTAGCGTGATTTAGAATAGGTGACATGCATGCTAATGTCTTGGATGCAATTTCCTTGCATCTTGACACCTGATTTTTCAACATAAGAAAATAGGAAGTTTTTTTTAATCTAATTTGGGAAGAAATTAATATTTGCTGATTCACCACTGAAATTATTGTACATAGAAGAAGTTGGGTTTGAAGGGCTAATTTTTTTAACAGGACTTATACATACATTTACAGTGTGACGTACGGCTGAAAAAAAAATCAAATCTGAAGGTTGGAGGAAGATACAGCAGCTGAGGTTTAATTTTTATGATATTGCTGTTAATAATTGCTGAGCTGCCCAAAGAGAAACTTGGATTAGATATCTCAACAATTTGCAATTTGTATTTTATTATGAAAAGATATGGGTACTGAAGTCAGGAACAAAATATTCCAGTGCCACTTTTGGAGGTTTTAAACATTAAATCATTTATTTAAAAAAAGAAAACTTAAAGACGTGATTATAATTACACAGTTAAAAATAGTCCCAAAAATATTTCCCACAAGATTTATGTCTAGTTCACTTCACAGCCTAATATCCCTTTTCAGTCAAAAAAATCCAATAATACTACCATAAGATATCCATGGTTACTATAGGGGAGGTATTCATAAGGCTTCTCCCCCCTCACTTGATAAAGGAAATTCAAGGCGTGTAACAAAAGTTTGTCTTCAAGAACAGAAATAATTTTTGAGCATTTAGAGCTCACTTTGCCTCTTTCACAGCTATCTCTAAACAGAGCATATTCTTCAGGATATTGCATGGCCGCTGTCTATTCTTCCAGCTTTCAATCCTTGCTTAAGTATGTCTTTTCTCATTCATTTTTAAAACCCATTGTTCATAACATTCTTCGCAAGTTACCTTTCCCAGAATATAAAAAAAATTATGTTGCTTTATAACTACTACCTTTGGGTACAAATAAGCTTAATATGTTGTTTTATTCGTTTATGATCTGTGCCAGTTGTAAATTTTCCTTTTGAAGTACAACCACTAATCTTCAACTACCCTCTTATCCCCTAATGCAAAATTCTATTCATGTTGTTCCCTGGTACTCCACCATGTGCACCTGCATTACTTCTATATCTAACCCTTTCCGATGATTTAACCTTTACAGTCTAACTGTCTTCGGTTTAATTAAATTAGTCACACGTGTGCACACAGCACCCATAGTCTGTTTCACAGTAAACCACAGTGAAATTGGGAAACTCCGATATTTCTTTACGTCATCACATTTGCGTAAAATTGTTCCACAGATTGTTTTATCGCCCATAACCAGTCCTGGTTCATCCTCTCAAAACACGGTTGTCTACTCACAAACCTTATTGAGTTCTTTGAGAAGATGACCAAAGAGGTGGATAAGGGTAAAGCAGTTGATGTGGTGTATATGGATTTTAGCAAAAAGTTTGATAAGGTTCCCCATGGTAAGCTACTACAGAAAATACGGAGCATGGGATTGAGGGTGATTTAGCAGTTTGGATCAGGAATTGACTAGCTGATAGAAGATAGAGGGTGGTGGTTGATGGAAAATATTCAGCCTGGAGTTCAGTTATTAGTGGTGTACCGCAGGGTTCTGTTTTGGGGCCTCTGCTGTTTGTCATTTTTATAAATGACCTAGATGAGGGTGTAGAAGGATGAGTTAGTAAATTTGCGGATGACACTAAAGTCGGAGGAGTTGTAGACAGTGCGGATGGATGTTACAGTTTGCAGAGGGACATAGATAAGCTGCAGAACTGGGCTGAGAGGCGGCAAATGGAGTTTAATACGGAAAAGTGTGACGTGATTCACTTTGGAAAGAGTATCAGGATTACAGAATATAGGGCTAATGGAAGGACTCTTGGTAGTGTCGACGAGCAGAGAGATCTCGGTGTACGTGTGCATAGTTCCCTGAAAGTTGGCACCCGGGTTGATAAGGTTGTTAAGAACGCGTACAGTGTGTTAGCTTTTATTGGTAAGGGGGATTGAATTTTGGAGCCGTGAGATTATGTTGCAACTGTACAAAACTCTGGTGCAGCTGCACTTGGAGTATTGTGTACAGTTCTGGTTGCCGTATTATAAGAAAGTTGTGGAAGCGTTGGAAAGGGTGCAGAGGGGTTTACCAGGATGTTGTCTGGTATGGTGAGAAGGTGTTATGAGGAGAAGCTGAGGGACTTGAGGTTGTTTTCGTTAGAGAGAAGAAGGTTACGAGGTAACCTAATTGAGGCATACAAGATGATCAGCGGATTAGATCGGATGGACAGTGAGAGCCTTTTTCCGCAGATGGTGATGGCTAACACGAAGGGACGTAGTTTTAAATTGAGGGGTGATAATTATAGGACAGATGTCAGAGGTAGGTTCTTTACTCAGAGGGTAGTAAGGACATGGAATGCCCGGCCTGCAGCAATTGTGGACTCGCCAACTTTAAGGGCGTTCAAATGGTCACTGGATAGGCATATGGATAATATTGGAATAGTTTAGGTTAGAGGGTCATTAGATTGGCTCCAGGTCGGCGCAACATCGAGGGCCGAAGGGCCTGTACTGCGCTGTAATGTTCTATGTACTGGTCTGATGTATGTAATATCCTTCTTGAGGACCTGCAAGTTCGATCTTATATGAAGACCAACTCATTCAGACTCCTCTCTCAGTGGGTACAGAAGCCAGCCTAGAGGCTGGCTTCTATCATAGCTGAAAACTCAAATTATCATCATTCTAATGAACTATAATGAACACTTAATGTAAGAACATAAGAAGTAGGAGTAGGCCGTCTAGCCCTTCGAGCCTACCCCGCCATTCAATAAGATCATGGCTGATCTGTCCTGTCTCAGTTCCACATTCGCGCCCTCTTCCCCATAAGCCTTAATCCGGAAATGTGTTGTTTTAGTAAAAAACAACTCAGCGTGTCTTGGTGCAGTGCGAGAATTAATTTGATTTGGTTTATTTGGTTTGCCTGAAAGAGAGAGCGAGAGATGACCGCTTTTCCAAATTCGCACCCTGCCTACCTACTGCAGATGTGGAGATGCGGACACTGGACTGGGGTAAACGCAGTAAGAAGTCCCCTTTTGGGCAAACCCCGAAAGCTAGTGAGTTTACTATCAGATAAACTTGTTGGACTTTAACCTGGTGTTGTGAGACGTCTTACTGTGTTTACCTACTCCAGACTAGGTTGTGTGTGTCAGAGCTTCTGCCAGGAGTTCTCTCTCTCTCAGACATACAAGTCGCTCATTTGAATGAGGAAGTGGGGGGAGTGAGATCAGGGCGAGAGGGTGGGAGGTAATCTGCGGCGGCCCGATCCGGAGTGGATCTGGATCCGGATCCGGAGCGGAGTTTGATGAGTGTGGAGTGGGAGGGGAGAAGGTGGCGCTGGCCAGCAGCTGTTGCTCGTTAGGCAGAGAGAGCTGGGGCAAGCTTCCGCGGGGCTGCCAGGCAACCGCAGGGAGAGAGAGAGAGAGACAAGGCGACCTCTCTGCAGTCCAGCTTTTGGTGCTGGGAACGAAACATTTTTTGAGCCGGTGGATTGTGTTTTTTTTCCCCCTCCTCCCTTCTCGCCAATGATTTCTCCGTCTCCTGTGGAACTCTTGCAAGCCCCGATGTGGGCACTCACGGCATGTTCGACCGCAAGCGCTCGGCAGTGCGGAACATCCAGCGGAGCTTGGTCCTGGAACTGCTGGACGAGCCCAATGTGGCCCTGCAGAGCTATCAAGCCCGGTGTCCGGAGGAAAACAACTCCTCGGTATGTGTCTGAGAGAGAGGCGAGGCTTGATTCTCACTGTGTGGGGGGTTGGTTACTGATGGCTGTATTGAGCAGATAGTTGTCGCTGGACTCGCTGTACACATTCCAAATGGCAAGTTTATTTTTTCCCATAATAAGGTTATTTCGCGGCAAATCCTGACTCTGCATCAGTGGTTGAAGGAGAGAAGGATTATATTTGAGTGGCATCTGTGTGAAATATATCTAGGACTGCATAATAATTTCTGTGCTGTATTATTTTACTCGTATTAAGTAATAACTGGTTTTTGAACGAACAACCATTTGGTGTGCTTTATTCATCAATCAAATTAGAAACGCCACTTTATTTTAGTTGGCCACTTCAATTTATTAAGCCAGAAATGTCAGTTTTAATTGACTACTTATTCATTTATGCTAGAAAAGACAATTTGTTTTAATGGACTATTTCTGGAAGACCCCTTTGGCCTGTTTGGAAGAGGCTGTTACTGTCTTCCCCAGTGAGATGGCTGGTGGATAGATATTCGCCATAGCATTACTGATGGGAGAGTCTACACAGCAGTCGTCACTCACTGCTCCGTCCTCTCAGTTTTTGCCTCTCGCAGAGAAGGTCTTTCGCATACTTGAGTGCGACTTTTTATTGGAACAGTTCTGACGTGCAACCGCTGAGGGGGCTGTTGTATTAGTTTTTTAATCATATTGCAAATTCAGCAAATTAAGATTTGTATGTGTTAAACGTAACATGACATTTGAAAACAGGAATTGCTTTAAATTCACCGAATGAGAAGTTTCAGTGGTATTTCAACATGCATGACCAAGTAGCTTCATCGTTCATTCCATCAAATCAAATGTGTTCGCAAAGGGCCTGGCTGCGCAAAAATGTTACAAGCAAAATTCTGGTCCAGGTGAAGCCCCGAGTTCTTGTTTCGGTGTTACTAGTTGGGGAAAGGGAGGGACGGGGGAGGAATTCAATGTTTGGCTGTGTTGAAACGCCTCAACAATGCAATCTTTCGCTCCTAGCCCTTACACTTTGGATGCTGCTAATTACTTTATTAGAAAAGCGTACCGCAGCTATAGAATCGCCCGGTTGCAAAATATTAGCTACTGATAAGGGACAAAATCTGAATAATCTTGTGCTGGGGACGGGAGCGGGGTAAGGGGGAAATGTACATCTGCTATTAGAATAATGAAGTTTCAGGTTCTATCCTGATATACATCCGTTCCTGGAGGTGTAGTGTGGCAAACCCGTGCTCCAAACATGAGATGTTGACTGATAACAAAGGTTCCCGATTGTTGAAGGATTTTTGTTGTGGTATTCTTTAAAAATGAATCGTCAATCCACACACTTTAAACAAAGGCACGTTTAATTAACTGCGGAGCCGTGGCCTCGGAGTTCTGCTACAGTGTGGGATTTTCTAAAATATTTGTATTTTCCCCAACCTAAAGGTAACGGGGGATTGGGAAGCACTGTCATTGTTCATCTGCAGCTATTGTGCACAAGCTCAGCTGAGGCCAAGCTGCAGATAGCTTCCTTTTTAATTTACATACAGTAACGGCTTTGTGCAGGGAGGATAATATCCAGGGAGATAGAAAGCAGCTTCAGGTAATTGACTTCACTGTCGGGTGAAAATCATGTTCTGTCTTTGTGTGTGTGTGTATGAGAGAGAGTGGGGGGGGGAGGGAGGGAGAAGAATCGGAAAGGGGTTTATGATGGGAGTAGTGGAGCTGCCTGGGTAGTGTATATCGCATAACTGCAGTGATGCATCAGAGATCTGACTTTGCAGAGGAATTCGTTTGCACGTTTCATTATAAAGTTGAACATTCTGATGCTAAGTATTATTTTGGAAGGTTACTATTCCTTTCCAAAAGAGAATAAGATGCAATTTCATTCCACTCTTTGATTTTTCCCAAAATGAGTTCCATGAGATTATTAGTTTTTACAGCAGATATTATGCAATTTGTCCAATCCAATTAATTTGGTGCCTGTATTAGTGATTAATTAGAATTTGCTACAAATAAGAAAGATCTATGAAGGCTGTATCAGTGTTATAACTTTCACATGTTGCTCTGGCATTAATCTTGCACATTGGTCAATGATCACTTCTGACAAAAGTATCATGTCAAATTAGTGAAGGGGAGGAAGAAGGAGGTAGTCAATTCCTTTAAACCCATCTTTATTTTCAAGAAATGACACATCTGAAGTGAGTTGTTTATGACTTTTGTCCATGGCTGCTTCAGTGTTGATGTAAAGTTTTCCTTTTTTCTATCTGGCATGCTGTGATTAAAAGAATTTTCTTCATTCAAGGGATTCTTTCTAAATAAAAGGGTTGAGCAGTGAGCACAAGTTATATGAAGTGCACAACCATGAGAGCTTGTTGCTATTTTCCCTTGTCAGAGGTAAGAAATTGACGTGTTGCTGATGCTGAATAATCTTTAAATTTGAATTTATTGCCAGGGCATGTTTCATGCCAGTGATCTATATAATCACATTAGTGTGAGTCTCAATCTTCTGAGGTGATGGGCGGTGTGTTTCTGCATGGGATGATTGCCTCAAATTTGAGGTGACTTAAGGTTGTGCAGTGAGCATAATATTTAACGTGCTTCACTTGTCCTGGCTGAGGTACTATTACAAGAGCTTTTGACTGCATGTCTCCTTGCCTGACTTAGCTCACTTCCAATTGGGCTCAACTATGTCCATTAGGGGTCTTGAATGTCATCAGGACTTGCTCTACGTTTTCATAAATTTTGCTTTGAAGGATTTTTCATAATGACATCTCATCTCATTCCAGGGACAAAAACAACAAATGCTGGAAAACCTCAGCAGATCTGACAACATCTGGAGAGAGAATAGAGCCAATGTTTTGGGTCAGGATCATCACTTGGCGCCACAAAGGATCATCCTAGCACTCTCTCTCTCTCTCCCCCCTGCATATGCTGTCAAACCTGCTGAGGTTTTCCAGCATTTTCTGTTTTTGTTTCCAATCTCTGCATCTCAGTATTTTGCTTCTGGCATGCCAGAGATTTGCACATAATCTAGATTTCCTCAATAGCACAGTGCTGAGGAAGCACAGTCTTTCAGATGAGACGTGAAACTGAGGCTATGTCTTTCTCTCTTACAGGCTTCTTGTTGAGGTACTTTTCTATAACTAGGGATCATAGTTTGAGGATGAGGGGTAAACCTTTTAGAACTGAGGCGAGGAGAAATTTCTTCATCAAGACGGTGGTGAATGTGTGGAATTCATTACTACGAAGTATTTGAGGCCAAAACATTGTCTGATTTCATAAAATCATTGAATCCCTACAGAGTGGAAAGAGGCCATTTGACCCATCGAGCCTGCAACAATTGCAGCCAGGGCCTACCTCCATAACCCTACGTATTTGTGTCCGCTGATACTAAAGGGTAATTTAGCATGGGTCAGTCAACCTAACCCACACATTCTATGATCAACCATGAACAAAATGAAAGGCCTTTTGAGCCTGCTCTGCCAAATGATCTACTCTGCTTCTGATTTCTATGTACCCAGCATCACAGATGCCAGTCTTCAGCCAAATCAATTCACTCCATGTGATATGAAGAATATTGGCAATCAGTCAGCTCTCTTCCAGGTTGTCATTGGTGGCATTCCTCAGGATAGTGTCCTCAGTGCAACAATCTTCAACTGCTTCACCAGTGAACATCCTTCCACCCAAAGGTCAGAAGTGAAGATTGTGGCTGACGACTGCACAGTTTGATGTTCACCATTTATGACTTTGTACTGAAGCAATTCCTATCCAAATACAGCAAGACCTGGGCAATATCTAGGTTTTGGCTTACAGGTGGCAGCATTCATGCATACCACACAAACACCAGGCAATGGCCATTAAGAGCAAGATAATCTAACTGTCGCATTCTTGACATTGACGTTCTGGGGTATTACCATCACTGAATCTCCCACTGGGGATTGATTATTGACCGAAAACTGGGTGTCCATTAACATCTAGAAGGACAAAGAGCAGCAAACGCATGGAAACACCACCACCTGAAAGTTTTCCTCCAAGTCCCACACCATCCTGACTTGAAGTATATTGCCATTCCATCACTCTTGCTGGGTCAAAATCCTGGAACTCCCTAACAGCATTCTGGCTATACCTGCATCTTTGGAACTACAGTGATTCAAGATGGCAGCTCACCACCACCTTCTTGAGGTCAAATAGAGATGAGTAATAAATCCTGGCCAAGGAGAAATTTTCCATATCCTGTAAATAAATCAAAAAGGACACAAGATCCCATGACACTATTTGAAAGAAGGCAGTCAGGTTCATCTCCATTCTGGCCAATATTTACCCCAGAACCAATATCATTAAAATAGTTCTGGTTATTATCTCCCAACTGGCCCATGTTGTGCACAAAATTGTTTGCTACATTTCTTGCATTGTAACAATGACTACAATTCATTGTGTATTATTTTTGAGGTTTCATCGAAGTCGTAAAAGGTGCTGTATAAATACTAAGACTTGGTTCTAAATTTATCAGAACTAAATCAATGAGAAGGTATTCAGACATGTGCTTCCCATATGTTGGGTTGCATTCCTTTGTAATAAAACGTCTTTAAGTCTGCAATGTGCAAATGCAAACATTATTTTGGTTTATTTATTCAATACCTCTTGCAGTTTGGTATTGAACTGGTTCACTCTCATTTCTGCACCCTAAATATTTTTAGGGCAATGTTGCGAAGTGGTATGTGGACTGCTTGTATTAGTTGATGCTGAAAACTCTGCCATTTTCCCACTTTAAGGGGGAAAAATTGGAATATTTGATTTGTTTACTGTATCTAGGCTAAACGTTATATGTTTTCAGAAGGACTTTTGGAAGAAACTGCAGATTGGCATTATCTCATGGATTCTTTAACATTTATTCAAAACTGTGAAAAACCCATCTGTCCCCTAACGAAAAATCCTTCCAAAAGAGCCTGACTGGATCAGTTGATTTGAGAACTCTCCTGTGTAATTTAGTAAAGTTATCAAGATAGCAAATCGAATATTGTAGTAAATATTTATCCCATAGTCTGTTAGGATGCAACAGATGCAAATGTAATGGAGATGTGACCAGACTGATGATTTATCTACGCTACTTTCAAAGTGCAAGGGCTCACAATGAAGCCTTGAATTAAAAATTGAAGTTTGGCTGCCTCGTTTTAAAGCTGCAGGAATGCTTGTGGCTGAGCAGAGTGGTGATATCCCCCTCAGTACAATGCATTGGCATGGCCAGGTAAGAAAATGAGTCAGTAGGATTTCTGAAAGGCAACTGAGTGATCTGTTATCTCTGAACATCAGGATAATCTGTCTCCAATTTGCTTTGGGGTGCACGGCTGCACTTTTGCAAATAATTCTCATCAGTGGTCCAAATTACATTTCCCTTTTCAAATCCATGTAAATGTGAGCACAAGTTGACACAGCAGTCGCCTCATGGTATACATCAAGTGGTAGGACTTCTGTTATGTCATTAATGATATTAGAGAAGAGGGGTCGGTTTTTTTCTGCAGAGAGGCATAAACCAAGTTATTGAAGACTGATTACATAAGCAGCGGCAAATTGCAAAGCAAAACGGCCAGGGAACAGGTTACTTGTCTTATCCCCTGGATGATGAATGAAAGGAAATGGTATTTGCTTTTTCATATGGATTGCAATCAGTGAAAATGTCAAAGTTCAGTCTTTTGAATTTTCTATTTTGCGTTATCTACTTTAAATTTCTATTTAGGTCTGAGCGATCTGTTGTTTTCATGTAGCTTCAAGGTTTGTATTTCTAAAGGTGCTGACTTTCTAACAAGTGTCCGTGGTGGGTGGCATTTGAATCAACTGAATTTATCCAGAAAGAAAAGCCAAATAGCTGGCTAAACCTTTTTTCAAAAAAATTGTTTCGAAAACCTCGTGAACGTTGCTGGAACTCTTGAGTAAAACTTGTTGCTGCTGACCTCTTTGGGATAAATGAGATGCAGAGCTATGGTCTCTATTTGACCTAAGCGCTCAAACACAGGATTGCTAGTTTTAATGAGTGTCACCTATCTCCGGACGTCTTAACTCCCCATGGATGATATCTGATGTTGAACATTGGTTTATGATTTGGATCCTTGAGTTGAGTATATTCATAAATCTGTGATAAGAAGGAATAAAAACTCCTACTTGTGTTGTCTGATAAGAGTGTAAACTACTACCGTAGTCAGCCAGCAGTTAACCATGAACTCATATTACAGCCCACTCTGCAGTTGTTGGACTCTCAGCAGCAACAGTAGCAAATTAACCTTGTTGACCCAGCAAAAGCTGGCAAGCAAGCATAATATCAACTTATTGATAACGTCCTTGCAGGGATGTTCAGAACTACTGATGTGGGAGCAATGTATTAAAAGAAAAATGTCAGACTCTGCAGTACATTCCATGTGGTAAATAGTTTTTTTTAGGACTTTGACTATTTTAAAAATGCTTTTGATCTATAGCTGTATGGTGTTGCCTCAATATAGAGTACTGTTGCACTTCCGTTCAATGACAGATATGGAAAAAGGAGGAAAAAGTATTGCTAATGCAGTAAAGGAGACTGCATCAAGGACCTGAGTTTGTTCATTATTATTGTTATGTGAATGGACAATCCATAACCAAGTTTAGTTTGAAACTAACTTGCAGTTTCAGCAGGCACAGTTGCTGGTTTGCAAGGCCAATGGTAAAGTGGCTTAACTGCTAGCAGCAACTTCTGAATATTTTGGTTTGACTACGTGTCTGCCTTTTGCCTAAAAAACTTAGTATGCCAATAGCAATGAGCACCATTTGCTCAGTGTTTTGATGGCAGAGTTTGGACCAGTCCCACTTGGGATGGAATGAACATGGTTGGTCCTTTCGAATAAAGCTGGAGCCCCAGTGAAATATTAAAAGTTGGAGTTAAACATCCACAGTACGTAGTAGCTGAAATTGCACAAAAAACTGATCAGAGGGAGCAATTGCAAAGAAAGGTGCTATACTCTCAAGGCACTTGTATGTTAAAATGGAGTGCTATGTTATTGCAATAGCACTTTTTTTGTTTAACAATTGACCTTGCTTGAAACAACAAGCATATTGTCCAGAAAGACAGTGAACATGCAGTACATTGAAGGTGCAGTGAAGGGCTGCCAGTTCCTATCTTGGAATCCTGTAGGATGTACAGTTCATTCTGCAGATAGAACGTGTCACTTGTTCAGTCAGTGTGAAAAAGAATGACAGCAGTTAAAGGGTAATCGAGAGTTGTGCGTATTTTGTAGCCAGTCACTTTGGCCTATTGAATACAATGTGGTCAGAGTTAACTAACTGACCTTGAATAAAGCTGTCAGGACTTAGCAATTTCTGTAGTATGGATTTTTCCTTTTTCCTGGCAGCAGTTTCAATCCACCACCACTTCCAAGTGGATCTTGAGGCATGCAGCAGCAGGGGAGGCAACCAATCAAGTTTAAGTATCCTCAAGAGGCTGCAAACCAAGATGTTAAAAGCACTGATTTCTTCACTGTATAAATTTCAATTGTCAGAAAGCAAAATGAATAAAATTACGATTGGACTCAAACCTGGGAGGGGAAAAGTCTTTTGATACTTAATTGTAATAAGGGATAGATTTAACTCCTCAAATATAAAATTAGCTTTTCAGGAAAAATGTCAGTGTTCAACAGAATTGTTAATCTGCCATCTAAAACCATTCAATAAGTTGTAATTTTTATAGTGTTTTTATAGGGTTATAGGGTTTTTATAGTGAGATGTGCAATTTACTATTCTGAGTGTACTATTATGCTGAGTTTTACACTCTGGGCAGAGAATGGGAGGTTGTCCCAGAAGAGGAATGTGGAATCACTAACAGCAATTTTTGCATTTTCACATTATTCTGCTTGTGTACGGACTCCTGAAGTCTGGCTTAGTTCCAGTGGAGTAATGACTGTAGACGCCAAGGGATTTGCTGTTACACTGCTGTGATGTCCCAAGCCTCTGATCCAATCATACATGGGTGATATAGCGTGTGTATATGAAATTGAGTTTGGGGAAATTTGCCTTTTTTAAAACTGAGATCCATTTATGTTTTTTGGGAATTTTGTAGGTATAAATAAAATTATTTTGCATGTCGTCCCTTTGATTTCTCTGCTGCCTCACAGCACCAGGGACCCAGATTCAATTCTCAGCTTGGGTCACTATCTGCAGAGTTTGCACATTCTACCTGTGTCTGCATGGGTTTCCTCCGGGTGCTCCGGTTTCCTCCCACAGTCCAAAGATGTGCTGGCTAGTGCATTGGCCATGCCAAGTTCTCCCTCAATCTACCCAAACAGTGACTGGTGTAGTGACTAGGGGATTTTCACAGTAACTTCACTGCAGTGTTAATTAAAGTCTATTTGTGACAATAATAAATGAATTTTAACTACTAAACCAGTGGATTGATACATGAATCTGAAGGATTAGCATGCCAGCAGGAAAAGGTTCTGGGGTGTGGCATTGGGATGCAGTTTGTGTTTTTAACCTGAGTAATATGACCATGCCAGCTGTTGGTACAGCTACTTGCTATATTTTTCAATTGAAATTCTTACTCTGTTGTACTTGAGGGGGACTTTTTAGATGGTGTTATATCATTTTTACCCATGTCTCTACCGAAAGGCAAGGTAAAGGGACTTTCTGTGCCAGAATAAAAATGTCTCCCTTCAGTGCCCTTCAAGTTGCCTGCATGCCGTGGCTTCAGATTTTCGGAGACAAAGTAGATTAGTAGCAATGCTTTGGTTTTATAAATGCTTTCCTTCAGTTATTTCAAAAAGTTGTTCAAATCTAAGTCATGTGTTGGTAATCCAAATTATGGGGGATATTGACTAGAATTAGTTGTGCCTTCCTAAAGAGAGGCTAAATCGTGACTGCTGCACTGTCTATTCATCTGGATAAACTTTATATGCATCTCCAATCCGGGCTAATACCTGAGTTTTGAGCCGGTTTTAATCCCCTGATGGAATAAAGGTTTTGTTGTAATTAATGATACACATCTGACTGGATCAACTAGATTTGGTCACAATTTCATAAAGGCCAATTCTAACATCTGTCTCACTGGTTGTAAGTTATCGATACCTGCTGAGCCAACATTTTTTAACTGTAGGTGGCACTGTATACATGTCTGCATATGATTTTATTACAAATGCAGCAAAGGGAATGCTAAGAAGCCACCTTTCAGTGTCTTTTTACACCATTGTTTAACCATAATAGATACTTTCTTTAAAATGGATGTTTTGCCAATTGAGTATTTAACTATATATGTGCTATGATAACAGACACAACCAGACAAGTTTTCACAAAGAAAACAGGACAGACCAGCTTAAGTTCTTTAATGACGAGCACTTTAAAATCTTTCTGCTGTTATGTCTTCCGCCACTGTGCTGTTTAGTTAACTTTTTATGGCGTTGCATCTGGGCATGGTGCAATGTGCATGTGTGTCCTGTACTTTCTTGACGGTGGAGGAAGCGTTTTGCCAGCACCAGGATTTGTTAAATTCCACTTGGAGCTTCATTAAATGGCACATTCTGTTTTTGTCTGCATTTGATTTATATCCAAAATCCATTATATATCTTCTGCGTGGGTTCAAGGAAAGGAAGAGAGCCCAGTGTTCACTAATTATGAGCAGGTCATGAATAATTAATGCATAACAACAATTTAATGGAAATTGTGAATAAGTACAGCATTTGTTCCAAGGCATGACGTGGATATCATACATATTATCATGTTGATTTTTTTCATTACTCTCTATAAATGACCTATGATACAGTTCACTCATAATTGAGTTTGGACTCGAGGTGAGGCAGTAACACTAAGAGCTGTGCCAGTGGGGTAAGGTTAATAAAATTTCTGTTATCCACTCTTCCATACAGACAGTGAATCGAGCTAATTAATGTGACATTTCTGTGACAAATGGGAACGCTTGATGCATTAGAGAATTCTAATACAATAATTTTTGTGCAAAAGCTTGTTTGAGGTGCTTCTCAAATGGTACTTGATGATCATTTGATCAGAAGAATTGTTTGGGAGTTATGTTTCATGTTGCAGTGATTATTTAGTGTAGGGTGTTTGTACAGCCCTTTGGAAGGTGAGGATGCTAAGGAGCAGTCTTTGAATTGCAGTGTTGCAAATGTGGGTTGAGGGGATAAAATTAATTTCTGGAATTGTAACCCTGAAGAGAATCCTGAATAATGTTTGACGCTGTGTGAAGGCGTAGGCATAGATTTAATGTGCTATTTATAACTTCAATCTCACTCTCCAACCCTCTAAGCAGAAAAGTATACCCTGGTTTCCAAGATCTTGCTTGTTACCCAATTGCTGGCAATAGAACTATTTATCTGCTAGGTTACAATGATTCTAGAATCTTTCCAGTGCAGAACGAGGCCATTTGGCCCATTTGAGTCTGCACCAACTCTGACAGAGCATCCCACCCAGACCCTTGGTTGAGAGGGGGTTCTCAGCAATGAATTAAAGTTACAATGGAATCCACCAGCTCACAACCATGTTTGCACCACTGGGTGACAGTTATGTGACAAACCTACCTTAAGTATCTACTTTCTCTGCCGTAGAGAATGGGCAGACAAGATGCTGAAGGAAGATAACCCAGATTTTGTGGGGGGAGGGAGCGGTGGTTTCCTTCCCCAGGGCACACTCCAACTTGCAAGCTTTTGACCCTGTTTGTGGGTTGACTACCCTAAAGGAACTTAACCCCACATTTCTATCTCCCAGACGAACAGGCAAATTGTCCATCCAAATCTTTATTTAAATTGGCTCAGCAAGGGAAAACAGCAAGTGAAGTTAGTTGAGCACCAATCTTCAGACTCTGTATATCCCTTTTACTTCTCTGGACTCTATAGGGACTCTGCTTAATCCACCCTTCCCCATATTGTATGGAGTGCAATCCTTGTGTTTGTGTACTTAAGCTGGTCTGTCCTGTTTTCTTTGTGAAAACTTGTCTGGTTGTGTCTGTTATCATAGCATGTATACAGTTAAATACTCAATTGGCAAAATATCCATTTTAATGAAAGTATCTATTATGGTTAAACAGGAGAGGATGTAAAAGGAGGGTGCCCATCCAACCTTTCTTCACTTAATCGCAACTATACCCTTAAAAGGCAACTGTTCCACTTGTGTAATTTAGAAACTGCGCGCAACAAATGAGCTAAGTGACAATATCAAGCTAAAAGAAAAGGCTTGCAGAACTGCAATAAAATGTAGAAATCCAACTGGCCATAAAAAGCAACAAAATGAATGTAGCAGAATATGCTGGAAGGATGTACAAAAAAAATTGGAAAGCTAGCACTAAATGTTGGAGAAAAATTATTAAACAAGAATATGGATTCATTAAGCAAGTGTAGGTGAAACTAAGTGGACAAGGCAGATTTGTTAAACAACTCTGGTGCTTGGTACCCGTTTTCACAGCAGAGGAAGGGAGCTATAAATACCAGTGTTTTTTTAAATTCAAAAATTTAGATCAAGGGGTGAAGACGAGTGGCTTTAATGGTTGCGGGGAAAAATAGACAATTGAGAAAATAATAAACAATTTCCAAAGCCTAATATTCCAAAGCCCTTAGGGTAATGGGTTGTTAAATCGCAAATGTCATTCCATTCCTTAGTAGAAGAAATTTAGATACTTGCAGTTCTGTCAGTTTGATACCAATTGTAGTCAAGTTAATAGAGTCTAACATTCGCAGTGACTGAGCCCTTGGACATCCAATTCATCAGTTAGCATAATTTTAAGGGACGATCAATTCTAATTTAATTGAACTATTTGAAGAGATCATGGGCGCATGTGGGTAAGGAGGGTTGTCTATGGATATTATTGATATAAACCAGTCAAATCAATTTCACGTGAGGTTAACAGTACCTGAAATTAGAGGTAGCCTTGCGTCATATTTCAATAATTGCATAGTAGACACTAGGGATCAGTGATTTGTTTGGACTGTGTTCTTCCACTGGCAGTCACAGCTTTTTGCTATACATATTTATTAACTTGGATGATGTAATAGGGAACTTGAGGTCATCCACTTGGATGTATCCGAGACAAGCCAAGTTAATTTAACTTGTCTTGATACAAGTTAAATTAAGAGTGTGGTTTCAAAACTTGGTTTGTATTCCCTTGCGTCTTTAGTAGGGCAAAGCATGACTTAATTGAGATATTTAGTATGATCATGCAATTTTATTGGGCTAAACATATTGAAACCGTTGCCCAGATTTTATAGTTGTAATGGTGAAACTGTCAGCATTTTCTGTCATCAGAATGGTGGCTTGACAACTTCTGCTATGCACGTACATAGATGACAAATACTAAATGTCACGTGGGATTTGAATCCATGCTTTCAGAGGAGACTGCAACATGATTGCATTGCATTTTAAACACTCAATCATCCTGATTCCATTGCCTTTTGATAGTTCAGCTTCTGTGCATGCTGCAAACTTTTTTGCACTCCTGCCTAAAATGAAAGTTAGCTGGTTTATTTTACTTGTAGGTTTTCTATGAGAATGTAGTTAGCTGCTTCACCTGCTTGATGGCAACACTGCTGGGTGCCAAAAAATTTACTTTTATATTTTGTAGTGGAATGAAATTGAAAATGATGAAATCCGCATCAAAGCGTCACTAAATCTTTTGTCAGCAGCTTTTTTTAAGGTCAGAGTAAAACAAAATTATTTGGTTGCTGACTTCAAAATTAAGGCCTTTTCTCTGCTGGGGGAATGCAGAAAAGGGAGGCCTGATCTTAAAGTTAGGCCATTAAGAATGCAGTTTTCTCACGGTAGTGGAGATCTGGAACATAATGGTGGCTAAATTGAGTTGAGGTACAGATTTCAAGTGGGACGGGCTTGAGAGACTGAATTGTCTCCTGCTATCCCTTTTCTCATGAGCCTTCATTACAAACATACTCAAATTTAACCTTCAACTTTTCTCCTTCATCTGCTATAACTATAAACATGTCTGTTGCCTGTGTATATTGTTGACATTACGTTCATGTTATGACTTCACTGAGTGAATACAAAACATCCTTAGTTGGTTTGGGGAAGTGCTAATTGACTTTGTTTAATTATATTTATTCTTTCTCCTGTCCTTGGATTTCCACATTACAGGAACTCCTTGTGATCTGAAAAAGTGCATATTTTGCAATACCTTAAATTTAAATTCTTAAGATCAGGGGTTAAATGTCTTCTTGGCCAGCCATTGAGAGTGCTTGTTAACAAAACAGCAGAGTTGTATCCTCAAAAAAGCACCAACAGCAATAAGTTTTTAACAACGTTTCGGGATGATCTGCAGATTTTCAGTTCTACCGAGTTCCTTCCTTCTGGTGACATGCTAGGATGGCTTGATTTCCTCATCTGAGATCTGGAATGCTCCGTTCACACACACGCTTGTCTGTGTGTCACAGCTAAACAATCCTGTCATCATCCAATGTACACAAAGGCAAGAATCCCTCATGGCAGTGAGGGATAGTGGGTGGCACAATGGTTAGCACTGCTGCCTTACAGTGCCAGGGATCCAGATTCCATTCCAGTCTTGTCTGTGTGGAGTTTGCACCTTCTCCCAGTGTCTATGGGTTTTCTCTGGGTACTCTGGTTTCTTCCAGTTCTTCAAAGGAGTGTAGGTTAGGTGGATTGGCCATGCTAAATTGCCTCTCAATGCTGCAAGATATTAGTTTTACGCGTTTACCCTAACCAATGTGGTAAGGCTGGATAAGAGGTGGTGCAAATGTAATGGGCTGAATGGCCTCATTCTGCTCTGTAGAGATTCTGTGGTATTGGTGAACTCATTCTTTTTTTTCCTCAGCTGAATTTTCAAGCAAGTTCAAGTGTTTGCACTCCTGCCCAATTGAAACCTGTTTACCTGACACAACTCTGGTAACGAACCTAGAATTTTCCAAATCCAACTCAGTCCCATTCAACTAACTGACAATCATGAAAATCTCATTCTTATAACATTAAATTGCAATGTATTTTTGTGCATTTTTATTGGTTATTTACATGGAGGCAGTGAAATATTTGCAAATAATTTGTATTAAGGGCTTTGAATGCTTCTGTTTATCTAAAATGTGATAAAGTTGGCAACCAGGAATTAAAAAGTAATATATGAAAACAATTATAGACCACGTTGTTCAGCTTCTAACTTAAATAAACAGTGTGGCTAATGGAGGAATGATTTGTTTACATGTGGCACATCCAACAGTGGAAATGAAAGTAAACAGTTCTCAAAAATTGGGAAGTCTTTCATTTGTTTAGGTTTTCCAGAGCACATCAAAAGCTGGTTCAGTTGTGAGATTCTTTCATTTATTATTATCTTGAGCTTGTTTGAGAGCTGAGCACAATTATTGACCTTGCTGAAGGAGGAGCTCTCAATATGTCAGTGTGATGTGTCTTTTGTCACGTACGAGCTATAAGATCTGAATGATTGCATACCTTGAAGTGACAGGTTTGTTTTCAGGTATTCAGCTGACTCTGTGCTGTGTCACCTTTTTTCACTGCTAATGAACGAAATGAACAAGTCTGTTACTTTTTTCTGAAGAGCTGAAATGGGCAACCTTTATACAAAAGCTCAGTTTCTTTTCTGGTTCCTGGGCATTTCTGTGGATAAGAACATTGTCTGTAACCGACATTGGCATTGATTATTGAATCAATGCCACCTTAGGTGAGTCTCCCCCAATAGCCCATCCCATTTCATTTTATGAACTGATGACACGATTTCAAAATGTGTTCATTAATGCAGTTTTTCTGAAAACAATCTACAATTTGATTTAAGAATTTGAGTTTGCATGTTTCAGTGCCAAAAAGGATGCCCTCAAAGTCACTTGATTCCTGCCTTTTTGCTGTAGTTGGATCCAATAGTTCTGATAAATTTGCTCAGTTGTTTCTTTTGCATTTGTAGAATGGTTGCAATCTTAAATACAGCCTTTTAAATGCATTTTCAGTCATAATGTGATTATAGTATGATTATTGCCCATTTTTAATGGATTGATTTCAATACACTTCAACCTTGCACTTATCAAGTTTTCTGAACAGACACTAAATTTATTGATATCTACAGTGGAGAGTTGTTTATAACCTTTTTTTAATTTTTTCTGTGACACTTTTTGGTCACCACTTGCTCTGTCTCCAGTTGGAACCACCAGACTCCATCCCCATTTATGTTGCAAGATTAGCATGAGGCATGGTTCCAATGTAATGAAGTTAATTTGTTTTGTTATCCCTTGTTTCTGTACGGTCTTCCATTTATTCAGAGCAGACAAGACTTGAGGACTGAGTAAACTAGGTTTTGAGTGACAGCTAAACCCTTGGATAGGGAACTGGTAGCTGTTTTTTCTGAGCAGGAAGTATTTTGCCAATTCAGAACCTGAGATTAATGTTGTGCAATGTGAGGGGAAAAAAGCATTTACTTTTTTTTTGCTCTGAAGATATTTGACTTTTATTGAACTGTAATAACAGTGTCCAGATTTTTTTGCTTCGAGGATTCTTCTCCCATAGTTTTTTAAAAAGAAGCACCTTCCTCAGATTCCAAGCGGGAAGATTGTTAAAGTGACATTATCCCAGCAGGAAGTCTCCTCGGATCGCCACAAGGTGCCTTGACCCCTTGCAATTTTAACCACATTTTGCTGGGAGCCCGACAGGGATGGCACTGAACGCGGACGCGGCGTTTGAGAAGGACTTGGGCGGATCTGGAGAGGCGCCCTCGGCCAAAGGGGACCACCAGGAGACGGAGAAGCTGCTCAACATCTCGGAGGGGAGCCTGGAGAATGGCATTCTGGCCAGGTGAACACTGAGACCCAACATGGCCCTGTACCTGTCCTGCTATAGTAATTTGAGATCTGTCTTTACACATTTTTCTATTAAAATAGAATAAATAATGAATGTAGAGGGGTTTTTGTAAGGCCTCCATCATGTAGTGTCATTATAGTCTAACACAGAATTTTGTGCAAACTATTACCATTGTCATTTTGTAAAGTTGCTTCATTGTTCATTTGTCTCAGCTGGTCATCTTCATTCCAGCAGTGGTTCAATTCAGGTGGGGTATAGTAATACAATATTAAATTATTTGTGGTTTGAGGAAGATGACCAACACTGAATTCTTTGAAATTTCCTTAAATGTCAACACTCTTGCTGGATGCCTGATGGCTATTTTTAATACATTGTTTATACACTTTAGTTATCTCTCTGAGCCCAAGGGCATTGCCCATCCTTGGCTGTACTTGAGAATGTTGAGGTGCCAGCACCTTGAAAAATTAATGTGTGGTGAAAGTAGTTGGAGTGGTATTTGTGTAGTTATGTCCAGAATTTGAGACAGTTGACTATAAAGAAATGTTGATACATTCCAAGCTGTGACTTGGAGTTGAACATGGAAGTGATGCTTTATGCTATCTTTGACCTTCCGAACAGTAGAAGATGTGGTTCTTGAAGAAGAGGTTGTATGTGTTGTATGTTTGAGTGATTATTTTTGAGTCGTGTGCTTAAGTTCAGTGTAAATATTTAACATTCTCTTTGAGTCTATTGGTAATGCGGTCACAAAAAATGTAACTTTTTTTTATGAGGACACAGGACTTTTCAAACCAGCATGAAACAAATGACTACTGAAACAGCAAAATTTGAAAAATAACTTCTGAATAAAGTGACCAATTTATCTGTTTCTTGGTGAACAGTTAGGTTGGATGTGATCTATTTTATTGCATTACTATTCCAGAACAATTGAGCAGTTTTGATTTCAGTAGAAAGCTCTATCTTGATTGGAAATAAATGCAGTTAGTCATGTTGCATACAAGCCATGTGTCAATGGATTTTGATGCAGATTATATTGATGTTTTCCTTGCATTTGCCAGGCATTTATCAAAGTTGGTTTGTTAACTTAATCAAATTTTAATAGTTTTATTGTACTTCCACACTTCTGGACTACCCTAGCACTTCAAGGCTCTTTATCAAAGACCAGAACTACTGCTTACAGGACCATGTAACAAAGGCAGAATATTGAAATATAACTAGACAGATAATATCATTGGCTTCTGTTAGCACAGCATGTTCATGTGTGAACATGTTGCCCTGCTACGTGTTGCAACAGCAGTTATGGCTGACAGTTTTCCAGAAGTCAAACTTTTTAATCTTCCTTGTACATTAGTGCAGAGAATAAACACTGGCTCAAGATTTTCCCCAGACAAAGATGAAATCAGTAGTGAGTCATTCAAATGGTTGGTCTCGCATCTCCTTGTACTAAACTGCCAGATGATTGTACAAATATTTCTTCCCCTCAGGTTAGAAAATAATTCATGATATGTAGAGAGAATGAAAATAAAACCAACTATTCATTTTTACACATTTTTACATTCTTTATACACATTCCATAGTGGTTCACAGGAATGTTAAAAACAGAATTTGACACTGGGCTGCAGAGATATTAGAACATAAGAACATAAGAACATAAGAAATAGGAGCAGGAGTAGGCCATCTGGCCCTTCGAGCCTGCCCCGCCATTCAATAAGATCATGGCTGATCTGTCGTGGCTCAGTTCCACTTTCCCGCCCTCTCCCCATAACCCTTAATCCCCTCTCTTATCAAAAACCCATCAACCCGCTTCTTAAAAATATTTAGCGAGGCAGCCTCCACCACTTCAACGGGCAGAGAATTCCAGAGATTCACCACCCTTTGAGTGAAGAAGTTCCTCCTCAACTCCGTTCTGAACCGCCCCCCCTTTATCTTGAGGCTGTGCCCCCTAGTCCTAGTGTCTTTTTTGAGCGGGAAGAGTCTTTCCACCTCTATCCTATCCATCCCATTCATCATCTTATACGTCTCAATGAGATCTCCCCTCATAATATTAGGACAGATGATCAGAAGATTTTGACCATCTTAAAGGAGAAGAGGGACAAGGAGGCAGATTTAGAGGGAGTTTGAGAATTTTAGGCTTTGGCAGGTAAAGGTACTGCCAACAATAGTGACAGCATTGCCTAATAGGCCTTTGATTCAAGTCATCTGATGCTTCATCCTGAGCTGTTTTCTTGACCTGATTTTTATCAGGTTTGGTTTGCCACTGCATTGCGCTCTTGGGGGCAGATGAGGAGGCAAGTCCCTACTCATCTTCCACCAGAATAGGAATTGAACCCCTGGCTGATTTAAGAAGAGGCACAGATAACCTGGCAGAAATGCAGAGGAGATGTCAGAGGTAAGTTTTTGACTCAGAGGGTGGTGAGTGAGTGGAATTGGCTGCCGTCGGTGGTGGTAGAGGCGAACTCGTTGGGGTCTTTTAACAGACTTCTGGATGAGTACATGGGATTTAATGGGATTGAGAGCTATAGATAGGCCTGGTAGGTATCTATATGATCGGCGCAACTTGTGGGCCGAAGGGCCTGTTTGTGCTGTAGTGTTCTATGTTTTTGACTTTCACAATTTGACTAACTGGCCCCTTCCTTGGATCATCAGCAACTTTGAACAGTGACTGTATCTTTATAATGGCTGGGTTTTTTTTTTAAGCCAGCCCTTGTGTTAAGACAATACTTTTTGATGCTCCTTACAATTTAAGAAGCCGCTAAATTTATCATTACCAGAGGGGACTGTTCAACCAAAACCTTGGACTGACTTCAAGTAAATTGAAAGGCAAATGGGAGCCCTATTCACTCCACTCCCTGTGGTGTGTGGTCTGATTGTTGGAATGTTTTGAATGGGCCCTGCACGTGAATGTTGCCTTGAAGGCATTCTTTGGACAGGTGGAAAGTCCAAGTAAGTTGGTTTGAGACCTTTCCACCTTCGCAGCATTGAAATACTTTATCTTCTTCCCAGGAGAGTTTCATTTGCCATAATGTCTTGATTTGTCAGAATTATAATAACACCTGCTTCAAACGCTGGAGCCTGTTTGATTTGGCAGTTGTCAATTCACATTTACCAACTGAGAGTTCAGTTCTCCTGTCATGCGAGAGTCGCACTTGGTGACAAGCAACAAGTGCCTGTTCATTGATATCTGGATGTACAAGATTGCTATCCTCTGTCCCTTTCAATGTTCACATTTGTACATGAACAAAAAACTGACCAAATGTAAAATCTTGCTGCCCTTGTTTCAAAGGTTTAATTAGTCGGTCTGTAATTCAAGGAACAGTAGCAGATCTGCAGTTATTAAATAAAACTTGGTGCCTTCAATGTAATGGGCCATCCCAAATCTTGATATGGAGGAATTATAAAACCAGCTGTATGACAACAAGCCATGTAGGGAGATATTAGGGCTGATGATCAAAACCTGTGTTAAAGGAGGAAAGCAAAATGAAACAGTTTAGGGAGGTATTCCAGATCTTGCAGACAGGCAGCTGAAGGCATGGCCTTTGTTATTGGAGTAATTTAAAACATGAATGCTCGAGGCCTGAATTAGAGGGGTGCACAGACCTCTCAGACAGTTGTCCTGTTGGATGCATTTTCAGAGATAGCTAAACCAAACAGTTTCTTGTTGGTGCGAATGTCTTGTCTTGTTTCAGTTTCAGCTTTGAGTGAATGTAAACATCACACTGGGCACAAGCCATCTTCATTTTGTGTCGTTGACTTGTGGTTCAGCATCTGAACGGCAGTGAAGAAATGGTCTCTGTTTTTCTCCAGGATCTTACGTGCAAAGTTGAACAAGAATTGCAGAGTACAGTACAGTTCCCTGTAGAGTCAAGGTGGGTAATCCATGCACATATTTTATTTTTGCTGAAGGCCAGTGGTCCTGCCAAGAAGCTAACATCTGGGGGGGTGGGGGGGAGTTGCGCATCAGGCTCATAACTTTCAAACTGACAGCTGACAAGATCTGGTCTGTACGTTCTTTTAAATCCTTCTCCCTCTTAGCGTTTCCTTATTCTAAAGTCAGCAGATGCTATGAAGAAATCCTCATTAAGAACATAAGAAATAGGAGCAGGAGTAGGCCATCTGGCCCTTCGAGCCTGCCCCGCCATTCAATAAGATCATGGCTGATCTGTCGTGGCTCAGTTCCACATTCCCGCCCTCTCCCCATAACCCTTAATCCCCTCTCTTATCAAAAACCCATCAACCTGCGTCTTAAAAATATTTAGCGAGGTAGCCTCCACCACTTCAACGGGCAGAGAATTCCAGAGATTCACCACCCTTTGAGTGAAGAAGTTCTTCCTCAACTCCGTTCTAAACCGCCCCCCCTTTATCTTGAGGCTGTGCCCCCTAGTCCTACTATCCTTTCTGAGCGGGAAGAGCCTCTCCACCTATATCCTATTCATCCCATTCATCATCTTATACGTCTCAATGAGGTCTCCCCTCATTCTTCTAAACTCTTAACGAGTACAAGCCTAGTTTATTCAGCCTCTCCTCATAGCTCAACCCCCTCAACTCCGGCATCAGCCTAGTAAACCTCCTCTGCACTCCCTCCAAGGCCAAAATATCCTTGCGTAAGTATGGCGCCCAAAACTGCACACAGTACTCCAGCTGCGGCTTCACCAATGCCCTATATAGCCGCAGCAAGACCTCCCTACTTTTATATTCAATCCCCCTCGCTATGAAGGCCAGTTGAGTCATTGGTCCTTTTGGATGCCGGGGTTCTATTCATTTGAACATAGCACCTGGCAGTAGGTATTTAATTAAACTATGCTACTTTTAAAAATAATTGACCATTATATCCACCCACTGCATTTTGTTAACGTTTGGCAATGCAGTTTTAGACTAGGTAATGTTGTGTGAGAGCATTCAGTTTGCAGAAGGCGGTGCAAGTTGCTAAATAGGAAATGATCATGGAGTGAAATGTGCTTTGTTTAATGTATTATACCAACTTATTACATTCACAGATGCCGGAGTAAACAAAATCTAACAACTTGCCTTGTACAAAACATACAGAAAAAAAAACATGCTGAAAGTTGTAATCGGATATTTTGCATTCGTTGCTACTTTTGAAATATGAATAGAGTGAACTTTTTGCTATCAAAGTTTGTAGAAGGAGATTGAGTAATTCCCCATTTTGTGATGTTGGCTATCTTATGGGATATTAGAGATGCCACAACTAACATCAGTGACACAATTTACATAAACATTGAAAAAAGAAGCAGGACTATGCCATTTGGCTCTTTGAGCCTGCTCCACCATGCATTATAATCATGGCTGATCATCCAACTCAATAATCTGATCCTTCCTGTCACCACCCTCACTGCCGCGCTCCCCATTATCCTTGATTCCTTTGACCCCAAGAGCTATATCTAACTCCTCCTTGAAAACAAACATACGATGTTTTGGCCTCAACTGCTTTATGTGGTAGAGAATTCCACAGGCTTGCCACACTCTCTCTGGGTGAATTAATTTATTCTCATCTCAGTCCTAAATGGTCTATTCTGTATCCTTTAGACTATGACCTCTTGGTTCCAGACACATCCACCATTGGGAGCATCCTTCCTACATCTAGTCTTGTTAGCATATTATAGACTTCTAAGATTCACCCCCTCATTATATTCGCTGGAGTTCTGAGGAATAACCAACTGTCTCTTCTCATCAGTCCTGCTATCCTAGGCTTTGGTCTGATAAACCTCTGCTGCACTCCCCCCTAAAAGCAAGTATATTCAGCTGTGGCCTTACCAAGACCCTGTATAATTGCAGCAAAATATCCCTGCTCCAAAAAAAATCAACTGATGCAAATTACCTTCTTCCCTGGTCCTTGAGAACTTACTACTCACCTGACAAAGGAACAGCGTTCCGAAAGCTTGTGGTGTTTACTATCAAATAAACCTGTTGGACTTTAATCTGGTGTTGTGAGACTTCTTACTGTGTTTACCCCAGTCCAACGCTGGCATCTCCACATCTTGTTACTACAGCCCTTACAAAGTATAAATCAAAAAAAGCTTACAAGCAATACCCAAACTTGTTCACTATTTACCAATTGATGATCTGCATTGTAGCCATTGAGGCAAGATCTCTCAAGAAAGCAAAGCAAAAAACCACCCCTTTGCCTTCTATACCCAATCTCTAAGAGCTGGACTCTGCTAAAGAAGTGGAAACTAAGCCAGTGTCTACTTCTCTGGAAAAAGGTTGCCTATTATTTATCCATCTCTTAACTTTTCTAACGTTAACAATATTGTTTATTTTGTGCTGTTCTTGCACTGCCCTTAAAATAGCGTTGCCACAAGTGCATTTTCAGCCCAATTGCTCTGAAATCTTTGCAAAAATAAACATCCACAATTCTGGGTTTAGATTTTGGAATTGGGATACAGTGGTGGATTAAGCCAGCTGGTTGGAAAATTCGTTGTGCTATCTGCATATAAGTGGGAAATGATTAATCATCATTAAAGGATTCCAAAGATGCTGATTGCAGAAGTTATCATCCAGTGAAACCATCTATTATAGGTGCCCAATATTCAGTGCCAACACAAGAGCTGGAAAGAAAAATTGCTTGAAATACCTAGCCAGGGAATTGTCAATGCAACGCATACCCACCCTTGGGTTTAAAACCAGTTGCTTTCAAATTCTTGTGCATGTGCCTGAGAGTTGGACAACTGAATTTGAAAATTTAATGAACATCTTACTCAATAAACCCATTTATGATATCTCTTTTGCAGTCAGTTGTTTTTCACTCTTGCACCATGTTTGTAAAATGTTTTGCTACAACTCTGGAGGTCAGCACTTGTCTCCCATTTGTTGATAAAATGGGTCTATTGTGCTTTTTCCTAATTGTCCTTCAAGCAGTTATGCATTTGCAGTGTGCTGTTCATAGTTCCCTAAACCAATCAGAGCCACTCAACATAAGAACATAAGAAATAGGAGCAGGAGTAGGCCATCTAGCCCCTCGAGCCTGCCCCGCCATTCGATAAGATCATGGATGATCTGATAGTGGTTTAGTTCCACTTACCCACCTGCTCCCCATAACCCTTAATTCCCTTATCAGAAATCTATCTACCTGTGACTTAAACATATTTAATGAGGTAGCCTCCACTGCTTCAATGGACAGAGAATTCCAGAGATTCATTACCCGCTGAGAGAAGTTGTTCCTCCTCAACTCTGTTCTAAACTGACTCCTCCTTATTTTGAGGCTGTGTCCTCTAGTTCTTGTTTCCTTTCTAATTGGAAATAATCTCTCTGCTTTAACCCTGTCTAGCCCCTTCATTATCTTGTATGTCTCTACAAGATCTCCCCTCAGCCTTCTAATCTCCAATGAGTAGGCCAATACGTCCTTTCGCAAATAAGGGGACCAACATTGCAGACAGTACTCCAGTTGCAGCTTTACCAGTACCTTGTATAATTGCAGCAAGACCTCCCTGCTTTTATATTCCATCCCCCTCACGATAGAGGCCAACATTCCATTTGCTGTCTTGATCACCTGCAAACTGTGTTTTTGCAATTCATGCACAAGGATCCCCAGATCCCTCTGCACAGTAGCATGTTGTAATTTTTCACCATTTAAATAATAGTCCATTTTACTACTATTCCTTCCATAGTGGATAACCTCACACTTGCCAACGTTGTACTCCATCTGCCAGATCCTCGCCCACTCACTTAGCTTATCGGAATCTCTCTGCAGACTTTCCGCATCCTCCACGCAATTTGCTTTCCCACTCATCTTTGTGTCATCAGCAAACTTTGTTACTCTACACTCGGATGCCCTCCTCCAGATCATCTATGTATAAGGTAAACAGTTGAGGTCCCAGCACCGATCCCTGTGGCACACCACTAGTCACCAACTGCCAACCAGAAAAGCACCCATTTATTCCAACTCTCTGCTTCCTATTAGATAGCCAATCCTCAATCCACGTTAACACTTTACCCCCAACTCCGTGTACCTTAATCTTCTGCAGCAACCTTTTTGTGAGGCAGCTTATCGAACGCCTTCTGGAAATCTAAAAACACCACATCCACCGACTCCCCTCTGTCAATCGCACTTGTTACATCTTCATAAAAATTCAGTAAATTCGTCAAACACAATTTTCCCTTCATGAGTCTGTGCTGCGGTTTCCTCCCACAGTCCAAAGATGTGCAGGTTAGGTTCATTGGCCATGCTAAGAAATTGCCCCTTAGTGTCTAGGGTAGTGGAGGTTAGAAGGATTACTGGGTATAATATGTAGGGATATGGGGATAGGGCCTGGGTGGGATTGTGTTCGGTGCAGACTAGATTGGCCGAAGGGCCTCTTTCTGCGCTGTAGGGTTCTATGAAACCTCCCCTTGATTGGGATGAGCCTACCAGGAGATGCGTCAAAAAATGAGAGCGCTTAGTTTATTGCCATCTCCAAGGTGCAATCATATGGTTTGGCTCCATAGTCCTCACATCCCCTGCCCTAACATTAATTTGGTGTTTCTGCTATAGTAGTGGGGAAGGTTGCATACAAGTGCTTGGCAGCTGAATGGCTTTTTTTTTGTATACCATTTGTAAATATTTATCCTGCTGTGAAACTTTTACTAAAATGACTCTCTTGTATATTGTACAAATGTTGATCTTTAGTGTTGTTTTTAAACTTATTGTCATGGTGGGTAGGGGGAGAAATGAGGGGAAAACTAATATTTTATTTTGTTTACTTTATTCCAATCCAATCGAGTCAAATTAAAGCCAATTCAGAGTCCCAACAAGTTGGGACATTCCAGATCCAAGCTGACAAGACAGGGCTCTCACCACCTGTCTTGGGTTTGACCTACATGATCCAAGCTGATTGGAGTAGGTGTAGCTCCTCCTCCAAAGCTTGATCTAATTTGCTTCTTAGCCAAATGGCTGAGATGCCGCTTTAAAAAAATTGCTTCAAACGAAGCTAAATTGTAACCTAATGACTTCAAACAAGCGCAGCATATCGATACTACACTTGATCTTAGCCAAAAGGCCATTTCTGTAGGAAAATACGATAGAAATGATCCCAAAACTAATTTTTTTTTAAACTTTATTCCAATCCAATCAAGTCAAATTAAAGCCAATTCAGAGTCCAAACAAGTTGGGACATTCCCGATCCAAGCTGACAAGACGGGGCTCTCACCCCCTGAATTGGGGTTGACCTACATGATCCAAGCTGATCATGTAGCTGGTGTAGCTCCACCTCCAAGGCTTGATCTAATTTGCATCTTAGCCAAAGGCCCACATGCCACTTTAAAAAATTGCTTCAAATGAAGCGGAAATGTAACCTAATGACTTCAACCAAGTGCAGCATGTCGATACTACACTTGATCTTAGCCAAGAGGCTGAGAAGCGATCCCAAAGCTATTTTTTTTTCTAAAAATATACTTTATTCATAAAAATCTCAATTAATCTATGGCGAATGTACAGGGCTTTGAATAGCAAAACAATGTGGAATCAAACCATTTTTACAGATCTGTACAAATTACAATGGCTACATTTCAAAACTTAAAAACTATATCCATGCCTCAATATTTACAGATTTGTGCGAATTACAATGATTACATTTCAATACTTAAAACTATCTACATGCCTCCATAAATTACTGTGTGCCGTTATTGCTCAGATTGGCACACAGCTCCGCAGGTCGAGGGTATTCTGCAGTTCCCGGGCCCTCGGTCTGCCTCCGTTAAAAGGCCTTGCAGTGTGGCCTTTCCCCATTGTGCCTTTGCGGCGGCTGCCCCAAGCTTCAGCCCGTCCCTCAGCACGCAGTCCTGGACCTTGGAATGTGCCAGTCTGCAACACTCGGTCGAGGACAGTTCTTTCCACTAGAAGATCAGCAAGTTTCGGGCGGACCAAAGTGCGTCCTTCACCGAGTTGATGACCTTCCAGCAGCAGTTGATATTTGTCTCGGTGTGCGTCCCCGGAAACAGCCCATAGAGCACAGAGACCTGCGCCACCGAGCTGCTCGGGACGAACCTCGACAAATACCACTGCATCTCGCTCCAGACCTTCTTTGCAAAGGCACGTTCCACAAGGAGGTGTGTGACCGTCTCGTCAGCCCCGCAGCCGCTTCGAGGGCAGCGTGCGGTGCTGCTGAGACCTTGAGCGTACGTAAAGGATCTGACGGGGAGTGTCCTTCTCACCACCAGCCAAGCCAGATCTTGCTGCTTGTTTGTCAGTTCTGGTGATGAGGCATTCTGCCAGATGACACTGACAGTCTGCTCAGGGAACCTTCCGACAGGATCCGTCATCTCCTTTTCTCTCAGGGCCTCAAGGACGTTACGCGCTGACCACTGCTTAATCGTCGTGTGGTCAAAGGTGTGTTTGCGGAAAAATTTCTCTACGAAGGACAGGTACTGCGGTACGGTCCAACTACTCGGAGCGTTCCGCGGCAGTGTGGCCAGACCCATCCTCCGCAGGGACAGGTAGACCCTCGAAACAAAGTGGCACTTGCTGTTAGTGTACCGAGGATCTACGCACAGCTTGATGCAGCCGCACACAAAGGTAGCCATCAGGATGAGGGCGGCGTTGGGAACATATTTCCCTCCGTTCTCTGGAGATTTGTGCATCGCTTCCCTCTGGATGCGATCCATCTTTGATTTCCAGATGAACTTGAAGATGGCCTGCGTCACTGCTGCAGCGCAGGATTTGGGGATAGGCCACACCTGCGTCACGTACAACAACACGGACAGCACCTCGCACCAGATCACCAGGTTTTTCCCTGTCATGGAAAGTGAGCGTTGCTCCCACAAGCCCAGTTTCTGCCAGGCTTTGGCGATGCGCTCCTCCCAGTTTTTGGCGCATGCCCCTGCCGCTCCAAACCATATTCCCAGCACCTTCAGGTACTCTGCCCTGACGGTGAAGGGGACAAAGGATTTGATGGCCCAGTTCCCAAAGAACATGGCCTCGCTCTTACCCTGGTTGACTTTGGCTCCCGAGGCCAGCTCGAACTGCTCGCAGACCTGGAGGAGCCTGCGAACAGACGAGGGGTCCGAGCAGAAGACAGCCACGTCATCCATGTACTGGGTGTATTATGGTAAAGGTTTGTGACACTACTGTGCCTTTATGAAATGTATTTTAATCACGTTTCTCTACTGGATGTTTTAGCAAATCCTAGGATTTTGTCTGCAGCTCGTGCTCTTTTTGATATTCAAACAACATAATTGACATTATGGTTCCAAAAGGACTTGCCCATATATTTGTGTTCCTGGTTTGAATTCTGTTTGAGCTGTTGGCATCTTATGACACTTTTAGTTCATGCAAGTGTGCAGAAAAAAAGGGGTTGCAAACAGTTGCATGTCATTGTTTTGAGTGTTTTGCACTTGTCTGTAGATATTTTTTGTGAATAGACAACCAGGTTGTGCAGTACAGATGTCTCAATTGAGTTGGCCTGATTTTAATTATTCATACAGGCAGGTAATGTTGCTTGAAAACCCACCTCCCTTCGCCACTCCTCACCTTGTTCTAACACAGACAAAACCGTCTTTTTCTCTCTTCAGCACCTGGGGGTTCATGAGTAGTGGTGGGGGTCCAATCTTGCTGCTGCTGCAGTTTTGTGCAGACAGAGCCTGAGAATGAGGTGGGCTATTGTGTGGCCAGGACAGCGGCTGGAATCTTTCTTGTGGTGGCAGTGGCGGGAGACATTGGAAGTAAAGGTTTAAGTCCAGGGATCCACACAGGAAAGTATTGCGTCACACACAGCGTGAGAGAAGTTGCAGCTGAACTCTGTCAGAAATGGACTTATTATTGTGCTGCTTAGCTTTGGAACTCGGTGGAATATGTGACAGGATTTCTAAAACTTCAGTTCAAAGTGCTCAAGGATCTCTGGAGCAATTGCCATGAAGAGAAAAAAAACTGAATGTGGTTACCGTGGAAGCATAAAGTGGTACAGTCGGTTGTGTTTCTGTGTTTCTATGAGAAAACAAGAGTCAAAGCTCTTGTAGTTAGTTTTTTCTTGTTACTGAATATGTTGGTCTTGTAATGCAGTGTCTGAAACACATTGTGTTGTCCTTTTCTGCTGCCTAGTAAACATATATGCAATTTGATATTCCACAAGATCTCTCTTTCATGCTTGAGCTTCTGTAAAAATCCATTGTGATCCCGTGGGATCCTTGCTAAAGTTTGGTTTCAGTTTTTAATTGATTCCTACTGTGCCAACATCAATTAGGTTTAATTTGACTCTGGCCAAAGGGGAAACTAAAGCAAAGGATTTGCAATATGTTTGCTCAGTGAAATGCTGCTGTTTCGGTATCATCCGTTTGGTACCAAAATGTTATATAAGATTGGTGCCCAGATTTTCCCAGGATATTTTAGGGAAAATGCTGGGACACGAGTGAGAAGAGGTATAGAGGATTTTTTCCTCATTAGCAAGTTGTCCATTGCACTATATGTACAATGTTCGTGAATCAATGAACAATGTTAACAGTATTGTGATTATTAATACAAATCTGCAATTTCTAAACTAAACTTGGAAGCTGTTTTTTTAAACCCCTGTTATACTGTGTGAAGACATTCTGTACTGTAGATGTTAGGAAAATATCAGCACAATGGGGAATTGCAAGTGTGTGAATGATTTTTAGTATAGATTTTGAAACAGGCATGGTTTGCATTTCTTGTCAATTTAATTAATGTTGGAAAGTCTCGCTAAAGTGCTCAGGAAGTCCCGTGAGCATTGTGAATATTTTAATATCGTTTTGAGAGCAATATGTGAAGTAGACAAAGTTTCCTCAACTCCACAGGAGTCTATAATTAGATATAATACTGTCTGCATTCTGGATACAAAATTTCAGGAGCTTCTCCAGAGGGATTTACTCTATTTTTGGTTTGACTTCTCCACAGCACAATTCAGTTGAAGACTGTGATGAAGAGATAGAAGACGGGGCTGTTTATAAATGTGAGCTTGAAGAAAATCCAAATACAACAAGCGGCCAGCAAGAGTCCAAGATGGCCGGGGGTGAGTATAGCTTAATCTTCCCTTCTACCTTTCCTCCTTTTTTTCAAAACAATGCATGTATATTTAAATGCTTATATTGGGGTTAAACTCTGGCTTTATTACATGCTCAAAAGGTTGAATGGGAATTGTCCATTTCATCAGGAATACATTTATCTAAAATCCTGTGTATTGAGGTTAATAGCTGATCAAGCACTAAAGAAGGGGAAACAAAAATGAAGCGATATAGCATCAAACGTTAGCAATTAAATTTGATGAAATTAAATCTTTGGCAAATGTGCTTCATCTAGATTAATCTGGTTGTTCCCATTACTTGGTCAAATTTAGCCATGTGCTTTCCTAGTTAATCTTCTAAAGCAAACTTCAGATATATCCAGTGAGTGCTTGCGCTTGGCCAAGTCATTCTATGGGTGTGCATGAAATATTCCTATACCATTGTGGAAAAACTACTTGAGCATTTACAGGGACTAGAGATGCTCACCCTTCTTACCAAGAAAATACTTTCTTTGTTACCTCATTAGTTTGACCTGAAACTGAGAATTCTGGTGTTCCATGAGGGATTTCCCCCCACAAAAGTAGCTTGTACATTTGATGGCTGATTGCAATTGTGGATGTTCAGCTCAGATCCTTATTTACAGTACTTCTTTGCAAATAAGTTTGATACCATGCTGTTTTTAATTTCCAAATAGCACAGCTGTTTATAAAACTGAACCAACACTGGAACAGAGCTAGGATCTTTGCAACTTGATAGGGTAGTGAGTTAATGTGGTGGCATGTGGGATTATAACCTGATATAGAAGGAGCAATCTGATTTTGTTTATCGATTGTTCTCTTACTTTGTGGTGCATTTAATGCTTTCAAACACGGTATCTTCTTTAGAATCCCTAGAGCGCAGAAAGAAGCCATTTAGCCCATGACATTTGCATCAACTCTGACAGAGCATTTTATCCAGGCCCTTTCCCTTGCCCTTTTCCTGCAAGCCCACACACTTACCATGGCCAATCCACCAAACCTGCACATCTTTGAACCATGGGAAGAAACTGGAGCATCCAGAGAGCCCATACAAACACAGGAAGAATGCGCAAACTCCATACTGTCACCCAAGGCCTGAATTGAATCTGGGTCTCTGGAGCTGAATCAGCAGTCCTGATCGCTGATGTTGGATCTAATGTACAACCACGGAAATCCAAGTTACTCTTGTGACAAATTTGGTACTTGGGATGTAGGAGTTTCAGCTCATTTTTCTGAATAGAGTTGATCACTAATACAGAGGCTTGAGGATGAATACTCACTTGGAAAGATTTTGTCGTACAGGTCACTTCATATTGTTTGAGAAGCTTATTTTGTCCATAGCCCGTACTTTGTGACTTTTTTAAAGAAAACTCTATTTGCATGGAGCTGCAGTTTGCTTAACCCCTTCCTTAGATGCATTATCTCACTTAATATTGTCCTTTTGACATTGTCATCATAGTACTAACAGCACCTGCCTAACCCTGGCCTGCTCCAGAACATAAGAGCATAAGAACTAAGAGCAGGAGTAGGCCATTTGGCTCCTTGAATTTGACCGTCACTCAATAAGATCAAGGCTGATCCTTTTGTGGACTCAGCTCTCCTTGCCTGCCTATTCACAACCCTCGATTCCTTTACTGATTTTAAAATCTGTCTATCTTAGCCTTACAAACCTTCAATGAGGTAGCCTCAACTGCTTCACCAGATTCCACCGAGATAACAAGAATACCTATTTCAGACTCCTATTTATTGACTACACCTCAGCCTTCAACACTCATTCCTGTACTCTGTCTCGTCATTGTTTGAGGTCTGACCCACTATGGTGGTGTCTTCAGCAAACTTGAAAATCAAATTGGAGGGGGATTTGGCTGCACAGTCATAAGTGTCTAAGGAATATACTCATCTCTGAACTCCATGGCCTAGGCCTCGGCACCTCCCTCTGCGACTGGATTCTGAACTTACTAACTCTCAGACCACGATCAGTAAGGATAGGCAACAGCACCACCTCCACAAGCATCCTCAACACCGGTGCCCCACAAAGCTGTGTTCTCAGCCCCCTGCTATATTCGTTATATGCCTATAACTGTGACTAATTTCTCCTTCAATTCAATTTTCAAGTTTGCTGACGACGCCACTGTAGTGAGTCGGGTCTCAAACAATGACGAGACAAAGTACAGGACACAAAGAGAATCTGAACTGATGCGGCAACAATAATCTCTACCTCAATGTCAACAAAACAAAGGAGAATGTCATCTACTTCAGGGAGCGTAAAGGAAAACATGCCCCTGTCTACATCAACAGGGATGAAGTATAAAGGTCGACAGCTTCATGTTTTTAGGTATCCAGGTCATCAACAACCTGTCCTGGTCCCCCCAATGCCGACACTCATTAAGAAAGCCCACCAACGCCTCTACTTTCTCAAGACTAAGGAAATTCGGTATGTCAGCTCCAACACTCTCCAACTTTTACAGATGCACTATAGAAAGCATTCTTTCTGGACAGTTTGGTATGGCTCCTGCTCTGCCCATGATGGCAAGGATCTTCAAAAGGTTGTGAATGTAGCCCAATCCATCTCGCAAACCAGACCTCCCACCCGTTTACTCTGTCTCCACTTCCTGCTGCCTTGGCAAAGTAGCCAGCATAATTAAGGACTCCATGCACCCTGGACATTCTCTCTTCCACCACCTTCCTTCGGGAAAAAGATCCAAAAGCCTGAGGTCACATACCAACCGAACAACTTCTTTCCTGTTGCTGTCAAACTATTGAATGGACTTACCCTGCATTAAGTTGATTTTTCTAGCTATGACTGTTTCACTACATCCTGCACTCTTGCTTCCTTTTCTGAAGTGTTTTGTTTGTATAGTGCACAAGAAACAACACTTTTCACTGTTCATATACATGTGACAAGGGTAAATTAGATTCACAACACTTTGGGTGAAGAAGTTACTCTTCAACTCATTCCTAAATCTGTTTCCCCTTATTTTGAGACTATGTCCCTTGAGTTCTAGTTTCCCCTGCCAGTGGAAACAACTTCTCTGCCTCTCTCTTAAATTCTCTTAATTTTATGTTTGTAAGATTCCCAACTCATTCTTCATTCCAGTGAGTATGGTCTCAGTCTCATCACAACCCAACCCTCAACTCCAGAATCAACCTCATGAATCTCCTCTGCATCCCCTCAAGTGCCATTATATCCTTAAGTAAGGAAACCAAAACTGTACACAGTATTCCAGGTGTGACTTCACCAGCACCTTATACAGCTGCAACATAACCTCCCCGTTTCTAAACTCCCTCCCTCCCTCCAGCAATGAAGGACACAATTCCATTTGTTTTTATTATCTGCTGCACCTGCGAACCAACTTACTGTGATTCATGCACAAGGACACCAGGCTCCTCTGCACAGCAGCATGCTGCAATTTTTTACCATTTAAGTAATAGCCCATTTTGCTGCTATTCCTACCAAAATGGATGACTTCATATTTAACAATATTTGTACTTCATGCCCTACCCACAAAGTATCTATATCCCTTTGCAGATGTTCTTGCACACTTTGCTCCACCAGTCATCTTCGTGTCATCTGTGAACTTAGACATTCACTTGGTCCCCAACTCCAAATCATCGATAAAAATTGTAAACAATTGTGATCCCTATACTGATCCCTGAGGCACATCACTAGTCACTGATTGCCAACCAGAAAAACACCATTTACTCCCACTCTTTGCTTTCTGTTAGTTAACCAATCTTCTATCCATGCTAATTTGGTATCCATAATACCATGCACCTTTATCTTGTGTAGCAGCCTTTTCTGTGACACCTTATCAAATGCCTTCTGGAAATCCAGATACACCACATCCACTGGTTCCACAGTGCTTCTAATGTCCTCAAAGAATCAGTAACTTAGTCAAACATGATTTGCCTTTCATAAATCCATGCTGCGTCTTCCTGGTGGGACAATTTCTATCCAGATCTCTTGCTAGTTCTTCCTTGATTCAAGCATTTTGTCTCACTGCAGAAGTTAAACTAACTGGCCTGCAGCCACCTTTTGTCTACTTCTTATTTACAAGCAGTGGCATCACGTTTGGGGCAGTGCCAGTAGATTGGAAAACAGAGTCAGCAAATTTGGTAAATTACCACAAATGCATTTGCTATTTTTCCCTGCCATCTCTTGCAGTACCCCGGGATGTATTCCATCAGGGCCAGGAGACTTGTTTCCCTTTAACCCCATTAGCTTGCCCAACACTGCTTATTTAGTGATAATGACCATTTCTAGGTCCTCACCTGTCATAATCTTTTTCATCAATTTTTGGCATGTTATTTCTGTCTTCCACTGTGAAGACTGACACAAAACATCAAAATGTTCAATGCCTTGGCCATTTCCAATTATTAAATTCTTGTTCTTGTCTTCTAAAGAGCAAATGTTTACCTTTTCATTTGTATCCTTGTAGAAACTTTTGTTATCTGTTTTTATATTCTGAGCTCGTTTACCCTCCTCTATGTAGCTTTTTTCATTGTCTTTCTGTTGAGTTTTAAAGATTTCCCAATCCTCTAGTTTCCCAGTAGTCTTTGCTCCTCTTTATGCATTTTCTTTGCATTTGATATCCATGGCTGATTATCCCTTTTTCTACAGTCCTTCCTTATAAGAACATAAGAACATAAGAAATAGGAGCAGGAGTAGGCCATCTGGCCCTTCGAGCCTGCCCCGCCATTCAATAAGATCATGGCTGATCTGTCGTGGCTCAGTTCCACTTTCCCGCCCTCTCCCCATAACCCTTAATCCCCTCTCTTATCAAAAACCCATCAACCCGCTTCTTAAAAATATTTAGCGAGGCAGCCTCCACCACTTCAACGGGCAGAGAATTCCAGAGATTCACCACCCTTTGAGTGAAGAAGTTCCTCCTCAACTCCGTTCTGAACTGCCCCCCCTTTATCTTGAGGCTGTGCCCCCTAGTCCTACTGTCTTTTTTGAGCGGGAAGAGTCTTTCCACCTCTATCCTATCCATCCCATTCATCATCTTATACGTCTCAATGAGATCTCCCCTCATTCTTCTAAACTCTAACGAGTACAAGCCTAGTTTATTCAGCCTCTCCTCATAGCTCAACCCCCTCAACTCCGGTATCAGCCTAGTAAACCTCCTCTGCACTCCCTCCAAGGCCAAAATATCCTTGCGCAGGTGCGGCGCCCAAAACTGCACACAGTACTCCAGCTGCGGCCTCACCAATGCCCTATACAGCTGCAGCAAGACCTCCCTACTTTTATATTCAATCCCCCTCGCTATGAAGGCCAGCATCCCATTCGCCTTCCTGACCACCTGCTGCACCTGCAAGCTGGGTTTTTGCGACTCATGCACAAGGACCCCGAGGTCCCTCTGCACCGTCGCCTGCTGCAGTTTTTCGCCACGTAAGTAATAGTCCTTCCTACCATTCTTCCTACCAAAGTGGACCACCTCACACTTGCCAACATTAAATTCCATTTGCCATTTCCTGGCCCATTCGCCCAGCCTATCTAGATCCTTCTGCAGACTCTCCACACCCTCCGCACAATTTGCCTTTCCCCCAATCTTGGTGTCATCAGCAAATTTCGACACCCTACACTCGGTTCCCTCCTCCAGATCATCTATATAAATGGTAAATAGCTGAGGCCCCAGCACCGACCCCTGGGGCACCCCACTAGTCACCAACCGCCAATCCGAATAGCACCCATTGACCCCCACTCTCTGCCTCCTATTTGACAACCAATCCTCTATCCACGCTAACACCCTACCCCCAACTCCATGTCCTCTGACCTTCTGCAGTAACCTCTTGTGAGGTACCTTATCAAACGCCTTCTGAAAATCCAGAAAGACCACATCCACCGGCTCTCCTCTATCCACCGCCCTAGACACATCCTCATAGAACTCCAGTAAATTGGTCAGACACGACTTCCCTTTAATGAAACCGTGTTGCGTCTGCCCTATCAAGCAATTCCCTTCAAGATGCCTCGCAATTTCCTCCTTAATGACGGATTCTAACATTTTACCTACCACAGACGTTAAACTAACCGGCCTGTAATTCCCCGCCTTTTGCCTGGCACCCTTCTTAAACAACGGCGTAACATTAGCCGTTTTCCAATCCTCCGGCACTTCCCCGGAATCCAGCGACGTCTGGAAAATAACCACCAAGGCATCCACTATCACCTCCGCCATTTCTTTCAGAACCCTCGGATGCATTCCATCCGGTCCTGGGGACTTGTCCACAATCAGCCCCTCCAGTCTGTCGCGCACCACCTATCACTGATATATACTTTTGCTGAGCACTTTGAAAGTCCTCCTTTGTCCTATCATAAAGCTATTGCTCCCAGTCTACCTTGGCCAACTCCTCCCTCATCCCATTGTAGTTTCCTTTAAAGCACTTGGATTTTACCTTGCACTCCAGGGTCCTGCTCCTCTGAAATAGCCATGAACAATAGAGCTATTCCTCATTTACAACTCCCAATGTAATCCTGAAAATAGCGCACCAAATGAAAATCACTTTGGCCTACCCCGGTGTTGAAGTGGAAATTTTTCTGCTTCTTGACTGTGATAGAGAAAGGGGCTCAACAAAATTCATTCCGACCAAATAACTAGTCTTTATTTACAAAAGACTGCATGCAGTAGTGGCAGTAACATGAGTTTGGAGAGCCGTTGTTATGACTTGCTAATTCCTTTTCAAGTCCTCACTTACATATAGAATCAGTTCAGTATTTAGACAAAATCATTATCAGTTTGTGTGACCAGAGTTTATTCAGGAATTCAATCAGTAGTAGCATCATCAGCAATATCATAAATCATGGTACAACTTGCTGACCTCCTAGAACTCTTTGTCTCATCAGTCATACCTTTATCTTGTCCTTTGATAGAACAGAAGAAACTTGGTGACTCCTTCATCCCTAACCTTATCTTGTCGTAGTCATACAGCCCTAGGTTATGCGGAGTCAGTCTTATCAGGTCTTGACCTTCTCCAATCTTATTCATGTCTAGGGTTATGCGGAGTCAGTTTTCCTTATTTTGTACCAAATAGTCGACCAATTTTCCTATCATGCTATTACTTCATTTGTACAACTTCACAACAGCTGTATTCAGCTCCTCAAGCCTGATGGCATTTGGTTCCTGTACCATGTTTACCCCCTGGTAATCTTTCACCCCTTTGATTACCAGTTCCCCTCTGTCTACCGCACTAGTCACGTCCTCATAGAAATCCAATAAATTCATCAAACACGACTTCCCCTTAACAAATCTGTACTACGTCTGCTCTATCAAACCATTCTTTTCTAGGTGCCTCACTAATTCTTCTTTGATGACGGATTCAAGCATTTTTCCAACTGCAGACGTTAAACTAGCCGGCCTATAATTCCCTGCCTTTTGCCTGCTACCTTTTTTAAACAGCGGCGTAACATTAGCCGTTTTCCAATCTTCCGGCACTTCCCCGGAATTCAGCGAAGTTTGGTATATAATCACTAAGGCATCTACTATCACCTCTGCCATTTCCTTCAGAACCCTGGGATGCATTTCATCCGGTCCTGGGGACTTGTCCACAATCAGTCCCGTTTCAGTAAGTTTCTTACTACTTTGTGTAGTATGCTTTGTCTGTGTAGTGCACAAGAAATAATATTTTTCACTGTATGCTCATGTGACAAATCAAAAGCAAACTCTCCAACCCTCTGCTCCATTTTAAATGGATGACCCGAGAGGCTTGCTGGACAGGATAGTCATGAGTGAACCACATTGCTGTGGGCCTGAAGTTTCATGTAGGTCAGACCTGGTGAGGGTAGCAGAGTTCCTTCCCTAAAGGACATAATGAACCAGATTGTTTTCTATACAATTGGTGATTTTCCTGTCCTAGATTTAAGTGAATTCAAATTCCATCAGCTGCTCTGATGGGATTGGAACCCATGTTCGTTACAGCATGCGTCTAGGCCTCTGGATTAGTAATCCAATGACATTGACACTGCCACCATTCCCTCCATGCTCTTCACCCACCCTCCATCCCCCAAAAGAAAACATGTAATAAGGGTGGGTTATGTTCCTGACCGGGAATACGTACATTCAAAAGCCTATTGGCTGCCTTGAACCTAACTGGCTCAAAAATCCTCAACTCTTGATTCTCAATACAATTCAATTACCTCCTTGCTGCTTCCCACTGTCAGCTCACTGCCACTCCTGATTCTCCTGCTCAATGCTTCCCTTTGCTACTGTAAGCAAGGGCTTGGGACATGGATGGTGAGAGCAAGGGAGCAAAATGAGCTGCAAGTGTCAAGGCACATGGGGAATGTCAGGGTGGGAGGTGGCAAGCAGAACAGTCACAAAGGGAGATGCCTAGCAATAAACTGTGTCCCTGTTAAAATGAAAGAGCACAATTGGAACATCCTCTAATTTGACAAACTCACTCAAATGCATGTGTTAGAATGTACTTAAAACGGGTGATGCTTCCACACTGCTGTGACATTGCATTCGTTCTCCCTGCCACAGTTTGTTTCTTGACCCATCTTCAACCCTTTGACACCGTTGACCGGAACATCCTCTTCAATTAGTTTCTTTTTCCATGTTGGTGAGACTGTTCATCACCATTGTCTCTAGTCTTCCACTGAGAACTTGACATCCATTTGTGGGATAAATACCAGCTGGGAGCTAAGTGGCTCATTGGAATAAAAGTTGTATGATCCTGCATTTCTGAGAGGCGCAAGCAGTGAGACAGTGACTGATTGCAGGGCCACCATGAAGTACAAGATTGATTTACAACAGAATAGTACACATTACAGAAATGAACATGTGCTGACTCCTGGCAAATTGATCTGTGGTTAACCTGGTGGTGCAAAGTATTTACTAATTGAAGAAATTGGTGCGATTCTGGCTAAAGTTGGTTTTGACCATGAGGAAAGTTAGTAGTACTGCTCTCTGCATGTACAACATCTCCAAAGGGCTTTCAGTACTAGCTCTTCTAGGAGTGCGCAGTAAATATAGAATAAATTTCAAATTTAGAATTGTTCTTCTTTTGTTAATTGTTGAATTGAAAACCAGCCAGGAAGAGTTGATAGAAAATGGAGAGATGAACTAATCAAGGACATTTAATGTTGAAACTTGCAGGTGGCTGGTTAGTTGGATGACTTGTTATTCCATTCCATCTCATCACTTCAATCCCACCCCTCCAAACTAATTTCCTTAAGGGTTATGAAGGGCATGTAATAAGTGAAAAGGATTCTGGAGATGATTGTAAATCATGGAAAGGATGTTTTTATTTAAATTTCCCCTTCCTGGATGTGGTACAGCAAGCCAGATATCTATGGGTAGCTCATACAGGTGTGAGCTTAAATAGAGTTCCAGCAGGCCATTTTACCAGGTGGGGGTGCAGCAGCAGGTCCAATTCTGTTGTTGTTCGTCCATCGTCATCAATGAGGACCTCAACACCATTAGTCATTTTGAGGCTGGTTGCGGTGTGTCTGAAGATGACTGATCAGGCCAATTTGGGCACGGAATATCCTGGCACATATTGGACAGACTTGTGTAGACACTGTAGTTGTTGCGCTGGTGGCTCTGGACTTGGTAAGAAGTCTGAGAACACCAGGTTTAAGTCCAACTGATTTATTTGATAGTAAACGCACAAGCCTCGAAAGCTTGTGAGTTTACTATCAAATAAATTGGTTGGACTTAAACCTGGTGTTGGCAGACTTCTTACTGTGTTTGCCCCAGTCCAACGCTGGCATCTCCACATCATGGCTCTGGGCTTGCGCTTAAGCTGTGCCTCAGCAATACACCTTGCTTTGTGAGCTTGACAGCCTTTGTGGATGAGGCAGCACCAGCTAGGGCGGTTTTGTGCCAGCGTTTCCCAGGTGGTCATGTCAATGTCAAGCGACTTCAGGGAGGCTTTGAGCATGTCTTTGAAACATTTCTTCTGCCCTCCATGCGAGCTTTTTCCAGCAGAGAGTTCTCCCAAAAAGGAGCTGCTTGGGTATGCGCTCGTCTGACATACGGATGACATGACCTGCCCACCGGGTCTGCACTCTCATCAGCAGTGTGTGGACTGATGGTAGACTTGCTCTAGGGAGAACTTCAGCGCCTGGTACTTTGTCTTGCCATTGGATGTGTAATATTCTGCGAAGACAAGTCATGTGGAAATGATTGAGCTGACTTGCACGCCTTTGATACACAGTCCATGTTTCACAGGCATACAAGAGGGTAGTGAGCACCATGGCGCTGTAGACCTTCAGTTTTGTTGCTGAGCTAATTCCTCGACATTCCCATATAGTGGAGCGCAGTCTACCAAAAGCAGAACTTGCCTTTGCTATTCTGCAGTTAACTTCTGCATCAATAGTCACTGCTTGGGAGAGGGTGTTGCCAAGAAAAGTGAACTGGTCCACTGCCTGTAGTTTCTGCCCTTTGATTGTGATTATGGGTTATGTGTACGGTGCATGAGGACCAGGTTGGTGCATGACTTTGGTCTTTTTAATGTTGATGGTGAGTCCAAAGTTGTCACAAGCCGTGGAATATTTGTCCATACTGACTTACATCTCTGGCTCTGCGCCAGCATACAGGGCGCAGTCATCGGCAAAGAGGAAATCTCTCAGAACAGCCTCCTTCACTTTGGTAATACCTTGAAGTCTCCTCAGGTTGAAGAGCTTCCCATCCACTCTGTACTTGAGGCTGATTCCAACGACACTGTCCTGGAAGGCATCATTCAGCATGGCAATAAACATCATGCTGAACAATGTGGGTGCGAGCACACAGCCCTGTTTGATGCCATTGGTGACTGGGAATGCCTCAGAGGATTCTCCGCCATCCAGTACTCTGGCCATCATGCCATCATGGAACTGGCGTACCATCTGAATGAATTTGGGAGGGCAGCCGAACTTTGACATGATCTTCCACAGGCCTTGTCGGCTTACAGTATCGAAGGCTTTTGCGAGGTCAACAAAGGTTGTGTAGAGCTCGCGATTCTGCTCCTGACACTTCTCCTGAAGTTGGCACGCAGCAAAAATCATGTCAGTAGTCCCACAACCTTTGTGGAAGCCACACTGTGACTCTGGAAGCAGGCCCAGCTCCAAATGAGTGACCAGACGATTTAGCACGACTCTTGCAAGGGTTTTCCCTGTGATGGAGAGCAGCGAGATTCCTCAGTGGTTGTCGCATACTTGCCGATTGCCCTTCCTCTTGTAGAGGTGTATGATGGAAGCATCTTTAAGTTCCTGAGGAATGGATCCTTGCTTCCAAAAGGACAGGAACAACTCGGTGAGCTTCTCGATAAGTGCAGGACCAGCTTTATAGATCTCTGCGGGTATGACATCTGCCCCTGGGGCTTTGCTGCTGGATAGCTGGCTGACAGCTTTTGAGACTTCAGCTACTACCGGTGGGTCATCCATGGCACTGTTGATATCAACCTGGAGAACCCTGTCTATTTCCTTATCGTTAACAGATGACGGTAGTTGAGGATGGCTTCAAAGTGTTCAGCCCATCGCTGCAGGATCTGAGCCTTCTCCGTAATGAGAGATGTACCATCTGTACAGAGGAGGGGGGGAACTCCCGAGAGATTGAGATCCATAGAGAGTGTTGAGGGCTTCATAGAAATGCTTCAAGTCGTTTCTGTCAGCGTATCCCTGTATGTTATCTCCCTTGGCGCTCAGCCAGGCATCCTGCATTTTACACAGTTTATTCTGGACTGTCCTGCAAGCACTGGTAAAAGCATTTTTCTTGGCAGCTGAAGATGGGTCGTTCTGACAGACCCAATGAAGATAGTGCTTTTCAACAAGTAGAGCCTGTATCTCCTCATCATTCTCATCAAACCAATCGTGCTGTTTGCGGGTAGACAGTCTGAGCATCTTCAGTGCAAATGTATGGATATCATCCCTGAAGTGTTCCCAGTCGTCCCCAGCGCTGCCTGCGAGGTGTAGGTCAGCAAGCTTGATTTCTAAGTCTTCAGCCAGTGCTGAAGCTATGCTGGGGTTCTTTAGCTTGGCCGCGTTGACTCTTTGCATTACCTTGCTTCCTTGTGGTCGCCTCTTGCGTCTGATGCGGAGCCTCATTTTGGAAACGATGAGCCTGTGATCTGTCCAGCATGGCCTTCGTTAGTCTGACACCCTGCCTGTCTTTTCTCCTGACAATGACATAGTCGATAAGATGCCAATGCTTAGAGTGGGGGTGTGCATCCAGAAGGCCTTGTTACGGATAGGCAGACGGAAGGTTGTGTTGGTGATGAGGAGGTCGTGTGCTGCACAGGTCTTCAGTAAGAGTAGGCCGTTACTGTTACACTTGCCCACTCCATGCCTCCCAATGACTCCCTGCCAGATTGCAGAGTCACACCCTACTCTTGCATTGAAATCGCCAAGCAAGATCAGCTTGTCGGTACTGCTCACTGCTGATAGTAGGGCGTCTAGTTCTTCGTAGAACTTGTCTTTCATCTCGTCCGGGTTGTTCATTGTGGGGGCATAGGTGCTGATCAGGGTGGCTTGACTTCTGTTCTGTAGCAGAAGCTGTAATGTCATAAGCCGGTGGCTCGCACCCTTTGGTAGACTATCAAGTTTCCAAACAAGGTGACTCCTCACGGCGAATCCAACTCCAGCATCACAACGCTCATCACTGCTGCGACCACTCCAGAAAAATGTGTATCCACCTCCAGTTTCAGTCAACTGACCTACATTGGCAAGACGAGTTTCGCTCAGGGCTGCAATGTCAGTGTTGTACCTTGCAAGCTCTCTGGCAACTAAGGCTGTTCATCTCTCTGGTCTGTCTGCTGTAGGGTTGTCCAAAAGCGTGCACATGTCCCAAGAGCCAATGGTGAGCGGTGTCACCTTGTATTTTATTTTGTGTGTTCGACCTCAAGATGGGATCCCCGCCAGCCGCGATAAACTGGCCAGCGTGTAGTGAAGCAGGAAATGTTTAGGGCACCTTTTCTAGCCCCTTCCTCATCCTACAGAGGTGAGTAGTGCGTTCCTGAAGAGGACTGCTCAGCCGCCCACGTAGTCGCCGAGTTCCACTGCTGCTTCGGTCAGCAGAAAACGACCATTAGACCTGAGCCGCCTGCGTGCGGATCTGTGACTACAGCTCCCAGTGTATCCATACCTGCTGCTCCATCGCTACAGGACTTCAAGGATTAAACAGGACACTGTTGATGATGATGGTGTCGAAACTAGCGTTTGATTTTGATTAAAGTGAGGGAGAGTTGTGCAGTGTCAGCCTCACTCTCTCTTCCAAATTCCCATCAAGATCCAGTGGCAAGACAAGACTCAAGACAGCTGGAGGTGGGACTAGGCACAGTGGATGACCAGGACGTCTTCTGTGTCTTGTCCTGCTCTTCGCGTTCCACGATGCTTGCACAGACCGCCTCTTGACCGTTGGACCTTCCATTGGTCTCTTCCGATCAATCCGCCGGACTCTGTCTTCACATACTTGGATAGACATCTCCCTGTCTCACTGAGAGTTGAGACCCGTCGGCTACCGGCTTGTCGAGGCCGTTGCCCGGGGTGTGGCTGCTGTCGCATGCAAACAGCTACGGGGAGCCCACAGGTGAGAGCTGCATGCCAGGTGGGGACAAAGGATGGACAAACAGCCCTGAAAGGACGCGATGTGTTCCCCCACCAAAGGTATTATCCCTCCCTGACACCTTGCTGCCCAACTGAGGCTTTTTTCTTCTCCTCCCCACTCATGAGTTTAATTGTGGAACCCCTTTGTCCTGCTCCAGCTGGACAGCTTTGGAACTTGGAACATTCTTGTTTGGTTCCGTTGGGAAGCTTTCTCTTTTGTCATCTACTGGGGATTACCCTCTGCATTTTTTCATGCTCCAGTACACTAATTCCTCCAATTATCAGTGAACTAGTCACATGCACATAATGTTTTGGCTTTAACTATTTTGTATGAAATGGTTTCCATAGTACATGAAATGACCAGTCAATGTCAAATAAGATTGAACAAAATCAGCCTCCCTTTCATTGTAACCACTTCCAACCTTGCAATGCATGCACTCTTATTGTTTATCCCTGATTTTGTTTCATTCTGTGATTGGTGACCAGGCCTTCAAATGCCAAATCCTTAAACTCTGGAATTCCTTCCTAAAACTCATGTTTTCCTTACCTCTACTGGTAAAAGACTCCTCTTTAAAAATGTATATTTCTGATCAAGTATTTCTCTTCAAGACTTGGTCTCAATTTCATTTAATAATGTTTCTGTGAGGCATCTTGTAATGTCTCTACAGTGCAAAATGTTATGGAAATGAATGTTCTTGTTGCTGTACTTTTGCGTGGCATTGACCTTTTTTATCTTTGCATCTTGTAGGTGGAAGGAAACGAGGTGCCTCCAGGTCACACCGTCAGTCAGTTTGAAACGCGTAGAGTCTGCACAATTAAGGCTGGGACCTTAGGGAAGCTTGTAGGAAATGTATTTACAGCTTTTGATAACAATGATTTCAGCTATATCAGCATATTCCTCTCAACATACAGAGCTTTCACTACTGCTGATCGTGTGTTGGAACTCTTGCTGGACAGGTGAGAACAATTAAGTGGCATCTCTTGTTTAATGGCAGTGGTAGAAAGGATTTTTTTGGTCAGGTTGTTATTTTTCATGTTGTTAATCTGAAGCTCATCTTCTGGAAATATCAACAGTCACTGGTCATGGACTGAGCATCCTGACCATGAGGTATGGGAACAAAATTAGACCATTAAGTCCACTGAATCAGCCCCACATTTCAATCATGTCTGATATGTTCCTCGACCACATTTCCCCTTTAATCTCCTTACCAATCCAAACCCATCATTCTTTGCCTTAAATACACCTGGTCTTCTGTGGTAACGAATTTCATAGATTCACCACCCTCTAGCAGAAGAAATTCCTCTTCTTCTTGGTTCTAAAGGGTCAGCCCTAAGTCTGTGCCCTCGGATCCCAGTCTCTTACAAATAGAAACATCTTCTCATCCACTCTATTCAGGCCTTTCAGAATTCTGTAAGTTTCAATGAGATTCCCCCCTCATCCTTATAAGTTCCATTTGAGTACAGACCCAGAGTCGTAAATGTTTCTCATTCATCAAGCTTTTCATTCACAAAATAATCCTCATGAACCTCCTCTGGACCCTCTCCTCAAGGTCAGTATATCCTTCCTTGGATGTAGGGCCCACAATTGCTTTCAATATTCCAAATGTGGTCCAACCAGAGCTTGCCATGATGACCAGACACCTGTATTAAAAGTTTATTACCATTCCTGAGACTTGTTTGTAGGTTATAGCTACCTGCAACAGGTAATATTCTGAATGTGTAAATGTCTGGAAGGGTTGGAGGATTAAAAAATAATTTGTTGTTGTGCCCAATGCCAAGTTTCTAAATTGAATATTTAAAACTAATCCTGATTAGAAAATCTGAGATGTTGGTCAAATCTGTTTATTACTGAAATATGCAAGATATCACAATCATTCTGCAGCAATGGCACATAAAATACTTTTTAAATGCCATCAGAGATAAGACTGGTTTCTCCTTGTTCTGTTCCCCACACTTACTGTGCTTCACAAGTGGTCAGTTGGGGTCACTGCGCACAACTCAGTAGTGGTGCTAGCCAGTGTGCCCCAACTGAGTTGATGACCTTTGTGTTCTGACTTTAGAGAAACAAACTGCATTTGGGGAAGAAGAGTTTACCAAATGTGCTATGGTTGGGAAAGCTTAAAATTGGCAAAACAACCACAGAAGATTTTTCTTGAAAGCTACGAGCTTGTGATCTGGTTTGCACTGTCTGCAAGGGTGTTGGAAGTATTAGTAACAATATGCTTGAAAAGGAAAGTATTGCACGGCCATGTAGAAGGAGTGGAGTTTACGTATAGCAGTTTCAAGAGCTTACACAGGTCTATAACAGCCTGAATGTCCTTAACCGGTGGAGTCTATGATTTTAAGATAGAAAATGTCACTATGTTAAAAATGGTGACATTTCTCATCTCTTCCCTCTGTTTCCCCAAACATGTTTTCATGAATATTTGGGCACTGTTAAACAGGTGAATGCAGCAAAGGCACATATGTGAATATTGAGCAAAGATAATAGTTCAACACTAAGCTATAAAATGTTAAATAGGAATTAATAGAAAGAGCTTCAATGAACAAGACCAAGGCTTGAAGTTTTGAATCCTGAGTCTTCAGGGCTTTTCCATGGTTGGAAGACAATCCTAGATGCAAGTGCTTGTTTAAAATGACTTGATTTATGCTTTGTAAGAAATCACAAGTACGGAAACTTTGACCCTTCAAATGGAATTCTAAATTCTTCAGAAACGAATGCAGTAAACAGAGAGTAAGTTCAATCTAACAAGTCTGCTTCAATCAGAATGCAGGAGAGGTGGTGGATCATGTATAAAATATGAGAGGTAGTGGCACAGTGGATATCACTGGTTAGTAATCCAGAGAGTCAGAACAAAATCTGGGAATCCTGGTTTAAATCCCACCACAGCAGATGGTGAAATTTGAATTCAGTAAAAATCTGGAATTAATGATCTAGTGAACCAGATGGGTTTTACTACAATGGTTTCATGGTCATCAATGTCCTTTAGGGAAGGAAATCTTCTGTCTTTATATGATGAGCCCTACATGACTCCGGATCCACAGCGATTGTGGTTGACTTTCAAATGGCCTCCGAAATGGAGGGCAGTTACAGCTGGGCAATAAATGCTGGCCCAGCAATGCTCACAACCTGTAAAATGAATTTTTTAAAGTGTTTTGAATCTTCAAAAGTGGACACTTTTCCTGACTATAGCAGTCACATTAAAGAAGCTATTAGTTGCCTTTAATATTTGTATCATTCCTAGAGATTTGAAAGCTTCTATTTTAAAAATTGCAACGTCACAATACTTTCAATGGAATGATTATTTAGGTCTTGGAGTTAAGGTTGATCTGGCACTGTTGGACAATGAAACAAGGATAAATATATTGAAAAAATGGATCATCTCTGCTGCACCCGCTGCAGCCTCATTTTTGGTGTCCTGTAAACTTCCTATGAAGGTTTTGAAGGAAATTATTCATTGCAGTCATACATCTAGAGTGACTTACAATTATAGAATCCCTGCAGTGCAGAAGGAGGCCATTTGGCCCATCAGGCCTGCCCTAAGAACTATTCCTGTAACCTCCATTTGTTTACTCTGACACTTTTAATAACAGCCAAATGTCAATGCAACTGTTTTCATAACTTTTTTCCTGACCAATTGCTGGTGCAGAAACTGTGATAGTCTAAACTATGAGGAAAATCATAAGTGTTTTCCAGGGGCACTTGCAGTCATCAGACGGCAAGTTCAATCCAATGTGTAACCACATTCAGAAATTATAAAATATTAAAGAAATGAGTTTGCTGCTTCCTTCCACATCTCCCTTGCACACTCTGTCTCTTCCCAGTTGCTGTTATCCATCTGGAGTGTGGCAGATCAGCTTATCAAGGGTTTAAATACCAAATCGTTAGTCTGCAAGGGTTCATTGTAAATGGCCAGATGCATATGCTTTTTGGAAATGATTTAATTTGTGCGTTTTGATGAATTGCAGGTATGGAAACCCCCACAGCCCCAACTATATTGCAGATGGAAATTGTACTTCTCCAGGAACAATTGCAGTGATCAGAGAGTAAGTTAAATTCTGCTTCATCCCAAACAATGCAAAAACAGAGTTGCTGGAGAGACAGAAATTCTTGTAAGATTATGTGGCAGCAACTTTCTGAATGCATCTCATGGAAGTGCCATTCTGAACAATATCAACTGAATTAGAGACTGCTTGACACAGGAAAAAAATCTGTAATTTGTGATTGAAATTTTATGAACATCTGATCAAGTCTTATTGAGACTGTTAAGTGGGAGCTGATCTTCCTTCAGGCAATGGGACCCAAGGCTGCACGCTACCAATAGTGACCAGTTAAGAGACTGCAGCTGGGCCTACTATCCAATTTAGGATGCAGTCTAGTCTCAAGAGCTTCTGGTCCAATCAGATGGATGGCAAATTAACAGCCTCTCCTCCAGTGGCTGCTGAGGATAGGGCATCTCAATGATGGGTTGGGGGGTGCCAGAAACTTGAGAGATTGGTGGGGTTTAGAAGCTGCATTTATATGACAACAGAAACTGGTGCAGCAGCCCCTCAAGGCAGGAAGTGGTCCTCAGTTGGTATTGTAATTGGCTGCCCAGTGGTTTTGCCAAGCTGCCCAAGTGCCACACTTTTGGCAAATATGGCATAGCACTGGATAATGATTAGGCTAGACTCCTGATTACTCCCAGTATTTTGCCAAGATTCATACCCCCTGGCCCATCACCAATTATCCAGGAAAGCGCAACACTATCGACACAGCATCAAAACTCTTCAACGAGTAATTGGAAAATGATTTGCCCTTCAGGCATTGTTCACTTCCAGTGTCTGGTTATACCACAAAGTTCCATTTGAAATTTCGAAGATTTAAGAAAAAGTCACCATCTCATGCATTTATGAGTATCTTGAGTGTGATTTGTTTTATAAACCCTGCAGATCAAGATTTGAAATACTGCATCTTCAGTTCAAAGAGGTGTCACAGAGGCGGTGGTGGGGGGGGGGTGGTGGCGGGCGCGGCAGCAATGTTTAATGGGTTAAATTTTGAATGCAAATACATGCTTAAACTGATGTGCTGTATGACTACAGCGATGAGGACTTTGACATGCCAAACTGTGAGTTAGTTTCAATGCCATGTTCTTCAGAAGCTAACTCAGTCAAGAAGTAAGCCTGATCCAATATCTGACTAAACTCTATTTCATTCAGAATCTGTGTAAAAGGGAATTGCTGGCTCTTCCTGTAAGAATCATGTAGGAACAGCTTCATATAATAGTGTAGTGAAAACCATTCCAGACCACAACACTGACATTACTGCCTCTCTCTGCATTTGCCTTATTCCTCGGCATTTCTAAATGAAAAATACATTAGTACAGAATAAAAGATGATGCATTGATGCAAATCGGCTGATCAAAGGTTGAAATATTGAATCCCGGAGTCTCCTGTTTTTGATATGAAGACCACTTGTGGATGCAAGCGTTTGTTTAAAACCACTTTTCTTTGTGACCAATTGCACCTGCAGAAACTGTGACAGTCCAAATGGTGAGGAAAATGGAAATCGTGTATCTGCAGGAACCATTGCAGTAATTGGAAAGTGAACTTAATCTGATGTGTGACAACAATTCCTTCTTTCAGAACACCATAATGTAAATGTGAATGGCTGTGGAGCTAGCAGTTCCTACAGATAATGTAGGAACTTGCTCATAAAGGCATGTAATAGTGCAGCAAACATCATCTAGACCATAGCAATTACGTGAAAGGAAGTGACTGAGGTCTGGCACAGTAGCACAATGGTTAGTATTGCTGCTTCACAGTCCCTGGTTTGATTCAGCTTGGGTTGCTGTCTGTGTGGAGTTTGCACCTTCTCCCTGTATCTGCTGTGGAATTCCCAGCCTCTGACCTGCTGTTATAGCTGCAATATCTATAAGGCTGGTCCAATTTAGTTTCTGATGAATTGTAACTCCCAGGTAGAGATTGTTGGGAATCGGCAATGATGGTGTAATTGAATTTCAAGGGCGATAGTTGAAATCAAGTTACGAATGGTGCTGAATCATGTAAGGTCATCAGCTAACATGCCCACTTCTGATCTTATGGAGGGAAGGTCATTGAATGAAGTAGTTGAAGATGGCTGGGCCGAAGACATGCACTCTTCTGAGGAACTCGCGCAGTGATGTCCTGGGTCTGAATTGACAGACCTCTAACAAGCACAACCATCTTCCTTTCTGCTGCTTGCAACTTCAGCCAGGGGAGAGTTTTACCCCTGATTTCCCATTGATTCCAGTATTGCCTGGGTTCCTTGGTGTCGATGGCAATCACTTTGAACTTGTCTCTTGATCTCCATTCTCTGTGTCTGTGATGCGGCCAGGTGCTAAGTGACCCTGACTGAATCCAAACTGAACACTTGAGCACAGGTTATGCTGTATGATAGCACTGTTGATGGCCCCTTCCATCACTTCCCTGATTGAAAGTAAACTGATGGGGTGGTGATTTGCTGGGCTGCATTTTGTGTGCAGAACCTACCTGGGCACATTTCCACGTTTTTGGGTAAATACCAGTGTTGTCGTTGGACTGGGACAGCAAATTCTCAAGCAGAAATCTTCAATACTATTGGTGTAATGTTTCTGAGGTCCTTGCTTTGAGGTATCCAGTGACTTCAGATGTTTCTTTATGACATGAAGTGAATCAAATTTGCTGAAAACAGGCATTGATTATGCTTCGGTCATGGAGGCCAAAACGGATCATCTACTTGGCACTTCTGGGCAAAGATTTTTGCAAATACTGCTTCAGCTTTGTCTTTTGCTCAGATGTGCTGGGAGTGGAGATAATTGTGGACTCACCTCTCCAGTGAGTTGCTTAACTGTCCGCCACCATTCATCAAGAGATGTGGCAAGACGGCAGAGCTTGGCTCTGATCCACAGTCTATCACCTGCTGCTTATACTGTTGGGCAGCAAATAGCCCTGTGTTGTAGTCTCACCAGGCTGACGCCACATTTTTAGGTCATCCTGATGTTGCTCCTGGCTTGTCCTCTTGTACACTTCATTCAACTAGGGTTGACCCCCAGCTTGATTATAATAGTGAGGAATTTGCCACACCATGAAGTGTGTGCCCTGTTCGACAAAACACAGGTGGTGTTTAAGGGGGGATGGGGGTTTTAATGGGTTGAATTTTGAATGCAAATACTTGCTTAAAATGACCTGCTTTATGACCACAGCCATGAAAACTTTGACAGTCCAAAGTGCGAGGAAGATAAAAAGTCATGTTCTTCAGAAACCAACTCAGTCAAGAAGTAAGTTTGATCCAATCTCAGACTAAACTCTGCTTCATTCAGAATCTGTGTAAAAGGGAATTGCTGGCGCTTCCTGTAAGAATCATGTAGGAACAGCTTCATATAATGTAGTGAAAACAATTCCAGACTACAACAATCACATTACTGCCTCCCCCTGCTTTTGCCTTATTCCTTGACATTGCTAAATGAAAAATACATTGGTACAGAACAAAAGATGATGCATTGATGCAAACCAGCTAATGAAAGGTTGAAATATTGAATCCCAGAGTCTCCTGTTTTTTAAATGATGGCCACTTGTGGATTCAAGCGTTTGTTTAAAATCACTTTTCTTTGTGACCAATTGCACCTGCAGAAACTGTGACAGTCCGAATGGTGAGGAAAATGGAGATCGTGTTTCTCCAGGAATCATTGCAGTAATCGGAAAGTAAGTTTAATCTGATGTGTGACAGCAATTCCAGTTCATTCAGAACACTACAATGTAAATGTGAATGGTTGGGGGGCTAGCAGTTCCTGTCGATAATGTAAGAACTTGCCCATAAAAACATGTAATAGTGCAGCAAATGCCACCTCAGCCATAAAAATCACATGAAAGGAACTGACTGAGGTCCTGGCACACCAGCACAATGGTTAGCACTGCTGCTTCACAGTGCCAGGTACCTAGTTTGATTCCTGGCTTGGATCACTGTCAGTGTGAAGTTTGCACCTTCTCCCTGTATCTGCGTGGGTTCCCTCCCACATTCGGAAAGATGTACTGGTTTGGTGCATTGACGTGACGAGGGGAATTCCCCAGTAACTTAATTGCAGTGTTAATGTAAGCTTTACTTGCGACAAATATTTATTTTTGTCTAATGTTTGCATTATTCCTAGAGGTAGTTTTTAACTTTTTTGTGGGTGTTTGGGGGGAGGAAAGAGAGAAAAGGGGAGTTTTTTTGGGTGATGGCAAAGTCCTGCTGCTGGTTCTGAACTGGCATTGGAACCAGGGCAGCATGTTGCTGGTAGTCGCCTGCTGCCATGGGCCTGACCAATAAATGGTGTTGCCTGGTATCCAGAACTGCCTGTCCAATCACTAGGATGTTTCAGCAACCACCTCTTCAGTGCTACTGGTGGCCATTGCTGAGGTTGCCTCCAGAATAGGCCAGGATCTATCTGGTGACTTCCCCAAGTGGTGGCCATGGTTGGCATGAGCAAAATGCCTGTGGAGGTAGGAAGTGATTGGCTACTTTTTGATCCATACATGGGATGTGGGTGTTCCTGGCTAGGCCAGCATTTATTGCCTGTCCCTATTGCCTCTCCAGAAGATGGTGGTTGGTGAGCTGTCTTCTTGAACTGATATTGTCCCTGAAGTGTAGGTGCATCAATGGTGCTGTTAGGGAGGGAATGCCACGACTTTGACCCAGCAACAGTGAAGAATGGTGATATATTTCCAAGTCAGGATGGTGAGTGACCTGGGGGAAACCTGGGAGGTGGTGGCGCTCCATGTGTTTGCTCTTTGTCCTCCTCGGTGGTAGAGAACATGGGCTAATAAGATTGTTGAAGTGGGCCTTCGTGAGTTCCTGCAGTGCATGCTGCAGCTCATGTACATTAGTGTCACTGTTGGAGGAAGTGAATATTGAAGGTGATGGATAAGGTACCAATCAAGCAGGCTGCTTTGTCTTGGAATGTGTTGAGCTTCTTGTGTTGTTGGAACTGCAGTCATCAATGGGAAAAAGATTATTCCAAACCACTCCTGACTTGCGACTTGTAGATACTGAATAGTTTTTGGAGAGTCAGGACACAAGTTACCTGCTGCGGAATTCCCAGCCTCTGACCTGCTGTTACAGCTGCAATATCTATAAGGCCGGTCCAGTTTTGTTTCTGAAAAATTGTAACTCCCAGGGTAGAAATAATTGGGAATCAGCAATGATGATGCAATTGAATTTCAAGGGCGATGGTTGAAATCAAGTTACGAATGGTGCTGAATCATGTAAGGTCATCAGCTAACATGACCACTTCTGATCTTATGGAGGGAAGGTCATTAAATGAAGTAGTTGAAGATGGCTGGGCCGAAGACATGATCTCTTCTGAGGAACTCACGCAGTGATGTCCTGGGACTGAATTGACAGACCTCTAACAAGCACAATCATCTTCCTTTCTGCTGGTTGCAACTCCAGCCAGAGGAGGGTTTTACCCCTGATTTCCCATTGATTCCAGTATTGCCTGGGTTCCTTGATGTCGATGGCAGTCACTCTGACCTTGCCCCTTGATTTCCATTCTTTGTGTCTGTTTGAACTAAAGTTGTGATGCGGCCAGGTGCTAAGTGGCCCTGACTGAATCCAAACTGAACACTTGTGCACAGGTTATGCTGCGTGATAGCACTGTTGATGGCCCCTTCCATCACTTCCCCGATTGAAAGTAGACTGATGAGATGATGATTTGCTGGGCTGCATTTTGTGTGCAGAACCTACCTGGGCACATTTCACGTTTTTGGGTGGATACCATTGTTGTAGTTGGGCTGGGACAGCAAACTCTCAAGCAGAAATCTTCAATATTATTGGTGTAATGTTTTTGGAGTCCTTACTTTGAGGTATCCAGTGAGTTCAGATGTTTCTTTATTACATGAAGTGAATCAAATTTGCTGAAAACTGGCATTTATGATGCTTGGGTCACGGGCGCCAAAATGGATCATCCACTTGGCACTTCTGGGCAAAGGTTTTTGCAAATGTTTCTTCAGCTTCGTCTTTTGCACTGATGTGCTGGCAGCGGGGATAAATGTGGACTCATCTCCTCCAGTGAGTTGTTTAATTGTCCACTACCATTCATGATTAGATGTGGCAAGACTGCAGAGCTTGGCTCTGATCTACAGTCTATCACCTTGCTGTTTATGCTGTTCAGCAGCAAATAGCCCTGTGTTGTAGTTTCACCAGGCTTGCGTCACATTTTTAGGCCAGCCTGGTACTCCTTGTCCTCTTATACACTTCATTCAACTGGGGTTGACCCCTAGCTTGCTTATAAAAGTGAGGAATTTGCCAGGCCATGAAGGGTGTTCGACAACACCAGGTGATGAGGGCTTGAAATATTGCCCCTTCAGCTTGGGGGTTGGGGGGGGGGGGGGCGGGGTGCAGTTTAATGGGTTGAATTTTGAATGCAAATACCTGCTTTATGACCACAGCCATGAAAACTTTGACAGTCCAAAGTGCGAGGAAGATAGAAAGTCATGTTCTTCAGAAACTAACTCAGTCGAGAAGTAAGTTTGATCCAATGTCTGACTAAACTCTGCTTCATTCAGAATCTGTGTAAAAGGGAATTGCTGGGGTGCTGGTTCTACCTGTAAGAATCATTTAGGAAGAGCTTCAAATAATAGCATAGTGAAAACCATTCCAGACCACAACAGTCACATTACTGAGTCTCTCTGCATTTGTCTTATTCCTCAATATTGCTAAATAAAAAATACATTGGTACAGAACAAAAGATGGTGCATTAAAACAAACCAGCTGATGAAAGTTTGAAATATTGAATCCCAGAATCTCCTGTTTTTTAAATGATGGCCACTTGTGGATGCAAGCATTTGTTTAAAATCACTTTTCTTTGTGACCAATTGCACCTGCAGAAACTGTGACAGCGCAAATGGTGAGGAAAATGGAAATCAGGTTTCTCCAGGAAACATTACAGTGGTCATAAAGTAAGTTTAATCTGATATGTGACAGCAATTCATTCAGAACATGACAACGTAAATGTAAATGGCTGGAGAGCTAGCAGTTCCTGTAGATAATGTAGGAACTTGCTCATAAAGGCATGTAATAGTGCAGCAAACACCATAGCAACCATGTGAGAGGAATGTGAGACCCTGGCACGGTCGCACAGTGGTTAGCACTTCTGTTTCACAATGCCAAGAACCTGGTTCGATTTCCGGCTTGGATCACGGGACTTTGCACATTCCCCCTGTGTCTGTGTGGGTTTCCTCCCACATTCTGAAAGATGTGCAAGTTAGGAGGTACGTTGACTTTAACAGGTGCCGGATTATGGTGACTGGCAGAGTTTCACAGTAATTTAATTGTAGTGTTTATGTAAGCTATACTTCTGACAAATAATTTTTTTGTCTAATGTTTTCATTATTCCTAGACGCAGTTAACTTTTTTTATCTGTGTGTTTTGGGAGAGGGAGGAGGAGGTTTTGTGGGTGAAAGCAAAGCCCTCCTGCTGGTTTTAAAGTGGCATTGGACCCAGGGCAGCATGTTGCTGGTAGTCGCCTGCTGCCATGGACCTGATCCAATAAATAGTGTTGCCTGGTCTCCAGAACTGCCTGTCCAATCACTGGGATGTTTCAGCAAACACACGTTCAGTGCTACTGGTGGCCATTGCTGAGGTTGCCTCCAGAATAGGCCAGGATTTATCTGGTGTTTTCCCCAAGTGGTGAGCATGGTTGGCATGAGCAAAATACCTGCAGAAGTAGTGAGTAATTGACTACTTTTTGATCCATACATGGGATGTGGGTGTTCCTAGCTGGGCCAGCATTTATTGCCTGTACCTAATTGCCTTGAGAAGATGGTGGTGAGTTATCTTCTTGAATTGCTATTGTCCCTGAAGTGTAGGTACATCAATGGTGCTGTTAGGGAGGGAATGCCAGGACTTTGACCCAGCAACAGTGAAGGAACGGTGATATATTTCCAAGTCAGGATGGTTAATGACCTGGAGGAAACCTGGGAGGTGGTGGCGCTCCATGTGTTTACTCTTTGTCCTCCTAGGTGGTAGAGAACATGGGCTAACAAGATTGTTGAAGTAGGTCTTGGTGAGTTCCTGCAGTGCATTTTGTAGCTGATGTACACTGCTGTCACTGGTGGAGGAAATGAATATTGAAGGCGATGGATATGGCTGCTTTGTCTTGGATGGTGTCGAGTTTCTTGTTGGAACTGCAGTCATCAATGGGGAGAAGAGTATTGCATACCACTCCTGACTTGTGACTGTAGAAACTGAACAGGTTTTGAAGAGTCAGGAGGCAAGTTACCTGTTGCAGAATTCCCAGCCTCTGACCTGCTGTTAGAGCTGCAATATCTACAAGACTGGTCCAATTTAGTTTCTGATGAATTGTAACCCCAGGATAGAGAGAGTTGGGAATCAGCAATGATAATACAATTGAATTTCAAGGTTGGATTCAAGTCACAAATGGTGCTGAATCATGTGCAGTCATCAGCAAAATGCCCACTTCTGACCTTATGACTTTATGGGGAAAGGTCATTGAAAGAAGCAGTTGCAGATGGCTGGCCAAGGACACACTCACCTGAGGAACTCATGCAGACATGTTCTGGGGTGAACTGACAGACTTAACAAGTGCAACCATCTTCATTTCTGCTGGGTACATTTGCAGTCACTGGAGAGTTTTTCCGCTGATTTCCCATTGACTCCAATATTGCCTGTGTTCCTTGATGCTGATGGCAGTCACTCTGACCTTGCCTCTTGATTTCAATTTCTTTTGTGCCTGTTTGAACTAAAGCTGTAATGTGACCAGGAGCTAAGTGACTTGACTGAATCCAAACTGAACAGTTGTGCGCAGGTTATGCTGTGTGGTTTGCTGAGTTGCTGCTTGTGTGCAAAACCTACCTGGGCATATTTCCACATTGTTGGGTAGATTCCAGTGTTGTAGTTGGACTAGAACAGCTTGGATAGCGGCACAGAAATTCTCAATCTCAAATCGTCAATACTATTGGTGTAATGTTATTGGGTTCCTTATCTTTGAGGTATCCAGTGACTTCAGATGTTTCTTTATTTCATGAAGTGAGTCAAATTTGCTGAAGACTGGTATCGATGATGCTTGGGTCACCGGGGAGGCCAAAATGGATCATCCACTCGGCACTTCTGGACAAAGGTTTTTGCAAATGCTTCTTCAGCTTTGTCTTCTGCACAGATGTGCTGGGAGTGGGGATAAATGTGGACTTGCTTCCTCCAGTGAGTTGTTTAATTGTCCACTATCATTCACAATTAGATGTGGCAAGACGGCAGAGCTTGGGTCTGATCCACAGTCTATCACCTTGCTGTTTATGCAGCTGGGCAGCAAATAGCCATGTTGTAGTTTCATCAGGTTGAACACCGCATTTTTACATCAGCCTTGGCTTGTCCTCTTGTACACTTCTTTCAACTAGGGTTGGTCCCGCAGCTTGATTTATAATAGTGAGGAATTTGCCAGGCCATGAAGGGTGTGCCCTGTTCAACAAAACCAGCTGATCAAGGTTTGAAAGATTGCACCTTCAGTTTAAAGGGGGGGGGGAGGTAATGGGTTTAATTTTGAATGCAAATACTTGCTTAAAATTACCTACTTTATGACCACAGCCCTGAAAACTTTGACAGTCCGAAGTGTGAGGAAGATAGGAAGCCATGTTCTTCAGAAACCGACTCGGTCAAGAAGTAAGTTTGATGCAATGACTGAATCCAAACTGATGTGTGCAGGTTATTCTGTGTGATTTGCTAGGCTGCTGCTTGTGTGCAGAACCTACCATATTTCCACATTGTTGGGTAGACTCCAGTGTTGTAGTTGCACTGGAACAGCTTGATTCGGGGCACAGCAAATTCTCAAGCACAAATCCTCAATACTACTGGTGTAATCTTGTTGGGTTCCTTACCTTTGAGGTATCCAGTGACTTCAGATGTTTCTTTATCACATGAAGTGAATCAAATTTGCTGAAGACTGGCATCAATGCTCCTTGGGTCATCAGGAAGGCCAAAATGGATCATCCACTTGGCACTTCTGGGCAAAGGTTATTGCAAATGCTGCTTCAGCTTTGCACAGATGTGCCAAGAATGGGGAAAATTGTGGACCCGCCTCCACCTGTTTAATTGTCCACTACCATTCATGATTAGATGCTGCAAGACTGCAGAGCTTGGCTCTGATACACAGTCTATCACCTTGCTGTTTATGCTGTTCAGCAGCAAATAGCCCTGTGTTGTAGTTTCACCAGGCTTGCATCACATTTTTAGGCCAGTCTGGTGCTCCTTGTCCTCTTGTACACTTCATTCAACAAGGTTGACCCCTAGCTTGATTATAAAAGTGAGGAATTTGCCAGGCATGAATGGTGTTTGACAAACCCAGGTGATGAAAGCTTGAAATGCTGCACCTTTAGCTTAAGGGGAGGGAGGGGGGTTTAATGGGTTGAATTTTGAATGCAAATACTCGCTTAAAATGACCTGCTTTATGACCACAGCCACGAAAACTTTGACAGTCCAAAGTGCGAGGAAGATAGAAAGTCATGTTCTTCAGAAACTAACTCAGTCGAGAAGTAAGTTTGATCCAATATCTGACTAAACTCTGCTTCATTCAGAATCTGTGTATAAGGGAATTGCTGGGGTGCTGGCTCTACCTGTAAGAATCATTCAGGAAGGGCTTCATATAATAGTGTAGTGAGAACCATTCCGGACCACAACAGTCACATTACTGAGTCTCTCTGCATTTGTCTTATTCCTCAACATTTCTAAATGAAAAATACATTCGTACAGAACAAAAGATGATGCATTAAAGCAAACCAGCTGATGAAAAGTTGAAATATTGAATCCCAGAGTCTCCTGTTTTTTAAATGATGGCCACTTGTGGATGCACGCATTTGTTTAAAATCACTTTACTTTGTGACCAATTGCACCTGCAGAAACTGTGACAGTCCAAATGGTGAGGGAAACGGAAATCATGTTTCTCCAGGAACCATTACAGTAATCGGAAAGTAAGTTTAATCTGATGTGTGACAGCAATTCCATTTCATTCAGAACACCACAATGTAAATGTGAATGGTTGGGGAGCTAGCAGTTCCTGTAGATAATGTAGGAACTTGCTCATAAAAACATGTAATAGTGCAACAAACATCATCTAGACTATGGCAATCACATGAAAGGAACTGACTGAGGTCCTGGCACGGTAGCACAGTGTTAGCACTGCTGCTTCACAGTGCCAAGGACCCAGTTTGATTCCTGGCTTGGGTCACTGTGTGGAGTTTGTACCTTCTCTCTGTGTCTGTGTGGGTTTTCTTCCACATTCTGAAAGATGTACTGGTTAGATGTACCTGAACAGGTGCCGGACTCTGGTGATGAGGGAAATTTTACAGTAACTGAATTGCAGTGTTAATATAAGCTTTACTTGTGACTAATATTTATTTTTGTCTAATGTTTGCATTACTCCTAGAAGTAGTTTTTAACTTTTCGTGGGTGTTTGGGGGGAGGGGATGTGGGGAGGAAAGAGAGAAAAGGGGAGGTTTTGTGGGTGATGGCAAAGTCCTGCTGCTGGTTCTGAAGTGGCATTGGACCCAGGGCAACATGTTGCTGGTGGTCGCCTGCTGCCATGGACCTGACCAATAAATGGTGTTGCCTGGTCACCAGAGCTGCCTGTCCAATCACTGGGATGTCACCTCAGTAACCATCTCTTGCAGCTGAGGTTGCCTCCAGAATAGGCAGGATTTACCTGCTGATTTCCACAAGTGGTGGGCATGAGCAAAATGCCTGTGTAGATAGCAAGTAATTGGCTACTTTTTCATCCATACATTGGACGTGGGCATCAGTAGCTGGGCCAGCATTTATTGCCCATCGCTATTGGCCCTCCAGAAGATGGTGGTGAGCTGCCGCTATGAATTGCTTTTGTCCCTGATGTGTGCGTACATCCATGATGCTCTTAGAGAGGGAATTCCAGGACTTTGACCCAGCAACAGTGAAGGAATGATGATATATTTCCAAGTCAGGGTGGTGAATGACCTGGAGGAAACTTGAAAGGTGGTGGTGTTCCATCTGTTTAACTCTTTGTCCTTCTAGATGGTAGAGGTCATGGGTGAATAAGATTGTTGAAGCGGGCCTTGGTGAGTTCCTGCAGTGCATCTTGCCACTGATGTACACTGCTGTCACTGATGGAGAAAGTAAATATTGAAGGTGATAGATATGGTACCAATCAAGCAGGCTGTTTTGTCTTGGTGTTGAGCTTCTAGTGTTATTGGAACTGCACTCATCAATGGGGAGAGTATTCCATACCACTCCCGGCTTGTGACTTGTATATACTGAATAGGTTTTGGAGAGTCGGGAGGCAAGTTACCCGCTGCGGAATTCTCAGCCTGTGACCTGCTGTTATAGCTGCAATATCTATAAGGCTGGTCCAGTTTTGTTTCTGATGAATTGTAACCCCCATGGTAGAGGTAGTTGGGAATCAGCAATGATGCAATTGAATTTCAAGGGGTGATGGTTGAAATCACCCCTTTCTGCTGGTTGCAAATCCAGCCAGAGGAGAGTTTTACCCCTGATTTCCCATTGATTCCAGTATTGCCTCGGTTCCTTGATGTCGATGGCAATCACTCTGACCTTGCCCCTTGATCTTCATTCTTTGTGCCTGTTTGAACTAAAGTTGTGATGTGGCCAGATGCTAAGTGAGCCTGACTGAATCCAAACTGAACATTTGTGTGCAGGTTCTGCTGTGTGATAGCACTGCTGATGGCCCCTTCCATCACTTCCCTGATTGAAAGTAGACTGATGGGATGGCGATTTGCTGGGCTGCATTTAGTGTGCAGAATCTACCTGGGCACATTTCCACATTTTTGGGTAGATACCAGTGTTGTAGTTGGACTGGGACAGCAAATTCTCAAGCACAAAGCTTCAATATTATTGGTGCAATGTTTTTGGGGTCCTTACTTTGAGGATGCCAATGACTTCAGATGTTTCTTTATTACATGAAGTGAATCAAATTTTCTGAAGACTGGCATTGATGATGCTTAGGTCACCAGGGAAGCCAAAATGGATCATCCACTTGGCACTTCTGGGCAAAGGTTTTTGCAAATGGTTCTTCAGCTTTGTCTTTTGCACAGATGTGCTGGGGGTGGGGATAATTGTGGACTCATTTCTCCAGTGAGTTGTTTACTTGTCCACCACCAGTCACAATTAGACATGGCAAGACTGCAGAGCTTGGCTCTGATCCACAGTCAATCACCTTGCTGTTTATGCTGTTCAACAGCAAATAGCCCTGTGTTGTAGTTTCATCAGGCTTGCTCACATTTTTAGGCCAGTCTGGTGTTCCTTGTTCTCTTGTACACTTCATTCAACAAGGTTGACCCCCAGCTTGATTAAAAAAGTGAGGAATTTGCCAGGCCATGAAGGGTGTTCGACAAACCTAGGTAATGAAAGCTTGAAATATGACACCTTCAGTTTAACAGGGGGCGGGGGGTGGTTCAATCGGTTTAATTTTGGATGCAAATACTTGCTTAAAATGACGTGCTTTATGACCACAGCCGTGAAGACTTTGACAGTCCAAACTGCGAGGAAGATAGGAAGCCATGTTCTTCAGAAAACAACTCAGTCAAGTAGTAAGTTTGATGCCATGACTGAATCCAAACTGAACATTGTGCGCAGGTTATGCTGGTTGATTTGCTGGGCTGCTGCTTGAGTGCAAAACCTACCTGGGCACGTTTCCACATGGGGTGGATTCCAGTGTTGTAGTTCGATTGGAACAGCTTGGATAGGGGCACAACAAATTCTCAAGCACAAATCCTCAATTCTATTGGTGTAATGTTTTTGAGGTCCTTACCTTTGAGGTATCCAGTGACTTCAGATGTTTCTTTACATGAAGTGAATCAAATTTGCTGAAGACAGGCACAGATGATGCTTGGGTCACTGGGGAGGGCAAAATGAATCATCCACTCAGCACTTCTGGACAAAGGTTATTGCAAATACTGCTTCAGCTTTGCACAGATGTGCTGAGAATGGGGGAAATTGTGGACCCGCCTCCGCCTGTTTAATTGTCCACGACCATTCACGATTAGATATGGTAAGACTGCAGAGCTTGTCTCTGATCCATAGTATATCATTTTGCTCTTTATACTGTTGGGCAGCAAAAAGTCCTATGTTGTGGTTTCACCAGGCTTACGACATATACTTAGGTCAGTCTGGTGTTCCTCCTGACTTGTCCTCCTGCACACTTCATTCAACTAGGGTTGATTCCCCAGCTTGATTATAATAGTGAGGAATTTGCCAGGCCATGAAGGATATTTGATAAACCCAGGTGATGAAGGCTTGAAATACTGCATCTTCAGTTTAAGGGTGTGGGAGGTGTTTAATAGGTTTAATTTTGAATGCAAATACTTCCATAAAATGATATGCTTTATGACCACAGCTATGAAAACTTTGACAGTCCAAGCTCCAAGGAAGATAGTAAGCCATGTTCATCAGAAATTAACTCAGTCAAGAAGTAAGTTTGATCCAATCTCTGACTAAACTCTGCTTCATTCAGAATCTGTGTAAAAGAGAATTGCTGGCGCTTCCTGTAAGAATCATGTAGGAACAGCTTCATATAATAGTGTAGTGAAAACCGTTCCAGACCACAACAATCACATTACTGACTCTCTGCATTTGTCTTACCCCTTGACATTTCTAAATGAAAAATACATTGGTACAGAATAAAAGGTGATGCGTTAGTGCAAACCAGCTGATCAAAGGTTGAAATATTGTATCCCAGAGTCTCCTGTTTTTTAAATGATGGCCACTTGTGGATGAAAGCGTTTGTTTAAAATCACTTTTCTTTGTGACCATTTGCACCTGCAGAAACTGTGACAGTCCAAATGGTGAGGGAAATGGAAATCGTGTTTCTCCAGGAACCATTGCAGTAATCAGAAAGTAAGCTTAATCTGATGTGTGACAGCAATTCCTTCTTTCAGAACACAGCAATGTAAATGTGAATGGTTGGGGAGCAAGCAGTTCCTGTACCTAATGTAGAAACTTACTCATAAAGGCACATAATAATGCAGCAAACACCATCTAGACCATAGCAATCACATGAAAGGAACTGACTGAGGTCCTGGCACGGTAGCACAGTGGTTAGCACTGCTGCTGCTTCACATCACCAGGCACCCAGTTCGATTCCTGGCTTGGGTCACTCACTGTCTGTGTGGAGTTTGCACCTTCTCCCTGTATCTGCATGGGTTTCCTCCCACATTCTGAAAGATGTACTGGTTAGGTGCATTGACCTGAACAAGTGCCAGACTATGGTGGCTAGGGGAATTTCACAGTAACTTAATTGTAGTGTTAATGTAAGCTTTACTTGGGACTATCTGAATGCTTTTTAAAAGATAAAATTTGACCTGCCTCTACTACTACCTCTGGCAGCTTGTGAGTAAGAAAACACTTCACCACCCACTGTGTGAAAATGCTGCCCCTTTGGACATTTTTGCATCTCTCCCCTCTCACCTTAAACCTTAGACTCCCATACCTTTTGGAAAAGATATTGACTACCTAGCTTGTCTATACCCCTTCTGGGCAAAGGTTATTGCAAATGCTTCCTCTGCTTTGTCTTTTACACAGATGTGCTGGGAGTCCCCATTTTTGAGCATGGGGATAATTGTGAACTCACTTCCTCCAGTGAGTTGTTTAATTGGCCACCACTATTCACAATTAGATGTGGCAAGACTGAAGAGCTTTTTGTTTCAAATCATTTGACCTGGCTGCAAGTTCTTTGTTTGAAATGACTTAACATGTGCTTTATAATCAATAGTAGCGATGGAAAATTTGACGAATCAAACTGTGATGGGAATCTAAGTTCACCAGAACCAAGTGCACTAATCAGAGAGTAAGTTTAATTTGATGTGACTAAATTCTACTTCATTTGGAATACAAGATTGTGAACTGTTGCCATCCCTATATTTAAAAAAAATTAGATAGAAACTTTCTCATGGAGGCCTCCCATAACAGTGCAGCAAACACCATTCCAGACCATATCTATCATGTTAAACTGCTGGATTGCCTCTAAAAGTTGTTACTGCAGCAGAAGCCCATTGTGACTGCCCTGGCTCTCCAAGAGAACATTATGACTTAGTGCCATTGTCTTGCCTTTTCCCTATTTCCCTGCACATTGTTTATAATGTAATCATTGAACACTTCGTTTGAACCTGCCTCCATCACAATTCCAGATGGTGTATTCCAGATCCAAACCACCCGTTGTGTGATATTCTTTCCTTGCATCACATTTGTTTCTTTTGCAAATCATTTTAAATTCTTGCCCTCTCGTTCTTGATCCCTTCATGAACAGAAACAGTTTCTTATCTAATCTATCCAGCCCCCTCATGATTTTGGACGTAACTATTCGATCTCCTCTTAGCCACTGCCTCGCCAAGGAGAACAGTCCAACCGTGAAGATGTTCAATGGCGTATGCATGATAAAATTGCATCAACATAAATATCCAGAATTCTGTTTACCTCAACTATTTCTAACCCCCATCCCCGGCCACACTACTTGTGAAAGTTTCAAAAACCGCCATCTAATGCAGTCGTGCACCTGGAGAGTGGCCGTTAACAAAACCAGCTGATCAAAACTTTAAATAGTGTTTTTTCATGGTGAGCAAGCAATGGTGTCTAGATGCTTAAAATGACTCGACTTGGGCTTTGTGGCAAATTGCAGGTAAGGAAGCCTTGATAGTCCAAACTGATGATTCTTTGTGTTAAGAAAAAACACTTTCAAATGTAATCATTTATTAGTAGATTGCATCTCTCATGTAATAATGAATAATTCATAGATGAATAAAAACCATAGGTACCTATTTTTTCTTTTCAAGATTGTTGGGGTCATTTTAATTCCCTGGATCACTTCGATTAACTCACTGGAGACCTAAACCCAGGATTATTCTGATCTATGTAGCTCTTTACCTAAGCTCTAAACTCATCATACAACAGAAAACAAAGTTATTAGCAAAAGCTTTTAAACAGCCCATAAGCAATAATGTGGAATTAAGCTTTGAATCTGAGTAGTGTATATCACGGACAATACTATATACACTGAAGCTCCAGGTCAAATGTTGAGTTGGAAGCTTATGTTTGAGGGTTGAATTGGGAATGGTCCGTTTAGAGCTTGAGTTTTTTTTTTGTTAGAGTTGAGAGAATGGGATGTTGTCTCTGGACTTGAATTTCCTTTGATTAAAGGAAATGAGAGCAAGAAATTGGTGACAAACAGAGAGGAATCAGTCCTTGACAGGCATGTGAATGGTAAAAGAGTGATTTAGGGATCAAATGGGGAATCTATACATGGAGGCAAAGGACATGGCCGTTAAATGAGCACTTTGCATTAGTCTATACCAAAGAAAATGCTGTCCAAATGAAAGAGAAGGTAATTGAGGCACTAGATGAACTGGGTTTGGTTGGAGAAGTATTAGAAAGATTGGCTATTTAACAATGATCTAGTCTTCATGATTTACCAGACATCCAAGGATAGTTAAAGTGCAAGTGGAACCTGCAAAATTGTCCACAACAAGTGGAACAAGTGCAAGTGGAACGTGAATAACTTGTCCATAACTGTCCAATCCTAATTACAGCAATAACGCCAGAGCACCTGAGAATTGCAGAAGTTACAACCTTGTTAGAAAGGTGTGAAGATAAACCTAGTTAGTGGGAAAGCACTTAGAAATGATATTCTGGGCTAAAGGTAACAGTTACTTCGAAAAATGTGATTTAATTTTGAACAATTAAGATTTTATCACCATGTTAGTTTAATTACATATTTGGAGCGTGATCTATTTAAAACCCACTGAGCCAAGCTTGAAATACTGAATCTTCAGATTTGGATTTAATTGTGAATGAAAGTCTTGTTCATTTTGTGCTTTAAAACCAGTTGCAGTCACGGAAACTATGACAGTCCAAACTGTGAGGAAGATGGAAATCTAAGTCCACCAGGAATGAGCGAAATAATCAGCAAGTAAGTTGCATTTGATGTGTGACTCAATTCTGCTTCATCCGGGATGTAATGTGAAGGGAAATTGCTGACGATTCCTGTAAGATAACGTAGGAATTTCCTCGAAGACATTCCATTGCAGTGTATTAACTGACAACAGCAATCACATAATGCTTGCACCATTTCAAGAGATGCGAGAAAACTGTCAGTGCAAAACGTGTTTATTAAATAGTAAGCAATTTCAATGACCAAAGTCTTGAGTTGTTTGCCTCAGTTTAATATTCATGGACTATGCAGCAAGGATGAAATATTGGGGAAATGGATGCCCCCCACCTTCTCTCCCCTCTCTCCCCATTGCACCCATCCCCAGTCCCAATTGCCTTGGCCCTCCAGCCTTGTGGCAATGCCCTATAAACTTCCTGCGAAAGGTTGAAGGGGAAAAAGGAAATCACCATTCATTACAGCGATACATCTGCAGTGCAACCTGTTCAACAAAATGAGCTGATCCAAGTCCCAAAATGCATAATTGATTGTTTGGGTTGCTTTGAACAACTAACCACCACTGTAGATGCATGCAACGTTTTAAAGATTTATTTTGTGATCAATTGCAGATGCGAAAACTTTGGCACTTCAAACTATGATAAAATTTTCCAGACAAGTTTTCCGGAACCGACAGCAGGGCTCAAAAAGTAAGTTTTGAACTAATATGTAATCACCAAATGCCTCATTCAGAATGCGATGAAGTGAAATTACTGGAGAGCCAGCAGTTTCTGTAAGATTATGTGGAAACTTCTCCCATGTGGACATCTCATTGCAGTGAAGTGAGCACCATTCCAGACCATAGCAGTCACATTAGAAAAACTGGTGGAGAGAGTTTAAAAAAATATATACATCAGCACAAAATGTCTGAACCTCTCGAGTTGGGTTGATTGGCTGACAATATCAAGGTCTTGAGTGACTTTATCTTGGATTGACATTTTTGGACCTTGCATTAAGGGTATAATTAAGTTGGTTTCCCTCTTTAACCTTGGCTTCTCTACAATATACTTCAAACTTCTTGTGAATGTTCTAATAGAAAATAAATTGCCCATCTGGTGAAATCATTCATCTGAACTGTCACTTGTTCCTGGTATCCTACCTTGGTAGACTTCTCACTAAGTTCTCATTTGTCCAGCTGGTTTCTAAATTAATGCTGTCAAGTACTTTTTCCAGTTGTTTGAATCATGTTAGTTGAGACCTGCCAAGGGTATTTGACTGTAGGCAGTATCACATACAATGCTGCAGAATACATTGGCGACTGGTGGGAACGCTGTATATATTAAAAAAATTTGACCTATACCGATTTTTGCTGAGGTCATTTTATGGCAGTGGACCAAGTCATCTGTTAACTGAGTTGAGACCTGGGATTAAACCCATGGGTATTCTGATCAATACAACTTTTCAATTAAACTCTGAGCTATTTAACAGGAAAGAAAGAAAAGGCATCAAAAAAGATTGAGTAGTGGACTTGGAGTTTGGTTTCTGTACTCAGGCAGTGGTTCTTTTCTCGGTTTATGGCTTGCTCACTAATTTGTTTTTTTTCTGAGTGGAAATATTGTCTTTTGTCACTTTGGTTAGTGAGAATGACCTGAAAGACCAAGGAGCAAAAAACAAATCTGCTTGTGATCAAATTGAAAAGCATGTTTGTGTTGTATTATAAAGAGAAATAGTCAGTTTGGAGGAAAGACAGTTTTCTGGGAATGCTTTCTCTTGCAATGAAATAGCAAGCAATTCCAACAGGAATGCACTGACACAAAAGAAACCACTCATCAATCTCTGTACGTGTTTGAAAATGGTACGCAGAAGAAAACCCTATACTCAACCTAACTGTTGCAGTACCTACCATGCCAACCCCACCAAGAGATCTGTGACCTCTTGGAATGAGCAAAGAAAAAGTTTATCAAAATCTGAGGCATGAGGGAGGGAGAAATCCTCCAACCCCCTAACTAACTCATTTTAGATTGGGGAAACTAATACAGGAGACTACATCTGTTCTGGATGAATGTTATGTGGGTCCTATTTATTGTACCAGGATGTGCATACACAATAATGAAACAGGAAGGGGCCAAAATATTGCTGATTCCTCATTGAGGAAAGCGTAAATCACATTAAGATAATGTGCTAGCTGGCCAGTTACTTAGGAAGTTGATCTCTACAACCCTTTTTGGGTAGAGTGAGGGCAGTATGAAACTCTTGCCTTTGTTTTCCACAGTACCATGATTTTTGAACTGTTGGCATTGTGTTTAGTTAAGCAAATACCAAGAACGATTTGTATTTAAATGACATTAATGTGGTGAAACATCCAAGATACTTCATAGGAACACTGTTGAACAAAGTTGCAAAAATGACCAAAAGCATGTTTGAAAACAGGTGTTTTAAGGAAGGTCTTTCAAGAGGAGGGAGAGGCAGAGGTTTGTGATGGAGTTGACATTGAAAGTGCAATAAAACTCAGATGCCTCAAAACACAGAACTGGAGGAAAGTGCACAAAGTCCACAAACTTGGTGATTTGCAAATGAAGCATGTGATGTGAGGAAGAAAACACCTTCACATTGATTTGGGATGCACTGCCTAGCAGGGTGGTGGAGGCAGGTTTAATCGAGGCATTCAAGAGGGCACTGGATGATTACTTAGAAAAATATGCAGAGTTCTGTGATACTGTGTGTATAATTATTTGAAATATTACCTAAGATTACAATTATTTCCAGTCCTATTGTGTCCTTGCATTTTTCTCCAGTGTCACCACAGTCTTGAGTATTTTCAGTGTTGGCTTTCAGAAGCGACCATTCTGGGTACTGAAAGGAATGCTGTTGAGTAATTGAATCTTAACAGAAGTTTCAGATGACTCAGTGGCAATATACTCCCTTGTTAATTACGTGTTGTGAACAGGGGTTTTATTCCAGTGGGATCACAGATTAGTGCTTTGGGCCAAATTTTCTCAGCTGCAGGTACTGATTAAATTATACCATAATGAGTCAGCAGGGTAGAGCCTCTTTAGCTCTAACTTATTCCCAACTGGGTATTTTGTTGCTGGAATAAAATTTTATGGTTGTGATCTTTTGAGTTTCTTTCTTATATCTTTTGAGGATTACTGGTTAGGTGTTTTTAATGCCTACACTACTTGATTTGAGCAATACCAGGCAAGAATTTCTTGGTGCAATAAATCATCCTGGTTTCTTCCTGTGGTCTAATTTCAGTTGTAAAGCCATTGTTTCCTCTAGTGAAGGTAACTACCTGAAATATATGTAACTTTTCCATGGCATTCTTCCCCTCTCTATCTCTGATATTTTTCTTGAACCTAATACTGAGATTTCTGATCCTCTTGTGCATCTTGGATTTCCTTTGTCTTGCTGTGCTTTCAGCTGTTTTGACCCTAAACTCTGGAATTCCTATGCAAATGTTTAAAAACTATCATTTATCAAGGTTCAGGTCATGCAGCTGACTTCACTGACGGAATTTACTGATATTTCCAAAAATTCCAGTACTTCGCTTTAAATTGATTCCGTATCCTTAAAAATTTAGGCCACCAGTTTTGGGACTGATTTGAAAGAACAGTTATCCCTGGATTTAATTTGTGATCTGAACGCTATCATACTGAATACAGATGAAGTAAAAATTGTCCCTGCAGTGCAAAATATTTCTAAGAATGAGTCATCTCATTATCGAACAGCATAAGACTATTACTGCATGTGACACAGCAAGCCACTGCCACCTCCCCCATCCACCCCCATTTTAATAAGAATGAAATTGGTTAGTCTTATTAGAGTCTGTGCATGCGTGTAGTCCACACAATATGGAGTTACTGAGAACAGATGCGTGCAACTTTTAAAGGCATGTCCTTCTGTTTCAATTAATGGAGCAAAAAAGGTAAAGTGTCATAGTCCAAAATGACTATAGGCTGCTCTCCCTCTCAAACATTTAACCTGAAGATCCTAAGGCAAGGGACAAGATTGAGAAGATGGGGCTTTTGTGCATAACCTCAGCCAGTACGGGAATTGAACCTGTGCTGTTGGCATTGAAACAGCTGTCCAGCTAACTGAGCTAAACCAACCTCCACTCAGATGTAGCAAACAGTGCAGACTTGTAGGAGAGTTTCCTAATGAAAAACTGATGACTTCAGTATAAATTGTATGTTATTTTAAGAAGAATGGTTCACTTTAGTCTTTACAAAAAAACAACTCCTACTTTAAACTCCCCTTTGTAAACTTAATCTCATCTGGAATTCAGTCCATCTCTATTTGCTGACCCAAATGTTTCCTGCTTCACCAATGCCTGAATTTGATTTTTTGAATAATTCTGATTTCTCCAAGGCCTCCTTTCTCTCTCATCCTTGTGAATCCCTAAAATTCTTCTGGAGCTCCATGTTCCACTAAGTATGGTCTGTTGTGTATCTCAGCTGAATAAATCCTTCCCCTTAAATATCTCCATCTTTCTCTTTTTAAGAAGCTCTTCGAAAAATTGTCTCCTTTGGTTTGTCTGGCTTTGTTTGATGAGCCTCAGGAGGTTGAATCAGTGAAATTCCCCAAAGAAGAAATACCTTGGAAACAGCAGCCCTCAAAGTTCTGTTCAAAGACATGTCACATCCTGACGTACCTTCAATCCTGGAGTGTCACTGGGTTAAAATTCAGCAGCTTGCAGCCTGATGACACCATGGGAGTACCATCAGCAAGCACACAGCAGCAGTTCAAGAAGGTGGCTCATCACCACTTGCTGTCAGTTAACTAGAGAGGTACAAAGAAATGCTGGTATGACCCATGTCGGAAGAATACATTCAAAAACAGGTTTGATCTACAAAGTTTAAAGTTGCAGATTACTAACTTAATTTTTGCTTGATGGACAGTTACTCACTTGTCTAATTATTTCCAGTACTATAGTCTCAATTCTACGAGCCTGGCTAGACCAGTGCTCAGAAGACTTCCGCCAAGTTCCAAATTACACATGCCTCTGGAAGGTTATTGCCTACTTGAGGCAGATGATGCCAGGATCTGAGCTTGAGCAACAGGCACAGAACCTCCTTGATCAGTTTCAGAAGGAAGAATCAGGAGAACAGGAGCTTGACAGTAAGATATTAATTTTTGCATTGCAAAGATAAAAACTGCTTGTCAAAACAACAGAGGTAGAATGGAATTTTACTGTCTTGGGGGCCAGAAAATAGGATGAACTGTTCAAAAGTCCACTGACTTCAGCAAGGCCAGGAAATTCTACTGGGGTGGGTGGGTGATGGTTGCAAATATTTTATCGTGATTGCAAATACTAGTGTGAAGCTTATTTTAATTTCATCTTTCAAAACTTATTTATGCCATACACGTGAAATAACATCAGAATTATGGACCTCCAATCCTTCTACGACCCCGTTTTCCTTCCCACTGTGCCAAAACCAGAACAATATCAGAGCTCTCTGCTCCTTCCTCGAATGGAGACCCATCCACTACCTTACCATACCTGAGCAAGCCTGTCCTGATTCTGAACAACTTCTCCGTCAACTCCATTCACTTTCTCCAAATAATTAACTGCGTGAGTCCTAGTTATGACTGCATTTTTGTTTTTGCAGGACCAAGTGGATCATTCATTTTTCCAGTCCTACATGGGGCCCCTCCCTTATCTCATTTTTCCTGTATGTTGATGACTGCTCCAGCCATGATCTGGGAAATTTAATGGACCTTGTTTTTGAATTCCACCCTTCTCTCACCTTCACCAGGTTCATCTCTGAGAAAAATCAAGGGAAGGAAGAATCAGAGATGAATCCAGTTTCTGGATTCAGCCTGTCAATTAATATTTGCCACAACTACATTGACTACATTTTTTGCACTGCTTTCTACATAGAACATAGAACAGTACAGCACGGTACAGGCCCTTTAGCCCTTAATGTTGTACTGAGCTTTGTCCGAAACCAAGATCAAGCTATCCCACTCCCAAGAGTTCTGGTGTGCTCCATGTGCCTATCCAATAGCTGTTTGCAAGTTCCTGAAGTGTCCAACTCCACTATCACAGCAGGCAGTCCCATTCCACACCCCAACCCCTGAGTAAAGAACTTAGCTCGGGCATCCCTCCTATATCTCCCACCAAGAACCTTTTATAGTTATGCCCCCTAATAACAGTTACATCCACTCAAGGAAATAGTCTCTAAATGTCCACTCTATCTATCCCCCTCATCATCTTATAAACCTCTTAAGTCGCCTCCCATCCTCCTCTGCTTTAAAGAGAAAAGCCTCACCTCCCTCAACCTTTCCTCATAAGACCTACCCTCCAAACCAGATAGCATCCTGTAGTCTCTCCAATGCTTCCACATCCTCATAGTGAGGTGACCAGAACTGCACACAATTTTCCAAATGCAGTCTCACCAAGGTCCTGTACAGTTGTAGCATAACCCCACGATTCTTAAATTCTAACCCCTGTTAATAAACGCTAACACACTATAGGCCTTCTTCACGGCTCTATCCACTTGAGTGGCAACTTTCAGAGATCTACGGATATGAACCCCAAGATCTCTGTTCTTCCACATTCCTCAGAATCCTGCCGTTGACCCTGTAATCTGCATTCAAATTTACCCCACCAAATTGAATCACCTCACACTTCTCAGGATTAAACTCCATCTGCCATTCTTCGGCCCAGCTCTGCATCCTATCAATGTCTCTTTGCAGCCTATAACAGCCCTCCACCTCATCCACTACTCCACCAATCTTGGTGTCATCAGCAAATTTACTGACCCACCCTCAGCCCACTCCTCAAAGTCATTTATAAAGATCACATATAGCAGAGGAGCCAACACTGATCCCTGTGGTACACTGCTGGTAATTGGCCTCCAGTCTGAAAATTTTCCAATTTCCTGTAAGGACTCATTCCATTCTCCCAGTTTCTTTGACTCCGTTACATCTGTTCTGCTGATGCAACCTTCCACATCAGTGCTTCTGACATAAATCAGGATTGCCATCCAGAGTGGTTGATCGACCACTTCACTGTGCCCAGTCAACTTCACACATTTTTTTTGTTCTCACCCCTTTCCCTCCTTCCAGAGCAGTAATTAATAGGGTCACCTTGCCCTTGCCTTCCTCCGGATCGTTCTCATTTTTTTTGCCAGCTCCAGCTTAATACTACCACAAAGTACATCTTCCCCTGCCCTCCCCTTTCAGTATTCCAGTCACCACTAACACATGTCCAGCACTTTTGTGTATTCACAGGAGATGCTACACCTGTACTTTGACCTTTTCCTTTCTCCACATCCAAGACCCCAGCCATTCTTACCAGATGAAACAATGATATTACTTTTACTCTGAGAGAGGAGGGCAGGGGAAGATGTACTTGGTGGTGGTATCAAGCTGGCAAAAAAAAATGATCCAGTGGAAGGCATGGGCAGGGTGATCCTATTAATCAGTGTTCTACCAATACTGTTTGCTGCTCAGTAGAGAGGGCCAAACTGGGTGATGACTTTGCAGAAACATGACCGTGAGTATCCTGTCAATTGTCATTTCAATTCACCACCTTGCTCCCACCTTTCTGTCCATAGCATGCTGTGATGTTCCAATGAAGATTGATACAGGTTAAGGAACAACACCTGATCTCCACACATCTCCACACAATATAGCACTCAACACACAAGTTGGATAATAGCCTGTGACTCCTTTTTTTTTGCTGAATTGTTTTTGATTATGTTGCAATTGGATGACTGCTATATCATTCATCCCTCACTTGGACACAGCTTTTGTTTCTTTATTCTACACATTATCACTCTAGCTATTGCATCAAAATCTTTTGTTTATTTCTCCTCGCCACCCTTTCCTTTTGTTCCTCCCTTAAAAATCTTAATTCCGACGATAAGTCATTGATCTGAAGCAGTCTCTCCACACACTGCCAGTCTTGCTGAGCATTCTAGCATTTGTCTTTTTAACATTGCACCAGAGCCACTTTCACTTCGAACCTCCATTCAAAAGAATCAGTTTTATTTGTTATGTTGGAAATACTCCAGTCAGCTTTTTGTGCAACGTTTAAACACTGAAGGAGTTAGAAAACCATTGGTGCATGGATTATTACAATTTGCTGGGCGGAGAAGTGCTGAGAAATGAGATTGCAGCTAATGGATCCATTTGAGAGTTGGAACCAGCACCGTCACCTTTGGCCAAATGGTTGACCTGTGTTTCACTTTGAAACATCTACATGAACATACTTTGATAACTGCCAGTTAAACTACTCTACAACTCAATGGTAACTCAAAAGATAAAGGTTTTCAGTCTCTCTGAAAGATAAAAAGGTTTAGTTATACACTGGATTGTAATGGAATTAATGAACTTGGTACAATGATATTTTAAAGATTACCAGATCTTAAAAAAAACACTATTGACAAATTGTAATCACCAGCATGCAATACATGTTGTTACAGGAACACCGTTTTACCCACATATACTCCAATTGAGTATTCTGCCAGGTTGGAAGAATCATTTCCGAATGGTGTGGTGTTGTGAATTAGTTTATTTATGTGTATTGTGTAAAGCTTTTCACATTACTGGCATTCTTAAGTAAACGAATTCAGAACATCCGCTGACCATAGGTTCATGCGGAGTTATGCCCAGTGGTTTTGAAATTCATTTGGGTTTCCTTTCGCATTTTTTTGAAATTGTTTCTGAATTCTGAATTTATAATTAAGCTAAGCTTGTTTAAAAATGAATCAGAGTTGAGTGTTGTGCTGACATTGACTGGAAGAGGGTCTTTTTTTTTTGTTGTGGTGCCAGATACTTATTTGCCATTTCAGTCTTGACCTTTTGTAAAGCCTGTATCTGTCAAAGTATCAGAAAGGCTTTTCCAGAACTTTCAGTGTTTCTGGAAAGGACTCTGAAATGTTTCCCTCTCCTTCTCTAACCCCAATCTTTTCCTGCCCCCTCCTTGCACTACCAATTTGAGGCGTTATGATTACAGAATACACAAGCGCAAGATATACATCATGCAACCTGAAGAGGAAGATGCACTATGATCTGATTTTTGCCTGGCAGCATTTATTACGACCTATTGGCAATTTCTTCTAGCTGTTGCTATCAATGGTATCTTTATTACATTCTGTGACTTGCTCTATGACAAAGTTTTGAAATAAGAACATACTAAGTGTGGTGGAAGATTTACTCAGACACAGATTAGCTTCCCATCTATCAGGACTGCTGAATGAGAACACATCAATAAATATTTTCTTGCTACTCAAGTGCTCTCCATTAAGAGACTTTGACTGTAACATTGTTGAAGATTAATTTCACTGAATCTAGATTTAAAAAATACAGCTGTAAGAACATTTTAAACCAGTGCTAGATTTCTAATTGTGCATATTTGAGAAGTGTATTGTTTTTAGAAATTTTAGTTAAGTGCCATGAACTTTGGGCACAAAATAAATGTCTCCTTTCAATTGTACAGATAGTAGCTATGGAACCATCACTTTCCGACTGGGAGAGGAAGGGGATGTAGAGATAGGGGGAGTTGATGAGAAACAGGACATCCTCTCCTTCCCGTCAGACATTGTTGCAGAGCAGCTGACATACATGGATGCTGTGAGTAAACGTGGACTTGGGGCCATTCTGTAGGGACCAGTTGCCCACTATGCTGCGTGTGATGTTTTGGATGGCAGTCAGTGATCCAATTTCTCTTCACATAATTAGCAGTCACTATAACTGAGTTCACACACAATGCAGTGTCTAAGACACCAGAGCATGTTTGACATGTGACCTCAGTAACAAGATTGGAATATCTTTCAATGAAAACTTCAACTTTGTTTCTCTGAAGGTGAAAGTCATGTGAAACAAGTAGCCTTGGGGGTGACTGAAAACCCCTTTATTATTAACATCTCCTGTTAAACTTCTCTGCATTGTGTAATGGTATTGCAGGATTAAAGCTGCAATGTTCACAGCTGACATAAAAATGGTAACAAATATGAGCAGACCAGTGTAGTTTCCTTTTTAGTTTTCAGATAAACACTGATACAAGTCAGGCTTGCATGGAAAAAGCTTGGCAAATTTTTCATGGTGTATAGCAGTCAAAGTGCAACCAGTCCGCTTGAGTAACCTAGAGAGTTACAGCATGGAAACAGGCCCTTCAGCCCAATTTGTCCATGCCACTCAGCTTTTAACCATTAAGCTAGTCCCAATTGCCCATGTTTGGCCCATATCCCACTCGACCAGTCTTACCCATGTAACTACCTCTGGCAACTCGTTCCAGATGCCCACCACACTTTGGGGGAGTGGGAGGGGGAGGGAAATTGCCCCTTTAGACCCATTTGTATCTCTCCCTTCTCACCTTGAACCTATGCCCTCTAGTTTTAGACTTCCCAACTTTGGGAAAAGATGTTGACTATCTACCTGATCTGTGCCCCCCTATTTTATAGACCGCTAAGATCTCCCTAAGCCTCCTCTGCTCCAGGTAAACAAAGTCCCAGCCTCTCCTTGTAATTCAAACCATAATGTCCCAGTACCACCCCAGTCAATCTTTTCTACACTTTTTTCCTAGTTTAATAATATCCTTTCTATAATAATAGGGTGACCAGAATGGTACATAGTATTCCAAGTATGGCCTTACCAATGTCATGTACACGTCCCAACTGCTGTATTCAACGTTCTCATTTATGATGAGACCAATTTAACATATGCTAATGGAGGGTGCAAATAGGCTGTAAAATGAGTCTTTTGCCCAATCCCATCTTGACAAGTTACGGTAAAATTGCAACCTATGGTTGTCTCAAAATAAAATGTTTTAGAAATCTGTTTAATTGAAATGCCTAGTCTATGCAGGACATCTTACTTTTTTAGAATATTGGGAGAGGGCAGCTGTTTAACAGTAAAACATTCTATAAATTGGCTTCCTTTAGTCCAGATCAGCTATTCTCCTCTCCAAACATCACTGGATCCAGGTAATAAAGTACATGCTGCTTTAGCACCCTGAACCCACTCACCTACTTCAACTACATGCTGCCTCTGGCAATATGATCTGCAGACATGGGAGTTAGCTTCGACAGGCACTTTGATGCCTAACTCTACCTCTCTGCCATTTTTCTTGACCTTTCGCCTTGTCACTTGCATTGTTAGACTGGCAGTTCATTCAGTTGTGCATGAACAAGCCATAAATTTCCCAGCATTGATCATGGAGGAGAATGGAGGCATAGTCCATCTTCAGCTGGCACTAGAAACTGCATGCTTTCCCAGTCACTATCTCTGATTAAAAACAAACTGTCTACAGCATGCAGAAGTGTCACTTTTAACCCCATTGCACAAAGAATTCAGTTCAATTCTAATACTGCCTGCTTTTGGTCATAGTACAACCAATCTTCCACTGAAGCCATTGTTCATGCCTTTCATTTCCATATCCAAAACTCTTCACGAGCTCCTCCAAAACTCTTGACACTGTATCCTATCAGCACAAATTCACTACTTCTCCAACTCTAGTATTTTCTGCCTATATTCCATGCTTGCATTTCCTCCCCAAATCTCTTCTGCCTCTTCCTGCTATGGCCTTTCTTAAAACATACATCTTTGACTAAGGTTTTAGTAAACCTTCCTAATATTGCCCCTTGTTTCTGGCTATGTCTTGAATCCCATCTCCATATGATTGAGTAATATAGTTGTAGCTGTTGTGGTTCACTCTCACCTTTTAATTTGAAGATCTCATTAAGTGTTACCAGATATTTTAATTGGTGTGTGAGAGGCTCTTGTAAAGTAGATAATCTGGTCAAAAATAATCCGTCACTCGCTTATGGGGTAGAAATTTGTCTCAGGTGGTGGTGCAAATTATGTGGTATTGGATTAGCCACTCATATATACACCATCCAATGTTAGCAGGCAGCTGAACAGATCCTGCATGTTTCACTCCACTAATGCCTATATCTGTGAGAATTATACACTGTCACTGTCTAACCTTTGTATTTTAGTTTTAAATGTACAAAGCAGTGAAGCTGGTTGACCGTTACCTGGGCAAGTTTTGTTTGCACTTTAGTGTTCAAAAGGTCTATGGTAGTAAAAACATCTTTAGTATTCATTTTTATTTTTGATCAGTACCTGTTCAAAAAGGTGGTCCCCCATCATTGCCTGGGATACATCTGGTCCCAACGGGGCAAAAAGGAAATCAAACATCTAGCACCTACAGTCCAGGCTACCATCACTCAATTCAATCTCGTCACTAAGTGTGTCATTGGTACCATATTAAAGGACCTCCAGTCGAAACCACAGCAGAGGGCTAAAATAATTGACAAGTGGATTCACATTGCTCAGGTATGACATTGTCTATCGATCTCTATGCAAAAGGCAAAATCCCACAAGGATGTGGAAGGCAGCATGCAAGCAATTTGGGTTGGGTGTTAACAAGTACAGAAAACCTCATGGATAGTGGGTGAGGGAGGAGCAGTGAGGTAGGTTTTTGACAAAGAAAAGTTGATTGCTTCTGTAGAATGTTGAATTATGGCAATCATAATTCCCACAGTGAGTTTGGATGGTGAAATCAGTATAATTTGCTTTTGTAAACAAAACCCAGTATGTGCTGAACATTGTATCCTTTGGCTGCAAATAACAGAGTAAGCTGAGTAAGCAGCCCCTTCTTAATTTGCAGTACCTATTACAGAAGCTGTTTGCCAGCTCCTGTGCATTAGAGATCCTGTAGTCATATCACAATCTGGCATCATTTAATTATATGAAATGTATGGCGGCCATGTGACTGCCCTGCGTTTTTAAAGATCTAAAGCCACTGTTGGTTGAGCTCTGGGTCAAGACCTCTGCCCAGTTTTCAACCTAGGCTTTATTTTTCCTCAACGAAATCAAATAGTTAATAAAGCTGCAGGATGTCTAAAGAGGAAGAGGTTGGTGTTATGTACCTAACAGGTCATGCCTCTGCTAATGCTTGTATTTGAATATTAACAAGTCACGTGAAGAAACAATGCAAACTGATTTCAGGTTATTAATTGCATTTCCGCAATGAAGTTGAGTATTACAGTTTGTACTTTGCATCCCTTCCCCTTCTGGCTGTAATTAATGTTTATATTTTATTCTTCCTTTCCATCAATTCTTGCTGGTGAATGACCCCATGCCCAAGTGACTTCCCTCCAGCATCTTCCAAATTGGCTGTTCATCACACGCAGAGGCAGGGGATGGGGGGATTAAAAGAGATTGGGAGCAGGTCCTCTTTTAGGTCAGCAATAGAGGCAGACTGGGTCTAAAATTATCAGTGCCAGTTTGGTATTCTGTTTTCCTGCTCATTTTGGGGAAGGTGGGTTTGAGGCTCAGCAAGGGTGCCCACCTTGGTTGCGCTCTTTAAGATCATTGACAGGAGGTTAAATGAGATTTTCCACTCGGTCTCCAGTTTCACAACATGACAGGTACAGTTCAATTGGCTGCAGCCTGGCAGACACCCAGTGGCAGTCTCGCATGTATCAGAACTCCAGGTAGGCAGACAGGTCCTCCCTGCCTAACTGGGTACCAGCACAACCAAAGGCCACCCTGTAGAGGCAGTCCCATCCTGTTGGTGGCCTTTGCTGCTTTATCTATAATGAAATCAGATTTTTTGGTTTTTTTCCATTTTGAAACACCTTCTATTACTTATCCTTGGCAACAGCTGGCTGTTCCCCTCGAGCTGGAAGGCTGATGCCTCTCTAGGTTTGAAAGCCTGCCTGGGATCCCTATCTCCATGCCTTTTTCAAGTGGGTACTTCCATAAAAATCACACATTTTCACAAACCCTCACCCAGCCTCTCAACCAGGTGGTTTTGGAACCTGGCAACAGTCCCACATCCTGTTTCCTGCCCTCGGGAGCAGGAATTATGACTGATTTAATTTCTCCCGCTTCCTTTTGTAGAGTCAAGTGTATGGTGGGCACTGCTGCTGCTATCCTAGTTGAGATCAGCTAACTTGGATATCAACAGTTTTATTTTAGTCAAAATGTAGTCAATAAAAATGTACTCAATTTTCTGATTTATATGTTTTTTTTAAAAGATTATCTTGTGCTGCCTGTACTACCCTTTTTACTCTTTGTTAGAAATTACAATATTTGTCACCAATTCATCAGCCTAACAAAATGGGCAGAGGCTTCCCCTCTCTTCTTCTCTTCCCTTCCCTCCCCTCTTCCCCTCCCCCTCTCATACCCTCTTCCCCTCTCCCCTCCCCGCTTCCCCACTCCCCCTTCCCCTCTCCTCTTCCCCCCTTCCCCCTCTTCCTCTGAAACACACCATCTGACCACAGCTGAAGAGAGTGTGGTAGAGGAAAAATAAGGGAGTAACGAGCGTGAAATGTGACAATGTTTTTCTGTAATCTGTTTTTGCTGCTGTTATTTTCACAGCTGAACTTCTGTTCTTGTCAGCAAATGGGAGCTGCTGTTACTTACACAGAACTCCTTTGTTTTCCAACAGGAATGTAGGATCTTGAAGAATTTTTCATCTCTGTATGCGATTGTGTCTGCAATGCAGTCAACTCAAATATTCAAGTTGAAGAAGACTTGGGCATTCATATCAAAGTAAGTTCCTTTTCCACAGTAGCTGTGAAATATTTCTGATAAACATACAGTACTGGATAGCAAGTTCTACGTGTGTCAATAAGACTGCCAGAGGTACTTGCTGTGCACTCCTAATAATTAGCTAATTGTCAGAATTGATCTTCCTTTGGCTAGTGCCAGGGACCTGGGTTCAATTTAGGCCTTGAGTGACTGTGGAGTTTGCACATTCTGTGGCTGCGTGGTTTTTCTCCTTGGTGTCCGGTGCGACGAGCAGGATAAATCCATGGGGTTAGGGCCTAGATTAGATTGTTATTGGTGCAGGTTGGGTGGGCTGAATGGCCTCCTTCTGCACTGTAGGAATTCCGATTCTTAATAAAGCTGTTCAGCTTGAACGTTAAATTATTGTGCTCCCAAACTGATCTGCTCTTAGATATAACCTGCCACAATTCGCCTAGAATGATGCTGTGCCAGCCATATAAGATGGTGGATAAAAGCAAATTCCTGTGGATGCTGGAATCTGAAAAGAGCTGAACATTCAAAGGGTCATCTGGACTCAAAACGTCAGCTCTTTTCTCCCCTTACAGATGCTGCCAGACCTGCTGAGATTTTCCAGCATTTTTCTCTTTATTGATTTCATTTAGGATGCTGGAAGTACAGAAAAGTCAATCTTTTATCTCCTGAGGAAGTGCAATAAACCCTTGAGAGCATACACATGTAATTTTTATCTCTGTGCTGCAGACAATTTAATCCTGTTTGCATTTTTGAGTTTCTTGGCAGTTTCTCTTGCTGCCAATAATATTTGCCAAAGGATAGCTAATCCGATTCATTAACATTAAATTCTGTAAAACTCCCAAAATGCTCATCATCCTCCATTGTATTTGTTACCTGTTTGTAGATGTTGGAGTCCTTGGCAGCCATTAGTTAATCTCCTTCTATTCCCTCATGAGTAATTTGTCTCATTCTCTTGACTAGGCACAGTACATCAATGTTTCATGAGCTTTCAGATATATCCTTCAATGAAAATAATTCTGTGACAAATAGAGACCTGCTAATGAAGGTAAGATGTTGCATGTGGCTCAATGGATCTATTTTAGTGAGCTGTTCAATGTTTTAAAGTAAGTAATAAATAGTATCTATAATGAGTTAAACTAGTGGCTGACTGCATGTGAATGTTGTCAACCAATGAAGCAATAAGTGTACTAGGTTGTCTGGCTTGGCTTAAGCATTCAAAGCCTGTCGGATGCTAACTTTTTTAATAAACATTTAATGTGGGTATGCTGCCAAGAATACAACCTAAGTATATCTTAGAAATTTGAACTTGAAGGATAAAGTGAGACTTGTGCCAATGGATTTTTGCTTTGTGCACTGAGGGCATGTAATTAAAACCCAAAGTGGAAGAGTTACAGATTCGATTGGTTCCCTTAAGTATTTATTTGTTAAATTTTTACCTGTTTTTCTTGTTTGTCCTCTATAATAAGGATTAGTTGTTGCATGAGAACTGGGGCAAATTTGTAATCCGATTGCTTTATTTGTTATATTTCAAATTATAGTGACCTAATTTCATATAGTTTGTATCAAAACAGACACCAATCACAGCATCTGGAAACATTGTGCTTTTATTTTGTTTTAAGAGAGCCACGTACTCCAGGAATACTGAATTACTGAAATATTAACACATAGAAATTTACAGTGATGAAGGGGCCACTCGTCCCATTGTGTCCATACTGGCTGATTTGTAGCCATCAGTCTAATCCCACTTTCCAGCTCTTGATCTGTAATTTTGATAGGTGTACATGCAAGTAGTTAGAGGATCGCTTGTCAATACCAGTGAGTTCCCAAACCCTGCCACTATTATTAGAACCATAGGAATATCCACCCCCACTATTCCACACCCTTGTGGTTTCGAGTGAATCCTGCTCTTTTATCTGCACTAGTTCTTAATGTATTCTGAAAAAGTCTTTGGGTTTCTTTGATTTACTTACCAATATCTTGATGCCCTCTCTTTACTTTCCTAATTTCTTTTTAAGGTCACCTGTACACTTTTTTTTTACTCCTCCTAGATTCTTCATAGCACTGAGCCTTTGGTATCTGTCAAGAGCTTCCTTTTCTTTCTTTCTCCTAAGCCTCTTGACAGCCAGTGGCTCTGGATTTGTTAGTCCAGTTTTTTTGAGGGACATATTTGACCTAAACTCTTGTTATCTCTTCCTTGCCTGCCTCCCATTGAGAGCTAAGACCAGTTGAATAACAACTCCTTTTCTCTGATGTGCTTATCAAGAATATTGGATGATTGTTAATGATTTTGCCAGGATATTTTTGAAAGTTCTAGTGGACAGCCAAGTATAGCAGAGTCCTCCACCAGAAAAAAACAAGCCCAACTAGGAATGCACACTCACCATGTTTTGGATAGGGCTTGCAACACCTAACTCTCGGTATCTGAGAAGGACCAAAATGCATTCGGTCAAATTGAGGGGTTTGACAGGATTGCCTGTTTTAATATGTGTTTGACATGATTTTGCAATGCCATGCTGTGGTTGTACAAAGTTGATGTGACTATTTATTGGCTTGCTAGATTTTGGCAGTGTGACAATAATTCAGTTCATCTGAATGGATTTTGCCTTTTCTAAAAGAACATGATTCAGCTCAAGCACATGTTGTTGCACTTCTAGGAATTGCAGCTACATTCTTCTCCTTCTGCCCTTTTCACCACCGTGCCTGTTTTTAGTGCTTGGCTCCATGAGGAGCATTTTTATTTCCCCACTTTCAGGCACTCCCTTTCAAACATGTCTTCTTTGATTTGAATTAGTGTCCAATAGGATGGGAGGCAGTAAATCTATGCTAATATTGTAACAATCAACACTGATACTTGTGTTTTGAAGAAAATGGTGATCTCATAAAGCATTTGTCCATCTCTGGGGGACTGTACCCCCCAAATTAGATACAGATTTTATCTTGAAGTGCTTCCAAAGTTGTTTTTTACTTGATTAAGCTGATTGGCCTAGTAAATGACATGCAGGAGGCCTAAACCTGATTTTGCTTCTCCCTGTATATTTTCCTGCATATTTTCAGTTGAATAATTGGGCTGAATGGTCAACATATTAGTCAAGAAGAAGGTACAATCCCAAAATTCGTAACTTGTGGGTTGCAGGAAGTGTTCAGTTTGTCTCGTGCTGTTTTAAAAAATATTAAGGCACTCCAATGTCATCTGTACATACAATAGTACATCCTGGCATATTTATCATCACTTGGGTATCAGGAAGCCATTGTTTCTCGCTCCTGCCGTAAGCTCCCTCCTTTGCTCAGACTGAACTGGACAGTGGAAAAACTTTGGCTTTCTGTTTTATCTAGATCTATATCCTACATGAACTCCATCACCAAGACCACTTGTTTCTTTGCAGCATCTTGTGTCCCACATCAACTTAGTCCCAGTGTCCTTGCAATTTTTAATCTTTACATTTGATTGGATACTTCCAACACCCCACTTCTGACTAGCCTTAAGTCCAACTTTGTACCTCATCCTTGACTTGTTTCTCCCTGCTTCTCTCTAACTTGAGGAATGTTCTGAAAAGCTTTATTTTGAATCAAAATTTCAGCGAACTCTCCTAATGTTTGTGCTCATGGTTTGTGCTCATAGATTAATATGCTTAATTTCTCCAACTGATAAAGTGATTAGTTACATTATAAATTTCGAGGTGCCAAATTATCCCACATGCTTCATTGTGTACAGAGCAGAAAATAATCAAGCATGGGTTGTTGCTTAATTCCTAATCAATTTTGGAGGTAGTCAAAGCATTTGTCTTCTGAATTCGAAGGGGACTGTGTAATATTTTTGTTAGGACTAATCTGTCAGGCACCCTGATCCATAAGCACATTTGAAAAGGAGCAGCAGTAGGTCATTTGGCCTCTTGAACCTGAGCTGCCATTCAATAAAATCATGGTTCATGTTTTTATGGGCTCAGCTCCACCTCCCCATAATCCTTAATTCCTTTACTGTTCAAAAATCTATCTATCTATGCTTGCCTTAAAGACAAACATTCAACAAGGTAGCCCCAACTGCTTCACTGGGCAGGGAATGCCACAGATTCATAACTGTCTGCTGGGGAATCTCACCTCCCCTCACCCCCCAGCCCCACCCAGAAACCCTAGGTAAAAATTTCAAACTGCAATTACCCTGCAATGGGAGCCATCCAAAAGTACAATATAAATAGCAAACTTTGGTTCCAACTGTCTTATAATCGTTTCCCAGAAGAAGTCAGAATTAAAACCACTTCTAACTTCTGGATAACTATAAAGTACAATATTCACTCTGAGCCCCACCATTGACAACCCAACCCCCATCCTGCTGCTCCCCAATTCTACCCACTTGTCTTAGAAACTTACCTTCTCCATGTCTTTCCCAATGTGGCTGGACCTTTTAAACTTGCCTGCTTTATGACAACTAGAGCTGTAAAAGAAGGTGTGGTTTTCCTTTCTCTCCAACTCTCTGCCTGTGGCACCTGCAAATATAAGAAATGAGTTCAAATCCGACCACAGAAACTAGGGATTTAAATTCAAATCAATAGGCATGAAACTATCAGATTGTTGTAAAAACCCATCTTATTCACAAATGTCCTTGAGGGTAGAAAATTGGTTATCCTTATCTTGTCTGCCCTACATGTGACTCCAGATCCACAGCAATATAGTTAACTCAACTGCCCTCCGAAATGGCCTAGCAGCTGTCAAGAGAATGGCTTGCCACCACCTCGAGGGCAATCAGAAACAGACCTTTCTAACAAAATCACAAACAGAATTTGCGATTCAAATGCCCTCAATTACATCACGCCGCAAAATTAATCACGAGCAATTAATTCTGCCGTCGACAGGTGATCCAGTCTCGAGTGCATCACCCAGAAAGTGTTCTCATTTGTGTTCTAATCTGAGACTGGCATTAATGATCAGCTTTTGTGTTCATTTGGTTCTCAATATGGGATAAATTGCAGTTTCACTTCAAAATATCGCAGGTTGAAATTGGAATTTGCCCAACATGTTAGCACAAGCCTTCAGATTTGCTATGTAATTTATAAAAACACGAGGCTTTGGGGTTAAGATCTCACTTGGTGTCACATTGGCCAGAGTTCATAATTGATTTTTTTCCTAAATCTTCAGGAAGAAACTTTAAAGTTTGCAAACCTTGACAGCCGTGTGAAAGATAACCAAAGCGGGGTCAGAAATGGCTACAGATGCAGAAACAAATGGTGTGTCATCTAGTCATTCCAAGACTTAACAATTCTCAAAATTCAAGTAGTGATTCATCTTTACGTAATTCTTTGCTCTAAATGAGGCTATTAACCATTTCTCCTTTCTATTTCCAATGAGGACGCCACTGTTGCTGTTTGACTGGTTGCATTTTAAAAGCTATAATTATTGGGACGGTGCTGATGTTTATAAATATAATCATGTATTGACAACCAATGTATCATTTGAGATCTAAATTGTTCCACATTTAAGATGATCCAAAGCTAGTATGGGCAGAATCTTCGTCATGGTCTAAAGGGTAAAGGCAGTATTCTGACTCAATCACTGCTGAGTATACTGATGTTCACAAGGGTAGAAATTGGGGCTCCCATTTGGTCACCTATTTTAGGATAAGGAAGAAAGAACTAAATTCCGTACAGAAATAGGTAATTAGTGTCAGCTCAAGTCTGTTAGGCTGAATGGATTAGTTCTGGGGATGGATGTATAATCCTGTGAAAGATTTTGCAGGTCAATGCACTGGATTGGAAGAATGAGATGGAATCTCAGTGAAATGCAAGGTTGAGGATTTGGCAGGAAATCTATACACGGAAGAGCTGTGGACACTTGGTTGAAGATCAATAGATTTTGAACTCAGGAAATCAAGGGAGATAAGAATCAAGCCAAAAAGTGGAGTTGAAGACAGTCACTTATTAACTTATTGAATGGTGGGAGCTGTAGGGTCTACTCTAGTTGTTACTTGTGTTCTTTCTGCTATAAAATAACACAACTAGTTGGCACTGCTGATAGCTGACCATTAGCTCCTTCTGGAAAGCTGCATATCTGATCATTATTTAAGGACTGTAGTGCCTTTTGATAGAATAAGATACCAAAGGTTATCCTCGAGATCACCATATGAAGAGAAGTTCCAGCCATGAATTTCTGGTAACAAAGGAGAAAAAGAAAATAAAGTGATGGAGGATAATATAATGTTTTGCCGGCACTTACAATTAAGTGATAATTTGGGGTTAATATTGGCAAATGTTGTATTTGACCAATGCTGTTTACATTTTTATTATTGTTTTGTACATAATTACTTATCACTTAAATATTCACCATTAGCAAGAATGGGTAATCTATTTATAACCCCTGATATGTGAGAGAATTCCCAACCTTCAAGTGATTGATATTGATCAACTCAACATGGGAGATCCAGCTCTAGCTTTCCATCCCATGGTATGATCTGTAATTAAATAGACTCAAGTGTTCAGGTTGCAAACTGATTTAGTTACGTACAAAAGGGAGCGGTTTTAAGTATGGATAGTATGTTTAGGAAATGTGACATGCATTTAAAATGGATTAAACAATTTTGCTCCTCTTTTATAGGGTGTGATGCAGGGAACTGTGCCCTACCTGGGGACTTTCTTAACTGATCTAATTATGTTGGACACTGCTCTTCCAGATTATATTGATGTAAGTCTCTTTACATAAGAACATAAGAAATAGGAGCGGGAGTAGGCCATCTAGCCCCTCGAGCCTGCCCCGCCATTCAATAAGATCATGGCTGATCTGAAGTGGATCAGTTCCACTTTCCCGCTCTCTTCCCATAACCCTTAATTCCCTTGTCTGTCAAAAACCTATCTTCCCGTGTCTTAAATATATTTAGCGAGGTAGCCTCCACCACTTCAACGGGCAGAGAATTCCAGAGATTCACCACCCTTTGAGTGAAGAAGTTCCTCCTCAACTCTGATCTAAACTGCTCCCCCCCCCACTTATCTTGAGGCTGTGCCCTCTAGTCCTGCTATCCTTTCTAAGCGGGAAGAATCTCTCTACCTCTACCCTATCCATCCCCTTCATTATCTTATACGTCTCTGTAAGATCCCCCTTCATCCTTCTAAACTCCAACGAGTACAGACCCAGTGTATTTAGTCACTCTTCGTAGTCCAACCCCTTCATCTCCGGTATCAGCCTAGTGAACCTCCTCTGCACTCTCTCCAAGGCCAAAATATCCTTGCGCAAATGCGGAGACCAAAACTGCACACTGTACTCCAGCTGCGGCCTCACCAGTGCCCTGTACAGTTGCAGCAAGACCTCCCTGCTTTTATATTCTATCCCCCTCGCTATAAAGGCCAGCATTCCATTTGCCTCTTTGATCACCTGCTGCACCTGCAGACTGGGTTTTTGTGACTCATGCACAAGGACCCCCAGGTCCCTCTGCACCATAGCATGCTGCAGCTTTTCACCCTTTAAATAGTAATCCCTCCTACTATTATTTCTGCCAAAGTGGATAACCTCACACTTGCTAACATTGTACTCCATCTGCCAGGTCCTTGCCCACTCGCTCAGCCTATCCAGATCCCTCTGCAGCCTTTCCACACCCTCCGCGCAATTTGCTTTTCCACTCATCTTCATGTCATCAGCAAATTTCGTCACCCTACACTCAGCCCCCTCCTCCAGATCATCTATATAAATGGTAAATAGCTGAGGCCCCAGCACCGATCCCTGCGGCACTGCACTAGTCACCAACCGCCAATCAGAATAGCACCCATTGATACCAACTCTCTGCCTCCTATTAGACAACCAATCCTCTATCCACGCTAACACCTTACCCCCAACTCCATGCACCCTAACCTTCTGAAGCAACTTTTTGTGAGGCACCTTATCAAACGCCTTTTGAAACACCACATCCACTGGTTACCCTCTGTCTACCTCACTAGTCACATCCTCATAGAAATCCAATAAATTCATCAAACATGACTTTCCCTTAACGAATCCGTGCTGCGTCTGCTCTATCAAACCACTCCTTTCCAGGTGCCTTGCTATTTCTTCTTTGATGACGGATTCAAGCATTTTTCCAATTACAGACGTTAAACTAACCGGCCTATAATTCCCTGCCTTTTGTCTGCTACCTTTTTTAAATAGCGGCGTAACATTCGCCGTTTTCCAATCTTCCAGCACTTCCCCGGAATCCAGCAAATTTTGGTAAATAATCACTAAGGCACCCACTATCACCTCTGCCATTTCCTTCAGAACTTTGGGATGCATTCCATCCAGTCCTGGGGACTTGTCCACCATCAGTCCCGTTAGTCTATCAAGCACTATCTCTCTAGTGACAGTAATCGCATTCAGGCCTTAACTCCTACCGTCCTTCTATCTTTAATATCCGGCAAACTATTCGCGTCCTCCTCCGTGAAGACCGAGGCAAAAAACTTATTTAAGGCCTCAGCCATTTCCTCATCTCCCACCACTAAGTCCCCCCTCTCATCCTCTAAGGGTCGAACATTCACTCTAGCCAGCCTCCTTTACAACATGTTGAGATTTTTTCTTTGCTATGATTACAGTTGTAGTGCAAGTTGCTTGGAGATGGGAATCAAAATGACAATGAAAGAATTAGTGAGACGAATGAATGAAGCACATTAAAGACAGTACATGCACGGCTTTGATTTTGATGCTTTGTACTATGGATCAGTCACTTGGTGATTTGCATGCAGCTTATTCACAAAGCAGCCAGTTGTGTGTAGCCCGATTTATTTTGTAGCCTAAAAATGTTATATAAATTGCACACTTTTTATTTGCGCAGGTAAGATTCTGTTAATTGGACATTGTTTTCCATTGCATTCTAAACTTAAGTTTATTAATGTCACAAATAGGCTTACGATAATACGGCAATAAAGTTACTGTGAAAATCCCCCAATCGCCACACTCTGGCACCTGTTCGGTTCCACTGAGGGAGAATTTAACTTGACCCAAGCAGCTAACCAGCATGTCTTTCAGACTCTGGGAGAAAACCAGAGCACCTGGAGGAGACCCATGCAGAGAGGGGGAGAACATGCAGACTCCCCACAGTGACCCAAGCCAGGAATTAAACCCAGGTCCCTGGTGCTATGAGACAGCAGCGCTTGCCACTATCTCCCCTAGCTTGCCTACTTGTATAATAAACTTGGTGTTTACAAATTTGACTGTAGGAGAGGATTCTGTATAATTTTGCAAAATAATGACCTGTCAGTGCAATGCATTTATTTGTGTTGTACACAGCTACATTTTAATTTGGAGCCAGGTTTACAGGACTTGGATTTCACTCCTAAGTATCCTTTCAAGTTCACAATCTTGTAGTGTGATCTGACTGTTCGACAAGTCAAATTAATTTTTGCTGTTCTTGTTTGTCTCATATAGAATGGTTTGATCAACTTTGAGAAGAGACGGAAGGTTAGTATAAATTATTGCACCAAGCAAAACTTCGACAGTTGTATTTGGGGGGGATGGGGAGCTTGCCTCTGTTATTGGGTTTGGAAGCAGAAATCCAAAACTCCAGGTCTGAAACATAAAAGTCACTAAAAATTGGATGAAGGAGGAACTTGACATGGTTGTCTTTCCGAGAAAGCTAAATGCATGGAAAAGGAATAAGAGAATGTTTGCAGTCTGATGAAGACAGGAGAGGCATAAATGCCAGCGCACAACCAGTTGGGCCAAATAGCCTATGTCTGTGCTGTTAATTTGAGTAAGAAGTCTCACAACACCAGGTTAAAGTCCAACCAGTTTATTTGACAGTAAACCCACAAGTTTTTGGGGTTTGCCCCTTCGTCAGGTGAGTAGAAAGTACTGGTCTCAAACAGAGCATATAAAAGGCACGCACAGTTTCACTATGCATCAAATCTAGCAAACAAAATGTTTTAAAATAGTTTTGGCACTATTCTAAAATCAATGACTCCGGTAAAGCAGCAGCAATTATAGTAGCTTTAAATCTCAACTTCCAATGTTTCTTTCCATGTTCTTTTTAGGAATTTGAGGTAATAGCACAAATTAAACTGTTACAGTCTGCTTGCAACAATTACAGCATCAATCCAGTCCAGAAGTTTTTAAAATGCTTTCACGGTCAACAATACTTGACTGACAAAGAAAGGTAAGAGGGTATTGCAAGCATGTGCTGATCAAACCATCAATGATTGTATAATCTTCCACCATTAGTGAGCTTGACAGTTCCCTGTTATAAATATTTTTGTGATGGGAACCATACAGCACACAAGTTCATTCAGCCCATCTTGTTTGTGCCTGCTCAAAGATTTTTTAAAAAAATAGCCGCCTGTTCTAATCCCACATTTTAGCAACTGGTCCGTAGCCTAACTAATTTAAAAAGGTACCAGGCTTATAACCTGAAAGTATCTGCCTCTACCAAAAAGAATTCAGACACTCACCATGCTCTAGGTGGAGAAGTCCATCTATCAATCACCTTAAATCTGTGCCCCCTGGTAATTGACCTCTCCGTTAGGGGGAGCTGGGCTTTCCTCATAGCCTCAATTTTCAAGCTCTGACAACATTCTTGTAAATCTCCTCTACTCCAGAGGAATTATGTTGTTCCTGTAACATGGCAGCCAGGACGGTACATAATTCGAGTTGTGGCCTAACTGGTGTTTTATATGGGTTCCAGCATTACATCCCTGCTTTTGCAATCTATATCTTGTCCAATAACAGAAATATTCCATATGCCTTCTGTATCATAACCATCTGTATTGCCATCTTCAGCGACCCGTGGGATGGACTCCGAGGTATTGCATTTCATCTACCCCTCCCGTTTATTTCCTATTCCCTTGCATCAACTTGCACTTCAGGTTCAATTCCATTTGCCAGTTTTTCCACTCACTCAACCAAATCATTTTGGGTAGATGCACAAACACTGCTATCATATTCATGTCTTTATATCAGTATATAGTAACATGCACCAAACGAATAAGCCAATAGTTATAGGAAAAAATGAGACCCTGATTCAGAAACCATGTTTTGAGTTTCTACTTTGAACACATCTGCTGGTCCAGATGTAAACTGTGCTACTTTCTGAAGTTTCTGCTCAAACATGTTTGTGCACCACTGACTTTTATCGCACACAATTGGCCAGCATTTTGGAAAGTGATTTTTTTGTTTAAATTTATACAAAATATTTGCCTCAAAGTATTCCTTGATGTACTGCTGTTTTATTAATTATCTCAAAAACCCCAAAGTTTAATCAATATCTCATCCTCTTCCTGGGATTTGAAATAATTGAAATGGACTTGTAGAAAGCTTTTATATAGTTGCATTGAATTGCAACAGTTGGCTTCTTAGTAAATGAACAAAAAATGAGCTTAAGTATTCTTGCACCTTTTACACCACCTCAGGCTGCAGACAGACCTGCTGAGCCATTACCTGGAATGATTCATTTGAGCTGGGAGTATGGCCATTTTGTGGGTGGGGGAAGCTTTTACTATTTTCCTTTCTGGAATGGATTGGTTGATTTTGGGAAGATTGCACTCGAAACATTGGCAGCACAAACTTTTGCCCTTTTAATGTTTTGTCTGTTCCCATCATTGCCAGTCAACAAGATCTGCTCCTCATTTTGGTATCTGTACTCCTAGCACATGAGTGTTAGTCACTCAGTGAATGATGGACCAACTCCTTGCATTAACAATGAGTAGCTGCCCACCATCAGCTGTGTGCACTCATGGGTCAGTTTAACTCAGTTGGCTAGATGGCTGGTTAGTGATGCAGAGCAACAGCAACAGATCAGGTCCAATTCCGATATTAGCTGAGGTCAGTAATGAAGTCCTTGCCTTCTCAACCTTGCCTGTTGCCGGAGGTGTGGTAATCCTCTGGTTAAATCACAACCAGTCAATACTCTCCATCCAAGGGGAAAGTAGTCTTTGGTCATCTGGGACTATGTCGACTTTACCTTCATGTGAAAATACAGATAAGGCCAGGAACTGCTGGCGATTTTGCAGCCTAATGCTAACTAGTGCACTTACTATTGCTTTATTTTCCTGTACCTCATGTTCAGGTTGGAAGATTTTGTTCCCTTCAGTGTGTCCCACAAAAAGGCTACGATGGTAATGGTGGCTGTCTTCTAAGAATGTCTGACACATGAAGTTAAATTCATTTCCATCTGCATTTCATGCAGTACAAAAGACTGCAGTTCCAGTAGTGAGAACCAGCAGTTAATCATTAATCAAAGTGCAGTGTTCTCCTGCCTGAAAATAAGTGCCTTTTGGAAGCAAATTAATCATTTGTGCAATTATTTTGTTTGTACAAATGAGTTTTTCAAAATATTAAGTTAATGAATATTGAATATTAAGCAAAGACATCACTTTTTTTAAATGGACCTTGTATGAAATATGTTTATCTGCCATCCTGCAGCTATCGTGTGTCCTGTGAGCCAGAGGCAACTCCTGATGTTAGATCCACATCACCAAAACCCAGAAAGCGTATAGCGAAATGCTTCAGCCTGTAAGTATCATAAACAGAGAAGGTATCTCATCTGGTTGCTTTCTTTGTAATAAGCACCAATAGACAGACATGATGTGCATCAGCTACACCATGAATGTATATTTTAATTTGTGGCCAATATTGTTATACTGGAGTGTGAAGATTCGGTGGTTGATAAAATTTAGTTTGAGATAATGTGATAACCGTTGGGGGTTGTTTTCGCCTCGAGCCTATATCTGTTGTCGATTAATTGACAGAGGCTGATTGCTAATGACTAATCAATGACTTCATTATCATTGTATCATTTGATTGGACCAGATAGTCTTGCCTAGCAATTCCTATGTATCAAATGAAAGCCAGTGTATAAATGGCTAGACCTTTTCAAATTTGCACTGAGAGGAGGAATCTCAAAAATGGATTAAAATGAAACGGCTTTGAGCATAGTTGTGTGCCTACATAATAAAAACTGAATTTAGTTGATTATTTGAATGCAAATCCAATCTACATTCCATGTTCTTTAAAGTTTGCTGTTATGCGGATCAGCAAACAGCAAAACAAATCAATCTGCAACTCTATCACTGGTGATTCATGTTTGAAGATCAAATGTACAAATTAACATGCAAGTGTGTGTGCATCAAGATTACAAAGATATTTTGTTCTCAGATTGTCCCTGTCGCAGTAAAGCACCATCTTTTATTTATCTCCGCATGGGCAAGGACTAAACAATGTGGAGGTTGAGGGAGAATCATTCCTTACTACTGTGTTGTACCTTGCAAATTGTCTGTATTGCAAATTGTGATTGTTTTGGTCATAGAGAATATTGAAGTCGAGGCAGAGAAACATATATTGATTGCCTGGTATATCATCTTTCAATATAATTGGGTTGGCTTTAGTTGCATGTTATAAGTTCATAAGATATAGGAGCAGAATTAGACTCTTCGGCCCATTGAGTCTGCTCCGCCGTTCAATTACCCTTCAACCCATTGCCAATTAAAAATCTGTCTAACTCCTCAAATTTACTCACTGTCCCAGCATTCACTGCACTTTGGGGTAGCAAATTCCACAGATTCACAACCCTTTGTGAGAAGTAGTTTCTCTTCAACTGTTTTAAATTTGCTACCTCTTATCCTAAGACTGTAACCTCTCATCCTAGAATGCCCCACAAGAGGAAGCATCTCTTCCATATCTACTTTATCCAAACCTTTTATCATCTTGTATACATAAGAACATAAGAAATAGGAGCAGGAGTAGGCCATCTAGCCCTTCCTCTTGACCTCCCCTCATTCCTCTCAACCTCTCCTCATTCTTCTAAATTCCAGAGAGTATAGGCCTAAACTGTTTAATCTCTCTTCATTCAGCAAGCCCCTCGTCTCTAGAATCGATCTAGTGAACAACCTCTGAACTGCCTCCAATGCCACTACATTTTTCCTCCAATAAGGAGACCAAAACAGTGCAGAGTACTCCAGGTGCAGTTTCACCAATGCCTTGTATAGTTGCAACAACACTTCCTTATCTTTATTCTATTCCTTTAGCTATAAATGGCAACATTCCATTTGCTTTCTTTATTATCTGCTGTACCTGCATGCTAATTTTCTGTGATTCATGAATGGGATATCCCAGATCTCTCTGCATCAGAGCACCCTGAAGTCTCTCCCCATTTAGGTAATAGGTCACCTTCCCGTTTTTCTGACCAAAATGCACGACCTCGCACTTGTACACATTCAACTCCATGTGCCACATTTTAGCCCACTCTCCTAACCCATCTGTAACCATTTAAGGTTCTTTCTTCCTCATTGCAATTTACTGTCACACCTATTTTTGTGTCATCTGCAAATTCGGCTATTGAGCCTTTGATGCCTGTATTATGTTGGTTATTGTAGCTTAGTTGTTGTCACGCTCCAAGAACCAGAATGAACACTCTTTATTTGATGTCACAGGTTCTAAACTGTCTTTTCTTGCTTCCCCTATAATACTTAATGCCTATTGTCAACTCCAGGCACCTGTAGTGCTAAATCATTTTTGTTTGCATCCAGCCATCTGTGTCACACAGCAGCTATTTTGGTATTTATACTTATTTCCATGGACCAAGCTGCAGGGAATGAAAAATTGGAGCAGCCAATGGGCATATTCAGTTATTCCCACTGTTGCAGATCCTTGAAGCAAATTATTGACTAATGCTGTGAGTGCCTGTTCAGAAGTTCTGAACAATTTTGGCTGTTGCTTTCTTTAACTAATGACATACTGAACATGGCCCACTACATTTGCCAACAGTTTTGTGCAACAGCATTAACTGTCAGTTAGATGTTTTGTGTTTTGCCTATTTGGTCCTATCATGCCAGAACACTGCCATAACTGTTGTCGTTGAGCTTTTCACAATATTGCATTTGGAACCTTTTAGGAATGGGTCTCATTTTTGTTCTGCTTCATCTGGCTCTAGTAAGAACATGCTACTTATAGTGACAATTTTATTTCTCTGATTGTCTAATGGCAGATGGCATTGATTCCTATTAAAATTAATTGCGTTCATGTGGCTTATTTGTTAGCCTTGACTCAGCCCAGTCAGAGAACTAAATTCAAGTTTCATTCAAAAGATTTAAGCGTATAATCTCGCTGATTTTTCTCAGTGCAATGCTCGACAAGGTGCTGCTCTGTCAGAAGTGCAGTTTCAGATGAGACTTTTACACAGGAGGTCCCCATCTACTCTCTCAAATGTGAAGGATCCAATGGTACTCTTCAATGAGCAGCTGAGGACTTTTTATCAACATATATCCTTCCTCCAACATAAACGATATTAATTGATGTCCTTGGGATCCTGTACACTGCCATGTTTTCTACAGTGTGACACTGACTATACAGTCTAATTGCTTATTTGACATGAGTTCACAGATGAGAGGGAGCCTCTTAAAGCTTGACTACATCTGACTGTCTACATCCTGCACTTCAACTGTGACTCCCATCATGCTGATCCACTGCTAATTCAGGTTGAACTCAGATCCACAATATCACAGAACCCAGTTTCACCTCCTAGACATTAAACTATAGGATCCGCTACAATTAAGCAATTAACTACTTGAGCCTGAGTTCTGCTGTTTAGTAAGGTCATTGCTGATTTGTGATCAAACTCTTCCCTCCCCCACCCCCCTCACCTTTGGCATGATCCAGCATCAACCCTCATTTTGAGATGAGTGGGGTCAAAGCTTATGGGGAGAAAAAAGGATTAGGTTGATCAGCCATGATTGTGATGAATGGCAGAGCAGGCATGAAGGGCCAAATGGCCTCTTCCTGCTCCTATCTTCTATGTCTCTGTTTGAATGAGATTTCCAAATTTTGTCTTCCTTTCCATATGAAAGTGTTTCCTAATTTCACTCCTGACAGATCTGACTCTAATTTTTAGGCAGTCTGAACTTCTTCAGCCAACAAAAATACTACTTTGTCTACCTCACAGTTCCCCTTTAAACTTTGATCGAATCATTTGATTGTATAAATACAAGGAAATATAGCCCTGGTTTTTATAATTGCAAATATGAGGACACCGGGCATTAAGGCTCATTTTGAGTTAGCCACTTATGGTACAGAAGGAGACCATTTGGCTTGAGTCTGTTCCAAGTTTTATATTTACACATGTTGTGCATCACTACAACCGTCACCAACATTACATGTAAAATGTACCTCCTCTACCACTGAAGTCCTCATTCATGCTTTTGTCACTTTTTCAGATGCCTTAACCCCTTGTACTATGTGATCCCTGAACTTTATCTCATTCAAAATCTGTTGCTTGTTTTCTGATTCCTTTTGAATCATACTCTCACCAACCTCCACTGGTTTCCTATCCTACTTCCCGGAATCCTTCTGTTCCTTTGCCCATACCTAGCTCTGTAATTTTCTCTGGCCCTGGGGGACCTGTACAGAGATTCTGCTGATTTGTTTCTGATCATCTTTGAATTCCATCCTCCCCTCCACATAACAATTGGCAAAAGACTCCTCGGCATGTTAGATCCTTCATCCTAAATTGTTCTGTGTGTGCCCACCATGAGCCTCCAGAAATCTTATCTGCCATCTGCCCGACTACAATGAAGTGCTTTGAAACATTTAACCACCATAAAGATGGGATGTAAATGCAAGTTCCTGTGTACATCCTCGTAAAAGTTTTTTGTGCAGTTTCTATCAAGTAAGTGATTTGCCCTTATTTTTTTCTGAAAGATGAATTTTATTAAGTACACATTGGGAAATTTTGTGCACTAAATATTTAATACCAGATTTTCACACAAGAGAGTAATAGCAGGGTTGGAATAATACACTGAAAAGTCTAGGCTGCAGTGTCATCTGAACACACAAAACAAAAAACCTCATGGATTTTTCCAGCAAAAGAGGGAAGATCTCCGCAGGAAGCAACTACTGCCCAGGGACTTCAGGGAGCAATTCTCCTACCTCCATCTCAGTGAGGAATTAATTATGCATCAGATCCACACTGCAAACTCCTCTCTCCCCACCACCACCACCCCCCACACGAAACCAGACATTCTGCAAAAAATAACCAGCTTTTTGGGGTCTGAGGATATTTAGCAGTAATTATTGAGATTATCATTAAAAAAAACTCATTCAACAAATAAACTTTTCCGGAGTTTTTGCACAGACTAATAGTATGAAGTTCACTAATTTGCATATAGATAACACTGCAATCTTGCAGAACCAATGGAGAACATAGGGTGACAGGCAATTCCTGGGTATTCTACACTGAGATTTGTCAGCTTCAGTGACTGGATTCTGTTTTGCTCTCCATCCAAAATCTATTGTTTAAATATGACAAAACAAGCCCTTTGCTGTACATTGCATATAAGACAACCCTATTTTCTGGCTTCAAAAGTCATGGTTTTTCCATAACGCTTGTACTTTCAGTCCTATTGTGCTATGCTTATATTAGTGGCCTCAATTTTTCACCTAATAAATGCATTTTTTCTCCCTCCGATACATATAGTGCTGCACAAGAAATCAGACAGGCAATATGGGCTGTGTTGTGAAGATTTTATGCAGGTTTATAATGTAGTAGACCCCATGTGGTTAATGACAAAGAAGGTGACCACTGAGGCCGCACTGTTCACCTTTAGCTTTACCATACAAGTCAACCCTGTTTGGAAGAATTTTTCTAGGTTTCAAAGGACAACTCAGGCCAGAATTCTCTGATGTATGCCCTGCCACCACTGTCAGTGTCAACAGTGCTGAGGCAGCAGTGACCACTGCAACATGCCATTCATCTGTTCTTATTTCAATAAGTTGCATAATCAACCATGGGGTGGGAAAGAGTATGTACCACTACTTCAAAATATGTCCATGTATTGGGCCATTGTTGGGTAACCAAGTGCCATTTTAATCAGCTGTAAACTCTTTCTGTAGAATGCAATGACTTTTAATAGTCTTTTAGTATTTTTACTGACCGATCCTTTTCCTTTGTGCAGCCTATTTCTAGGAGGAGATGTTAATGAGAATGGCACTTCAACTAAGTGCTCCGACCAGCCTAAACCCCCCGAGAGTGGGAATTCAGCAGAGAGCATCAAGTCGGTCAGCGTTTCATCAGATTCCAGCAGTTTGGAAAGTGAAGAGCCCTGCACTTCGTACGCTTACGCTCAAGAAGGACCCCAGAAAAAGGTGACAGAGGCATTTCTCACAAAACATATTGTGGGAGTTCTTTGTACTTTGTACTTTGATTATCAATGGGATACAAGGGTGCTCACCAACACCTAACCTGATCACTGGTTCTGCCTGCCCAAACGCAGCATGCCTTTCTTCATGGGCACATAATATCTGATTGAGCTAACACACCTCTTGGGAACAAGCTATCGTCCTTAATTTGAATGTATTTAAGGTGACAGCCTCATAATTGGCTTCTGCCTGCAATATGCAACCCCAGATTACAGCACTGGTCAAAGTTTCAGATCTGCAGGTGAGACTTCTGTCTCAACAAAATTCAACCCATGTTGTTTATAAAGCCATCAGATGCCAGAAGATTTATAATTAACTGCATGGAATGCAAACTGATTTTGTTCATATGAAATAGGAGCTTCTTTTGCATTGATTTTATTAAATATGTACAGAGGCAGATCCACGTCACAGTAATAACCAATATCATGAATTTAAGTTTGAAACATCTTTGATAGCGCAGGCTGATTTTTATGGTAAAGTTAACACACGGGCTGTTGTGACCATAACAACTTCAAGTGTGTAGTCCACAAAAACAGCACTTTGGATCAAAATCTAACAAACTACTCCACCAATAGCAACAAAGCAATGCAGCTCTGCTTGTACATCAGAGTCCCTCCTGACTGCCTGCTTTGTTTCTTTTCTGCACTTGACCTTTAGTTATTCTTCAGCATATTCTCCAATGGTGAGTGATATTTCTTGGGAGATTATCAATGACCTGGATCGTCACTTTTAGTAGAATATGTTGATGACTTGTTCCTTGGAAATTTCAGTAATTCAGAAGTTTTAAAATACCCTCCCTCTTTATAGATTCTCCTTTTTCAGTCCTTGTATTCCATCTCTCCAATAATGTTACTGCATTGCCAGTACCCTGCATCTCAAGATCTGCATTAGAGTGATTTGGCTTTTAATTCCCTTCTATCTTTCTGTGCCTTCTTGTCTCCTTTTCTGGTGCTTTGCCCCACCTGCACAAAGCATCACCACTGGATGTATTTCATTTCAATCAGTGTCAGTGGGTGCTGCATGTGAGTAACCAGGTGAGGCAGGCAGGATAACATTCCTGTGAGTATGGGAGTGCTCAACAGTGTGTAAACCAAAATCCCAAAGGGACTATTTGACGATTTAAGCATAGCTTAAATATCTGAATGTAATGGCCCACCGGGCACTTATACATATGTGCTAAATGATAACTGCCAATGTTGGCTTGGCGACTAGTAGACATTAGATGGTATCATTCATCAGCATTGATTTTTAGCTGGGAAGAATCACAAGGATTTCAGTATAACTACCTCGAAATTGTGCATTCCTCAAGGCCAAACTGTTGTGTCCGCAATGCCCCCTCTTCTGAGGGAATGGCAGAAAGTTTGTGTCAAAATAGATGTAACGGGGAAGAAGGACCTGTCTGAAATATAATCATTGGCAATTTTTTTCTAAAATAATTCAGCAGTCATCTGAATCCCTCTCTTCTGCGGACACCTCCTCCTCCTCGGGAATTACATTCCGAGTATCGCCGCCGCCGCCACCATCGTCAATATCGCCATCGCCGGAATCGCTGCCGGCAGTATCACAGCTACCAGGATCGTGGCTGCCAGGATTGTGGCTACCAGGATCGCGGCTGCCAGTATCGTGGCCGCCAGTAGCATGGCCCTCAGTATCACTGCCAGTTCCCAACCCTACCATGGTTCACAACCATTTTGCCTCAGTCACTTCCTACAATGCAGGTCCCATGCTCGACAAGCCGAATGAAGACAGCTGTATCATCTGGGTCAGCCTAGAGAATGACGATGGAAATCTATACAAAAGCGTTTTGGTAAGTATGTGGATTGTTTTCTTTATTCATGTTCATGCTGTATAAAGGTTGTTAATTTCTTCCAGTAAAGACATAAATGCAAAAGGACATTTATTTTTGAGGGCAAAAACTGGCCTCGGAACCATTTGTTACCGCACAGTCATACTCAAGATGACTTGTGTGACTGTGACCAGTGCTACTTCACTGTCTACTTTCCATGTCACTGAAGCTTTTGATTCCTGTGCGCTCTGACCATTTCAGCTTTTTCATAGAATGTTGTCGCATTTTGTGTGAGTTTGGAGCCTTTTTTTAAATGTCCTTATTCATTAACAATACAGAACACAACAAGATGTAGCACTTTAATATGTTTATTTAAGGGGTGAGCTGTGATTAATTTGTACTATTTCCTCACCCCTTGTGCAACAATGCAGTTAAGAGATACAAATTGAAATCTAAGTCACTTGATTACCGCATGACTAACTATGGGTATCTCCAGTCCTCCTGTTGGCTAATTGACTAATTTTTGCCAGGCATTCCTTTGGGGCTTGCATGGAATTTAAAAGGATAGAGAATAGAAGAGAGCAAAGCAAAAATGGAGGTGGTGAAAGGGTACAATTTAATTACCAATGATAATTGTTTAATCACACTGCTTTTATCTCTTAACCAATTTTGTATCCATGTTGCCACTGCTTCTTTCATCCCAGTGGCTTCAATGTTGCTTGTACTGTGCAGTACTTTAGCAAACATCTTTTTGAAAATCTGAAGTACCTCACCTATCTTCGTACTAATCCTCTAGTCACTCAAATAATTTAGTGAAGTTAGTCAAACAGATACATGCAGCTGTCATTTGACACATTTTTTCCTAAACGATGAAGATGGCAATTAACTATATCAAACAGATATGCAATCTCCAGATCTGATTGGAGGAATTTAGCCTATCATCTTCATTTGGACTGAGACATTTCGGGTGCGTACAAACAATTAATTATACATATTAGTTGTGGACATACCTCGTGTCTGATATTGCACCCAAGACGAGACAACCATTAGAAGTTGAAACTATTTCAATTCTGCTGCTGTTCAGGGCAGTCTTCCTGACCCAGTTTGGTTGAGCTATTGTAGAAATTATTTTTCACTTGAGATTGAATAAAGTCAACAAATTAAATTATTGTTTCAAACTGAAAATTTGCAATGCAGCATGCCTCATGAATGCTGAAAGGAATTGCCCCATTTAAGGTTTACTAGATTGGACTTGTAATCAGTATTGCCATAAATGTACAGAGACTGGGTTAGTTAAAATCTACTTCCTTTGAGAAAGAACATAAGAAATAGGAGCAGGAGTAGGCCATCTCGCCCTTCAAGCCTGCCCCGCCATTCAATAAGATCACGGCTGATCTGAAGTGGATCAGTTCCACTTTCCTGCTTTCTCCCCATAACCCTTAATTATCAGGAACCTATCTACCCGTGACTTAAATATATTTAGCAAGGTAGCCTCCACCACTTCAACGGGCAGAGAATTCCAGAGATTCACCGCCCTTTGAGTGAAAAAGTTCCTCCTCAACTCTGATCTAAACTGCTCCCCCCCCTTATCTTGAGGTCCTCTAGTCCTGTTATCCTTTCTAAGCGGGAAGAATCTCTCTACCTCTACCCTATCCATCCCCTTCATTATCTTATTCATCTCTATAAAATCCCCCCTCAGCCTTCTAAACTCCAACAAGTACAGACCCAGTCTATTGCGTCTCTCTACATAGGCCAACCCCCTCATCTCTGGTATCAGCCTAGTGAACCTCCTCTGCACTCCCTCCAAGGCCAATATATCCTTGCACAAGTGCGGCGACCAAAACTGCACACAGTACTCCAGCTGCGGCCTCACCAGTACCCTGTACAGCTGCAGCAAGACCTCCCTACTTTTATATTCTAGCCCCCTCCGTATAAAGGCCAACATTCCATTCGCCTTCTTGATCACCTGCTGCACCTGCAGACTGGGTTTTTGCGACTCGTGCACAAGGACCCCCAGGTCCCTCTGCACCGTAGCATGCTGCAGCTTTTCACATTTTAAATAATAATCCCTTCTACTATTATTTCTGCCAAAGTGGATAACCTCACACTTGCTAACATTATACTCCATCTGCCAGGTCCTCGCCCACTCGCTCAGCCTATCCAGATCCCTCTGCAGACTTTCCACACCCTCCACGCAATTTGCTTTTCCACTCATCTTTGTGTCATCAGCAAATTTTGTCACCCTACACTCAGCCCCCTCCTCCTGATCATCTATATAAATGGTAAATAGTTGAGGCCCCAGCACCGATCCCTATGGCACTCCACTAGTCACCAACTGCCAACCAGAATAGCACCCATTGATACCAACTCTCTGCTTCCTATTAGACAGCCAATCTTCTATCCACACTAACACCTTACCCCCAACTCCGTGCACCTTAACCTTCTGTAGCAACCTTTTGTGGGGCACATTATCAAACATCTTTTGGAAATCTAAAAACACCACATCCACCAGTTCCCCTCTGTCTACCACACTAGTCACGTCCGCATAGAAATCCAACAAATTCGTCAAACACGACTTCCCCTTAACGAATCCGTGCTGCGTCTGCTTGATCAAACCATTATTTTCTAGGTGCCTCACTATTTCTTCTTTGATGACAGATTCTAGCATTTTTCCAACCATAGATGTTAAACTAACAGCCTATAATTCCCTGCCTTTTGTCTGCTACCTTTTTTAAACAACTGAGTATCATGAGCCATTTTCCAATCTTCCGGCACTTTCCCGGAGTCCCGCGAATTTTGATAAATAATTACTAAGGCATCCATTATCACCTCTGCCATTTCTTTCAGAACCCTGGGATGCATTCCATCCGGTCCTGGGGACTTGTCCACCTTCAGTCCCATTAGTCTATCAAGCACTACCTCTCTAGTGATAGTAATTGCATTCAGGCCCTCAACTCCTCATCCTTCTATCTTTAATATCCGGCAAACTATTCGTGTCCTCCTCCGTGAAGACCGAGGCAAAAAACTTATTTAAAGCCTCAGCCATTTCCTCATTGCCCACCGCTAAATCCCCCCTCTCGTCCCCCAAGGGTCCAACATTCACTCTAGCCAGCCTCCTCTTCTTTATATATTTGTAAAAACTTTTACTGTCATTTTTTATATTTAGTGCCAGTTTAGCTTCATACTCTATCTTTCCTTTCTTTATCACCTACTTAGTCATTCTTTGTTGATTTTTAAATCTTTCCCAATCGTCTAATCGCCCACTATTTTTAGCCACTCTGAACACATCAGCTTTTAATTTAATACTCTCCTTTATTTCCTTCGATAACCACGGCTGGTTATCCCTTCTCCTACAGTCCTTCTTTACCATTGGAATATATTTCTGCTGAGTACCGAAAAAGATCTCCTTAAAAATCCTCCACTGTTCTTCAGCCGTCCTACCAGCCGATCTGCACCCCCAATCTACATTCGCCAATTTTGCTCTCATCCTATCATGCTCCCCTCTGTTCAAACAGAGGACACAGGTTCAGGATCCTACTTTCTCATCCTCCAACTGCATCAGAAAGATCCACACAAGTTTAATCATTTTCTACAGAAGCATTCAGAATATATTGTGATAGTCTTTCATAATGGGGGAGAGGCTTTCTGATTCCAAAGATGTATGCAGAAACTTTTCTATCATAAGGTACCAATCCCACCAAGAATAACAGGAATCTTGGAATGTATGAAACATATGTTTCTCTGTTCTATCTGTCTTCACCAGATTACACTCTGACTATGCTGTAAGTGTGATGCCAACTGACAGAGATCCAGCTTGTGAATTCATAACATAACATTGCCATGTTTGAAATTGACACAAGTAAATTCTTTTCAGTGTTCAAATTGATAGCTCCATCCTCATGACAGACTAAGGTAGATATGGAGCAATCTTGGGAGACCAAGCACATCTTCACTGATATGCATCCTGACAGGTTAATCAGAGTGGTGCGTGAGATCAAAGTCTGCACCAGTCACTGGACTTGCCCTTGGGCAACTGACCATCCCCAAGAGTTCTGCTACTAAATGACAGCATGAAATTCATTCTTATGAATGGTAGATCATCCCTTTCTTATGCTAGAGGATATTATCATTAATCAGAAGTGCAAGTTTGTCAATTTACAATATCTTGAATGTCTTGCAATTCATCCCGGAATGGGAGGATCTTTAATGATTCCACTGAATCTGCAGATTAAGAGATACAAAAGGTTGTAATTCTCGGATAAGTCAACCTTGGTATCGACAATTGCAAATTGATGGGCTCTTGTACTGTAACATTGTTGCTCTTTTATATGTTTACGAAGAGCTTTGTTTCTGAGGGGCTGGAAAAATTGAATTTGTAAACCATGGTCTGCAGCTTAAAAGAAGAAAAGCGTGCACAGTCTCTCAATTGGGAAAACTCCCCAATTCTCTCAAACAAATACCCAGATCTGCCAGTGTACTTCATCTCATGGGATCAGCCATTTGCTGGACTGCTCAAACTTGAGCTGGGAGAAATGAGCTCCAGATGTAACATAGGACTGAACAAAAACCGAAAGGAGGTTGTTTTTAAAAAAATAACACTGCAGTACATTTTGGTCACTTCAATATCCTGTTTACCTACGCAAGTCCAGTGGTTCAAAATTTGAGGTGAATATTAAGTTTCTGAACTCCATTCAGGGACTAAATGTTGCTTAATGTCGCAATCATTTTTATGAATCACTTTTAGATAAACATGAACTAATATTATATGTCAGATTGAGTATTGAGCTTTTAGCTCTATGAGCAATAAATGTCAAAAGTAAGCAAATGGTATAGGGGAAAAGAATGGAGCATTTAAATTGATTTTGTTTTGGACAAATTTATTTGCTTTAAACTACAAATATAGGTAAGTTTGCCCAGGAATCTTTGTGGTGAAACACTGGGCTCTGTTTCTCTTAGATATTTAAGCATGTTTCCTCACAAATGGATTTTGGTGCATTGAAGGCAAGTTTTTGCAATACCAGTCCTAAGACATTACAGTTGTAGAGATGGATATTATTTCTCTGTAATTTGTACAGTATTCAATACAATGCCACTATATATCTACTGGGTGAAAACAGCCATTTTTTAAGGGCTTGCACTTTTTTCATTATTCCTAAAGAAAAGTAAATATTTTTTCTATTTAGGTGACAAATGAAGATAGGACACCTGTGATTATCCAGAGAGCCATGTCCAAGCACAACCTTGAACCAGAACTGATGGATGATTATCAGCTCGTACAGATCATCTCAAAAGATGAAGGTGAGAGATGGGAATTGTATCTCAATTTATGATAAGTAGCCACCTTTTGGCAGCAGATTGGTGTTTTCTTTATGTTTCACCAAAAAGCTTGGAAAAACCATATTCCTATTATTGAATAGATCCAGTTTCACTCAGCTGGATCCAACTTGGAGAAACAAAAATAGTGCTTGAAAAACTCAGCAGGTCTGGCAGCATCTGTAGAGAGAGAAAAATGAGTTAAAGTGATACAGACTTGATGTTGACTCTTTTTCTTTCTCCACAGATTCTGCCGAACTTGCTGAGTTTTTTCCAACATTTTGTGTTTCTATTTCAGACTTACAGCATCTGCAGTATTTTGCTTTCTATCCAACTTGGAGGAATTTGACTTTACATTCCTCAATAAGTAACAATTGCCTGGACCTAATGAAAGCAACGAATATCAACCAATTCTCTGAAAGCAATATTGTGTTGAAGGATGCACAGCTGGAGTTGGTTGCAAATAGTTGACATTATTCTGGTTTATTCATTCTAATTCAAGCTTTGTATTCTGTGGGGGGAGAAAAGATGCAAGAATCATTATTTTGAAACTGAAAGCCTTTTTACCTGCCTTTTCTTGGCCCTCTGGCAATTTAGCAATGAAACAAGAAAATTGAATGGGGTTTCTTCTAGTTTTCTACTCAGCCAATCAGCACTATCAAAATGCATGTGTAAATAACCTTATACATTTCCTTTGCTTTTCAGAGCTTGTGATTCCAGACACTGCCAATGTGTTTTCTGCTCTGGACCCTTCTGGGAAATTTTACTTTATTCTGAGAAACCGGTACTCCTGCAGATAACAGGTTAAGCTACAAATCCGGTCATGCTTGACACTACCCAAACCAGCGCATAGACTAAGCAAGGTTACTCTGTAAGGAGTGCCACTTTTCACACAGCTATACCTGTCGAAGCTTAAACAAAACACCACTTAGTATTGAAAAACCCTGTAATATGTGTGAATAAATTACCTGACAGTATTTTACTTAAATTATTGGACACTATGGATAGCATTGTCCAAACACTTGAACGCAATGCTTGTCTGCTTTTGAAACATTTTGTACATCAGCCCTTTTGAAAGAAGACTGTCAGATTGGATCCTGTCACCAGAGTCTGTTGGAGAGCTACAGACTTGATGAAGATCATATGCTTGTTGGAATTGGTGGAAGAGGAAAATGTTTTTGTTATATATGAATTGTGTGACTATTTGCAAATGAGCTGGCCTGGGGTTCCTCCACAATCACTTTGTAACCAGTGAACCAACTGCCATCTAGTTAATTGGCCGAATGATGACTACTTCAATGAAAGTAGTTGGATTGGCCCTTGAGCTCTTCAGCACACGTTTCCTGCCTTCCCTCTTTATTTTTCCAGCAGCTTAACCACCTTCTGGAATATACAGCATCAACTTGCCTTCAACGAAGACAACTGCAAGAAATTATGGAATAGTTTATTATTAATGAGACTCCAGGATGGTAGTCTGCCTCCCTGGTGCCAGGGGATTAGAACATAGAACATTACAGCGCAGTAAATGTTAAATGCCCTCGGCCCTCGATGTTGTGCCGACCAGAGGAGGGGCTAAAAGAGGTGGGGGAGTAGCAATATTAGTTAGGGAGCATATTACAGCGGTGCAGAGGGTGGACAATTTAGAGGGGTCATGTAATGAGTCACTGCGGGTGGAGCTCAGAAACAGGAAGGGTGCAATCACTATGCTGGGGGTATACTACAGGCCACCCAACAGCCCACGGGAAGTGGAGGAACGGATATGCAAGGAGATTCTGGATAGGTGCAGAAAAAAATAGGATTGTTGTAGCGGGAGACTTTAATTTCCCTGATACAGACTGGAAAGTGCTTAGGGCTGAGGGTCTGGATGGGGAGGAATTTGTAAAATGCACACAGGGAAGTTCTTTGGAACAATATGTAGATAGCCCAACTAGAGAGGGGGCTATACTGGATCTAGTACTGGGAAATGAGCCCGGTCAGGTCAGTAGGGGAACATGTGGCAAATAGTGACCACAATTCTGTTGACTTTAGGAAAGTAATGGACAAGGATGAGTGTTATCCTTTGGGGTAGGGTGCTAAACTGGGGAAAGGTTAACTATAGCTGGATAAGGCAGGAATTAGTGGCCGTTGATTGGGAGAGGCTGTTCAAGGGTAAGTCCACGTCGGGCATGTGGGAGTCTTTTAAGGAACAGTTGATAAGGGTGCAGAACAGGCACGCGCCTATAAAAAGGAAGGATAGGAAAGGTAGGATTCGAGAGCCGTGGATAACCAGGGAAATTGAGGATCTGATCAAAAGGAAAAGAGAGGCGTATGTTAGGTCCAGGCAACTGAAAACAGACAGAGCGCTGAAGGAATACAGAGAAAGTAGGAAAGAACTCAAACGGGAAGTTAGAAGGGCAAAAAGAGGTCACAAAATGTTCTTGGCAGACAGGATAAAGGAGAATCCCAAGGTATTTTATTCATACGGTAGGAACAAAAGGGTTGTCAGAGAAGGGCCTGTTTCCTGTGCTGTACTGTTCTTTGTTCTTTGTTCTTACTACCAATGATATTGCACTTGTTTTGAATTGATGTTCAGCTTTATACTAGATTTATATTGAATTATTATTTTGTGTATATGTAATTGTAAATGTAAACCTTTTTGGGAAAAAATCTTTAAAAGCTGCAGAAGGGACCAGATCACCTGAGATATGAATACTTGTTTCTTTTTGTCCCTCATTTATCTTGTATTCAATTACTTAGAACTGCCATTATTTTGTGGGCTAGCCTACAATACTAAAAGAATAAGCAATATCCTTTCTGTGTGAATCTACAGACCTTAGTAGTCAGAGCATAAATTAGACACTAATTCATTGACCGCTTCATTTTTATGTAATCACTTCTCAGGTATAGGACAGCACTGACTATCTATGTTCACTCATTAGATTTACCCCAAAAAAAACCCTTGAAAGTAGCAACAAATGCCAAGAATGTCTTAACAGTCTTTGGGTTTCTATCAAATTCAGATTTGCACATGTATAAATTAACCACCAGAAAAGGCAAGTGCTGAAGCACTTTGACATTTCAAGCGTCTTCCACACATGATGCTCCAGTATCCTTCCCCCAACATGAATTGACGTGCCTATGAGTTGTGGTGAGGGGGGGCTTTAGGGAACTCACCACTTAATTTTTGGAGGTCCATGTATTTTTCTTGTTGCCTCCCATCAATCACTTGCTGCCCTGAAATAGGATTCACTAATCAGGCACAATTACACAAGACCACTTGTCACTAAAAAGGTTCAACATCTGTGCCAGCAACAGGTATTAGAGGAAATCATCTGCGTTATTTGTATATTTTTCTAAGTGCACACTTAAACAAATTATGTGTGGAATACAGAAAATATTTTAAATAAAATGTTTCTAAAATTTCAAAACCTTCATGCTTCTTTCTTTTGAAATGGAAGGCAGGACCTGATAAGACCAGATATGTTATGTATCTACTTCAGTTGAGAGTTTACCTTAATGTGAACCATGCCATCTGGCATTATGGACAGTCCTATTCTAGAAACCAAGGGCAATGACTGATAACTGCAGTGTTCTCATGTTTTTGCAACAGCTGATCATGATCCAGTGGTCGATTGAAAAGCAAAATGGCTAACCTTCTGCATTAATCATGTACAAGTTGTGGTGTGAACATTGAGTGGCCAGCTTCGGCATTTCCCATTTTTCTAATATCTTGCCCCATCCCGTGCTGAAATCTTTAACTTTTTGATTTGTTGTTGCCTTTGGTATATTCTCAATCTCTCCTTCCCAGCTCCATCTTTTTATCACTGCTAGGTAGTTCAGATTTAAAGTGGGTTGCCATGTGTAGGGGAAAAATCACAAAGATGGCTATCTGGCACATAAAGTTACTTGGGGAGAGAGACATTAAGCAAGCACTGACTTTTAGCGGACTATCCATAGCAGTTAGTTAGCATTGCTGCCTCACAGTACCAGGGTCCTGGGTTCGACTCCTGGCTTGGGTCACTGTGTGGAACGCGCACGTTCTCATTGTGTCTGTGCAGGTTTCTTCTGGATGCTCTGGTTTCCTCCCACGGCCTGAAAGACATGCTGGTTAGGTGGATTGGATATGTCATACTCTCCATTAGTACAGTTGAACAGGTGCCGGAGTATGGTGACGAGGGGATCTTTACTGCAGTGTTAATGTAAACTTACTTATGACACAAAGAACTAAACATACTGTGGGCAGCATAGTAGCACAGTGGTTAGCACTGCTGCTTCACAACTCCAGGGACCTGGGTTCGATTCCTGGCTTGGGACGGTGTCTGTGTGGAGTTTGCACATTCTCCTCGTGTCTGAACTAATAGGGGACAGGCACTGTGAGATGTTAGTGGACAGGGGAGCATCCATATCTGTCACCGACCTACCCTTACCGACTACAAATAAAATGATTTACCTAACCGTGATAGGAGGAAACACATCCACCTACCTACGCGAGACCACGTTAGTAAAGATAAATAATCTGTATACACCAATGAGGCTTTATGTGTGCAAAAATAACATGGATATAATAATGGGAAATGATATGATGAAAGAATAAGATTTTGATAGACTGTGGAAAGGGAGAATTAATCTGGCCAAGACAAGATGGTCGTAAAACTAGAACAGGGAAACTCACAAGTCACCTCAACCATTAAGGTGACCAGCCACTACCAGAAATCGGGAATTAGAGACAGGAGGGTTTGGAGCCATCTGTGCTTCCGTCCTCGGGGTATGGGCTAAAACAAAGTTAAATACCGGTTTTACTAAAAAGTGCCCAATAAAGGGGCTGGGACTGGAACAAAAGCCACATCGACAATACCCAATAAAACCAGAGAAAGCTGTAGTGGAGGTAGTTAAAGGGTTAGTGGAAGGGAAGATTCCGAGAGAAACCACAAGCACCACTAACTCCCCAACATGGCCAGTGAGCAAGCCTGACGGAAGCTATAGGCTCACGATAGATTACACCAGACTCAAAGTCACACCCAAGTTGCACCCTGTTGTAGCAAGTCCTTCGACAATCCTGAATGGACTGTCACAGGAGCACAAAATATTGGACATAGCCAACGGATTCTGGTCCTTACCGTTGGATCCCGAATCTCAAGACAAATTTGCCTTTACCACAGGGATTCCACAACAGCCCTGTTATATTCCATTGTGTAATAAGTGACATCCTGAACAGTGTAGAACTGCGAGAGGGTAGTACGGTCCTACAATATGTAGACAACATCCTAATGGCCTTGCAGTCCAAGTCAGGGCATCAAGCAGCCTTATATTTAGTACTGAATGAATTAAAAACCACAGAGTTAAAAAAGTGAGCCCCAAAAAAGGCACAAATCAGGAAAACACAGGTCCTATACTTAGGACGCTTTATATCCCAAGAACTTAAAGAAATGCCAACGGACTGAAAGAAGGTGATAAAACAAATGCCATGACCCGTCGCCATGAGAGGCATCAGAAAGGTGCAAGGATTATTCAACTAGAGCCGGAGTTTCATCCCAGGGTTTGCAAAATTAGCAGAACCCATACAAAGACTAGTTAAAGGGGGAAAACCAGCTTTAGATCCCTTAAAATGGGAATCCAAGTAGGAAGAGGCTTACGACAAACTAAAAACAGAACTGATATCAGCCCCTGGACTAGGATTACCAGATTCTAATAAGGACTTCCACATCCATTGTAGTAATAAGGGAGGGTTCTATTCTGCAGTGGTAACACAGGACCACGGCGACAGAAAGAGACCCATAGGCTATTACTCCACCGCAGAAGGGCCAGTAGTCACCAGACTACCAAGGTGCATAGCCTCCTTGGATTGCGCTGTCTGGGCCGTAAAGGTTAGCGAGCCAGTAATCATGACAGGGAACATAATCCTTCACACCAAACACATTTTTGTGGAAATATTGAACACAGGAAAACTAAGGTCAGTCTCAAACATGAGAAGGACTAAAGTGGGAAGCTGTCCTCCTACCTCCAAGAAAGTCCGTGATAATAATAAGGGATACAGGGAAAAACCCAGGAGAAGGGATTTTAGACGTAGGAGAGCCACACAATTCTGAGGGTATAGATAGGGACAAAGGAGAGGGTAGGATAAAGGGTATACCCTAAATAACAGCTGAGGAGACTCTTTTTGTAGATGGGTCACGCAACTATGTGGAAGGCTCACCCCAGACAGGGGGGGCAGTAGTAAATGACAAATTAGACACAGTAAGGTCAGGAAGGATTGACAGAGGTCTATCCATGCAAGTGGCAGAACTAGTGGCACTCACACAGGCACGAGAGTTATCTGAAGGTAAAACGGTGAACACCTATACAGATAGTTGCTATGCATTCAGAGTCAGACATGACTATATGACAGCAAGGGGAAGAAGAAGGTTCATAACCACGGGAGGAACCCCTATTAAGCACCAGCAAAGAATTGAATCATTATTGAGAGATAGCGAGAAACCTAGAGAAGCTGCAGTAATCAAAATTAAAGCGCACCAGGAAGAGATAACCTGGACTAGTTAAGTTTCAAAGGGAACCAAGCCGCAGACAGAGCGGCACAGTTAGCCTTAGGACAGGAGACAATTGGCAAGCTGCCAATAGCAACGATAGAACAGACCGGACAAAATAGATATTCGGGACTTACATGAGGACACCTCAAAAGAGGAAGAAGAGAGATGGGAAGCACAGGGAGCAATCAAAGGGACTGATAACATTTGGACATGGGAAGATAAGGAAATAGCACCAGAGTGATTACAAAACACACAATTAAAACTACACCATGGACTACTCTCACATGTGGGTAGAGAGGCCATGATAACTAGTATAGGAAAGGAATGGTGGTGGAAAGGAATGGGAAGAGATATAGCCCAACACTGTCACCGATGCGTGATGTGCGTGCAACACAACCCTGGTAGACCCATAAAAATTAAAATGGGACACCAGCCAAGGCCAAAGGGACCCTGGGAACATCTGCAAATAGATTTTACAGGACCACTACCACAATCCCACGGCAAAACTTATTGTCTGGTTATTATAGGCAAGTTCACCAGGTCGGTAGAAATGTTCCCTACCACAAATTGTACTGTTTCCACAGTGGCTAGGATATTGGCAGAAGAGGTAATCCCTGGATGGGGAGACCCCCTACAAATCGATTCGGATGAAGGGATGCACTTCACTGGAAAGATGGTAAAAACAGTATGCCAATTAATGAGGATAAAACAAAAATTTCACATCCCTTACCACCCACAGAGTTCTGGAATGGTGGAACGTATAAATAGAACGCTTAAGAATGCACGAGCTATAGCCATACAAACATTGGGAAAAATGTGGACAGAGGTATTGCCCACTATACTAATAAGATTAAGAGCTACCACAAACCAGACAACCAGATTAACCCCTTATGAACTAATGACAGGACGGGCGATGCAATTACCGGAAGGCATCATAACGGGTGGGGCTGATGTAGGTCCATTTAAAGATAAAATCAGGAGATATGTTTTGGAACTAAGCACCCAACTCAAAGGGATGTGCAAATTGGTAAAGGACAGTCAAGAACAAAGAGACGCAGAGAGAGAGCTTGAAATGCTCCCTGACGTTCTAACAGCAGGAAGTCACGTCCTAGTAAAAACATTGCCTGACAAACCAGGGTTTGCACTAAAATGGAATGGGCCATATGAAATTATAATTAGTGGAGACACCTGTGCCTGTATAGACATAAGAAGGAAAGGTATATAGAAACATTGGACACAGCTGAAATTACACAAAGAAATGCATGAATGAATGAACGAGTGAACTAACAGAACTGCTTTCCTCAACACAGGCAAAGACTGCAAACAAGAACAACTGGCACATGCAAGTCAGTAGATAATATAACTTTTGGAGATTATATAAATTATAGCTTTAGGTTTGATATCTGATCATTGTGAATATGTACGTAATCTCATATGTAACTGTACTACTTAGCATTGTCACGACTGTAAATTTGATTGGATTGGAGGATAATCTATTTTACAAAGCTCATGTACATTTACACAGGAATTGAACTGTATGTTACCCCTCCCAGAGGGGCATAATTGGTAGAGGCCCTATTTGTAGCAACACCTGGATGGACCTCTCATGACTTATATACTGTAGATCCATCAGATGCACCCTGTGAGGGACAAATTGGCAAAGATAAAAGACAGGAGATGTGTGGAACTTGCAAATCCCACAGACCCTATGTGCAGGGCGTTACAACAGAAGGGAGGAAAAGCTTGTTCAGATACTGCAAGCTATCCGCATTGTTTTACGGGGCAGGGATGAGGATGTGCCTATGTCTTTGTCCCCAAGAATGATTCCTGCGTGCAGACGCAGTGTGTCCGTCAACACTTTTGGGTTAATAATGGACAGTTTATTTGCACTTGTGATAAACAGAAATGTCCGAATATAACCACGGGAAAACAGCTCATTTGTGGACAGTGCAACGGGACTCACGTAAGCTCAGCCAAATGGGCATGCCCATTTGATACTTAACAGGTGGTGGGATCAAACGGGGAGTCAGGTAAACCAAGCAACTGGCAATATGAAGAAATTCATAATCAAGACACTAGATGTTACTGGGCTAAGAAGGGATATGTGTTCCTCTTCAATGGTACTTACATGACAGAAACACCAAACCTCCCAAACAGTTTTGCAGTAGCAACAATAGGACCACTGACGGTTCCATGCCCTCAAAAGGGGCATATACGGAGAAGAATAGTAACTCAGGCTATCAGCAAGGGACTCTATGCTGATTGGGAAGACTCGGGCACAACGGGATCCTCACTAGGATACAGGTTCCTTGGAGCCCTATCTCTGGGAGGGGCAGCAGGAATGATTAGTGCAAAGAATATGAAATATATTGTTTGTGAACGAACAGACCTGGGAACAGCACTTCAAAAGCACTAGAGGCTGTTAACCAAGAAATGGCTGAACTGAGATTCAATGCACAACAGACATGATATGCAGTGGACTACCAGTTAACACAACAAGGGGTGTGTGTACAATTATAGGCAATAAATGCATAACCCATGTCACAGTCGAGTCTTATAACATTACACAAGTCATCAATAACATCAGAGAACAACTTGATAGCTTCAGACAGGGACCCAAGAAAGGAAGTAACTGGCTGGAATGGCTAGTGGGGGATGGGGGGTGAGCAGGGGGGGGAGGGTTCCTGGGAATCTTATTTATTACATGGATTGGTCATACTCATTTTAATTGTAATTGTCTGTTGTCTAATTGTTGGATGCCTAAAAGTCTGCTGCAAGGTTATAGAATCATAGAGGTTTACAGCATGGAACCAGACTCTTCGGCCCAACTTGTCCATGCTGCCCTAGTCTGGGGTCTAGTGGTCTAGTCTGGCTTCCTCATATAAATTGCGGTTCTGGCTCAGCACCCTAACATACTCTATTTGCCAAATGGTTGCCCACTCAATTCACCTATCTGCATCCCTTTTGTATTCTTCTTACATCCGCTTCACATCTTACTTCCCACCTGTCTCTGTTTCATCAGCAAATTTAGAAACTACACCTTTGGTTCCTTCATCCAAGTCATTTATACATATTGAAAAAAACAACTGAAGCACCAGCACTGAACCATGTGTCACACCACTTGTTACATTTTACCAAACACAAAAAGACCCATTCATACCACCCTCTGTTTCAAATTAACTAGTCAATCATCTATACATGAGTCCTAGATTACCCCTACACCATGAGCTTTTGTTACTCACAATAACTTTGCAACGCGGCACCTTAACAAATGCCCTCTAAAAATCCAAGTATAATACATCCACCAGTTCCTCTTTATCCACTGCAAGTCATTTGCTCAATGAACTTCAAGTTGGTTCAATATGACTTCCCTTTCAAAAACCATATGGAGTCTGCCTGAATTTTTCCAAGTGTCTTCAATAACAGTAATATTAATATTAGTTTCTAACAACTTTGCCTAAATGGTTAAACAAACTGACTCATTTTTTCCCTGCTTTCAGTCTCCCTTCCTTTTTGAATAAAGGAGTTACATTAACTATTTTCCAATCAAATGGAACCTTCCTCAGAATCTAAAGAATTTGGGAAAATTAAATGCGAATCACAAAAGGAATGGAGGCAATGGAAAACGGAATGGAAAACGGAAAATGGAAAACGGCTAATGTTACGCTGTTGTTTAAGAAGGGTGCCAGGCAAAAGGCGGGGAATTATAGGCCGGTTAGTTTAACGTCTGTGGCAGGTAAAATGTTAGAATCCGTCATTAAGGAGGAAATTGCGAGGCATCTTGAAGGGAATTGCTTGATAGAGCAGACGCAGCACGGTTTCATTAAAGGGAAATCGTGTCTGACAAATTTACTGGAGTTCTATGAGGATGTGTCTAGGGCAGTGGATAGAGGACAGCTGGTGGATGTGGTCTTTCTGGATTTTCAGAAGGCGTTTGACAAAGTACCTCACAAGAGGTTATTGCAGAAGGTCGGGGGACATGGAGTTGGGGGTAGGGTGTTAGCGTGGATAGAGGATTGGTTGTCAAATAGGAGGCAGAGAGTGGGGGTCAACGGGTGCTATTCGGATTGGCGGATGGTGACTAGTGGAGTGCCCCAGGGGTCGGTGCTGGGGCCTCAGCTTTTTACCATTTATATAGATGATCTGGAGGAGGGAACCGAGTGTAGGGTGTCGAAATTTGCTGATGACACTAAGATTGGGGGAACGGCAAATTGTGCGGAGGGTGTGGAGAGTCTGCAGAAGGATCTAGATAGGCTGGGCGAATGGGCCAGGAAATGGCAAATGGAATTTAATGTTGGCAAGTGTGAGGTGGTCCACTTTGGTAGGAATAATGGTAGGAAGGACTATTACTTACGTGGCAAAAAACTGCAGCAGGTGACGGTGCAGAGGGACCTCGGGGTCCTTGTGCATGAGTCGCAAAAACCCAGCTTGCAGGTGCAGCAGGTGGTCAGGAAGGCAAATGGGATGCTGGCCTTCATCGCGAGGGGGATTAAATATAAAAGTAGGGAGATCTTGCTGCAGCTGTACAGGGCATTGGTGAGGCCGCAGCTGGAGTACTGTGTGCATTTTTGGGCGCCGCACCTGCGCAAGGATATTTTGGCCTTGGAGGGAGTGCAGAGGAGGTTTACTAGGCTGATACCGGAGTTGAGGGGGTTGAGCTATGAGGAGAGGCTGAATAAACTAGGCTTGTACTCGTTAGAGTTTAGAAGAATGAGGGGAGATCTCATTGAGACGTATAAGATGATGAATGGGATGGATAGGATAGAGGTGGAGAGACTCTTCCTGCTCAAAAAAGACAGTAGGACTAGGGGGCACAGCCTCAAGATAAAGGGGGGGCGGTTTAGAACGGAGTTGAGGAGGAACTTCTTCACTCAAAGGGTGGTGAATTTCTGGAATTCTCTGCCCGTTGAAGTGGTGGAGGCTGCCTCGCTAAATATTTTTAAGACGCGGGTTGATGGGTTTTTGATAAGAGAGGGGATTAAGGGTTATGGGGAGAGGGCGGGAAAGTGGAACTGAGCCACGACAGATCAGCCATGATCTTATTGAATGGCGGGGCAGGCTCAAAGGGCTAGATGGCCTACTCCTGCTCCTATTTCTTATGTTCTTATGTTCAAACTACTGCAGATGTTGGAATCTGAAACAAAAACAGAAAATGCTGGAAAATCTCAGCCGGTTTGATAGCACCTGTAGAGAGAGAATAGAGTGAATGTTTGGAGTCTGGAAGATCTTTTGTCAGCTCCGGATTCAAAACATTGGCTCCATTCTCTCTTCACAGATGCTGGCAGACCTTTTCTAGCATTTGCTATTTTTATCACAAAAGAAGTGGCTAAAGATGTAGTTTAAAACTCTAGGATGAAGTTCATCAGGGCCTAGGGACTTGTCATTCCTTGACTTCAAATATTTAGTCAGTACCACTTGCCTGGTGATTGTAATTTTCTTGCGTTCTTCCCCCACTTCCTTTCATTTCAAGCTGATTTACAGCTTTTTCTAGGATGTTACTTGTATTTGCTCATGAAGACTGATGCAAAATACCTGCTCAGTTCATCTACCATCTCCTTATTTTCCATAATTAATTTCCCAGGCTCACTTTCTACAGAATCAGCATTCACTTTAACTCTTTTCATTTTAAAATAGCTATAGAAACTCTTGTTGTCTTTATATTTATATTTCTTGCTAGTTTTCCATCTTTTTTTAATATATGGTAACGAGAACTGTGCCAGGAGCTAGTGTATCCATCGAGGAAGAACCCATGATGAAGATCCCCGAAGACATCAGAAGAAATGAAGAAGGAAAGAAGAAAATTGACTTCTACATGTGAAGATGCAGCTGTTGGTCTAGGGATTATTAAAAATAATAATAATCCGGACCAGAAGAGGGGATTGTAGTGGGAAAAATCACAAAGGTGGCTATCTGGCACATAAAAAAGTTACCTGGGAGAGAGACATTAAGCAGGCACTGACTTTTAGTGCAGACAGCTACTTGAAACTAAAAACATGCAGGACAGACAGTTATTTAATGTTAAACATGCAGGAATCAGATACTGCAGGAAGCTAGTAGAGAGCTTCAGGCACTTTTAAGATCAGGACAAACCTAGAACAATAAGGAGATTAGCCATAAATGGGAATGGGATTACATAAATGCAGGAAAACCAATTCCTGTATGTACAGACCGAACTAAGTCATTGATAGTTACTGATAGAGGAAATGTATCCATTCTATGAACAACGCAATATTAAATGCCAATGTCTGTATATGTCCGGCTGTAATGATGTGTTAAACTATCACTCTTGCTCAACTATAATGATGTGTTAAATGGCTAGTGTTCAGACTATCCATAGTGGCACAGTGGTTAGCACTACTGCCTCACAGCACCAGGGACCTGGGTTCAATTCCTGTTTGGGTCACTATCTGTGTGGAATGTGCATGTTCTCCCTGTGTCTGAGTGGGTTTCCTCTGGATGCTCTGGTTTCTTCTACAGCCTGAAAGACATGCTGGTGAGGTGGATTGGCCATGGCAAATTTTCCCTTAATGCAGCTGAACAGGTGCCGGAATATGGTAACGAGGGGATTTTCAATGCAGTGTTCATGTAAACCTAGTTATGACACAAATAACTAAACAACATATTGTGGGTGGCACGGTAGCACAGTGGTTAGCGCTGCTGCTTCACAGCTCCAGGGACCTGGGTTCAATTCCCGGCTTGGGTCACTATCTGTGTGGAGTTTGCACATTCTCCTTGTGTCTGCATGGGTTTCCCCTGGGTGCTCTGGTTTCCTCCCACAGTCCAAAGATGTGCGGGTTAGGTTGATTGGCCATGCTAAATTGCCCCTTAGTATCCTGAGATGCGTAGGTTGGAGGGATTAGTGGGTAAAATATGTAGGGATATGGGGATAGGGCCTGGGTGGGATTGTGGTCGGTGCAGACTTGATGGGCCAAATGGCCTTTTTCTGTACTGTAGGGTTTCTATGATTTCTATTGAGAGAAGGTAGCTGCCCAGTACTGCGGAGTGCCAGTGCCTTTTCTCCACGAAGCTTTGTTAAATAAAACTGTATTGTTGCACCCCAAGTCTGACTCCGAAGTGGTCATTTCCCTCAACACCATGCTTCAAATCTTTAAGGTCTACTTGATAGTTTATTTTAAGATTGAAGCAATCTTTCCACTCAAGAAATCCATATGCATGACCTTTTTCCAAATGTTGGAAAGAAAGTGTTTAGAAACTTGCGTAATTAGTAACTAAGTGGATCGGTTGATATTGCTGAGTGTTTACTTGGACTTGTGTGGAAGGAGTTTATCTACATACTAGGTCAGATAGCAAGCTCTGCAATCAATACAGACTGAAAGGGAAGACAATACAGCATGTCTTAATTGAAAAATTCTAAGTGGAGGATGCTGTGCTAATCATCTGTGTGCAGACTCAGCTAGAAATATGTATGGGTTGTTTTCCATGTCTATAATCTGTTCTCCATTGTTGTGAGCCATACAAAGTGCTGAGAACACTGGGCTAAAAACCAACAGCAAGCCCAAGGAAATGATGGTTCTGGGTCAGAATGTTACATCTCAATGATATTAAATAACACTTTGCTGGAAGTTGAGTAAATTCTTCTACGTTGTGTCCATGATAGACAGGCTACCTTGATGTAGAATTTGACTTGCATTGGAGAAAAACAGATGTAACCTTTGGCTGACTCAGGAAATGTGCATGAAATAACATCAATCTGACTTGAAACCTGGGTGCTGGTTTGAAGCCTGTATTCTCTGGATCTTGTACATGAGTGAAAAGTGAACAACTTGGCAGTTATCATGAAAGGGATCCCAATAACTTCCATCTTTGCTATTTGTGGCAAATTTTAGGCAACTCATGGAAAGATAAAATGACAAATGCAGAAGGACAAATCTCCCATCAGGCAGTGGTGACTTTGGCTTGGGTACATTTAAGGGATGGAAGACGGTTGGGTGCCCGTGCAAGGTATCCAAATCAGAAAACCAGTAGGACACACAAAGCAAATCTGAAGTTTGATTTTTTTTACATCTGGACAACACTAAATGACAGGAAAATGCTGGCATCATCTATGCCTCAGTGTGCACCACCATGATGAGCAGTGGCTTGGCAACTGCTGTCAAAACCAAAAGCAACCCACATGACATGATCACTTTGTATGTGACACTTGTGGTTGAACCTGTCTGCCAAGGTTTGGTCACTTTAAGCCATTCTATTCCCAAGGAATTTGATTAGCTGTGTTTCCATTTTACATTGCTATTGACAGCTTTCCATCTATGTGATGTTGTATTCTCCACCTTCGCATTTTCAGTCATTAATTTGTATCTCATTGGACCAAAGCAGGGCAGAAAGAGGCCATTCAACCATCAAGTCTGCACCGACTCTCTCTTACCCAGGCCCGATTCCCATATACTGTGGCTAATCCATCTTTGGACTGTGGGAGGAAACTGGAGCACCCAGAGGAAACCCACACAGACCATGCAAACTCCACCAGTCACCCAAGGCCAGAATTGAACCTGGTGCTGTGAGGCAGCAGTGCTAACCACTATGCCATCATACTGCCCAAGTCTCAGCTTTACATTTCTTGTGTGCTTTTGGTCTAGATTTCTCTGCATTTACAATGTGAAGCAGTCATGGTGAGAAAAATTTGTAATTGTTTTCAGATGTTTTGTGAATTAATTGTTTTAAAAATCATTTGAAAGGAACCTTGAAGCATTTGTATCAATTGTACAGGGATTGATTTTAATATTTGGATACAAAGTACTGGTCCCTTGATCTGGAAATAGTGCCAACAGGAATAAAGTTAAAAGAGGCAGGTCATGTGGCAGACCACATAACAAACGAAAGGGAATAGCTGGAGGAAACAGACCTGCATATCTGCTATTCCATGTATAATTTGTACCGACTGATTTGTCTGCTAATTAGTTAAATTTGCATTGATTCTGATTTTTATTAAAAGTTAGAGTAAAATCGCGCTTGATAAGTTATTTTCATTTGGGGTTGTTTGGTAAATTTGGTTTATTTGCTTTAAGGATCCCCACAGGTACCATAACAGAAACTTTTCACATGCTGTAATAATGAATTTCTGTGGTGGGGTTCCTGCCATGGTGTGTGGTCGTACCGACAGTTCAAGGAATTGATTTTACGTTTTGTGAGAAGGAACAAAATTTTATTATTGGTTTATTTTACTTCACGGCATCACCAAGATAACTTTTGTTGGATTGTGAGGTTTCAGAACCAATCGCATGATTTGATGGTAACGTCATTAGAATGTGCATTCAGGCTGCTGCTTAACTTTCAATTTTGTATTCTGATGTGTTAGTTGAATCTGAATGTACAAATCAAGTCTGTCTTACAACATGATAACGAATTGATTGCTTTCAGAGCTATAAGCAGATGTGGCAGCCTATTTGCATACAGGATTCTACCATATGGTAAAGCAATTTTTAATGGTGTTGGTTGATGGAGCTCTTTGTTGATGGTGAAATGTTACCCAGTATCGTATTCTCTGCCATTTTCCACCTAGAGGCATGAAATCTCTTTGTATCTACTTGTCTTAACCAAAAGGCAGCACTTCCAATGATGGAGTACTCCCACAAGGGTCATCTGGAATACTTTAGGACTATCTCAGTCCGCCCACATTACAACTGAGACAACGATCTTACCATCAGTGGCAATCTGAATAAAGATGCTCTGACATACGCACAGCAGTCATCAATATTGAGTTTCAATACCTGGACCGGTAGACGGGCGCCGCAACAACTCGGTGACTAGCACTGCTAGCTGTGCAGATACATGGATTTGGGCCTGTGTCTGTGGGAGTTTGCGCATTCTCCCTGTGGTTGCGTGGGTTTCCTCCGGGCGCTCCGGTTTCCTCCCACACCCCAAAGATGTGCTCTTAGGCTGATTGGTCTTACCAAATTGACACGATTCTCCCCTGAATCTGGCTAAGTTAGGAGTTCCATTCGTAGACATGCAGGGTAGAATAGGTGTAGGGTGATGCGGCGGCGCGGGCTCGTTGGGCCGAAGGGCCTGTTTCCCGTGCTGGGTTGTTCTTTGTTCTTTGTTCTTTGTTCAAAACATAAATAGGGAGGAAATAAAGGGAGACGGACCAAGTGAGGGATGAAGGTTTTTCAGTTAGGACATCAATCGGCACAGGTTTGGAAGGCCAGAGGGCCTATTTCTGTGCTGTACCTTTCTTTGTTCTTTGTATAAGTGGCAGACACCTTGAGATGAACTGGGGCATTCATCAAGTGAGTCTATCACAATACGTTCATGTTCAATGCTATCTTTTGTGCTTTCTAATTAATTTCTGCTTATTACTGAATGTCTCAGCATCTGTGTAGCCCGAAACAATATTTTGTGCAAAGTATAAAGTATTCAGAAAAGTTAGCAGTACGATTCAGCTTGATGTAACTTCCACGTGATGCTTGAACATAATTTAGGGGATCGGCTAAACCCTTGAACTTGATGTTTTAATCTATTATATTTTCAAAGAAACTAGTGATTGATATCCATAAGTTTAAATTTTACTCTTGAAAGAAACCTGACCAGCCTATTCCTACCTATTCAAAAATGGCTAGCTCTGAGGTGATTGAATTCTTTTATTTGAACATGTCCAGGACAAGGCAAGGTGAAAGGTCACAACCTGAATCAGTGAGTGTTTTTTTCTCTCCACAGCTGCTGCTGCCTGATTTGCTGAGTATTTCCAGCATTTTCTGTTTTTGTCTGATTTCCAGCATCTGCAGTTTTTTTGTGTATTGTTGAATCTGTGTTCAAGTGTATTAATGACAAACAATGTACACAACAACTTGTTCTGCAGTGGAACTTGGTGATTGCAAGTTAAAGTACAGTATATTTCTCAAGTATTAATATTGTCCAATCTACTGTGTTGGAATTTGGACTTCTAGAAATTATTTTAAATTTTGACAAATAGAAGTTCACAAATAGAATGAAGTATCGAGCCAATTATGTTGAAATTTGAAGTTCTTCTTTAGAACTGTTATATTGAACTAACAAAAGCATTAACTCTGTTTCTGTCTTCCTGGATGCTTCCAGACCGTTGAGTATTCCTCGTATTTGCTTTTTTTAAGTTCAGGTTTACCAAAATCTGCAGTGTATTGTTTTAATTGCAATTGATGTGTTGACATGCAAAAGATTTGAGGACTTTGAATGAAAATTGGAAATGCCCTTTCTCTGAAATCATGGTGATTGAGTGGCTTGGAAAACATCTGTCTTTCAACAGCAGGCCATTCATTACCTCACCCTCCAACCAGTTTCTGCCCACGTGTGATAGACTGTGTCACTTGAGAACACTTGTTTTTAGTGTGGAAAGTCATCTGAGGGAGTGCCAAAGAAGAAGAATTATTGAAATGGCCATTCTCTTGGATATCACGCCCTTAATATTTTAAAATGCATGCAATTGCAATGAGGGTGACCCATTCATAAAGTGGTGAATTGGCCTGAAGCGTTTAGGTGCAGTGAAACAATGAAAAATTTAAAGACCAGAAACAGCCTGAAAAAAGATTAAATACAATTGTTCATTTTACAGAATGGTGGCTAAAACAGCTGGAGCAGAGAACAACACAAATATTACGTACTGAAATATAAATTAGTCACACTGCATCCTATGGCAGTTTCCATGTGGTGTGCATCTGTCCAATCCACGATTGCTTGTCACGAAGTATACTGCATGGTAAAGACTAATATTCCACTCAGCAGTGTGTTCTGATAAATTTCCTGTCCTGGATGGCCTCCTGAAGTTCTTCACCTGCTTGAGCTTTATAAAGTGGTCATGTGAAGATTGTTGTGTTGTCAGCAGGCTTGTGAACCAGAAAATCCAACTCTCTGGCTTTGAACTAACTTTGGGAGTTCAGAAGTGTTTTGAGTGCTGAACAGTCTGTTGCAAATTAATCATGTGTTTGAGAATCCAGGTAGCGCAAAAGTAAACCAGAATCATCTTGACGCCTTGAGGCCATTTCTAGATACTTGCTGTTGAATGTTAGTCTGTTCCTTATGTTCATCATGTGGAAAGTCTGTGGTGACCAATGAAATGTTTGTCAATTCAGGAAACACAGTTGCAATTAAGGAATGGGTATTGTATGAATTCAGTGTAAAGTTTGCGCTATGTTGTCATGTTGCCTTAATTTCTGAACTCCAAAATTGTGACCTTTCAACTTCCCCCAACAGCCATACAATGCAGCCTCTGGCTGAACTCTGGAATAATCACATTGTTTCACAGGAATGAGTGCCAGGTTAAGACATCCCAAAGTCACCCCACATCAGACCCTCGGAAGCACATGAGAGGGCCATGTGCTAACTCTGCACTACAGTGCCTTGAAAATGAATTAATGGAAAGAGGTGAAGCAAATGTAAATGCAAGCCAGTTGAGAAATTAAGGCTTACTTTTTTAATCCAATAAAAATCTAGAATTAAAGATATAATTACCAAAAAAACTATAGACAATTGTCATTTAAAAAAAATCTAGTTCAGTAATGCATTAGCAAAAAAAAATCTGCCATCCTTACCTGGTCTGGCCTACATGTGACTCCAGACCCACAACAGTATGGTTGACACTTAAATGTCTCTGAAATATCCTAACAAGCCACTCCATTCAAGGACAATTAGGGATGGGCAATAAATGCTGGCCCAAACGCCACTTTCCTTTTACCTCTTATTCAATCTTGATGCATGTGAAAAGGAAAAGATGAACTAGGACAAATGTGGAGCCATTACAACTAGAAACAAGAGACTTCATAATGGAGAAAAGGGAAATGGCGGAGGAACTAAATGTTGTGTCTGGTTTCACGCAAGAAGATAGTGAAAAATATTGATTCTTGCATGCTACACAGCTAAAATATATTGTTCATAAGAACATAAGAAATAGGAGCAGGAGTAGGCCAACTAGCCCTTCCAGCCTGCCCCGCCATTCAATAAGATCATGGCTGATCTGTCGTGGCTCAATTCCACATTCCCGCCCTCTCCCCATAACCCTTAATCCCCTCTCTTATCAAAAACCCATCAACCCGCGTCTTAAAAATATTTAGCGAGGTAGCCTCCACCACTTCAACGGGCAGAGAATTCCAGAGATTCACCACCCTTTGAGTGAAGCAGTTCCTCCTCAACTCCGTTCTAAACCGCCCCCCCTTTATCTTGAGGCTGTGCCCCCTAGTCCTACTATCCTTTCTGAGCAGGAAGATTCTCTCCACCTCTAGCCTATCCATCCCATTCATCATCTTATACGTCTCAATGAGATCTCCCCTCATTCTTCCAAACTCTAACGAGTACAAGCCTAGTTTATTCAGCCTCTCCTCATAGCTCAACCCCCTCAACTCCGGTATCAGCCTAGTAAACCTCCTCTGCACTCCCTCCAAGGCCAAAATATCCTTGCGTAAGTACGGCGCCCAAAACTGCACACAGTACTCCAGCTGCGGCCTCACCAATGCCCTATACAGCCGCAGCAAGACCTCCCTACTTTTATATTCAATCCCCCTCGTGATGAAGGCCAGCATCCCATTTGCCTTCCTGACCACCCGCTGCACCTGCACGCTGGGTTTTTGCGACTCATGCACAAGGACCCCGAGGACCCTCTGCACCGTCGCCTGCTGCAGTTTTTCTCCACGTAAGTAATAATCCTTCCTACCATTATTCCTACCAAAGTGGACCACCTTGCACTTGCCAACATTAAATTCCATTTGCCATTTCCTGGCCCATTCGCCCAGCCTATCTAGATCCTTCTGTAGACTCTCACCACCCTCCGCACAATTTGCCTTTCCACCAATTTTGGTGTCATCAGCAAATTTCGACACCCTACACTCGGTTCCCTCCTCCAGATCATCTATATAAATGGTAAAAAGCTGAGGCCCCAGCACCGACCCCTGGGGCACTCCACTAGTCACCATCCGCCAATCCGAATAGCACCCATTGACCCCCACTCTCTGCCTCCTATTTGACAACCAGTCCTCTATCCACGCTAACACCCTACCCCCAACTCCATGCCCCCTGACCTTCTGCAATAACCTCTTGTGAGGTACCTTGTCAAACGCCTTCTGAAAATCAAGAAAGACCACATCCACCAGCTCTCCTCTGTCCACCGCCCTAGACACATCCTCATAGAACTCCAGTAAATTTGTCAGACACGACTTCCCTTTAACGAAACCGTGCTGCGTCTGCTCTATCAAGCAGTTCCCCTCAAGATGCCTCGCTATTTCCTCCTTGATGACGGCTTCTAACATTTTACCTACAACAGACGTTAAACTAACAGGCCTATAATTCCCCGTCTTTTGCCTGGCACCCTTCTTAAACAACGGCGTAACATTAGCCATTTTCCAATCTTCCGGCACTTCCCCGGAATCCAGCGACGTCTGGAAAATAAGCACCAAGGCATCCACTATCACCTCCGCCATTTCTTTCAGGACCCTCGGATGCATTCCATCCGGTCCTGGGGACTTGTCCACAATCAGTCCCTCCAGTCTGTTGCAACTCTTCGTGTCCTCCTCCGTGAAGACCGAGGCAAAAAACTTACTTAAGGCCTCAGCCATTTCCTCATCTCCCACCATTAACTCCCCCCTCTCATCCTCTCTGGGTCCAACATTCACTCCAGCCAGCCTCCTCCTCTTCATATATTTGTAAAAACTCTTCCTGTCCTTTTTTATATTTAGTGCTACTTTAGCTTCATAGTCTATCCTTCCTTTCTTTATCACCTTCTTAGTCATTCTTTGTTGACTTTTAAACCTTTCCCAATCTTCTAATCGCCCACTACTTTTAGCCACTCTGAACGTATCAGCTTTTGATTTAATACTCTCCTTTATTTCCTTTGATAACCATGGCTGGTTATCCCTTCTCCTACATTCCTTCTTTACCATCGGGATATATTTCTGCTGAGTACCGAAAAAGATCTCCTTAAAGATCCTCCACTGTTCCTCAGCTGTCCTACCAACGAATCTGCGTCCCCAATCTACATTTGCCAATTCCTAGCAGTGAACTGCTAGTAAATAACATTGTTTTCTCTGTGTAAATATTATTTATATATATAATGATTTATTCATCATGCTAGCAATCATTTCATAGTTCAGTACTTGATGTTGAATGCCATGGAGGTCTACTGTGGGCTGTGTTCAGAACAGCTGCTGGAACTTTCTGGAGACAATCTTACCAATAAAATTCTAAAGTGCCAAACAAGCATGAAAATGGGAGAGAATTACACCCATTTTTTGGGTAAGCTCCCAGTCACAATCGCGTGGCACTTAGAAAAAAAGGGGTAAAATGTGATTCTTGCCAGCAGGGGGAGTGGGCGGAGCCTCGCCACACCATGAATTTGGCTGCTGAACTGGCCACTGCAGGAGTGGTATAACCTGGAACAGCAAATAACTGGGACAATTTAGTTTTGTTCTCGGAATCTCAAATTTTAAATTTTATAGCATCGTAAGAAGCGCTTCAGCCATCATGTTGATGTCATAACATTGGGAAATATCATGAAAAAGATCACAGTTTGGGAAAGCTATTTCTTTTGAACCATTTGAATAGAATGGTACGCCAAACACAGGAACATTAATCTGATTTGGTTTAATCATTCCTGATTAGTAACTCAATTTAGTTACCTTTAATCCATTTCCCTTGACACGGTTACTGACCAAAACTTTAAGCTGTCTCAGCATCCACAGTGCTATTAAGGAGAATTTTCCAGATATCTATTACTGTTTAAGTGTAAAAAATGCACCCTGATTTCACTCTTTAGCGACCTAGCTCTAAGTTTAGGATCATCAGTGGAATTTTCCACCACCAATGTGACCCCCATAGACAAGGGCCTATGGTGGTAGGCAGGCAGCTTCCTCTTCAGTGTGGTACTCAGTGCCAGTTAGGCCATTTAGAATCATGGGGCGTGACCTGTGCTTTGCAAAATTTGTTACTGAACCACGTCAAAAGGCTCTGGAAAATAGAACTAATGGTAAACTCAACTCCTCATGAATTTATGATATGCCTCAAATAAATAAAATTACAACAAACTTGCCAGCTTGTTACACCTGTTGATCAGCGTGGCGAATTGATAACATCAGATGATTCATGAAAAATTGGGCTTGCATCTGGTTTCTCACTTCTCCCCATGTTACCAGCCCCAATCTGCCACTGAAATCAGCCTCTTGCTAGGAGCAAGAGGATGTCTGGAACAGGCAATTGAGGCGGGCTGGGTGGTGAAGTGACGGGTTTGCCAGTACATTGTGTACGATTGTACACAGTGTACGGGGAGATCAGGGCACTCGCACAATGACCAGCTCAGCAACCAACTTCATGGTGTGAGTAGGCTCCGCCTACTCCCCCTGATGGTGAGAATCACATTTTGCCTCTTTTTTTCTAAGTGCCACGCGATTGTGACGGGGAGCTTGCCCAAAAATGGGTATGATTCTCTCCTGTTTTCATGCTTGTTTTGCACTTAGAATTCCCGTCATCCCCCCACTCCCCCCGCCACCATCCCCAGAAAGTTCCAGCAGCTGTTTTCCATTTCTACAGTTAGTTTTTACATAAAAGGCACGTAAGATATAAGACTGGTTATTGACTTGCTATCAGATTATAAACCAAAATGAAAATTATCCTTACACAGTGTACGAGGGCTTCTTTAGTGAGGGTGGAGGAATGGAGTGGGCTTTTAATGATGATATATGGACCACTGTATTTAATGTTTTTAAGGGTAGTTGGTGGGTGCTGAATAGACAGCAATAGAAAATATTGCGTCATGATTTTCAGAGATGGAATAACTGCACAAAAAAATGCTGGTCTGCGAGCCTCAGACCAGGAACAGTTCACCAGCTGATTGTATATGGGCACAGAACATTGAAACGTGCTGAACTCGCTTCCAGGGTTTATGTGATTTTTCAGTATGTTTCACTCAAATTGGTGACTGAAGGCTAATTTAATTGCTTTACCCATTAGGTGGGGAGTCAAAGAAATTGTAATATAAAATAAATGTTCTGGATAATAGCAGGGTGATATCAAACAATTTAAACAGCTCGATGTCTAGCAATGAAAAGTAAGAGCATTCCAAAGGAACAAGCAGCAGAGAGGGTGAAATTAAACACTTCTAGATGCTGTGTGGTTGTTTAGCATTCACCATTTCTCTCTGTAATTGGTGGCACCGCAACTTGGGAAGATAGAGGGTTATGCAGGAGCAAAGCTTCAGATGCTAAGCTTTCAGGCAGCTCTGATCCAGTTGCTGGTTTAGATCTCTGTAGCTCAGCCTTTTTTTAGATGTGTTTTCTTTTTGAATTTTCCAACGAGTGCTTTCTCACTGAATATTCCCTAGCTCTTGGTTTCACAGAAGACGTGTTGAAGAAATTTTCCCGTCCCGCCCACCATGGGAATCGTAGCGGGTGGTGGGGGGTGGCCGGCGGGGGGGGGGCGGTGGTTGGTGGAGGGTGGGGAGGCGGTGGGGGGGGGGGGGGGGGGTGGCGGAGGGTGGGGAGGCGGGGGCAGCCATTCAAAGGGCCGTTAACCTCGGGCGGGATTTTCCAGTTTTGGGGTGAACGTGGCTGGAAAATCCCAGCCGTCATCTACCTCTTCCATTCTGATCTTGCGCTTCTCTCATCTTTGCCAAAGTTTTATACTGTACAGCAGTCAAAGCAACAACGTGTTTATTAATATATACTACTACTTCTTTTTTTTGATTGTTTAATTTAAAAAAGCACATTCCTTGTATTGAAGATGCAATTTTAAATTATTTTAGACTATGATGTAAATAGGAAAATTTACTGGTGTAAAATCAAAGAGTTCTTCAGTTCTCATGTCCTGAGCAATGGAATGTTCTTACTTAATGTATCACCTTTAACTCTTTCTGTGCTATAATAGGATCTAAAAGATGAACAAAGCTTTCCCTTTTTGGTTTGATATGATTTAGACATGTTTAAAGGATAAATGTAAGTGTGAAAATACTATTCTTTCCACACTCAGTTAAGATGCTACCTGACATTGATTTGTTTTCTCATCTTGTGTTATGAAATCTTGCCTATCTTTGTGTGTGGAAATGGGATATTATGTGCTTTCCACAGTGTATTTTTCATGTAAGTTTATTTCCCTGCATTAACTTTCCTCTTCAAAACCTGTATTTCTTAAAATACAAACACACACGCACACGTACACACACACACGTACACACACACACACATACACACACACACACACACACGCGTGCACAAACTGCACAATTCTGTACACGGACTGTGAACAGAATTTAAACAATCACACAAAAAGCATGTTATTTCACAAAATAACCTTCTCAAGTCCCAGACCTCAGGTCCCAGCTACAGCATTGTTCCCAGTGGGTGACAGGATCACTCAGACTGGTTCTTCTTCAAATCTGCATTTCTTTCTGTCTGTGATTGTTCTTAAAAAAATAAATTCTACTCGGAATAAAAGGCTTCACTGCATTATTGGAAATGAGAAGTCATTCTCTCTGTCTGCGTGATTTGATGCATGTGTAAATGTATTCTTCTCAATCAATATAGTCCCTGCTCTCTCTGAAAGCCATTTGCTGCAGAATTCCTCCGTTCTTCGGAAGCTTTTTTAAAAGTCCATCTTTTTGATGGTGCCTTTTGTTCCATTTCTCCCCTAGTCATTCCCTTCTTTTGTTCAGGAAATATATTATCCCCGTAAAGTACTTTGAGGTATGACTCTTAATGGAAGCTTTGGTTTAATTGTGGTGTGTGCTGTAATGGGCGGTTATGTTTTTAGTCATTTTGTAAAATAGTTTACGATATACTTCCCTCCCACACTCAAGTGTACAATGCTACACATTAAATGAAACACTCATTATCTTAATTACATTTTGCTGCCAATTCACAAACAAATATAGACAGATAAAATGTAATGTGCAGTGAAAAAGCAGAAAATACTCGAAATGTAGAGTAAGTCTGTCGGCATCTGAAAGTGAGATTAAATGAATGCTTCGGGTGTGACCTTCTTAACGTTTCATTAGAATAGAGTTATGTACAAAATCTCAGAAGTTATGTTTCCATTGAAGTTTATTTATTACTGTCACAAGTAGGCTTGCATTAACACTGCAGTTAAGTTAGTGTGAAAATCCCCGAGTCACCAGACTCCTGTTCGGGCACACTGAGGGAGAATTTAGTTTGGACTTAACCAGCATGTGGGAGGAAACCGGACACCTGGAGAAAACTCATGCAGACACAGGGAGAACGTGCAGACTTTGTACAGAGAGTGACACGAGCCAGGAATCAAACCTGGGCCCCTGGTGCTGTGAGGCAACAGTGTTAACCATTGCGCCACCGTGCAGTCCCATTACAGACTGGCTACTTCCATTATATTTTCTGTTTGTAATTTCACAGTTACAGGGATGAAATTGATCTTCCCCAAAATTGGTTCACGACAGCACATTTTACATCATGCCCAATAATGTTTCCCATTGCAGTCGGTGTGAAAAGGGTTGCTGATTTAGGACCAGCCATACAAATACCATGGCTACAAGAGCAGTTCAAATCTTGGAACACTGCAGCAATTAACACACCTCCTCGCCACCCCTCCCCCCGCCCCACAACCTATCAACTGTCTAGAAGATACAGGTCAGGAGGGTGACAGAAATTTTCCACTTGCTTGGATAAGTGCAGCTCCAACAAGCTCTGTTGGATGAAGCTCTGTTGCAACTTATCAAGAGTCTTGCAGTACCCTCTATTATCTCAAAGGAGAAGGGCAGCAGATGCATAGGGATGCAGCTATCTTTAAGTTTCTCTCCAAGCTGTACACCATCTTGACGTTCCTTCACTGTCGCTGACTCAGAACCCTGGGACTGTTGAGGTACAAGAAAGTGGCTCCTCACTATCTTTTCAAGGTCCATGAGAGATGGACAACAAAATACTGGCCTTGCTAACAATGTGTATAACCCATGAAAGATTAGGAAGCTGGTGAAGATCAATTTAACTCCTCTCCATATCCCAAGTCATCAAGTCAGTAAGGAGAGTGAAATAGGCTAGGGGGCACAGCCTCAAGATAAAGGGGGGGCGGTTTAGAACGGAGTTGAGGAGGAACTTCTTCACTCAAAGGGTGGTGAATCTCTGGAATTCTCTGCCCGTTGAAGTGGTGGAGGCTGCCTCGCTAAATATTTTTAAGACGCGGGTTGATGGGTTTTTGATAGGAGAGGGGATTATGGGTTATGGGGAGAGGGCGGGAAAGTGGAACTGAGCAGTGACAGATCAGCCATGATCTTATTGAATGGCGGGGCAGGCTCGAAGGGCTGGATGGCCTACTCCTGCTCCGATTTCTTATGTTCTTATGTTCTTATGGATGAACAGATCATCGCTGTCTCTGTTCGCACTTCCCCTCAGGCGGCAAAACTCTCATGCACCGAATGCTTTTCATTACTGTGGTGGTGGAGAACAGGAGGAGCTGACAGAGGGCTTCCCAGAGGCCAGGCACCTCAGTGGCCTGTTCAGTTCAGGATGCTGGCTATCAGGGGTCAGTGTGATGCCAAAAAACATCATGTAACCAAATATACTGCATGCAGAGTAACTGTCTAAAAAGGCCAGAGAGGTAACGTCAGAGATGGCTGAGAGTAGCAAGGTAGGAAAAAACTGACTTATGGCATCTGTTGTAGGACTTATAACCCTGGAATGGAAGACAATGTAACACCAATAGCCTGAAAAATCACTGTGGCCTAAAATTTCTATGCCATTCTGTTATTCAGGGCTCCATTGCAGGCATATTTGGCATCTCCCAGTCAACCATACCTAGCAGCATGAGGGAGTTCATTAATATCATGTCCAAAAGGGCCAATGATTTTGTGTTATTAATCACAGACCCTGAGAGCCAGGTAGCCAGAGCTATTGGATCCAGCTCCATATCTTCCTCAGGTAGAAGGAGCAATTGATCACATACATGTCCTGATGTGGTGCTGTGTGTTGTAAAATGCATTTATGGGATAGCGGTATGACAGCATTAGAAGAAAAATATGATCCACTTTTGTTTTTGCTTTGAACATGCACATATCTGGATGGAGATCAGGCTGCTCCATTCTGCATCTTGGGTTATCACCATTGTGTAGAGCCCATTGTCAGAGTGACAGGATGCTGGTCTGAGCATATATCCAGCAGTCACTGATTGTACTGCTGGACCTGGCTCTTTCCATGGTGGTAGCCACGTGTGCTGGAGATATGACAGATCTCATGGCTTAGATGGCCTACTCCACCTTTCACTCAAGGCTGCGTGTAACCTTCGACATCACTGCCAGATTTTCGTTGTCTGACCATGTGTCTCTAATAGGGTTCATCCCCTACATGGGGCTCAGCATAGGCCTAGTTCCACACAGTCCTCCAACTGTCAGCAACCCTGACTGTCAAATCCTTTATCAGCTGCTGTGACGTATCTCTGAAGTGTTCCCTAGTTTGTGACACTGAGCCTAATTGCGAATGCATTCCCAACAAGGTGATTGTCTTTGCACTGCTGAAGGGTATGAGGGAATGATGTAATGGTTCATCCACCACCTGCTCTGTGTCAACATCCACAGAGGTGGGAGTTCTGGCTTGCGGCAGACTGTGGCTGATCTACAAGGACCTGTATTGGAGAACACAAAGAATTAACTTGAGATAATGCACAATCCCATGTCCCAATGCAGTGTCACAGTGTCTGCTGTTTGTTGGCTTGGCAGTCCGGCCTCACCATCTGCAGCTGAGAATCTATCCTACTTTCTGGCCACACTGACCACCTTCTCCTTAGTGTGGGTCAATATGTGGAGGTCACCACCAGTCTTCAAGCACTCCCTGACATTAGGCAACCTTTTATCTTGCTCATTTAATGGTTGCACCAGAACTTGAAGCCAGATTGGTGCTGCTGGATTGTAGGCACTGTCGGCCTGTCTGTGTGTCTTAAAAATATGGACCCTGGACCTTTGACCCATTGAGGTAACAGCAGGGTCATCAACCTCCTGGCTCCGCTCACCACACCACTGGTTTCGATTCTGATTATCTAATTGGCTGCCTCCACATGGCAGAAGCCTCATACACTTCCAGCCCCACCAGCAGAACCTTGATGTGGCGCTTGCTGAACCATGTTCCACCTTTAATCTGCTGCCCATTTAGTTCCCAACTTTCATCCCACACCTGGGAAGCTGACAATTCACCTCCTGCAGAGTTAAATGCATCCCGTCCTGTCTCGTATCATGCACCCAGGAATTTCACGCGATCCACCCATTATCTGCAGTGTGTGGTAGGGGTGGAGGATGAAGGTTTCTAGTGGCTGTGAGAAACAAAAATGCAGACAAGTGTCGAATTCTCATCAGGATCTCATTTGAATAGTTTTCTGCATTGCCCAGCTGACTGTTGTGGATCCCTTTATGGGATTGGATCATGGCATCACTAGAAAGAAAGTGTGTTGTTTGATCTAGTTTTAGTTTCACTTTTGCTTAATGCAGAGCACAACCCAGACAGCTCTGCTGCTGATGTGTCTTCAGGCTTTATACCTGGGTATATCTATTTCTCATGTGCCTAGTCTCAATAAATGAACCCACAATGCGTTTACACAATCCCTTATCAGGAATAAGAACATAAGAAATAGGAGCAGGAGTAGGCCACCTAGCCCTTCGAGCCTGCCCCGCATTCAATAAGATCATGGCTGATCTGAAGTGGCTCAGTTCCACTTTCCCGCTTTCTCCCCATAACCCTTAATCCCCTTGCCTACCAAAAACATAACTACACGCGTCTTAAATATATTTAGCAAGGTAGCCTCCACCACTTCAACGGGCAGAGAATTCCAGAGATTCACCACCCTTTGAGTGAAGAAGTTCCTCCTCAACTCTGTTCTAAACTGCCCCTCCCTTAGCTTGAGGCTGTGCCCTCTAATCCTGCTGTCCTTTCTGAGCAGGAAGAACCTCTCCACCTCTACCCTATCCATCCCTTTCATCATCTTATATGTCTCAATAAGATCCCCCCTCATCCTTCTAAACTCTAACGAGTACAAGCCCAGTCGATTCAGCCTCTCTTCATAGCTGAACCCCCTCAACTCCGGTATCAGCCTAGTGAACCTCCTCTGCACTCCCTCCAAGGCCAAAATATCCTTGCGCAAGTACGGCAACCAGAACTGCACACAGTACTCCAGCTGCGGCCTCAGCAGTGCCCTATACAGCTGCAGCAAGACCTCCCTACTTTTATATTCAATCCCCCTCGCGATGAAGGCCAGCATCCCATTTGCCTTCCTGACCACCTGCTGCACCTGCAGGCTGGGTTTTTGCAACTCATGCACAAGGCCCCCGAGGTCCCTCTGCACCGTCGCATGCTGCAGTTTTTCGCCATGTAAGTAATAGTCCTTCCTACCATTATTCCTACCAAAGTGGACAACTTCACATTTGCCAACATTAAATTCCATTTGCCATTTCCTGGCCCATTCGCCCAGCCTATCTAGATCCTTCTGCAGACTCTCCACACCCTCCGCACAATTTGCCGTTCCACCAATCTTGGTGTCATCAGCAAATTTCGACACCATACACTCGGTTCCCTCCTCCAGATCATCTATATAAATGGTAAATAGCTGATGCCCTAGCACCGACCCCTGGGGCACTCCAGTAGTCACCAACCGCCAATCCGAATAGCACCCATTGACACCCACTCTCTGCCTCCTATTTGACAGCCAATCCCCTATCCACACTAACACCTTACCCCCAACTCCATGCCCCCTAACCTTCTGTAACAACCTTTTGTGCGGTACCTTATCAAACGCCTTCTGAAAATGGAGAAACACCACATCCACCGGTTTCCTTCCATCCACCGCACTAGACACATCCTCATAGAATTCCAATAAATTCGTCAGACACGACTTCCCCTTAACGAATCCGTGCTGCGTCTGCTCCATCAAACAATCCTTCTCAAGATGCCTCACTATTTCCTCTTTGATGACAGATTCAAGCATTTTTCCTACAACAGACGTTAAACTAACCGGCCTATAATTCCCTGCCTTTTGCCTGCAACCCTTTTGAAACAGCGGCGTAACATTAGCCGTTTTCCAATCTTCCGGCACTTCCCCGGAATCCAGCGATGTTTGGAAAATAATCACTAAGGCATCTACTATCGCTTCTGCCATTTCCTTCAGGAATTGGTGCCTTTAAATCATCATAAAAGCATAGCACAGATAATCAGCCGGGTTGAGAGGCTAGTTACCTGTGTCAGGTAGACAGCAGCCAGTAGGAGGAAAACAGAGATTCAGGAGGGTCTTCACATCGAGTGAAAGGATGGATTTTGGATCCTGGAGAGTGAAAGCAAGTTTGCTTGAGTGAACCAGAAATCAAACTTCACCCACAACCTAATTAGCAAAAACTGGATTCTAAAAGTCTGCTAAAAATTTGAGGCAGGAACCTTACTATCAGTTTGAATTAACTGAGCTGCTTCTCCAGAGCAAGTTAATCATCCACCACCTCTACCACTATCTCCCACCCTCCCCCCGCCCCACCACCCCCATCCAACCCATCTCCATATAAACTGGAAATGGGCCCTTTCACAGCAGGCTGCAGTGAGGATTCAGACTAATGAAATTTTAGCCTCCCCCTCCCCCCTGTTTTCCCGCTTTCGTGGGCAGGGAAGAGGTAACAAATTCCCTCCCCACTTGGCTCGGACTTTGACCTGTGGCAATGAAGTCAGGGTAAGCACAGCAAAGGTACATTATTGGGACACATACACCATATTGCCTTTGGTTCCATCATTGTAAGTTTTCCAGTTGCACTGTCTGTAAAAGATTCATTCTCAGATATCGGTGCTGAGGACAAAACCAGCATTTATTGGTCATCCCTAATTGCCTTTGAGAAGGTGATGTTGAGCTGCCTTCCTGAACTGTTATAATCCTTGTGGTGAAGGTGCTATTAAGTAGGTCAGGGAGAGTTTCAGGATTTTGACCTGAACCTTGCAGCACATAACTCTCAATCTACCACTTTCCCCCTTGCTTTCTTTTCCTCTGGGAACACATTCTCTCATTAACTGCTTTCAGCATAGTAAATTTTCCCTTACTGATACTCCGGCCTCTTTCCTCAGGAGGGAAATCCTTCCCACAGAGGTGTTCTGCACAGGAACTGTTTCTTGTTTTCTCTCTCAGTGAGTCTGGGGAATGATGGAAGAGTTGATAGATTGATCAACTCCCGCCTTCTCCCTCTGCGAGTGCAAGTATTTTGAATGTCAACACATTGTTCATCTGCCAGATACAAACTGAATTCTGCAGAGTTCTGGATAAACAATATAACTGCACTCAGAGTCAAACTTGTTGTAAGTGGATATTTCATGGTCATTCAGAATAATGCCTGACAGACAGGTGGGCTTATCTGACAGGTGTTTGATTGTTGCAATATCTCATTAACTTTGTGTGTTGTTAACTAAAAACACTACTCAAAAGCAACAAGTTTTGGATTGTTTATCCTCTGCCTTTATTTCCATTCATTTACAACTGTTCCTCATGTCAATGTATTGAAGTAATGTTGATATAACAGTGCTAGAACATTCATAGAAATGATAGAAACCCTACAGTGCAGAAGGTGGCCATTCAGCCCATCAACTCTTCACTGACAACAATCCCATGTCAGATCCTATCTCCACAATTAGCATGGCCAATCAACCTAACCTGGAGGAAACCCACACAGACACGGGGAGAATGTGCAAACTCCACATAGAAGTGACCCAAGCCGGGAATTGAACCCGGGTCCCTGGAGCTGTGAGGCATCAGTGCCAGCTACTGTGCCACCTTGTCACCCCAAATGTGAATTCCCATACCGGGAGTCGAAAATTTCCATACTGGGAGTCGAAGTCAATAATGATTGTACTTGTCATTATGAATGAGGCATTTAATTATTCTGTTATTCATCAGTGCGCAGTACATATACCCTTACGTCGATTAAAGAAATAACAAATCGTCCTTCTTCAGGATGTTCCATTGCGGTTACAGACAGCGCTGCAGACTGGGAAACACGAAGGTCCATTAGTAACATTTAACCACCTAGTCCCTTGGAGTTGGCAAACTGTTTTGACAAGTTTTTGAAAGAAGATTTGGTAAGAACTTGCCCAAGTCCTGGAGGTCTCACTCGGGTAGTTTTTGGGTGGCACTTGGGTAAGAAGTGGGACGCGATATTGCCAGAAAGGGGCGATTAAGCCAACATGCTGGGCTGGCAGCCAATTAGAGACAGTGGGACAGCATTCCGCATCGCCAGCCCCATCAGAGGGCAGGCAGCTCTGGAGCCTTGGCCGCAGTCAAAGAGGTGCCACTACTGAGGCAGCAAAGACAACATGAGGGCACTGCTATTTTGAGGCACCCTATGAAGGTGGGCATTCAATAAATTGTGAAGCAGGTAGGACACACAGTACAGGGTGGGTGGAGGGGGGACCCCTTTGGCAGCAGTGTTGGGCTGACAGGATGTGATTGGCTGCCGGCAGCCCTCTGCCTGTGCCACAGAGCTTCCATGTAATTGGCAGCCTCCCGTAGTGGTCATGGGGCTGCTCTGCCATTGACCAAATACAGGCAACCAGGAACAATCACCCTTAAATTGTCCATTGCTTATTCGGATAACAAGCTGCTCGCAATCCTACCAATGGGAAACTTTCTCAATCAGCATTTTACTGATCCTCACACCTCCATCCCCCACACCTCGCTAACTGGTAAAATTTCAGTGGGCTTTTAAAACAAGAATCAGGACAGATAGCAATATTAATACTGTGAGCTGCAACTTCATGAACCAGTCCACGATACCTTTCCTCTCAAAGAAACATTGGCTAGAAAGTCTACCATTGAAGCTTTTGCATGTGTGGATGGCAAGTGCTTAGCATTGCTGCCTTGCAGCGCCAGGGACCAAGTTCAATTCCAGCCTCGGGTCATAGTCTGTGTGGAGTTTGCATGTTCTCCCCATGCCTGCATGGGTTTTCCCTGGGTGCTTCGGTTTCCTCTCACAGTCCAAAGATGTGCTGTTTAGTTTGATTGGCCATGCCAAATTGACCGTTAGTGTCAGGGGGATTTGTAGGTTAAATAGTGAGATTAGTGGATTAGGTCCTGGGTGGGATTGTGGTCAGTGCTGACTCGATGGGCCAAGTGGCCTCCTTCTGTAGTGTAGGGATTTTATGTGTGCAAGTTTTATAGCAGCTAATGTGGAAATTAAAAGTAGCATGGCTTGATTAGAGTTGGAGAAGAACAGACTGCATTACTGTTGATGAACATTTCCAATCTTTCCCATAGGAAATCATTTGCATCCTGCAACATTCTGTATAGGATATCCTGGTGTCTTTCTGATTGGGAAATGATTTGCTGAGACACAGCAATACTATCCATTCAAAAAAACAACTCATTCATGGATTCTTGATTTTGAACCAAAGGCGTGATGGAGAAAAGCCTCCCCTAGCCTTGGGAAGGTGAAATATTGCTCCCTGTGTATCCTTCCCGAAGCCATTAGGAGCAGCATTTTCCTGCTGCTTCCCCATGTCGACACAAAGGACAGCCAAGCTAGAGTGTGAATTCATGTACAGCAACAATGTTAATATGGTACAGAGGGGATGAGTCTGAGCTACTTGGAAAGTGAGTTTCACATTGTACTGCCAAAAGCTTTTCAAGTCATGGAAACAACCTTTCTAATTATCTGAAGACACATTCAGCCTAGATCAGTCAGCGATTCAAAGGTGTTTTCTCCCCCACTGTTATTGTGTGGTCATTTTTATTAGTACAAGCAGCAATTATGTCCCAGCAATCATAAATCTAATATATATATCTTATGTGATTTCCTAACTAACTTCGGCAAGGAGGTTTCTTGGTTTGTCTGACTACCAATTATGATTGCGAGAAATAGAAATTAATTCCTGCACTACATTTTCATAGAGTCAAAGAATCATACAGTGCAGAAGAGGCCCTTCGACCCATCGAGTCTGCACCGACACACGTGAGACACCTGGCCACCCGCCTAATCCCATTTATTTAAATGTTTATTTAAATGACCTAATACTTTTGGGATGTAATTGATTATTTAAACAATACTTATTTTTACAAAGGAATGTAGCCAAAAACTCAGAATGATCAATTATATGTGTGTGTGTGCCTGTATTTGTGAGCATTGTGCATTCATGTGTGTGTGTGTGTGTGTGTGTGTGTGTGTGTGTGTGTGTGTGTGTGTGTGTGTGTGTGTCACCATTACCTAATTTAGAAACATGAACTGTTTTAAATATGAACATTGGTTAACAGATCTTAGTTGGATAATTGGTGAATGCATCATAGCTTCTAAAAGAATGAAACTGAAGCTAAGAAATCAATATCCTCTTTGCTGCTCCTATTTTTACTATTGGTAAATTATAGACTGAGATAGCACAGGGGTGGATATTTGGCCCATTGTGCCTGTGCTGGGGCTTTGAAAGATATCCAATTAGGTCCACTTAACCTGCTCTTTCTCCTCAACATTGCAAAGGTTTCTCCTTCAAGCATTCACCCAATTTCCTTTCGAAATGGTGATATTGATTTTAGATAACAACTTTTTTAAAAAATGCCCTGTTCTAATGTAAGTGTCCTTTTTTATTTATCGAGACCATAAGATCTATTAAATCTATCTCTTCACCTCTGCAAATGTAGAATTATATATATATGTGTGTGTGTATATATAGAACATTTTACAATTAAATAAAAATGCAGAAAGCTTTGTGGAGTGTCATTTTTTTTTAACCTGGCCTGCCTCTTTAAGTAGGCACTGCATATCTCTTGACAGGGAGTCTATTTGAGGGAAGTGTGGGACAGGGAGGCTGTATGAAATGACAGAACAGGACTTTGCTGTACCGAGCAGCAGTTGGGAGCTTGGGCTGCAGCCATCAGCAGCAAGGAGGTAAGAAAGGGGCAGGTGTAAAAGAAGGACAAAGAGGGATTTATTACCTGCAAGCTCCTCCTCTTGATTATCACAGAATTATAGAATCCCTACTGTGCAGAAGGAGGCTATTCGGCCCTTCGAATCCACACTGACTTTCTGACAGAGTACCTTTCCCAGGCCCTCTGCCCCGCCCAATCCCACACATTTCCCATGGCTAATCTCATCTAACCTACGCATCTCGGGACACTAAGTGGCAATTTAGCACGGCCAATCCACCTAACCCTCACATGTTTGGAGTGTGGCAGGAAATCTGAGCGCCCGGAAGAAACCCACACAGACACAGGGAGAATCTGCAGACTTCACGCAGGCAGTCGCCTAAGGCCAGGATTGAACACAAGTCCCTGGCGCTAACCACTGTGCCACTGTGCTGCCCATCATATGAATGCCTAAGGGAGTGAGCACAGACAGGATAAGAAGGTGCTTCTACTTCCTTTGAATTTCGAATCAGGTATCAGCAAATCATCTTCACTCTCATTTCACATTCCAACCACAAACAAAGAAACATTGGAATTAGGAGAAGGAGTCGGCAATTCAGCTAATCGAGCCCACTCCGCCATTTAACATGATCGTTGCTGACCTTATCCTGGTCTCAACTTCACTTTCCTGCCTGCTCCCCATAGCCCTTAATCCCGCTTTTCATCAGAAACATATCTATCTCTTTCTTGGTCTGTTGACTGATTCTGCCTCCACTGCACTCTGGAGCAGTAATTTCCACAGATTCACAACCTTCTGAGACAAAGAGTTTCTCCTCATCTCAGTTTTGGACCTACCTCCCCTCACTCTATATCTATAACCTCTTGTTCTAGACTGCCCACAAGGGGGCACATTTGATCAACCTCCACTTTATCACAGAATCACAGAATACTGCAGTGCACAAGAGCTCCTTCGACCCTTCCAGTCTTCAGCAACGCATTAAATGCCCTGACCTGTCCACCTAGTCCCACTTGCCAGCAAGGCCCATAGCCTTGAATATTATGGCATGCCAAGTAGCTTTCCAGGCACTTTTTAAAGGATGTGAGGCATCTCACCTCCACCACCCTCCCAGGCAGTGCATTCCAGACCCTCTGAGTAAAAAAGTTTTTCCACAAATCTCTCCTAAACCTTCCACCCCTCGCTTTTAATTTGTGTCTCATCGCAACTGACCCATCAAATAAAGGGAACAGCTGTTCCCTGTGTATCCTGTCCATGTTCCTCATAAACTTGAACATCTCAATCAAGTTGCCCTTCAGACTTCTCTGCACCAATGAAAACAACCCAAGCCTATCCAACCTCTCTTCATAATTTAAATGTTCCATCCCAGATAGCATCCTGGTGAATCTCCTCTGCACCCCCTCCATTGTATTCATGTCCTTCCTATAATGTGGTGACCACAATTGCATATTGTACTCCAGCTGTGACCTCACCAAAGTTCGATACAACTCCATCTTGACTTTTCTGCTTTTGTAATCCATACCCCGATTGCCTTTTTCACCACCCTATCTACCTGCCTTTCTGCCTTCAGAGATCTATGGACAAACACGCCAAGGTCCCTTTGTTCTTCAGAACTTCCTGGTGTCAGTCATTTCCTTCCTTGTCAAATTACACTTTCCAAAGTGTGTCACCTCACACTTTTCAGGGTTAAATTCCATCTGCCCATTTGACCATCTTGTCTATATCTTCCTGTACCCTAGACACTCAATCTCACTCTTAACCATCCGGCTAATCTTGGTGTCATCAGCAAACTTACAGATCCTACCCCCCTACATAGTCATCTATGTCATTTATATAATGACGAACAGTAGGGGGCACAGCATGGATTCCTGTGGTATGCCACTGGCATCCAGTCACTAAAGCAGCCATCTGTCATCATCCTCTGTCTCCTACCGCTAAGACAATTTTGAATCCACCTTGTCAGATCACCGTGTATCCCATGTGCATTTGACTTCTTAATCAGTTTCCCATGTGGGACTTTGTCAAAGGTTTTACTGAAATCCATGTAAGCTACATCAACTGCACTACCCTAATCCACACACTTGGTTACATGCTCAAAAAATTCAATCAAATTTGTTCAGCATGACCTCCCTCTGACAAAATTATGCTGTCTATCCCTGAGCAAACATTGCCTCTCCAAATGGAGATAGATTCTCCCCTTAAGAATCTTCTCCAGTAGTTTCCCAATCACAGGCGTGAGACTCACTGGTCTCTAATTCCCTGGCTTGTCTCTACAAACTTTTTTAAATAGTGGCACCACATTAGCTGTTCTTCAGTCCTTTGGCACCTCCCCAGTGGCCAGGGAAGAATTAAAAATTTGGGTCAGAGCCCCTGCAATTTCCTCCCACAATAGCCTAGGATGCAATTCATCAGGACCTGGAGCTTTGCGCGATACCTTGTCACTCCCTATGATAATTTTCTCTGGAGTCTCATAGTCTCTCTCCCCAGGTTCCATAACTACCTCCTCATTCTCATGGGTAAAGACAGATGTGAAATCATTATCATTTTATATCAATATCATTTTATATCTGCCAATCAGATCCCCCTCATTCTTCCAAACTCCAGCGATTACAAGCCTAAGTGATTCAGCCGGTTCTTGCATGGCAGCCCTTTCATCCCTGGAATCAATCTGGTGAACCTCCTCTGAACTGCCTTCAGTGCCAGCATATCCTTCCTCAAATACAGAGACCAGAACTGACATGATGTTCTAGGTGTGGTCTCACCAATAATATGTACAATTAGAACAACATTTCTACTTTTAAAATCCAGTTTTTTTTGCAATAAATGCCAAGTTTCCATTTGCCTTTCTTATTATATGCTGTACCTGCACACACATTTCCTGCGATTCATGCACACCCGAATCCCTCTGCACTGGTGAACTTTGAATCTGCTTCTCATTTAAATAATAATTTGCCCTTTTATTTTTCTAACCAAAATAGATAATCTCACACTTACCCACATTAAACTCCAGCTGCCAGGTTCTGCTCCACTCTTCTAGCCTATCAATATCCATCTGTAAACTCTTTGGGGGTGACTTTCCCATTGCATTGTGCCCATTTTAGGGTGTGAAAGTTTGGTAAAGTCAGGCACGAGGTGAGTAGTGTGATCTGTGTCCGTTTCTGCACCGTTTTGCAGTTTACCAAGGCCCGAAAATGGCAATGATCGGGAACCCACCCAAACAGGTGCGACATCAATTTAAGTATTTTTGCATGGATTCAATCCAACTAATGAGCAGCACACCCCACTTTACCAGCATGTTTGCCGTTACTACCGCGTTTGCCCAATCAGGAATCGGCCTGGAATAGATATGTTCAATAAAAGTTCAATTCACTCAACTGTTTATCATATACATAGACGATCTGGAGGAGGGGGCTGAGTGTAGGGTAACAAAGTTTGCTGATGACACGAAGATGAGTGGAAAAGTGAATTGCGTGAAGGGTGCAGAAAGTCTGCAGAGAGATTTGGGTAGGCTCAGTGAGTGGGCGAGGACCTAGCAGATGGAGTATAACGTTGGCAAATGTGAGGTTATCCACTTTGGAAGAAATAATAGTAGATGGAATATTATTTAAATGGTGAAAAGTTGCAGCATGCTACTGTGCAGAGGAACCTGGGGGTCCTTGTGCATGAATCGCAAAAACCCAGTCTGCAGGTGATCAAGAAGGCGAATGGAACGTTGGCCTTTATAGCGAGGGGGATAGAATATAAAAGCAGGGAGGTCTTGCTGCAACTGTACAAGGCACTGGTGAGGCTGCAACTGGAGTACTGTGTGCAATTTTGGTCTCCTTATTTGCGAAAGGATATCTTGGCCTTGGAGGGAGAAGGTTCACCAGGTTGATACTGGAGATGAGGGTGTTAGCTTATGAGGAGAGATTGAGTAGATTGGGCATGTACTCATTGGAGTTTAGAAGGATGAGGGGGGATCTTATAGAGACATATAAGATAATGGAGGGGATAGGTAGGATAGAGGGAGAGAGATTCTTTCCACTTAGAAAGGAAACCAGGACTAGAGGGCACGGCCTCAAAATAAGGGGGGGGGGGGTGCAGTTTAGAACAGAATTGAGGAGGAACTTCTTCTCTCAGAGGGCAGTGAATCTCTGGAATTCTCTGCCCATTGAAGTGATGGAGGCTACCTCGTTGAATATGTTTGTCACGGGTAGATAAATTTCTGATCGATAAGGGAATTAAGGGTTATGGGGAGCAGGTGGGTAAGTGGAACTGATCCACTTCAGATCAGCCATGATCTTATTGAATGGCAGGGCTGGCTCGAGGGGCTAGATGGCCTACTGCTGCTCCTATTTCTTATGTTTTTATGTTCTTATTCCTGTACTCTGTCTCTTCATTGTTTGAGATGAAGGGAAAGAGGAGTGATTGAGAGGGGCAGGGGACCAACTCTCGCCTGCCACGGGGTTTTTGGGATGGTGGGTGTGCCAGAGCTGTGGGGGTATGCAAAATGGGGATGGTGGGTACTGCAAATGAGGAAAGCTTAAAGGACCAAATGACAGCATAAACAGGATGATGGGACAACCTCGTAAAATAAGGGATGGTTGCTCAACTTGTGGTGGGGGTACAGGTTGGAGAGAGTAGGAGGAAGGTGGGTGATGGATTAGAGGGGGGTTTGAGGCAGGAAGGCCCTCAATCGGGCCTGAGGGTGGCAAATCTGTGAAGTTTCAAATTGGTCTCCCATCTAAACTGTGGGAGACTTATTTAAATGTAGGAATGAGAGGCCCTGCCTCCCCAAAGTGAGAGGCACTGCCCTCACTATCCACCACCACAAATAAAAGTGCATGATCTTGGGAGACATGGTGCTCGTATTTAGTTAGGTGAGTGGTTAGCACTGCTGCCTCATAGTGCCAGAGACCTGGGTTTGATTCCCGACTTGGGTCACTGCAGGGTGTGCACATTCTCCCTGTGTCTGCATGGATTTCCCCCGGGTGCTCCGGTTTCCTCCCACACTCGAAAGGCGAGCAGTTTAGGTACATTGGCCATGCTAAATTGACCCTTACTGTCCCGAGATCTGTAGGTTAGACAGATTAGCACGGTAAACATGTGGGATTATGGGGATGGGGTCTGGGTGGGACTGTTGCTGGTGCAGACTCGATGGGCCAAATGGCCTTCTTCTGCACTGTAGGGTTTCTATGTTGGTTTCTATGTTTCACGTGCTCCATCAGTGAAGGTTAGTGAGGAGGTAAGTGCCTGTTATCGGATGGGTCTGTGCTGCTTATGGGGATTGCTTTTATGGTGGCCATGTTGTGTTTCAGGCTAGGAGGACTCTGCGAGTGTGTGTGTGTGTGTGTGTGTGTGTGTGTGTGTGTGTGTGTGTGTGTGTGTGTGTGTGTGTGTGTGTGTGTGTGTGTGTGTGTGTGTGTGTGTAGGGTGGGGGGGAGTGACGGGATGGAGGAGGAAGGTGCTGTTGTTCAGCAGGATGTCTGATGTCTGATTGGTAGCACGGACACATGTCTTAGCACTGACCACAGGTTTTGGGGATGCTACTGGGTCCTAATGCACGCAGCGCTCTTTCAACTAAGGATGTGCCCAAATCTCTTTGAAATTGCACTGCTGCAGTCTCAGAACTTTTCAAGCTGCAGTGTCTATGCTCACTACTGCATGGGTTCTGGATGAGTAATACTGGGGGGATGATGGGGGGGGGGGTGTGTTGATGGGGGGCCTGTGGGTGGGGAATGGGAGGGCTGTGTTGGGGGGCATCTGTGGGTGAGGAATGGTGGGGCCTGTGGGTGGTAAATGAGGGGGCTGTGTTGGTGGGGGTGCTCTGGGGGTAGGGAATTTGGGGACTGTGTTTCTGGGGGCCTATGGGTAGGGAATGGGGGGTTGTGTTAGTGGGGGGGTCTGTGGATGGGGAATAGGGGGACTGTGTTGGTGGGGGGTCTGTGGGTGGAGAATGGGGGGGTTGTGTTGGTGGGGGGATCTGTGGGTGGGGAATGGGGGGCTGTGTTGGTGGGGGGGTCTGTGGATGGGGAATAGGGGGACTGTGTTGGTGGGGGGTCTGTGGGTGGAGAATGGGGGGGCTGTGTTGGTGGGGGGATCTGTGGGTGGGGAATGGGGAGCTGTGTTGGTGGGGGGTCTGTAGGTGGGGAATGGGGGACTGTTGGTGGGGGGATCTGTGGGTGGGGAATGGGGGGGCTGTGTTGGTGGGGGGTCTGTGGGTGGAGAATGGGGGGGCTGTGTTGGTGGGGGGTCTGTGGGTGGGGAATGGGGAGCTGTGTTGGTGGGGGGATCTGTGGGTGGGGAATGGGGGGCTGTGTTGGTGGGGGGATCTGTGGGTGGGGAATGGAGGGCTGTGTTGCTGGGGGTCTGTGGGCAGGGAATGAGGGGTGTGTGGGTGGGGGGGCCTGTGGGTGGGGAATAGGGACTGTGTTGGTGGAGGCTCTGTGGATGGGGAATGGGGGTACTGTGTTGGTGGGGAGGGGTCTGTGGGTGGGGAATGGGGGACTGTTTGGTGGGGGGGGGCCTGTGGGTGGGGAATGAGGGTGTGTGTTGGTTGGGCTCCTGTGGGCAGTGTATGTTGCTGGACTAGCAGCATTCCTTAACCTTTCCGTGTGTTTCTTCCCTTCCCCAAATTCGCCCACCCTTCAGAGTGATGAGATGGCTTTTGCGATGCAACCAATCGATCTTGCTGTTCTTTCAGTTGCTGCTGGAGCTGAGGAGGAGGAGCTGGAGGATGAATTGCAGGAACAGGAGGCCCAAGCCTTACCACTTGCACAGCCAGACGGAGACGATCACCAGAGGGAGGAGGTGGCCACCATTCACCCAGAGGGGGTTGCAGGAGAAGGAGGAAGCAGAAACCCCAGCAGTTCTGCACACGAGTGTCAATTGAACAAATGACAGAGACCATGTGCTGCCAACAGCTCTGGGCCACAATGAGACAGTGCAACACCTGTGCCACTTGTTGCAGGACCTGGCACCTTGGGGCAGTGGGGAGGTGGAGGATCACCAGTCTCGTTGGCAGACAAATTGACAGTTGCTCTGACATTGGCTCCTTCCAGACCCCCAACAGAGCTGAATGTGGCATTTCACAGTCTGCTGTCCACACCTGTGTCAGGGATGTCACGGATGCCCAGTATGCCCAGGCTGGGCAGTATATCACATTTCACCCGGACCAGGCCCAGCAGGAAGCCCGAGCTTCAGCATTCATGATCATTGCAAGGATGCCGAATATGTAGGGAGCTATAGACTGCACCCGTGTCATCCTCAAGACCCCGCTTCAGAATCCACAAAGATTCTTTGATAGAAAGGGGTTCCGCTCACTATATGTCCAACTAGTTTTTGACCACAAGATGAGCAACATGCACATCTGCACCAGACACCCCAGCAGCTTGCAAGACAGTTTGATTCTGAAGAGCTCAGACATCCCAGAGGCCTTTGAGGAGGATCCCAGGCTGCAGTGATGGCTCGTGGGTGACATGGAGCACCTGCTTTGGACTTGGCTGATGACATCTGTGGGGAGGCCTGTGACTGAGGTAGAGACCTGGGATGACAAGGCCCATGTTGCCACCCGCGCGATGGTGGAGAGGTGCATGGGGCTCCCGAAAATACGGTTCAGGTGCCTGGACTGCTCTGGCAGGGCCCTACAATACGGCAGGGTTTCCAGCACATTAAGCCCCACCCACAGGCTTCTACAGTGACAATCCGATTCACTGATATTTTTGCAAACAGCATGAGTATGGGGGGGTGGTGGGAACAAAAAACAGGCCCAGAAAATGGATCTGAAACATTCTGTTTCAAGTCTGCCCAGCACTGAGACAAAAAAGGATAAAATAGTGCCCTCTGTTTGCTGCTTGCCACCCAGTCTGTTTTAACCCTTATACGGTGGACAAATAACTACAAGTAGACGTCTTGTTAGTACAACCAAAATTTATTTAAACCCACACAATCAATAATCACCCACCCAACCAACAATAAGTTATCTTTCAGGAAAATACTAGGATTCAAGTACAATACAAGACTTTGACTTAACTTTGCGTGACTGACAAGTACCCAAGCAGATATTGGCCTTTATCTGTGTGCTGGTCTCGGTAGTCGTCTGCATAGTCTGGTCCTTTGGTCTGGTGTGGCGCTCTGGCTCTGATCCTCCTTCCTTCCTTCTCGGGTGTGGTGGCTCTCCTTGTGCTGGCGATGTTCACCATTCTTGTAGCTTGTTTGTGGGGGCAGAGAGAGAGAGAGATTCCTGGTTGTGCAGCACCCTTTATACCTCATTTGGTTTCAAGCCCCTTTTTGGCCATTGCCAATCAATCAATCAGGACTTGATCACCCTGATCGATAAGAGGCCAATCAGGTGCTACCACACCGATCTCTGGGTGTGACCCCAGCGGCCATGTCTGTAGGTGTTGGAGGCACATAGGTCATATACCTCCCTCCTAAATAAGGGTTCCCGGTGCCCCTATGTCTGGTACACAACCCAGTGTGACCAGAAAGTCTCTTTCATCCCGGAGACAACCCATATCCTGTTTATTCACTCAGCAGGGTTGCAGCCTGTTTGTCTCTGCCTTTAAACTGCAGCCTGTCGGTTTAGTTTCTTGCCCAATTGTTCCAGAGTGCTTTACAAAACACCATTTTAGATGGTCTGTTTGGCTACATGTCTCTGCTTGCAGATCATTCATATAGTTGTAAATATTTGAGGTCTAAGAACTGACCCCTATGGTACCCCAATAATTACAGTTCGCCATCCAGAGAAGGACCAATTTATCCTGACCCTCTGCTTTCTGCCAGTCAGCCAATCCTCAATCCAGTCTAGTACTTTACCCCCAATCCCCTCCGATCTCACCTTCTGGGTCAGTCTTTCATACAGCACCTTGTCAAATGCCTTCTGGAAGTTTAGATATATCACATCCACAAGTTTCCCATTTTTTTCATGGGATGGGAACACCAACAAATTGCTCTTGAACTGGCTAGGCCATCTCAGGAGGCAGTAAGATTCAACCACATTGCTGTAGACCCTGAGGCCAGATCATGAAAGGACGGCAGATTTTCTTCCCTTAGTGAACCAGCTGGGCTAATGCTTTCATGGCCATTATTAAACTTTAAATTTTTGATTTTTCTTGGATTCAAATTCCACCATCTGCCAATGGTGATGGTACCAAATAAACCTGTTGGACGTTAACCCAGCATTGTGAAACTTCTAACTGTGCTTACCCCAGCCCAATGCTGGCATCGTCACTTACATAAGAACATAAGAAATAGGAGCAGGAGTAGGCCATCTAGCCCCTCGAGCCTGCCCCGCCATTCAATAAGATCATGGCTGATCTGTCGTGGCTCAGTTCCACTTTCCCGCCCTCTCCCCATAACCCTTAATCCCCTTGCCTATCAAAAACCTATCAACCCGCGTCTTAAATATATTTAGCGAGGCAGCCTCCACCACTTCAACGGGCAGAGAATTCCAGAGATTCACCACCCTTTGAGTGAAGAAGTTCCTCCTCAACTCCATTCTAAACCGCCCCCCCTTTATCTTGAGGCTGTGCCCCCTAGTCCTACTGTCCTTTCTGAGAGGGAAGAGTCTCTCCACCTCTATCCTATCCATCCTGTTCATCATCTTATATGTCTCAATGAGATCTCCCCTCATTCTTCTAAACTCTAACGAGTACAAGCCTAGTTTATTCAGCCTCTCCTCATAGTTTAACCCCCTCAACTCTGGTATCAGCCTAGTAAACCTCCTCTGCACTCCCTCCAAGGCCAAAATATCCTTGCGTAAGTGTGGTGACCAAAACTGCGCATAGTACTCCAGCTGCGGCCTCACCAGTGCCCTGTACAGTTGCAGCAAGACCTCCCTACTTTAAAATTCAATCCCCCTCACTATGAAGGCCAGCATCCCTTTTGACTTCCTGACCACCTGCTGCACCTGCAGGCTGGGTTTTTGCGACTCATGCACAAGGACCCCGAGGTCCCTCTGCACCGTCGCCTGCTGCAGTTTTTCGCCACGTAAGTAATAATCCTTCCTACCATTATTCCTACCAAAGTGGACAACTTCACACTTGCCAACATTAAATTCCATTTGCCATTTCCTGGCCCATTTGCCCAGCCTATCTAGATCCTTCTGCAGACTCTCCACACCCTCTGCACGATTTGCCGTTCCACCAATCTTGGTGTCATCAGCAAATTTCGACACCTTACACTCGGTTCCCTCCTCCAGATCATCTATATAAATGGTAAATAGCTGAGGCCCCAGCACCGACCCCTGGGGCACTCCACTAGTCACCAACCGCCAATCCGAATAGCACCCATTGACCCCCACTCTCTGCCCCCTATTTGACAGCCAATCCCCTATCCACGCTAACACCCTACCCCCAACTCCATGCCCCCTGACCTTCTGTAATAACCTCTTGTGCGGCACCTTATCAAACGCCTTCTGAAAATCAAGAAACACCACATCCACCAGTTCTCTATCCACCGCCCTAGACACATCCTCATAGAACTCCAATAAATTCATCAGACTTCCCCTTAACAAAACTGTGCTGCGTCTGCTCTATCAAACAATTCTCCTCAAGATGCCTCGCTATTTTCTCCTTGATCACGGATTCTAACATTTTACCTACAACAGACGTTAAACTAACCGACCTATAATTCCCTGCCTTTTGCCTGGCACCCTTCTTAAACAACGGCGTAACATTAGCCGTTTTCCAATCTTCCGGCACTTCTCCGGAATCCAGCCATGTTTGGAAAATAATCATCAAGGCATCCACTATCACCTCCTCCATGTCTTTCAGAACCCTTGGATGCATTCCATCTGGTCCTGGGGACTTGTCCACAATCAGTCCCTCCAGTCTTTCGAGCACTGCCTCTCTAGTAACAATAATGTCATTCAGGCCCTCCACTTTCCCTGACTCCAGTGATTCCCGGAAGATCACTGCGAATGCCTTCACAATCTCTTCAGCAATCACTGAAGAGATTGCTGAAGAGGTCTCTGGAACATTACTCTGGGTGTCTGGATTAATACTCCAGTGATAAAACCACTATATCACCATCTCCCCAGACCTGCCAACAAATGTATGGGGAACCAAATAACCATGTCGACAAGCGTTTCCTTTTCAGTGTAAAAATTACCTTCTCTACAAGTCTACGTGACTATGAGAGTTACGGACAGTGTGGATAGTCAGGAGCTTTTTCCCAGGATGGAAGAATCAATTACGAAGGGACATAGGTTTAAGGTGCGAGGGACAAGGTCTAAAGGACATGTACGAGGCAGATTTTTACATGGAGGGTGGTGGGTGCCTGGAACTCACTGCAGGGGGAGGAAGTGGAAGTGGATACAATAGTGACTTCCAAAGGATGACTTGACAAATACATGAGTAGGATGGGTCTAGAGGGATATGGTCTCCAGAAGGGTACGGGGTATTAGTTGAGTCAGGAAACATGGTTGGTGCAGGCTTGGAGGGCCAAAGGGCCTATTCCTGTGCTGTAACTTTCTTTGTTCTTTGTTCTGATTTTTTTTTTAAATGTTGCCTACTGATGTGGATGCATAGTATGTGTACGGACTTCTTTCAGCGCCTATGTTATAGGGTTCTGCCAATTGTGTAGCCAGAGACCTGGGGAGAAAAAGTGGATGTTGGCAGCACAAGTGGTTTCCTCCCTGCAACAAAATGGGTCAATGACTGCAGAGTGTATGGCGCAAGAAAGGAAAGTGCCTTAAACAAGGTGAAAACAGTGGAAATACTCCCAAGAGAATCAGGAGCTAGAGATGAATATAGTGGCCATTACTAAGGAGAAGGTGCTAGGGAGGCTGAAGGGTCTGAAGGTGGATAAATCATGCATACCAGAGCTATCAAATTGATTGCTGAAGAGATGGTGAAGACATTAGCAGTGATCTATCGGGAATCACTAGGGTCAGGGAAAGTGATGATGCCAGCGTTGGATTGGGGTAAGCGCAGTTAGAAGTCTCACAATGCCAGGTTAAAGTCCAACAGGTTTATTTGGTAGCACAAGCTTTCAGAGTGTTGCTCCTTCTTCAGATGAGTGAAGAAGGAGCCAGACCCCAAAAGCTTGTGCTATCAAATAAAATTGTTGGTCGGGGAGAGTCCCCGAGGACTGGAAAATAGCTAATGTAACACCCCTGTTTAAGGATGAGGGGAAGCAAATGATGGGAAATTAAAGGCCAGTTAGCCTGACCTCGGTTGTTAGTAAGATTTTGGAGTCCATTATTAAGGGTGAAATTTCGAAATACTTGGAAGTGCATCGTAAAATACCACAAAGCCAACATTGTTTCATTAAGGGGAGGTCATACCTAATAAATCTATTAGAATTTGTTGAGGAGGTAATGTGCAGGCTAGACAAAGGAGAACCAGTGGATGTTATCCATTTGGATTTCCAGGGGCATTTGTTAAGGTGCCATACAGGAGGCTGCTGAATAAGATGAGAATCCATGGTGTTCGAGGCATGGTGCTGGCATAGATAGAAGATTGGTTGACAGGTAAGAGACAGAGAGTGGGGATAAAGGGGTCCTTTTCAAGATGACAGCCGATGATTGGTGGAGTTCCATAGCAGTCAGTGTTAGTTCACAACTTTTCACTTTATACAGCAATGATCTAGATGAAGGAACTGACGACACTGTGGCCATGTTTGCAGATGATACAAAGATAGGCAGAGGAACAGGTAGTATTGAGGAGGTGGGGAGGTTGCAGAAGGACTTGGACAGGTTAGGGGAGTGGGCAAAGTAGTTGCAGATGGAATACAAAGTGGGAAAGTGTGAGGTTATGCACCTCGGTAGGAAGAATAGAGGCTAGACTATTTTCTAAATGTGGAGAAAATTCAGAAATCAGAGTTCAAAGGGACTTGGGACTCCTAATCCAGGGTTCTCTCAAGCTTAGGTTGCAGGTTGAGTTGGTAGTTAGGACAGCAAATGCGATGTTAGCCTTCATTTTGAGAGAACTAGAATGCAAAATATGGGATGCATTGCTGAAGCTTTACAGGGCTCTGGTCAGACCACATTTGAAATATTGTGAACAATTTTGGGCCCTGTATCTAAGGAAGGATGTGTTGACCTTGAAGAGGGAGCAGAGGTTCATGAAATACATCCCAGGAATGAAAGGCTTGACATTTACGGAACATTTCAGTGTCTGGGCCTGTACTCAATGGAGTTTGGAAGGATGAAGGGCGACCTCCTTGAAACTTAGAGAATAATGAAAGGCCTGGATAGAGTGGACGTGGGGAGAGTGTTTCCATTAGTAGGAGAGACTATGATCTGACGGCGCAGCCTCAGAATAAAGGGACAACTCTTTAGGACCAAGATGAAGAGGAATTTCTTCAGCAAAGGTGGTGAATCTATGGAATTCATTGCCACAGAAGGCTTTGGAGGCCACGTCATTGAGCGTTTTTAAAACAGAGATAAATAGTTCATCACTAGTAAGAGTATCAAAGATTACAGAGAAAAGGCAGGACAATGAGATTGAGAAACATATCAGCCATGCTTGAATGACAGAGCAGACTTGATGGACCAAATGGCCTAATTCTGCTCCTATATTTTCTGGTCTTATGGTCAGGTAGCATCTCTGCTGAGTGTAGGGTTGCCAAGCATCATGATTGCCCTGGGATATAGTTTTATGTTTATTTATTAGTATCACAGTAGGCTGAGCCCATTTGGTTCACTAAGGGAAGAAAATCTGCTGTCCTTTCATGATCTGGCCTACAGGTCCACAGCAGTGTGGTTGACTCTTACTGCCCTCTGAAATGGCCTAGCCAGTTTTTCACTCAGTGTAAGTTTCAGGGACAAGGTCTGCCCCCGCTTGGCCAGCTCACTTGGCAGCCATTTAAAAACTATTGGGTAGTTATTGGCATGCCGTGGGCCTACATCAGGGGTGGTAGTCTCGTCTCCAAGACTGCAAGACAAATATATCCCTGCAGCGCCACTAGTGGGACTGCAGCCAGTCCTGAAGTAGGCATTCAGCAATGAAGGCAGGGATTTAAGGCAAGTCTGGGATCTTAGCAGGCCCCAGAGAGGCCAGCGAATTGAATGGGTGTGGATGTATTTGATGGTGTGGACACAGCAGAGTGATTGGGGAAAAGCAAGGGTTGGAGGAACCTCTAAATTGGCAACAGGAGTCCTGAAAATGGTGTCACCCACCTCTGGACAGCCCACCGGCCCAACCAATGAAATGTGTAGACTTGGCTTGGGCATTTCCTGCCACAGGTAAAATCGGAATAGTAATGGGGGAAGAGGCTGAGGTCATAACTAACCTGTGGATGAGTGGGTGATCCTCCCAACACCTTCCCCCACTGCTGGTATAATAGCGGTGATGTGGGGACAGATAAGTGGCCACGTGAACTCATAGCATGGAGCCCAATTTACCAATCCTCCACCAACTGACAATCACCACCGCCCCACCCCCCCCCCAACACCCCAATGTTGTTAGCGATGAAGGCTTCCACAAGTGAAATATTCCATCAGTCTGAATTGTTCAAACAGACTTTGATTTTTAACAAGGTTTTCCTTTAAAATTGATCTGACCTCACAATGCTCTATGACAGCATAATTCTGTTACCATGGAAACTTTCCCAGCTATGATGACATAGTCAACAAAAACAGCTGTGCACTTCATTTCTGCTTGGGTCAATGTGTTGCGAACACTGTCGATCTTAGTGCTGTTTAGTGTATTTCTTGCCTTTTTCTTTCTCAGTAGTTTTTAGAGTTATTGGAAAAGCGTTATTTGAAGTGGAGTGAAAGAACAACCACTGCGGGAGCGTCACGCGGGTTTTGCGTGAAGCGCTATCAGGTATTTTGAAATCACTGTGAGTTGAGCAGAATTTGTCAAAGTTGGAATGTTAGGCCAAATTCAGATGTGGGAGAAATGGAAACATGAATGCCAGTGAGAGTGATCCTGTCTGCATTGTGGCAATTGGCAATGGCTCCCCACAACCAAAAATAAATTGGCCAAATTTGTGTCTGAACTGGGGCAAATGGAAAATGTTTCTTCTGTCAGAGGTGCCACCTTCAGGATGAAACACTTTATCAAGTCTCTGTCCCTTGGGTGGTCATAACATCCCATGATACTATTCAAAAAACAATAGCAGAGTTATCACTCCTGTTCTGGCCAATATCAATCTCAAAACAAATTCATTAAAATAGATGATCTATTCGATATCACATCGCTGTGTATGACAATTGCTGTATGCAAATTATCTGGTGTCTTTTCTACCTAAAAGCAGTGATGGCAACCAATGAAGCACCTGGAAAGTGGCAAGTGTTTTGGGATATCCTTTGAGGTTCTATTTTGGATGATGTGTTGAGGTGCCTATTAGATTATATACCAGGCTGTCTCACTGGTCACGTTAAAGTTCAACTATTCTTATTGAGACAAAGCGAACATTAAAAACGCAATGGACATGAAGTTTGCTTTAGGCATCTATTTAAGTCTGACTGCAGTCTTCTTCCTTTCATGTTTTAATTTAGGGTTGATTTGAGTCTGATTTTGTCTTATTTATATCTTAGATTTGACTGCATATCATCTTAGAAGTCACACTTGGAAGCAATCCAGCTTCCGTGCTGCTGCTTAGAAGCAGAAAGGTGATTAACTATTCTCACTTGTTCATTTATTTTGTCATAGTTGGAATTCATTTCATGGTTACAGATTTATGCTGCAGACCTTTGTGTGTTCAATGTATTTAAGAAAATACTCTTGGAAAAATAGGCCGGAATTTTAAAATCCTTCATCACAGGAAAAGGTTGGCAGGCATTGGACACAACTATATTGAGTCAGTTGGCAAGGGTTGCTTGTGTCCATTGTCTATTTGGCTCCACTAGTATGTTACCATGATGGTAGGATCATTGGCAAGCACCTTGTCCTCCTTTAGACCATGAGCTGAATTGATAACCTCTTAAGAGGATATCTTCCTCAGCTGCTGCTCATATTTTATGTGAGGGACAAGGCTCAAGTCTCTTTGTGGCCAATGGGCAACCAATCTGCCATCCTTTCATGGACTGGCCTACAGGTCAACAGCAGTGTGGTTTACTCTTACTGCCCTCTGAAATGGCCTCATCAGTTTTCCACTCAGTGTAAGATTTGGGGACAAGGTCTGCTCCTGCTTGGCCAGCTCACTTGGCAGCCATTTAACAACTATTGGGTAGTTACTGACATGCTGAATGCCCACATCAGGGGTGGTAGTCTCGTCTCCAAGACTGCAAGACAATTAAATCCCAGCAGTGCTACCAGTCCAGAAGTAGGCATTCAGCAATGAAGGCAGGGATTTAAGGCAAGTCTGGAATCTTACCAAACCCCAGAGAGGCCAGCCAATTGAATGGGTGTAGAAGTATTTGATGGTGTGGACACAGCAATGCAACTGGGGAAAAACAAGGGTAAGATGACCTTTGGTGGAACCGCTAAATTGGCAACAGGAGTCCCCAACTCTGGACAGTCCACCATGTGTAGACTTGGCTGTTTGATGGACTATATCCATTATATCTATTATATATTATATCATTATATCCCAGGCTGGCTCAGTGGTCGTGTTAAAGCTGAAATTTTCTTATTGAGACAAAGTAAGCATTAAAAAGGCAATAGACATGAAGTTTGCTGTTGGCATTGACTTAAGTCTGACTGCCATCTTCTACCTTCGATGTTTAATTTAGGTTTGACTCGTGTCTGATGTTTGTCTCATTTATATTTTAGATTTGACTGCATATCATCGTTGAAGTCACACTTGGAAGCAATCCAACGTCCGTGCTGCTGCTTAGAAGCAGAAAGGTGATTAACTATCCCCACTTCATTTATGTTGTCATGGTTGGAACACATTTCATGGTTACAGATTTATGCTGCAGACCTTTGTCAGATCAATACTCTTGTAAAAATAGGCCGTAACTTTATATTTCTTCATCACAGGGAGCAGGTTGGCAGGCAGGAGACACAATTATATTGAGTCAGTTGGCAGGGGATGCTTGTGTCCATTGTCTACTTGGCTCCACTGGTATGTTACCATGGTGGTAGGATCGTTGGCAGGTACCTGCCCTCCTTTAGACCACTTGAGCTCAATTGATAAACTGATAAGGGGTTTTCTTCCTCAGCTGCATCTCATATTTTATGTGAGGGACAGGGACAAAATCTCTTTGTGGCCAATGGGCAACCAATCCCAGCAGCAAGGCCCACACCTTCCTGGAGAACTTCTCCCCATTCTGGCCACTCAATCACACCACCCCTAATCATCCTCTTTTCAGGTTCGGACTGATGTCTCCTTCTCACTTACCTTTTAAGACCATAAGATATGGGAGCAGAATTAGGCTGTTTGGCACATCAAGTCTACGCCACCATTCAATCATGACTGTTAAGTTCCTCAATCCCACTCTCGGGTGTTGGTGAGGCCACATCTAGATTATTTTGCACAGTTTTAGTTTCCTTATCTGAGGAAGGGTGTCCTTTCAATAGATGGAATACAGGATTTCTGGGTTGGCAGGTCTGTCATATGAGGAGAGATTAAGTTGGTTAGGATTATAGGAAGAGTAAGAGGAGTTCTCATAGAAACTACAAAATTCAAACAGGGTTAGGCAGGGTAGATTCAGAAAGGATGTTCCCAATGGTGGGGAAGTTCAGAACGAGGGGTCATATTTTGAGGATAAGGGGTAAACTTCTTAGAACTGAGGTGAGGAGAAATTTCTTCACCCACAGGATGGTGAATGTTAATTGAGGCAAAAATGCTGTGTGTTTTCAAGAAAAAAATAGATATCTTTTGGTGCTAACAGGATTGAGGGATATGGGAGGAAGGAGGGAATCAGGATATTGAATTCGATGATAAGCTGTAATCAAAATGAATGGTGGAGCAGTCTTGAAGGGCTGAATGGCCTACTCTTGCTTCTAGTTTCTATGTTTTCATGTTTTTTCCACATCTTATGTTTACTTTAGGATTGGCTCCAATCTGATGCTGTTCTCATTTACCTTTCAGATTTGACTGTATATCATTATAGAATTCAACTTGTGGGAGTAATTCCCTGCTGTTGTTTTCAAGCAGACAGATGATTAGCAATCCTCAATTGTTCACTAGATTGTCAATGCTGAATTGTTTAATGATGTAATATTCAGACCCTGTTGGGTCTGAATATTACACCAGCACAACATACAAAGTATATATATTTAAGACTCATTGCTTTTATAAAAACTCCTTGCAAACACTGAAAGGAATATACTTTAATAGCCATATATTGTAAATGCTGGTGGAATACTTCACTTGTGGAAAGTCTCCATCGTTGATTACACCAGTCAGGAACTCTGTGAAAAAGTTCTCTTAAAGGACCTCACCATTTATTAAACAATGATGTGCAATGCTACCTAGATTATTATTGCAATTGCCAACAGCCAAATAAGTCAATGAATGCAACTCTCTCCTATTGCCACAGTGACACACAAACTTACATACATACACTACAGTGTATATTAACTTAAAATTGTTGCATTGGGTGGCACATGATAGATTTAAATATTTATTATCACAATTAAGAAATGGTTAAATTGACCTGGATTTATCAGTTAACTTTGCAATAACTGAGCATGTTTGTAACTACTTGTGTGTAATTCTAAAGCCACCACAGTGAATTGTGGAAAAAGGGTCAGGAGAAAAAACAATTCCTGAAGAGGCAGAAGGCAATGGTGAGCTTCTTTGCCTTCTGGCCTTTTCTGCTTCCATTCCCATCCATGATTGCTGCACCATGACAATGCTGCTAGAAGTAACTTCAGACTTGCATCAATAGCAGCTCTCTGACTGGATTATAGTCATCTGAGCAGAAAATCTAGGCTGACAAAAATGTTCGATACCAAGCAGGTGTCGCATTGTCAGAAGTGCCATTTTTCAAATGTTAACCTGAGCTCCTGTCTGCCTGCCTGATTGGCTGTAAGATTCCACGGTACTATTTGATGAAGAACACTGGACTTCTCCCTGGTATTCCCGCTAACATGCATGCCACAAACAACATTAAAGTAGACTATCTGATCATTTTCTCAAACAGTTTATGGGAACTCGCTGCCTGCAAATTGTCAACAGTTAGTTTGGCATCTGTTGTTGGGAAAGTGTTAGAAGCAATTATCAAGGGAGCAACATCAGGACAAAGCACTTATATAGTTACATAGGTACAAAGGATATAGAGGGATATGGGCCAAATGTGGGCAATTGGGTTTAGCTTAGGGGTAATAAAAAAACGGCAGCATGGGCAAGTTGGGCCGAAGGGCCTGTTTCCATGCTATAAACCTCTATGACTCTATGACTGTGACTATGATGAAGTCAAAACACTATCCATCAGATCAGCATATTTTTATAAAGCCAAATCATGTTTGACTAACTTGCTAGAGCTCATTGCAGTTCTAACAAGCATTTACAGTATTACAGCCAATGAAGTACTTCTGGTATGAGGCTCTTTGGGCATCCTTCCAGTTGTGCAAGGTGTTATATAAATCAAAAATCCCATTTTGAGTGGCCCACTGAGGTATCTGAAAGATTCAATCCCAGGCTGTCTCGGCTGACATGTGTTGACTTCTCCTGTGACAATTTAACAGGGCATTCAGATCTTGAGGGAGTGGCATGAATGTGAAATTAATGAAGGCCATGTTAGCTGGCTGAGAAGGTAAAAAATAAAAAGAAAGGAAGATGTTGCTTTGAACAACAGAGTAAAAAAGAACTGTGCAAAATCTCAGAAGCACGTGGAGAGCGTGAAGCGCCACAGAGGCGCAACACAATTGGGTGAGGGGAGATTGAATTTGAATAAGTGCATTGAAAAATGTTGACTGCACAAATTAAAGTATTACGTTTCTGAGGAAGACTTAGCAGACCCTGAAAGGGCAAAAAAATGGTGGCATATGAAAACTGTGACATTTATCACCCAGCATTTAAGATTGGATGCAATATTCAACTTTTAGTTCTTAATTTAATTTTGATGTAACTCTGATGTGTTCTCCTTTATATTTTAGATTTGACTGGATATCATCATTGAAGTCTACTTTTATAAAATAATCCAAGTTTTGTGCAGCTGTTTCAAAAGAAGACAGGTGATTGTTTATCCTTAGTTGGTCACGACACTGTCAGCACTAAAATATTTTACCACATATCACAGTGCTAAATTGACCCAGTGTATAAGACAATCCTGTTTTCAGGCCCAATCATTGATAGATTATCCGGCCTCCCAGCTGTAAGTTTTCCACCTGCGGGAGGTAGCACCTTGTTTGCTAGTGGCAGGAGTTTATGCTCCCGCTGCATTCATTGACTTCACCCGATGCCGGCAGGTGAATAAGTCAACCCCACCACCCCATCCACACCCCACGCAGACCCCCACCTCCCCCATCACCACTCCACTTGCAGCTTTTCAGCCACAACATGCCATATTCACATTGATAGTCAACCTCAATCTTTCACCCCACAGACAGAGGTTTTACTTACTGGTATGCAATAACTCGGTGCAAGAGATCCAGCAAACGATATGGACTGTGTTGCGAAAATGTGTGGGAGTTTCAGATTTGCCCACAGAAAGCAAATACGCCACGTGCTGAATGACCAAAATGGTGACCACTCACAACCAGTTTGACTGTTCATTTTTATGCTCAGCATATAAGTCAAATCACACTTTTTGATGTTTTGAGGTTCTGCTTTGGGTGATGCACTGAGGTGCCTAATAGATTATCTCCCAGGCTGGCTCACTGGTCAGGTTAAAGTTGAAATTTTCTTATTCAGATAAAGCGAACATTAAAAAGGCAATGGACATGAAGTCAGCTTTTCACATCTATTTAAGTCTAACTGCCATCTTCTACCTTCCATGTTTAATTTAGGCTTAACTCCAGTATGATATTTGTCTCATTTACATCTTAGATTTGACTGCACATCATCTTTCAAGTCACACGTGGAAGCAATTCACGTCCGTGGTGCTTTTTAGAAGCAGAAAGGTGATTAACTACTTTCACTTGTTCATTAATGTTGTCATGGTTGAAACACATTTCATGGTTACAGATTTATGCTGCAGTCATCAGACTGTAGTGAGATCAATGACACGAGGCAAAGATTACTCAGAATCATTGCTTCTTTGAAGAACTTTTTGAAAAATAGGCCGGGATTTTACAATTCCTTGTCACAGGGAGCAGGTTGGCAGGCAGTAGACACAATTACATTGAGTCAGTTGGCAGGGGATGCTTGTGTCCGTTGTCTACTTGGTTCCACTGGTATGTTACCATGGTGGTAGGATCGTTGGCAGGTACCTCACCCTACTTTAGACCACTTGAGCTCAACTGATAAACTATTAAGAAGTTTTCTTCTGCAGCTGCAGCTCATATTTTATGTGAAGGACAGGGCCAAAATCTCATTTTGACCAATGAGCAACCCACCCCAGCAACAAGGCCCAGCCCTTCCTGCAGATCCCCTCCCCATTCTGTCTATTCAATCACACCACCCCCAAGCATCCCCTTTCCAGGTTCAGACTGAAGACACCTTCTCACTTACCTTTAAGGCCACAAAATATGGGAGCAGAATTAGGCTGTTTGGTACATCAACTCAATGCCACCACTTAATCATGACTGCTAAGTTCCTCAATCCTACTCTCAGGTGTGGATGAGGCCACATCAGGATTATCATATGCAGTTTCCATGTATTTTCCACATCTTATGTTTAATTTAGGATTGGCTCCAATCTGATGCTGATCTCATTTACCTTTCAGGTTTTACTGCATATCATCATAGAATTCAACTTGTGGAAGTAATTCCTTGCCATTGCTTTTAAGCAGAAAGGCGATCAGCAATCCTCAATTGTTCACTAGATTGTCAGTGCTGAATTGTTCAGTGATGTAATACAATTTGTGAATATTACACCAGCACAACGTACAAAGTATATATAAGACTCATTGCTTTTATATGAAACGGCAAATGAAAACTGTGACATTTATCCCCTAAAGTTTGGGTGCAGTCTTCAGCTGTTAGATTTTAATTTAATTTTGATGTAAATCTGATGTGTTCTCCTTTGTATTTTAGATTTGATTGGATATTATCTTCGAAGTCGACTTTTATAAAATAATCCAAGTTTTGTGCAGCTGTTTGGAAAGAAGACAGGTGATTGTTAATCCTCAGTTGGTTACTACATTGTCAGAACTAAAATATTTTACCACAGATCACAGTGTTTAAATTGACAGGGTGTGTAAGACAACCCTGTTTTCAGCCCCAGTCGTTGACGAGATTATCCGGCCTCCAAACTATATGTTTCCCGCCAGTGAGAGGTAGGACGTTGTTTGCTAGTGGCAGGAGTCTCTGCTCCCGCTGCAGTCATTGACGTCAGCCCACGCCGGCAGGTGAGTAAGTCAACCCTAGCACCCAACGCAGACCCCCACCTCTCCCATCACCACTCTACTCGCAGCTTTTCAGCCACAACATGTCATATTCACTTTGACAGACAACTTCAATCTTTCACCCCACAGATACAGATTTAACTTGCCGGTATGCAATAACTAGGTGCAAGCGGTCCAGCAAGCGATATGGGCTGTGTTGCGAAACGAGGGGGAGTTTAAGATATGCCCATACAAAGCAAATACGCCACATGCTGAATGACCAAAATGGTGACCACCCACAACCAGTTTGACCATTCATTTTTATGCTCAGCATATCAGTCAAATCACACTTTTTGATGTTTTGAGGTTCTACTTTGGGTGATGTGCTGAGGTGCCGAATAGATTATGCTCCAGGCTGGCTCACTGTTCACGTTAAAGTTGAAATTTCCTTATTGTGAAGTAGTGAACATTAATAAGGCAATGGACATGAAGTCAGCTTTTCACATCTATTTACGTCTGACTGCCATCTTCTACCTTCCATGTTTAATTTAGGCTTAACTCCAGTATGATATTTGTCTCATTTACATCTTAGATTTGACTGCACATCATCTTTCAAGTCACACGTGGAAGCAATTCACGTCCGTGGTGCTTTTTAGAAGCAGAAAGGTGATTAACTACTTTCACTTGTTCATTAATGTTGTCATGGTTGAAGCACATTTCATGGTTACAGATTTATGCCGCAGTCGTCAGACCATAATGAGATCAATGACACGAGGCAAAGATCGCTCGGAATCATTGTTTCTTAGAAAAACTTTTCGAAAAATCGGCCAGAATTTTACAATCCCTCATCACATGGAACAGGTTGGCGGACAGTAAGGACGATATAATTCATTGAGTCCATGGTCTTCTTGAGGACGCTTGTGTCCTTGTCCACTTGGATCCACTGGTATGTTACCATGGTGGTAGGATTGTTGGCAAATACCTGCCTTCCTTTAGACCATTTGAGATCAGTTGATAAACTATTAAGAAGTTTTTTTCCGCAGCTGCAGCTCATATTTTATGTGAGGGACAGGGCCAAAATCACATTGTGGCCAATGAGCAACCCAACCCAGCAGCCAGGCCCAGCCCTTCCTGGAGAACCCCTCCCCATTCTGGTTATTCAATCACAGCACCCCTACCACCCCCTTTCCAGGTTCGGACTGATGACTCCTTCTCACTTACCTTTAAGGCAATAAGATATGGGAGCAGAATTAGGCTGTTTGGCAGAACAAGTCAATGCCACCATTTAATCATGACTACTAAGTTCCTCAATCCCACTCTCCGGTGTTGGTGAGGCCATATCTACATTATTTTGCACCGTTTTTGTGTCCTTATCCAAGAAAGGAAGTAATTTCTATCGAAAGAATACAGGGAAACTTCACCAGGTTGATTCCTGGGTTGGCAAGTCTGTCATTTGAGGTGAGATTAAGTTGGCTCGGATTATATTCATTGGAGTTTAAAAGAATCAGAGGGTATCTCAGAGAAACTTACAAAATTCTAACAGGGCGAGACAGGGTAGATTCAGAAAGAATGTTCCCAATGGTGGGGGAGTACAGAACTAGGGGTCATAGTTTGAGGATAAAGGGTAAGCCTTTTAGAACAGAGGCGAGGAGAAATTTCTTCACTCACAGGGTGGTGAATGTGTGGAAATCATTACCGCAGAATGTCATTGAGGCCAAAATGTTGTGTGCTTTCAAGAAGAAATTAGATATCTCTTGGTGTTAACAGGATCAAGGCATATGGGGGGAAAGAGGGATTCAGCATATTGAATTCAGTGATCAGCCGTGATCAAAATGAATGGTGGAGCAATCTTGAAGGGCTGAATGGCCTACTCCTGCTTCCAGATTCTTTGTTTCCATGTTTTTTCCACATCTTATGTTTAATTTAGGATTGGCTCCAAACTGATGCTGATCTCATTTACCTGTTAGGTTTGACTGGACATCATCACAGAATTCAACTTGTGGAAGTCATTCCTTGCCATTGCTTTTAAGCAGAAAGGTGATTAGTAATCCTCAATTGTTCACTTCATTGTCAATGCTGAATTGTTTAGTGACATAATACAAATTGTGAATATTACACCAGCACAACGTACAAAGTATATTTAAGACTCATTGCTTTTATATGAAACGGCAAGTGAAAACTGTGACATTTATCCTCCAAAGTTTGGGTGCAGACTTCAAATGTTAGATTTTAGTTTAATTTTGATGTAAATCTGACGTGTTCTCCTTCATATTTTAGATTTGATTGGATATTATCTTCGAAGTCAACTTTTATAAAATAATCCAAGTTTTGTGCAGCTGTTTGGAAAGAAGACAGGTGATTGTTTATCCTCATTTGGTTACTACACTGTCAGAATTAAAATATTTTACCACAGGTCACAGTGTTTAAATTGACCGGGTGTGTAAGACAACCCCGTTTTCAGCCCTAAGCATTGATGAGATTATCCAGACTCCCAGCTGTATGTTTCCCGTCAGTGGGAGGTAGGACGTTGTTTGCGAGTGGCAGGAAACTCTGCACCCGCCGGAGTCATTGACATCACCCCACACCGGCAGGTGAATAAGTCAAACCCAGCAACCCACACCCGCCCCACGCAGACACCACCTCCCCCATCACCACTCTACTCGCAGCTTTTCAGCCACAACATGCCATATTCACATTGATGGACAAGCTCAATCTTTCACCCCACAGATAGAGGTTTAACTTGCCGGTATGCAATAAGTAGGTGCAAGAGGTCCAGCAAGCGATATGGGCTGTGTTGCAAAAATGTGTGGGAGTTTAAGATATGCCCACACAAAGCAAATACGCCACGTGCTGAATGACCAAAGTGGTGACCACCCACAACCAGTTTGACCATTCATTTTAATGCTCAGCATATCAGTCAAATCACACTTTTTGATGTTTAGAGCTTCTACTTTGGGTGATGTACAGAGGTGCCTAATAGATTATATCCCAGGCTGGCTCACTGTTCACTTTAAAGTTGGAATTGTCGTCTTCAGACAAAGTGGACATTAAAAAGGCAATGGACATGAAGTCGGCATTTCGCATCTATTTACATCTGACTGCCATCTTCTTCCTTCCATGTTTCATTTAGGCTTGAGTCCAGTCTGATGTTTGTCTCATTTATATCTTAGATTTGACTGCACACCATTTTTGAAGTCACACGTGGAAGCAATCCACGTCCGTGCTGCTGTTTAGAAGCAGAAAGGTAATTAACTATTTTTACATCTTCATTTATGTTGTTATGGTTGAAACACATTTCATGGTTACAGCTTTATGCTGCAGTCGTCAGACCGTAGTGAGATCAATGACACGAGGCAAAGATCACTCAGAATCATTGCTTCTTAGAAAAACTTCTTGAAAAATCGGCTGGAATTTCACAATCCCTTGTTACAGGGAACAGGTTGGCAGGCAGTAGACACAATTACATTGAGTCAGTTGGCAGGGGATGCTTGTGTCCGTTGTCTACTTGGCTCCACTGGTATGTTACCAAGGTGGTAGGATCGTTGGCTGGTGCCTCGCCCTAATTTAGACCACTTGAGCTCGATTGACAAACTATTAAGCAATTTTCTTCCGCAGCTGCAGCTGATATTTTATGTGAGGGACAGGGCCAAAATCTCATTGTGGCCAATGAGCTACCATCCCAGCAGCCAGGCCCAGCCCTTCCTGGAGAACCCCTCCCCATTCCAGCTTTTCAATCACACCACCCCTATCATCCCCTTTCCAGGTTCAGACTGATGACTCCTTCTCACTTACCTTTAAGACCATAAGACATGGGAGCAGAATTAGGCTGTTTGGCACATCAAGTCAATGCCACCATTCAATCATGACTGCTAAGTTCCTCAATCCCACACTCGGGTGTTGATGAGGATACATAGAACATAGAACATAGAACGCTACAGCACAAACAGGCCCTTCGGCCCACGAGTTGCGCCGAACACATCAACACTTACCAATCTATAGACCTATCTATAACCCCCAATCCCATTAAACCCCATATACTCATCCAGAAGTCTTTTAAAAGACCCCAGCGAGTTCGCCTCCACCACCACTGACGGCAGCCGATTCCATTCACTCACCACCCTCTGAGTGAAAAACTTACCCCTAACATCACTTCTGTACTTTCCTCCCCGCACCTTAAATCTGTGTATACATCTGGTGTAGTATGCACAGTTTTAGTGTCCTTATCTGCGGACGGATGTAATTTCTATGGAAAGAGTACAGGAAAACTTCACCAGGCTGATTCCTTGGTTGGCAGGTCTGTCATATGAGGACTGATTATGTTGGTTCGGAATATATTCATTGGAGTTTAGAAGAGTGGGTGGGGATCTCAGAGAAACTTACAATATTCTAACAGGGCGAGACAGGGTAGATTCAGAAAGAACGTTCCCAATGGTGGGGGAGTCCAGAACGAGGGGGGGGCATATTTTGAGGATAAGGGGTAACACCTTTAGAACAGAGGTGAGGAGAAATTTCTTCACCCACAGGGTGGTGAATGTGTGGAATTCACTACTGCAGAATGTCATTGAGGCCAAAATGTTGTGTGCGTTCAAGAAGAAATTAGATATCTCTTGGTGTTAACAGGATCAAGGCATATGGGGGGAAAGAGGGATTCAGGATATTGAATTCAGTGATCAGCCGTGATCAAAATGAATGGTGGAGCCATCTTAAAGGGATGAATGACCTACTCCTGCTTCCAGATTCTTTGTTTCCATGTTTTTTCCACATCTTATGTTTAATTTAGGATTGGCTCCAATCTGATGCTGATCTCATTTACCTTTTAGGATTGACTGGACATCATCACAGAATTCAACTTGTTGGAGTCATTCCTTGCCATTGCTTTTAAGCAGAAAGGCGATTAGCAATCCTCAATTGTTGACTTCATTGTCAATGCTGAATTGTTTAGTGACGTAATACAAATTGTGAATATTACACCAGCACAACGTACAAAGTATATTTAAGACTCATTGTTTTTATATGAAACGGCAAATGAAAACTGTGACATTTATCCTCCAAAGTTTGGGTGCAGTCTTCAGCTGTTAGATTTTAGTTTAATTTTGATGTAAATCTGATGTGTTCTCCTTTATATTTTAGATTTGATTGGATATTATCTTCGAAGTCAACGTTTATAAAATAATCCAAGTTTTGTGCAGCTGTTTGGAAAGAAGACAGGTGATTGTTTATCCTCATTTGGTTACTACATTGTCAGAACTAAAATATTTTACCACAGATCACAGCGTTTAAATGGACCGGGTGTGTAAGACAACCTTGTTTTCAGCCCCAGTCATTGACGAGATTATCCGGACTCCCAGCTGTATGTTTCCCGTCAGTGGGAGGTAGGACACTGGTGCTAGTGGCAGGAGTCTCTGCTCCCGCCGCATTCATTGACGTCACCCCACGCCGGCAGGTGAATAAGTCAACCCCAGCACCACACACCCGCCCCAAGCAGCCCCCCACCTCCCCCATCACCACTCCACTTGCAGCTTTTCAGCCACAACATGCCATATTCACATTGACGGACAAGCTCAATCTTTCACCCCACAGATAGAGGTTTAACTTGCCGGTATGCAATAACAAGGTGCAAGAGGTCCAGCAAGCGATATGGGCTGTATTGCGAAAATGTGTGGGAGTTTAAGATATGCCCACACAAAGCAGATATGCCACGTCCTGAATGACCAAAATGGTGACCACCCACAACCAGTCTGACCATTCATTTTAATGCTCAGCATATCAGTCAAATCACACTTTTTCATGTTTAGAGGTTCTACTTTGGGTGATGTACTGAGGTGCCTAATAGATTATAACCCAGACTGGCTCACTGGTCAGGTTAAAGTTGAAATTTTCTTATTCAGACAAAGTGAACATTAAAAAGGCAACGGACATGAAGTCAGCTTTTCACATCTATTTAAGTCTGACTGCTATCTTCCGCCTTCCGTGTTTAATTTAGGCTTGACTCCAGTCTGATGTTTGTCTCATTTATATCTTAGATTTGACTGCACACCATCTTTCAAGTCACACGTGGAAGCAATCCACGTCCGTGCTGCTTTTTTGAAGCAGAAAGGTGATTAACTATTTTCACTTCTTCATTTATGTTGTTATGGTTGAAACACATTTCATGGTAATAGACTTATGCTGCAGTTGTCAGACCATAGTGAGATCAATGACACGAGGCAAAGATCACTCGGAATCATTGCTTCTCAGAAAAACTTTTCGAATAATCGGCCAGAATTTTCCAATCTCTCGTCACAGGGAACAGGTTGGCAGGCAGTAGACAAAATATAATTCATTGAGTCCATTGTCTTCTTGAGGACGCTTGTGTCCTTGTCTACTTGGCTCCACTGGTATCTTACCATGGTGGTAGAATCGTTGGCAACTACCTGCCTTCCTTTAGACCATTTGAGATCAATTGATAAACTATTAAGAAGTTTTCTTCCGCAGCTGCAGCTCATATTTTATGTGAGGGGCAGGGCCAAAATCTCATTGTGGCCAATGAGCAACCCATCCCAGCAGCAAGGCCCAGCCCTTCCTGGAGAACCCCTCCCCATTCCGGCTTTTCAATCACACCACCCCCAAGCATCCCCTTTCCAGGTTCAGACTAATGTCTCCTTCTCACTTACCTTTAAGACCATAAGATATGGGAGCAGAATGAGGCTGTTTGGCACATCAAGTCAATGCCACCATTTAATCAAGACTGTTAAGTTCCTCAATCCCACACTCGGGTTTTGGTGAGGCCGCATCTAGGTTATTTTGCGCAGTTTTAGTTTCCTTATCTGAGAAAGGATGTCATTTCCATGGAAAGAATACAGGAAAACTTCACCAGATTGATTCCTGGGTTGGCAGGACTGTCATATGAGGAGAGATTAAGTTGGTTAGAATTATATTCATTGGAGTTTAGAAGAATCAGAGGGTATCTCAGAGAAACTTACAAAATTCTAACAGGGTTAGACAGGGTAGATTCAGAAAGCATGTTCCCAATGGTGGGGGAGTCCAGAACTAGGGGTCATAGTTTGAGGATAAGGGTTAAGCCTTTTAGAACAGAGGTGAGGAGAAATTTCTTCACCCACAGGGTGGTGAATGTGTGGAATTCATTCCCGCAGAATGTCATTGAGGCCAAAATGTTGTGTGCGTTCAAGAAGAAATTAGATATCTCTTGGTGTTAACAAGATCAAGGGATATGGGGGGAAGGAGGGAATCAGGATATTGAATTCAGTGATCAGCCATGATCACAATGAATGGTGGAGCCATCTTGAAGGGATGAATGGCCTACTCCTGCTTCCAGCTTCTATGTTTCCATGTTTTTTCCACATCTTGTGTTTAATTCATTCTTGGCTCCATTCTGATGCTGATCTCATTTACCTTTTGGGTATGACTGTGCATCATCACAGGATTCAACTTGTGGAAGTCATTCCTTGCCATTGCTTTAAAGCAGAAAGGCGATTAGCAATCCTCAATTGTTCACTTCATTGTCAATGCTGAATTGTTCAGTGATGTCATGCAAATTGTGAATATTACACCAGCACAATGTACAAAGTATATTTAAGACTCATTGTTTTTATATGAAACGGCAAATGAAAACTGTGACATTTATGTTCCAAAGTTTGGGTGCAGTCTTCAACTGTTAGATTTTAGTTTAATTTTGATGTAAATCTGATGTGTTCTCCTTTATATTTTAGATTTGATTGGATATTATCTTCGAAGTCAACTTTTATAAAATAATCCAAGTTTTGTGCAGCTGTTTGAAAAGAAGACAGGTGATTGTTTATCCTCATTTGCTGTCAGAACTAAAATATTTTACCACAGATCACAGTGTTTAAATTGACCGGGCGTGTAAGACAACCCCGTTTTCAGCCCCAATCATTGACAAGATTATCCGGACTCCCAGCTGTATGTTTCCCATCAGTGGGAGGTAGGACGTTGTGTGCGAGTGGCAGGAGACTCTGCTCCCACCACAGTCATTGACGTTGGCCCACGTCAGCAGGTGAATAAGTCAAACCCAGCACCCCACCCCCGCTCCACGCAGCCCCCCACCTCCCCCATCACCACTCCACTTGCAGCTTTTCAGCCACAACATGCCATATTCACATTGACGGACAACTTCAATCTTTCACCCCACAGACAGAGGTTGAACTTACCGGTATGCAATAACTCGGTGCAAGAGGACCAGCAAGCGATATGGGCTGTGTTGCAAAAATGTGTGGGAGTTCAAGATATGCCCAGACACAGCAAATACGCCACCTGCTGAATGACCAAAACGGTGACCACCCACAACCAGTTTGACCATTCATTTTTATGCTCAGCATACCAGTCAAATCACACTTTTTGATGTTTTGAGGTTCTACTTTGGGTGATGTACTGAGGTGCCTAATAGATTATATCCCAGGCTGACTCACTGTTCACTTTAAAGTTGTAATTGTCGTCTTCAGACAAAGTGGACATTAAAAAGGCAATGGACATGAAGTCGGCATTTCGCATCTATTTACATCTGACTGCCATCTTCTTCCTTCCATGTTTCATTTAGGCTTGAGTCCAGTCTGATGTTTGTCTCATTTATATCTTAGATTTGACTGCACACCATTTTTGAAGTCACACGTGGAAGCAATCCACGTCCGTGCTGCTGTTTAGAAGCAGGAAGGTAATTAACGATTTTCACTTCTTCATTTATGTTGTCACGGTTGAAACACATTTCATGGTTACAGCTTTATGCTGCAGTCGTCAGACCGTAGTGAGATCAATGACACGTGGCAAAGATCACTCGGAATCATTGCTTCTAAGAAACACTTCTCGAAAAATCGCCTGGAATTTCACAATCCCTCGTTACAGGGAACAGGTTGGCAGGCAGTAGACACAATTACATTGAGTCAGTTGGCAGGGGATGCTGGTGTCCGTTGTCTACTTTGGCTCCACTGGTAGGTTACCATGGTGGTAGGTACCTCGCCCTACTTTAGACCACTTGAGCTCAATTGACAAACTATTAAGAAGTTTTCTTCCGCAGCTGCAGCTCATATTTTATGTGAGGGACAGGGCCAAAATCTCATTGTGGCCAAGGTGCTACCATCCCAGCAGCCAGGCCCAGCCCTTCCTGGAGAACCCCTCCCCATTCTGGCTATTCAATCACACCACCCCTATCATCCCCTTTCCAGGTTCGGACTGATGACTCCATCTCACTTACCTTTAAGACCATAAGATATGGGAGCAGAATTAGGCTGTTTGGCACACCAAAGCAATGCCACCATTCAATCATGACTGCTAAGTTCCTCAATCCCACACTCGGGTGTTGATGAGGATACATCTGGTGTAGTATGCACAGTTTTAGTGTCCTTATCTGCGGACGGATGTAATTTCTATAGAAAGAGTGCAGGAAAACTTCACCAGGCTGATTCCTTGGTTGGCAGGTCTGTCATATGAGGACTGATTAAGTTGGTTCGGAATATATTCATTGGAGTTTCGAAGAGTGAGTGGGGATCTCAGAGATACTTACAATATTCTAACAGGCGGGACAGGGTAGATTCAGAAAGAATGTTCCCAATGGTGGGGGAGTCCAGAACTAAGGGGGGGGCATATTTTGAGGATAAGGGGTAACACTTTTAGAACAGAGGTGAGGAGAAATTTCTTCACCCACAGGGTGGTGAATGTGTGGAATTCACTACTGCAGAATGTCATTGAGGCCAAAATGTTGTGTGCGTTCAAGAAGAAATTAGATATCTCTTGGTGTTAACAGGATCAAGGCATATGGGGGGAAAGAGGGATTCAGGATGTTGAATTCAGTGATCAGCCGTGATCAAAATGAATGGTGGAGCAATCTTGAAGGGCTCAATGGCCTACTCCTGCTTCCAGATTCTTTGTTTCCATGTTTTTTTCCACATCTTGTGTTTAATTCATTCTTGGCTCCATTCTGATGCTGATCTCATTTACCTTTTGGGTATGACTGTGCATCATCACAGGATTCAACTTGTGGAAGTCATTCCTTGCCATTGCTTTTAAGCAGAAAGGCGATTAGCAATCCTCAATTGTTCACTAGATTGTCAATGCTGACTTGTTTATTGACGTAATACAAATTGTGAATATTACACCAGCACAACGTACAAACTATTTTTAAGACTCATTGCTTTTATATGAAATGGCATATGAAAACTGTGACATTTATCCTGCAAAGTTTGGGTGCAGTCTTCAGCTGTTAGATTTTAATTTAATTTTGATGTAAATCTGATGTGTTCTCCTTTATATTTTAGATTTGATTGGATATTATCTTCGAAGTCAACTTTTATAAAATAATCCAAGTTTTGTGCAGCTGTTTGGAAAGAAGACAGGTGATTGTTTATCCTCAGTTGGTTACTACACTGTCAGAACTAAAATATTTTACCACAGATCACAGTGTTTAAATGGACCGGGTGTGTAAGACAACCTTGTTTTCAGCCCCAATCATTGACGAGATTATCCGGACTCCCAGCTGTATGTTTCCCGTCAGAGGACGAAGGACATTGGTGCTAGTGGCAGGAGTCTCTGCTCCCGCCGCATTCATTGACGTCACCCCACGCCGGCAGGTGAATAAGTCAACCCCAGCACCACACACCCGCCCCAAGCAGCCCCCCACCTACCCCATCACCACTCCACTTGCAGCTTTTCAGCCACAACATGCCATATTCACATTGACGGACAAGCTCAATCTTTCACCCCACAGATAGAGGTTTAACTTGCCGGTATGCAATAACAAGGTGCAAGAGGTCCAGCAAGCGATATGGGCTGTGTTGCGAAAATGTGTGGGAGTTTAAGATATGCCCACACAAAGCAAATACGCCACGTCCTGAATGACCAAAATGGTGACCACCCACAACCAGTCTGACCATTCATTTTAATGCTCAGCATATCAGTCAAATCACATTTTTTGATGTTTAGAGCTTCTACTTTGGGTGATGTACATAGAACATAGAACATAGAACATTACAGCGCAGAACAGGCCCTTCGGCCCACGATGTTGCGCCGACCAGTTACAAAAACAATGACCCACTAGCCTATACCAATCCCTTTTCGTCCATAAACCTATCCAGAGATCTCTTAAACGCCCCCAAACCAGACGCATTTACAACTGCAGCAGGCAGGGCATTCCAATCCCTCACCACCCGCTGGGTAAAGAACCTACCCCTGACATCCGTCCTGTAGCTACCCCCCCTTAATTTAAAGCCATGCCCCCTCGTGCTAGCTTTCTCCATCCGAGGAAAAAGGCTATCACTATCCACCCTATCTAAACCTCTAATCATCTTATATGTTTCAATAAGATCCCCTCTTAGCCGCCTTCTTTCCAACGAAAACAACCCTAGATCCCTCAGTCTCTCCTCATAGGACCTCCCCACCATACCAGGCAACATCCTAGTAAACCTCCTCTGCACCCTCTCCAACGCCTCCACATCCTTCTTGTAATGCGGGGACCAGAACTGCACACAGTACTCCAAGTGCGGCCGCACTAGAGTAGTGTACAGTTGCAACATTACACTGCGACTCCTAAATTCAATCCCCCTACCAATAAACGCCAAGACACCGTACGCCTTCTTGACAACCTTATCTACTTGATTCCCAACTTTCAGGGATCTATGTACACACACACCTAGATCCCTCTGTTCATCCACACTATTCAAAGTCCTCCCGTTAGCCCTATACTCGACACATCTGTTGCTCCTACCAAAGTGAATTACCTCACACTTCTCCGCATTAAATTCCATCCGCCACCTCTCGGCCCAGCTCTGCAACCTATCTAAGTCTCCCTGCAGACTATGACACCCTTCCTCACAATCTACCACACCTCCAACTTTGGTGTCATCAGCAAATTTACTAATCCACCCAACTATACCCTCATCCAGATCATTAATAAAAATTACAAACAACAGTGGCCCCAAAACAGATCCCTGAGGCACACCACTCGTAACTGCACTCCATGATGAATATTTACCATCCACCACCACCCTCTGTCTCCTATCTGATAGCCAATTCTGAGGTGCCTAATAGATTATATCCCACGCTGGCTCACTGGTCAGGTTAAAGTTGAAATTTTCTTATTCAGACAAAGTGAACATTAAAAAGGCAATGGACATGAAGTCAGCTTTTCACATCTATTTAAGTCTGACTGCTATCTTCCGCCTTCCATGTTTAATTTAGGCTTGACTCCAGTCTGATGTTTGTCTCATTTATATCTTAGATTTGACTGCACACCATCTTTCAAGTCACACGTGGAAGCAATCCACGTCCGTGCTGCTTTTTTGAAGCAGAAAGGTGATTAACTATTTTCACTTCTTCATTTATGTTGTCACGGTTGAAACACATTTCATGGTAATAGACTTATGCTGCAGTTGTCAGACCATAGTGAGATCAATGACACGAGGCAAAGATCAGTCGGAATCATTGCTTCTCAGAAAAACTTTTCGAATAATCGGCCAGAATTTTCCAATCTCTCGTCACAGGGAACAGGTTGGCAGGCAGTAGACAAAATATAATTCATTGAGTCCATTGTCTTCTTGAGGACGCTTGTGTCCTTGTCTACTTGGCTCCACTGGTATCTTACCATAGTGGTAGAATCGTTGGCAGATACCTGCCTTCCTTTAGACCATTTGAGATCAATTGATAAACTATTAAGAGGTTTTCATCCGCAGCTGCAGCTCATATTTTATGTGAGGGGCAGGGCCAAAATCTCATTGTGGCCAATGAGCAACCCATCCCAGCAGCAAGGCCCAGCCCTTCCTGGAGAACCCCTCCCCATTCCGGCTTTTCAATCACACCACCCCCAAGCATCCCCTTTCCAGGTTCAGACTAATGTCTCCTTCTCACTTACCTTTAAGACCATAAGATATGGGAGCAGAATGAGGCTGTTTGGCACATCAAGTCAATGCCACCATTTAATCAAGACTGCTAAGTTCCTCAATCCCACACTCGGGTTTTGGTGAGGCCACATCTAGGTTATTTTGCGCAGTTTTAGTTTCCTTATCTGAGGAAGGATGTCATTTCCATGGAAAGAATACAGGAAAACTTCACCAGATTGATTCCTGGGTTGGCAGGACTGTCATATGAGGAGAGATTAAGTTGGTTAGAATTATATTCATTGGAGTTTAGAAGAATCAGAGGGTATCTCAGAGAAACTTACAAAATTCTAACAGGGTTAGACAGGGTAGATTCAGAAAGCATGTTCCCAATGGTGGGGGAGTCCAGAACTAGGGGTCATAGTTTGAGGATAAGGGTTAAGCCTTTTAGAACAGAGGTGAGGAGAAATTTCTTCACCCACAGGGTGGTGAATGTGTGGAATTCATTCCCGCAGAATGTCATTGAGGCCAAAATGTTGTGTGCGTTCAAGAAGAAATTAGATATCTCTTGGTGTTAACAAGATCAAGGGATATGGGGGGAAGGAGGGAATCAGGATATTGAATTCAGTGATCAGCCATGATCACAATGAATGGTGGAGCCATCTTGAAGGGATGAATGGCCTACTCCTGCTTCCAGCTTCTATGTTTCCATGTTTTTTCCACATCTTGTGTTTAATTCATTCTTGGCTCCATTCTGATGCTGATCTCATTTACCTTTTGGGTATGACTGTGCATCATCACAGGATTCAACTTGTGGAAGTCATTCCTTGCCATTGCTTTAAAGCAGAAAGGCGATTAGCAATCCTCAATTGTTCACTTCATTGTCAATGCTGAATTGTTCAGTGATGTCATGCAAATTGTGAATATTACACCAGCACAATGTACAAAGTATATTTAAGACTCATTGTTTTTATATGAAACGGCAAATGAAAACTGTGACATTTATGTTCCAAAGTTTGGGTGCAGTCTTCAACTGTTAGATTTTAGTTTAATTTTGATGTAAATCTGATGTGTTCTCCTTTATATTTTAGATTTGATTGGATATTATCTTCGAAGTCAACTTTTATAAAATAATCCAAGTTTTGTGCAGCTGTTTGGAAAGAAGACAGGTGATTGTTTATCCTCATTTGGTGACTACACTGTCAGAACTAAAATATTTTACCACAGATCACAGTGTTTAGATTGACCGGGTGTGTAAGACAACCCCGTTTTCAGCCCCAATCATTGACAAGATTATCCGGACTCCCAGCTGTATGTTTCCCATCAGTGGGAGGTAGGGCGTTGTTTGCGAGTGGCAGGAGACTCTGCTCCCACCACAGTCATTGACGTCACCCCACGTCGGCAGGTGAATAAGTCAAACCCAGCACCCCACCCCCGCTCCACGCAGCACCCCACCTCCCCCATCACCACTCCACTTGCAGCTTTTCAGCCACAACATGCCATATTCACATTGACGGACAACTTCAATCTTTCACCCCACAGGCAGAGGTTTAACTTGCCGGTATGCAATAAATAGGCGCAAGAGGTCCAGCAAGCGATATGGGCTGTGTTGCGAAAATGTGTGGGAGTTTATGATATGCCCATACAAAGCAAATATGCCACCTGCTGAATGACCAAAACGGTGACCACCCACAACCAGTTTGACCATTCATTTTTATGCTCAGCATATCAGTCAAATCACACTTTTTGATGTTTTGAGGTTCTACTTTGGGTGATGTACTGAGGTGCCTAATAGATTATATCCCAGGCTGACTCACTGTTCACTTTAAAGTTGTAATTGTCGTCTTCAGACAAAGTGGACATTAAAAAGGCAATGGACATGAAGTCGGCATTTCGCATCTATTTACATCTGACTGCCATCTTCTTCCTTCCATGTTTCATTTAGGCTTGAGTCCAGTCTGATGTTTGTCTCATTTATATCTTAGATTTGACTGCACACCATTTTTGAAGTCACACGTGGAAGCAATCCACGTCCGTGCTGCTGTTTAGAAGCAGAAAGGTAATTAACGATTTTCACTTCTTCATTTATGTTGTCACGGTTGAAACACATTTCATGGTTACAGCTTTATGCTGCAGTCGTCAGACCGTAGTGAGATCAATGACACGTGGCAAAGATCACTCGGAATCATTGCTTCTAAGAAACACTTCTCGAAAAATCGCCTGGAATTTCACAATCCCTCGTTACAGGGAACAGGTTGGCAGGCAGTAGACACAATTACATTGAGTCAGTTGGCAGGGGATGCTGGTGTCCGTTGTCTACTTTGGCTCCACTGGTAGGTTACCATGGTGGTAGGTACCTCGCCCTACTTTAGACCACTTGAGCTCAATTGACAAACTATTAAGAAGTTTTCTTCCGCAGCTGCAGCTCATATTTTATGTGAGGGACAGGGCCAAAATCTCATTGTGGCCAAGGTGCTACCATCCCAGCAGCCAGGCCCAGCCCTTCCTGGAGAACCCCTCCCCATTCTGGCTATTCAATCACACCACCCCTATCATCCCCTTTCCAGGTTCGGACTGATGACTCCATCTCACTTACCTTTAAGACCATAAGATATGGGAGCAGAATTAGGCTGTTTGGCACATCAAAGCAATGCCACCATTCAATCATGACTGCTAAGTTCCTCAATCCCACACTCGGGTGTTGATGAGGATACATCTGGTGTAGTATGCACAGTTTTAGTGTCCTTATCTGCGGACGGATGTAATTTCTATAGAAAGAGTGCAGGAAAACTTCACCAGGCTGATTCCTTGGTTGGCAGGTCTGTCATATGAGGACTGATTAAGTTGGTTCGGAATATATTCATTGGAGTTTAGAAGAGTGAGTGGGGATCTCAGAGATATTTACAATATTCTAACAGGCGAGACAGGGTAGATTCAGAAAGAATGTTCCCAATGGTGGGGGAGTCCAGAACTAAGGGGGGGCCATATTTTGAGGATAAGGGGTAACACTTTTAGAACAGAGGTGAGGAGAAATTTCTTCACCCACAGGGTGGTGAATGTGTGGAATTCACTACTGCAGAATGTCATTGAGGCCAAAATGTTGTGTGCGTTCAAGAAGAAATTAGATATCTCTTGGTGTTAACAGGATCAAGGCATATGGGGGGAAAGAGGGATTCAGCATATTGAATTCAGTGATCAGCCGTGATCAAAATGAATGGTGGAGCAATCTTGAAGGGTTCAATGGCCTACTCCTGCTTCCAGATTCTTTGTTTCCATGTTTTTTCCACATCTTATGTTTAATTTAGGATTGGTTCCAATCTGATGCTGATCTCATTTACCTGTTAGGTTTGACTGGACATCATCACAGAATTCAACTTGTTGGAGTCATTCCTTGCCATTGCTTTTGAGCAGAAAGGTGATTAGCAATCCTCAATTGTTCACTAGATTGTCAATGCTGACTTGTTTAGTGACGTAATACAAATTGTGAATATTACACCAGCACAACGTACAAACTATTTTTAAGACTCATTGCTTTTATATGAAATGGCATATGAAAACTGTGACATTTATCCTGCAAAGTTTGGGTGCAGTCTTCAGCTGTTAGATTTTAATTTAATTTTGATGTAAATCTGATGTGTTCTCCTTTATATTTTAGATTTGATTGGATATTATCTTCGAAGTCAACTTTTATAAAATAATCCAAGTTTTGTGCAGCTGTTTGGAAAGAAGACAGGTGATTGTTTATCCTCAGTTGGTTACTACACTGTCAGAACTAAAATATTTTACCACAGATCACAGTGTTTAAATGGACCGGGTGTGTAAGACAACCTTGTTTTCAGCCCCAATCATTGACGAGATTATCCGGACTCCCAGCTGTATGTTTCCCGTCAGATGACGTAGGACATTGGTGCTAGTGGCAGGAGTCTCTGCTCCCGCCGCATTCATTGATGTCACTCCACGCCGGCAGGTGAATAAGTCAACCCCAGCACCACACACCCGCCCCAAGCAGCCCCCCACCTCCCCCATCACCACTCCACTTGCAGCTTTTCAGCCACAACATGCCATATTCACATTGACGGACAAGCTCAATCTTTCACCCCACAGATAGAGCTTTAACTTGCCGGTATGCAATAACAAGGTGCAAGAGGTCCAGCAAGCGATATGGGCTGTGTTGCGAAAATGTGTGGGAGTTTAAGATATGCCCACACAAAGCAAATACGCCACGTCCTGAATGACCAAAATGGTGACCACCCACAACCAGTCTGACCATTCATTTTAATGCTCAGCATATCAGTCAAATCACATTTTTTGATGTTTAGAGCTTCTACTTTGGGTGATGTACTGAGGTGCCTAATAGATTATATCCCACGCTGGCTCACTGGTCAGGTTAAAGTTGAAATTTTCTTATTCAGACAAAGTGAACATTAAAAAGGCAATGGACATGAAGTCAGCTTTTCACATCTATTTAAGTCTGACTGCTATCTTCCGCCTTCCATGTTTAATTTAGGCTTGACTCCAGTCTGATGTTTGTCTCATTTATATCTTAGATTTGACTGCACACCATCTTTCAAGTCACACGTGGAAGCAATCCACATCCGTGCTGCTTTTTTGAAGCAGAAAGGTGATTAACTATTTTCACTTCTTTATTTATGTTGTCATGGTTGAAACACATTTCATGGTAATAGACTTATGCTGCAGTTGTCAGACCATAGTGAGATCAATGACACGAGGCAAAGATCAGTCGGAATCATTGCTTCTCAGAAAAACTTTTCGAATAATCGGCCAGAATTTTCCAATCTCTCGTCACAGGGAACAGGTTGGCAGGCAGTAGACAAAATATAATTCATTGAGTCCATTGTCTTCTTGAGGACGCTTGTGTCCTTGTCTACTTGGCTCCACTGGTATCTTACCATAGTGGTAGAATCGTTGGCAGATACCTGCCTTCCTTTAGACCATTTGAGATCAATTGATAAACTATTAAGAGGTTTTCATCCGCAGCTGCAGCTCATATTTTATGTGAGGGGCAGGGCCAAAATCTCATTGTGGCCAATGAGCAACCCATCCCAGCAGCAAGGCCCAGCCCTTCCTGGAGAACCCCTCCCCATTCCGGCTTTTCAATCACACCACCCCCAAGCATCCCCTTTCCAGGTTCAGACTAATGTCTCCTTCTCACTTACCTTTAAGACCATAAGATATGGGAGCAGAATGAGGCTGTTTGGCACATCAAGTCAATGCCACCATTTAATCAAGACTGCTAAGTTCCTCAATCCCACACTCGGGTTTTGGTGAGGCCACATCTAGGTTATTTTGCGCAGTTTTAGTTTCCTTATCTGAGGAAGGATGTCATTTCCATGGAAAGAATACAGGAAAACTTCACCAGATTGATTCCTGGGTTGGCAGGACTGTCATATGAGGAGAGATTAAGTTGGTTAGAATTATATTCATTGGAGTTTAGAAGAATCAGAGGGTATCTCAGAGAAACTTACAAAATTCTAACGGGGTTAGACAGGGTAGATTCAGAAAGCATGTTCCCAATGGTGGGGGAGTCCAGAACTAGGGGTCATAGTTTGAGGATAAGGGTTAAGCCTTTTAGAACAGAGGTGAGGAGAAATTTCTTCACCCACAGGGTGGTGAATGTGTGGAATTCATTCCCGCAGAATGTCATTGAGGCCAAAATGTTGTGTGCGTTCAAGAAGAAATTAGATATCTCTTGGTGTTAACAAGATCAAGGGATATGGGGGGAAGGAGGGAATCAGGATAGTGAATTCAGTGATCAGCCATGATCACAATGAATGGTGGAGCCATCTTGAAGGGATGAATGGCCTACTCCTGCTTCCAGCTTCTATGTTTCCATGTTTTTTTCCACATCTTGTGTTTAATTCATTCTTGGCTCCATTCTGATGCTGATCTCATTTACCTTTTGGGTATGACTGTGCATCATCACAGGATTCAACTTGTGGAAGTCATTCCTTGCCATTGCTTTTAAGCAGAAAGGCGATTAGCAATCCTCAATTGTTCACTTCATTGTCAATGCTGAATTGTTCAGTGATGTAATGCAAATTGTGAATATTACACCAGCACAATGTACAAAGTATATTTAAGACTCATTGTTTTTATATGAAACGGCAAATCAAAACTGTGACATTTATCCTCCAAAGTTTGGGTGCAGTCTTCAACTGTTAGATTTTAGTTTAATTTTGATGTAAATCTGATGTGTTCTCCTTTATATTTTAGATTTGATTGGATATTATCTTCGAAGTCAACTTTTATAAAATAATCCAAGTTTTGTGCAGCTGTTTGGAAAGAAGACAGGTGATTGTTTATCCTCATTTGGTGACTACACTGTCAGAACTAAAATATTTTACCACAGATCACAGTGTTTAGATTGACCGGGTGTGTAAGACAACCCCGTTTTCAGCCCCAATCATTGACAAGATTATCCGGACTCCCAGCTGTATGTTTCCCGTCAGTGGGAGGTATGGCGTTGTTTGCGAGTGGCAGGAGACTCTGCTCCCACCACAGTCATTGACGTCACCCCACGTCGGCAGGTGAATAAGTCAAACCCAGCACCCCACCCCCGCTCCACGCAGCACCCCACCTCCCCCATCACCACTCCACTTGCAGCTTTTCAGCCACAGCATGCCATATTCACATTGACGGACAAGCTCAATCTTTCACCCCACAGACAGAGGTTTAACTTGCCGGTATGCAATAAATAGGCGCAAGAGGTCCAGCAAATGATATGGGCTGTGTTGCGAAAATGTGTGGGAGTTTATGATATGCCCATACAAAGCAAATATGCCACCTGCTGAATGACCAAAACGGTGACCACCCACAACCAATTTGACTGTTCATTTTTATGCTCAGCATATCAGTCAAATCACACTTTTTGATGTTTTGAGGTTCTACTTTGGGTGATGTACTGAGGTGCCTAATAGATTATATCCCAGGCTGACTCACTGTTCACTTTAAAGTTGTAATTGTCGTCTTCAGACAAAGTGGACATTAAAAAGGCAATGGACATGAAGTCGGCATTTCGCATCTATTTACATCTGACTGCCGTCTTCTTCCTTCCATGTTTCATTTAGGCTTGAGTCCAGTCTGATGTTTGTCTCATTTATATCTTAGATTTGACTGCACACCATTTTTGAAGTCACACGTGGAAGCAATCCACGTCCGTGCTGCTTTTTAGAAGCAGGAAGGTAATTAACTTTGTTCACTTCTTCATTTATGTTGTCATGGTTGACACACATTTCATGGTTACAGATTTTTGCTGCAGTCATCAGACCATAGTGAGATCAATGACGCGAGGCAAAGATCACTCAGAATCATTGCTTCTTAGAAAAACTTTTCGAATAATCGGCCGGAATTTTACAATCCCTCGTCACAGGGAACAGGTTGGCAGGCAGTAGTCAAAATATAATTGATTGAGTTATTGTCTTCTTGAGGACGCTTGTGTCCTTGTCTACTTGGCTCCACTGGTATGTTACCATGGTGGTAGGATTGTTGGCAGATACCTGCCTTCCTTTAGACCACTTGAGATCAATTGATAATCTATTGAGAAGTTTTCTTCCGCAGCTGCAGCTCATATTTTATGTGAGGGACAGGGCCAAAATCTCATTGTGGCCAATGAGCAACCTATCTCAGCAGCCAGGCCCAGCCCTTCCTGGAGAACCCCTCCCCATTCTGGCTATTCAATCACACCACCCCTATCATCCCCTTTCCAGGTTCAGACTCATGACTCCTTCTCGCTTACCTTTCAGGCCATGAGGTATGGGAGCAGAATTCGGCTGTTTGGCACATCAAGTCAATGCCACCATTCAATCATGACTGCTAAGTTCCTCAATCCCACTCTGGGGTGTTGGTGAGGCCACATCTAGATTATTTTGCGCACTTTTCCTGTCCTTATCTGAAGAAAGATGTCATTTCTATAGAAAGAATACAAGAAAACGTCACCAGGTTGATTTCTGGGTTGGCAGGTCTGTCATATGAGGAGAGATTAAGTTGGTTAGAATTATATTCATTGGCGTTTAGAAGAATCAGAGGGTTGCTGGAGCAGACGAGTGAAGCAGCAGAGACAGAGATAAGAATTTACCTGTTAAAAACCTGTTTAAATAAGTTTAAAGCACTTTGTTCCTTGTAGAACTGTTTAAATCATTTAAAAGCATTTTTGCGGGCTTTTTGTATTTACTGCTTTAAGAATTCTGAGGGAGTGGTTAGAAGGGAGTTGTGGGCCAGCAAGCTTTAAATCAGCGCCAGGTTTAAAAGGAGGCCTGGTATAGACAGCGGGCAGCGTCGGAGTGGGCAACGGAGTGAGGGGGAGGCAGAGTGAGCTATTAGGGCTTAATATCAAAAGGGCTGGGGAGAAAAAGGGCCAGGTGAGTTCGTGTGGAAATTTTCAATACTACTACAGTGAATAATGGAGGGGCATGTGATGTGTTGTTTCTGTATGATGTGGGAGCTGGTGGACCCCAGGGTCCTTCCCAGTGACCATGTCTGCAGTAAGTGCAGGTTGCTGGAGGAGCTCCAGCTCAAGGTAGATGAGCTGGCCTCTGAGCTACAGACACTGAGGCTCATCAGGGGGAGAGAGGGTGCCATTGACAATGGGGTGCAAGTGACATCCACCCCACCTTGACTGGCTAACTCTAAGGGTCAGGAACAGGAGGAGACTGCTGAGAGGAGGAAGTGGGGTGGGGAGAGGAGGAAGGAGGGTGGGGGGCGGAGGCCTCAGCCTCTCAATCTGCATAACAGGTTTGAGGTTCTTGCTTCCAGTCTGGACGAGGATGAGGGAGGTGAGGTCGGTGAGCAAACTGCACACAGTACAGTGATGCAGCAGGACATAGGCAAGGAGAAGGTGAAAAGGAACGTAGTAGTGATTGGGGATAGTGGGGTGAAGGGTATTGACACTGTCCTTTGTCACAATGACAAAGTGCACAGAAGGGTGTGTTGTCTGCCTGGTGCTTGAGTCCGGGATGTCGCATCTGGGCTGCAGAGGAACCTGGAGTGGGAGGGTGAGAACCCGGTCGTTGTGGTACATGTGGGTGCCAACGACGTAGGCAAAATGCGAACTGAGGATCTGGGGAGGGAGTATGAAAAGCTGGGAATGAAATTAAAAAGTAGAACCGACAAGGTGGTTATCTCTGGGCTACTGTCTGAACCGAGTGCAGACGGGCGTAGGGTTGATCGGATTAAGGAAGTGAATGGGTGGCTCACGGTTTGGTGTGGGAGGAATGGGTTTGAATTTATGGGGCATTGGCACCAGTATTGGGGTACGTGGGACCTGTTCGGGCGGGATGGGGTTGGTCTGAACCGTGCTGGGACCCGAGTGCTGGCGAATAGAGTAAAGAGGACTGTAGACAGGGCTTTAAACTAATTAGGCGGGGGAGGGTGCGAGGGTAGGTGACATTACAGGGTCTAAAGTTAAGGAGAGGGTGCAGGTAAGGGAAGAGGCCAAGGATGTCCCAATAATAGAGGGAGTAGGGGACGTGAGTATGGTTGGTGGCGTTACGGCAAATAGGGTCCAGGTGAAGGCTGGGATGAAGGCACTTTATCTGAATGAACGAAGCATTCGGAATAAAGTGGATGAGCTGGTGGCACAGATCGGCACAAATGGATATGATCTGGTGGCCATTACAGAGACGTGGCTGCAAGGTGACAGGGACTGGGAGCTGAATGTCCAGGGGTATCAAGTGTTTAGGAAGGATAGGCGGGAGGAAAAAGTTGGGGGTGTAGCTCTGCTGATTAAGGATAGCATCAGGGTGGTAGCAAGGGATGATATTGGAGCCAAGGAGCAGAAAGTGGAATCGTTGTGGGTAGAGATTAGGAACAGCAAAGGGAGGAAGACGCTGGTGGGTGTCGTCTATAGGCCCCCGAATAATGATCTGGAGGTGGGGCAGGCTGTTAACGCGCAAATAAGTGCGGCGTGCAGGAATGGGACGGCCGTAGTTATGGGGGATTTCAATCTACATATAGATTGGTCGACCCATGTTGGATGTGGTGGGCTCGAGGAGGAGTTCTTGGAATGCTGCCGGGATAGTTTCCTGGAACAGTGTGTGTTGGAGCCGACGAGGGAGCGAGCTATCTTGGATCTGGTGCTATGTAATGAGGCGGGTAGAATTAGGGACCTTGCGGTGAAGGATCCTCTTGGGGAGAGTGATCATTGTATGGTGGAGTTTCTGGTGCAGATGGAGGAGGAGAAAGTGGGTTCCCGGACGTGCGTCCTTTGTTTGAACAGAGGGGAGTACGGTAGGATGAGAGAAGAATTGGCGAATGTGGACTGGGGGAGCACGTTGGAAGGTAGGTCTGCTGAGGAGCAGTGGAGGATCTTTAAGGAGATCTTTCTTGGTGCTCAGCAGAAATTTATTCCGATGGTCAAAAAGGACAGTAGGAGGAGAGGTAATAAGCCGTGGATAACGAAGGAGGTGAAGGAAAGTGTTAAATTAAAAGCGGAGGCGTTTAGAGTAGTTAAGAGTAGTGGGCGAGAAGAGGATTGGGAGAGATTTAAATGTTAACAAAGATTGACAAAGAAGTTGATAAAGAAGGGTAGGAGAAACTATGAAGCTGGGCTAGCGCTTAATATAAAAAAGGATAGCAAGAGTTTTTATAAATATATAAAAAGGAAGAGGCTGGCTAGGGTGAATGTTGGTCCCTTAGAGGATGAGAAGGGGGACTTAGTGGTAGGGGATGGGGATATGGCTGAGGTCTTGAATAACTTTTTTGTTTCTGTCTTCACGGAGGAGGACGTGAATAATTTGCCGGGTGTTAGAGATGGAAAGGTGGTAGGACTGGAGGGTCTTAATGACATTACTGTTACTAGAGAGGCGGTGCTCGACAGACTGGAGGGGCTGATTGTGGACAAGTCGCCAGGACCGGATGGAATGCATCCGAGGGTTCTGAAAGAAATGGCGGAGGTGATAGTGGATGCCTTGGTGGTTATTTTCCAGACGTCGCTGGATTCCGGGGAAGTGCCGGAAGATTGGAAAACGGCTAATGTTATGCCATTGTTTAAGAAGGGTGCCAGGCAAAAGGCAGGGGATTATAGGCCGGTTAGTTTAACGTCTGTTGTACGTAAAATGTTAGAATCCGTCATCAAGGAGGAAATAGCGAGGCATCTTGAGGGGAATTGCTTGATAGAGCAGACGCAGCACGGTTTCGTTAAAGGGAAGTCGTGTCTGACAAATTTACTGGAGTTCTATGAGGATGTGTCTAGGGCGGTGGATAGAGGAGAGCCAGCGGATGTGGTCTTTCTTGATTTTCAGAAGGCGTTTGACAAGGTACCTCACAAGAGGTTATTGCAGAAGGTCAGGGGACATGGAGTTGGGGGTAGGGTGTTAGCGTGGATAGAGGATTGGTTGTCAAATAGGAGGCAGAGAGTTGGGGTCAATGGGTGCTATTCGGATTGGCGGTTGGTGACTAGTGGAGTGCCCCAGGGGTCGGTGCTGGGGCCTCAGCTATTTACCATTTATATAGATGACCTGGAGGAGGGAACCGAGTGTAGGGTGTCGAAATTTGCTGATGACACCAAGATTGGTGGAACGGCAAATTGTGTGGAGGGTGTGGAGAGTCTACAGAAGGATCTAGATAGGCTGGGCGAATGGGCCAGGAAATGGCAAATGGAATTTAATGTTGGCAAGTGTGAGGTGGTCCACTTTGGTAGGAATAATGGTAGGAAGGATTATTACTTACGTGGCGAAAAACTGCAGCAGGCGACGGTGCAGAGGGACCTCAGGGTCCTTGTGCATGAGTCGCAAAAACCCAGCTTGCAGGTGCAGCAGGTGGTCAGGAAGGCGAATGGGATGCTGGCCTTCATCGCGAGGGGGATTGAATATAAAAGTAGGGAGGTCTTGCTGCAGCTGTATAGGGCATTGGTGAGGCCGCAGCTGGAGTACTGTGTGCAGTTTTGGGCGCCGTACTTACGCAAGGATATTTTGGCCTTGGAGGGAGTGCAGAGGAGGTTTACTAGGCTGATGCCGGAGTTGAGGGGGTTGAGCTATGAGGAGAGGCTGAATAAATTGGGCTTGTACTCGTTAGAGTTTAGAAGAATGAGGGGAGATCTCATTGAGACGTATAAGATGATGAATGGGATGGATAGGATAGAGGTGGAGAGACTCTTCCCGCTCAGAAAGGATAGTAGGACTAGGGGGCACAGCCTCAAGATAAAGGGGGCGCGATTTAGAACGGAGTTGAGGAGGAACTTCTTCACTCAAAGGGTGGTGAATCTCTGGAATTCTCTGCCCGTTGAAGTGGTGGAGGCTACCTCGCTAATTATTTTTAAGACGCGGGTTGATGGGTTTTTGATAAGAGAGGGGATTAAGGGTTATGGGGAGAGGGCGGGAATGTGGAACTGAGCCACGACAGATCAGCCATGATCTTATTGAATGGCAGGGCAGGCTCGAAGGGCCAGATGGCCTACTCCTGCTCCTATTTCTTATGTTCTTATGTTCTTATCTCAGAGAAACTTACAAAATTCTAACAGGGTGAGACAGGGTAGATTCAGAAGGAATGTTCCCAGTGATGGGGGAGACCAGAACGAGGGGTCATAGTTTGAGGATAAGGGGTAAGCCTTTTAGAACAGAGGTGAGGAGAAATTACTTCACTCACAGGGTGGTGAATGTGTGGAATTCATTACCGCAGAATGTCATTGAGGCCAAAATGTTGTGTGCATTCAAGAATAAATTAGATATCTCTTGGTGTTAACAGGATCAAGGCATGTGGGGGGAAGGACGGAATCAGGATATTGAATTCAGTGATCAGCCCTGATCACAATGAATGGTGGAGCCATCTTGAAGGGATGAATGGCCTACTCCTGCTTCCAGCTTCTATGTTTCCATGTTTTTTCCACATCTTATGTTTAATTTAGTATTGGCTCCATTCTGAAGCTGATCTCATTCACCTTTTAGGTTTTACTGTATATCATCATAGTATTCAACTTGTGGAAGTAATTCCTTGCCGTTGCTTTTAAGCAGAAAGGTGATTAGCAATCCTCAATTGTCCACTAGATTGTCAGTGCTGAATTGTTTCGTGATGTAATACAATTTGTGAATATTACACCAACACAACGTACAAAGTACATGGAAGACTCATTGCTTTTATATGAAACGGCATATGAAAACTGTGATGTTTATCCCCCAAAGTTTGGGTGCAGTCTTCAACTGTTCGATTTTAATTTAATTTTGAAGTAAATCTGATGTGTTCTCCTTATATTTTAGATTTGATTGGATATTATCTTCGAAGTCAACTTTTATAAAATAATCCAAGTTTTGTGCAGCTGTTTGGAAAAAAGACAGGTGATTGTTTATCCTCATTTGGTGACTACACTGTCAGAACGAAAATGTTTTACCACAGGTCGCAGTGTTTAAATTGACCGGGTGTGAAGTCAACCCTGTTTTCAGCCCCAATCATTGACGAGATTATCCGGACTCCCAGCTGTATGTTTCCCGTCAGCGGGAGGTAGGACGTTGTTTGCGAGTGGCAGGAGTCTCTGCTCCCGCCGGAGTCATTGACGTCACCCCACGCCGGCAGGTGAATAAGTCAAACCCAGCACCCCACCCCCGCTCCACGCAGCCCCCCACCTCCCCCATCACCACTCCACTTGCAGCTTTTCAGCCACAACATGCCATATTCACATTGACAGACAACCTCAATCTTCCACCCCACTGACAAAAGTTTAACTTGCCGGTATGCAATAAATAGGCGCAAGAGGTCCAGCAAGCGATATGGGCTGTGTTGCGAAAATGTGTGGGAGTTTATGATATGCCCATACAAAGCAAATATGCCATGTGCTGAATGACCAAAACAGTGACCACCCACAACCAGTCTGACCATTCATTTTTATGCTCAGCATATCAGTCGAATCACACTTTTTGATGTTTTGATGTTCTACTTTGTTGATGTACTGAGGTGCCTAATAGATTATATCCCAGGCTGGCTCACTGGTCACTTTAAAGTTGAAAGTTTCTTATTCAGAGAAAGGGAACATTAAAAAGGCAATGGACATGAAGTTGGCTTTTTACATCTATTTACGTCTGACTGCCATCTTCAACCTTCCACATTTAATTTAGGCTTGACTCCAGTCTGATGTTTGTCTCATTTATATCTTAGATTTGACTGCACATCATCTTTGAAGTCACACGTGGAAGCAATCCACGTCCGTGCTGCTTTTTAGAAGCAGAAAGGTAATTTACTATTTTTACATCTTCATTGGTGTTGTCATGGTTGAAACACATTTCACGGTCACAGATTTACGCTGCAATTGTCAGACTGTAGTGAGATCAATGACACGAGGCAAAGATTACTCGGAATCATTGCTTCTTCGAAATACTTCTCGAAAAATTGGCTGGAATTTTACAATCCCTCGTTTCAGGGAACAGGTTGGCAGGCAGTAGACACAATTACATTGAGTCAGTTGGCAGGGGATGCTTCTGCCCGTTGTCTACTTGGCTCCACTGGTATGTTCCCATGGTGGTAGGATCGTTGGCAGGTACCTCGCTCTACTTTAGACCACTTGAACTCAATTGATAATCTACTAAGAAGTTTTCTTCCGCAGCTGCAGCTCATATTTTATGTGAGGGACAGTGCCAAAATCTCATTGTGGCCAATGAGCAACCCATCCCAGCAGCAAGGCCCAGCCCTGCCTGGAGAACCCCTCCCCATTCCGGCTATTCAATCACACCACCCCCAAGCATCCCCTTTCTAGGTTCGGACTGATGTCTCCTTCTCGCTTACCTTTAAGACCATAAGATATGGGAGCAGAACGAGGCTGTTTGGCACATCAAGTCAATGCCACAATTTAATCAAGACTGCTAAGTTCCTCAATCCCACACTCGGGTGTTGATGTGGATACATCTGGTGTAATATGCGCAGTTTTCGTGTCCATATCTGCGGACGGATGTCATTTCTATAGAAAGAGTACAGGAAAACTTCACCAGGCTGATTCCTTGGTTGGCAGGTCTGTCATATCAGGAGTGATTAATTTGGTTCGGAATATATTCATTGGGCTTTAGAAGACTGGGTGGGGATCTCAGAGAAACTTACAATATGCTAACAGGGTTAGACAGTGTAGATTCAGAAAGCATGTTCCCAATGGTGGGGGAGTCCAGAACTAGGGGTCATTGTTTGAGGATAAGGGGTAAGCCTTTTAGAACAGAGGTGAGGAGAAATTTCTTCACCCACAGGGAGGTGAATGTGTGGAATTCACTACTGCAGAATGTCATTGAGGCCAAAATGTTGTGTGCGTTCAAGAAGAAATTAGATATCTCTTGCTGTTAACAGGATCAAGGCATATGGGGGGAAGGAGGGATTCAGGATATTGAATTCAGTGATCAGCCGTGATCATAATGAATGGTGGAGCAATCTTGAAGGGCTGATTGGCCTACTCCTGCTTCCAGATTCTTTGTTTCCATGTTTTTTCCACATTTTATATTTAATTTAGGATTGGCTCCAATCTGATGCTGATCTCATTTACCTGTTAGGTTTGACTGGACATCATCACAGAATTCAACTTCTGGGAGTTATTCCTTGCCATTGCTTTTAAGCAGAAAGGTGATTAGCAATCCTCAATTGTTCACTTCATTGTCAATGCTGAATTGTTTTGTGATGTGAATATTACAACAGCACAACGTACAAAGTATATTTCGGACACATTGCTTTTATATGAAACGGCATATGAAAACTGTGATATCTATCCCCCAAAGTTTGGGTGCAGTCTTCAACTGTTAGATTTTAATTTAGTTTTCAAGTAAATCTGATGTGTTCTCATTTATATTTCAGATTTGATTGGATATTATCTTCAAAGTCTACTTTTATAAAATAATCCAAGTTTTGTGCAGCTGTTTGGAAAGAAGACAGGTGATTGTTTATCCTCATTTGGTGACTACACTGTCAGAACTAAAATATTTTACCACAGATCACAGTGTTTAAATTGACCGGGTGTGTAAGGCAACCCCGTTTTCAGCCCCAATCATTGACGAGATTATCCGGACTCCCAGCTGTATGTTTCCCGCCAGTGGGAGGTAGGACTTTGCGAGTGGCAGGAGACTCTGCACCCGCTGCAGTCATTGACGTCACCCCACGCCTGCAGGTGAATAAGTCTAACCCAGCACCCCACCCCCGCCCCATGCAGCCCCCCACCTCCCCCATCACCACTCCACTTGCAGCTTTTCAGCCACAACATGCCATATTCACATTGATAGTCAACTTCAATCTTTCACACCACAGATAGAGGTTTAACTTGCCAGTATGCAATAACTCGGTGCAAGAGGACCAGCAAGCGATATGGGCTGCGTTGCGAAAATGTGTGGGAGTTTAAGATATGCCCATACAAAGCAATTACGCCACATTTTGAATGACCAAAGTGGTGACCACCCACAACCAGTTTGACCATTCATTTTTATGCTCAGCGTATCAGTCAAATCACACTTTTTGATGTTTTAAGGTTCTACTTTGGGTGATGTACTGAGGTGCCTAATATATTATATCCCAGGCTGGCTCACTGTTCACATGAAAGATGGAATTGTCGTCTTCAGACAAAGTGAACATTAAATAGGCAATGGACATGAAGTCTACTTTTCACATCTGTTTAAGTCTGACTGCCATCTTCTAACTTCCATGTGTAACGTAGGCTTGACTCCAGTCTGATGTTTGTCTCATTTATATCTTAGATTTGACTGCACATCATCTTTCAAGTCACACGTGGAAGCAATCCACGTCCGTGCTGCTTTTTAGAAGCAGAAAGGTAATTAACTATTTTCACTTCTTCACTTATGTTGTCTTGGTTGAAACACATTTCATGGTTACAGATTTATGCTGCAGTTGTCAGACCGTAGTGCGATCAATGACACGAGGCAAAGATCACTCGGAATCATTGCTTCTTAGAAAATCTTTCTGAATAATCGGCCAGAATTTTACAATCCCTCGTTACAGGGAACAGGTTGGCAGGCAGTAGACAAAATATAATTCATTGAGTCCATTGTCTTCTTGAGGACGCTTGTGTCCTTGTCTACTTGGCTCCACTGGTAATTTACCATGGTGGTAGGATTGTTGGCTGATACCTGCCTTCCGTTCGGCCACTTGAGATCAATTGATAAACTATTCAGAAGTTTTCTTCTGCAGCTGCAGCTCATATTTTATGTGAGGGCAGGGCCAAAATCTCATTGTGGCCAATGAGCTACCCATCCCAGCAGCCAGGCCCAGCCCTTCCTGGAGAACCCCTCCCCATTCTGGCTATTCAATCACACCACCCCTATCATCCCCTTTCCAGGTTCAGACTGATGACTCCTTCTCACTTAGCTTAAAGGCCATGAGATATGGGAGCAGAATGAGGCTGTTTGGCACATCAAGTCAATGCCACCATTTAATCATGACTGCTAAGTTCCTCAATCCCACTCTGGGGTGTTGGTGAGGCCACATCTCGATTATTTTGCGCAGTTTTACTGTCCTTATCTGAGGAAAGATGTAATTTCTATAGAAAGAATACAGGAAAACTTCTCCAGGTTGTTCCTGGGTTGGCAGGTCTGTCATATGAAGAGAGATTAAGTTGGTTAGGATTATATGTATTGGAGTTTAGAAGAATCAGAGGGTATCTCAGAGAAACTTACAAAATTCTAACAGGGCTAGACAGGGTAGATTCAAAAAGAATGTTCCCAATGGTGGGGGAGTCCAGAACTAGGGGTCATTGTTTTAGAACAGAGGTGAGGAGAAATTTCTTCACCCACAGGGTGGTGAATGTGTGGAATTCATTACCGCAGAATGTCATTGAGGCCAAAATGTTGTGTGCGTTCAAGAAGAAATTAGATATCTCTTGGTGTTAACAGGATCAAGGGATATGGGGGGAAGGAGGGAGTCAGGATATTGAATTCAGTGATCAGCCATGATCACAATGAATGGTGGAGCCATCTTGAGGGCTGAATGGCCTCCTCCTGCTTCCAGATTCTTTGTTTCCATGTTTTTTCCACATCTTATGTTTAATTCAGTATTGGCTCCAATCTGATGCTGATCTCATTTACCTTTTAGGTTTTACTGTACATCATCATAGTATTCAACTTGTGGAAGTAATTCCTTGCCATTGCTTTTAAGCAGAAAGGTGATTAGCAATCCTCAATTGTCCACTCGATTGTCAATGCTGAATTGTTTTGTGAAGTAGTACAAATTGTGAATATTACACCAACACAACGTACAAAGTCCATTGAAGACTCATTGTTTTTATATGAAACGGCATATGAAAACTGTAATATTTATCCCCCAAAGTTTGGGTGCAGTCTTCAACTGTTAGATTTTAAATTAATTTTGATGTAAATCTGATGTGTTCTCCTTTATATTTTAGATTTGATTGGATATTATCTTCGAAGTCTACTTTTATAAAATAATCCAAGTTTTGTGCAGCTGTTTGGAAAAAAGACAGGTGATTGTTTATCCTCATTTGGTGACTACACTGTCAGAACTAAAATATTTTACCACAGATCACAGTGTTTAAATTGACCGGGTGTGTAAGACAACCCTGTTTTCAGCCCCAATCATTGACGAGATTATCCGGACTCCCTGCTGTATGTTTCCCGTCAGCGGGAGGTAGGACGTTGTTTGCGAGTGGCAGGAGACTCTGCTCCCGCCACAGTCATTGACGTCACCCCACGCCTGCAGGTGAATAAGTCAAACCCAGCACCCCACCCCCGCTCCACGCAGCCCCCCACCTCCCCCATCACCACTCCACTTGCAGCTTTTCAGCCACAACATGCCATATTCACATTGACAGTCAACTTGAATCTTTCACTCCACAGACAGAGGTTTACCTTACCGGTATGCAATAACCACGTGCAAGAGGTCCAGCAAGCGATATGGGCTGTGTTGTGAAAATGTGTGGGAGTTTAAGATATGCCCACACAAAGCAAATACGCCACGTGCTGTATGACCAAAATGGTGACCACCCACAAGCAGGCTGAACGTTCATTTTTATGCTCAGCGTATCAGTCAAATCACACTTCCTGATGTTTTGATGTTCTACTTTGTTGATGTACTGAGGTGCCTAATAGATTATATCCCAGGCTGGCTCACTGGTCACTTTAAAGTTGAAAGTTTCTTATTCAGAGAAAGGGAACATTAAAAAGGCAATGGACATGAAGTTGGCTTTTTACATCTATTTACGTCTGACTGCCATCTTCAACCTTCCACATTTAATTTAGGCTTGACTCCAGTCTGATGTTTGTCTCATTTATATCTTAGATTTGACTGCACATCATCTTTGAAGTCACACGTGGAAGCAATCCACGTCCGTGCTGCTTTTTAGAAGCAGAAAGGTAATTAACTATTTTTACATCTTCATTGACGTTGTCATGGTTGAAACACATTTCATGGTCACAGATTTATGCTGCAGTCGTCAGACTGTAGTGAGATCAATGACACGAGGCAAAGATAACTCGGAGTCCTTGCTTCTTAGAAAAACGTTTTGAAAAATCGGCCAGAATTTTACAATCCCTCGTCCCGGGGAACAGGTTGGCAGGCAGGAGCCACAATATAATTCATTGAGTCCATTGTCTGCTTGGGGATGCTTGTGTCCGTTGCCTACTTGGCTCCACTGGTATGTTCCCATAGTGGTAGGATCGTTGGCAGGTCCCTCGCCCTACTTTAGAACACTTGAGCTCAATTGATAAACTATTAAGAAGTTTTCTTCGGCAGTTGCAGCTCATATTTTATGAGAGGAACCGGGCCAAAATCTCATTGTGGCCAATGAGCAACTCACCCCAGCAGCCAGGCCCAGCCCTTCCTGGAGAACCCCTCCCCATTCTGGCTATTCAATCACACAACCCCCAATCATCCCCTTTCCAGGTTCGGAGTGATGTCTCCTTCTCACTTACCTGTAAGACCATAACATATAAAGGTATGTCACAAGAGGTTATTACAGAAGGTCAGGGGACATGGAATTGGGGGTAGGGTGTTAGCGTGGATAGAGGATTGGTTGTCAAATAGGAGGCAGAGAGTTGGGGTCAATAGGTGCTATTCGGATTGGAGGTTGGTGACTAGTGGAGTGCCCCAGGGGTCGGTGCTGGGGCCTCAGCTATTTACCATTTATATAGATGATCTGGAGGAGGGAACCGAGTGTAGGGTGTCGAAATTTGCTGATGACACCAAGATTGGTGGAACGGCAAATTGCGTGGAGGGTGTGGAGAGTCTGCAGAAGGATCTAGATAGGCTGGGCGAATGGGCCAGGAACTGGCAAATGGAATTTAATGTTGGCAAGTGCGAGATGGTCCACTTTGGTAGGAATAATGGTAGGAAGGATTATTACGTGGAGAAAAACTGCAGCAGGCAACAGTGCAGAGGGACCTCGGGGTCCTTGTGCATGAGTCGCAAAAACCCAGCTTGCAGGTACAGCAGGTGGTCAGGAAGGCAAATGGGATGCTGGCCTTCATAGCGAGGGGGATTGAATATAAAAGTAGGGAGGTCTTGCTGCGGCTGTATAGGGCATTGGTGAGACCGCAGCTGGAGTACTGTGTGCAGTTTTGGGCGCCGTACTTACGCAAGGATATTTTGGCCTTGGAGGGAGTGCAGAGGAGGTTTACTAGGCTGATGCCGGAGTTGAGGGGGTTGAGCTATGAGGAGAGGCTGAATAAACTAGGCTTGTACTCATTAGAGTTTAGAAGAATGAGGGGAGATCTCATTGAGACGTATAAGATGATGAATGGGATGGATAGGATAGAGGTGGAAAGACTCTTCCCGCTCAGAAAGGACAGTAGGACTAGGGGGCACAGCCTCAAGATAAAGCAGGGGGTGGTTTAGAACGGATTTGAGGAGGAACTTCTTCACTCAAAGGGTGGTGAATCTAGAATTCTCTGCCCGTTGAAGTGGTGGAGGCTGCCTCGCTAAATATTTTTAAGACGCGGGTTGATGGGTTTTTGATAAGAGAGGGGATTAAGGGTTATGGGGAGAGGGCGGGAATGTGGAACTGAGCCACGACAGATCAGCCATGATCTTATTGAATGGCGGGGCAGGCTCGAAGGGCCAGATGGCCTACTCCTGCTCCTATTTCTTATGTTCTTATGTTCTTATATGGGAGGAGAATTAGGCTGTTTGGCACATCAAGTCAATGCCACCATTCGATCATGACCGCTAAGTTCCTCAATCCCATCTTGGGTGTTGATGAGGATACATCTGGAGTATTATGTGCCGTTTTAGTGTCCTTATCAGAGGAAGGATGTGATTTCTATGGAAAGAGTACAGGAAAACTTCACCAGGTTGATTCCTGGGTTGGAAGGTCTGTCATATGAGGACAGAATAAGTTGGTTTGGATTATATTCATTGGAGGTTAGAAGAGTGAGTGGGGATCTCAGAGAAACTTACAAAATTCTAACAGGGCTAGGCAGGATAGATTCAGAATGTTCCCAATGGTGGGGGAGTCCAGAACTTGGGATCATAGTTTGAGAATAAGGGGTAATCCTTTTAGAACAGAGGTGAGGAGAAATTTCGTCACCAACAGGGTGGTGAATGTGTGGAATTCACTACTGCAGAATATCATTGAGGCCAAAATGTTGTGTGCGTTCAAGAAGAAATTCGATATCTCTAGGTGTTAACAGGACCAAGGGATATGGGGGGAAGGAGGGATACAGGATATTGAATTCAGTGATCAGCCGTGATCAAAATGAATGGTGGAGCAATCTTGAAGGGCTGAATGGCCTACTCCTGCTCCCAGCTTCTTTGTTTCCATGTTTTTTCCACATCTTATGTTTAATTTAGGATTGGCTCCAATCTGATGCTGATCTCATTTACCTTTTAGGTTTTACTGTTTTTCATCATAGAATTCAACTTGTGGAAGTAATTCCTTGCCATTGCTTTTAAGCAGAAAGGTGATTAGCAATCCTCAATTGTTCACTAGATTGTCAATGCTGAATTGTTTAGTGATGTGATACGAACTGTGAATATTACACCAGCACAATGCACAAAGTATATTGAAGACTTATTGCTTTTATATGAAACGGCATATGAAAACTATGACATTTATCCCCGAAAGTTTGAGAGCTGTCTAGAACTGTCAGAATTTAATTTAATTTTGATATAAGTCTGATGTGTTCTCCTTTATATTTTAGATTTAACTGGATATTATCTTCGAAGTCTACTTTTATAAAATAATCCAAGTTTTGTGCAGCTGTTTGGTAAGAAGACAGGTGATTGTTTATCCTCATTTGGTGACTACACTGTCAGAACTCAAATATTTTACCACAATTCGCAGTGTTTAAATTGACCGGGTGTGTAAGACAACTCTATTTTCAGCCCCAATCATTGATGGGATTATCCGGACTCCCAGCTGTATATTTCATGTCAGCGAGAGGTAGCATGTTGTTTGCTAGTGGCAGGAGACTCTGCTCCTGCTGCTGCCATTGACGTCACCCCACGCCTGCAGGTGAATAAGTCAAACACAGCACTCCACCCCCACCCCAAGCAGCCCCCCACCTCCCCCATCACCACTCCATTTGCAGCTTTTCAGCCACAACATGCCATATTCACATTGACAGTCAACCTCAATCTTTCACCCCACAGATAGAGGTTAAACTTGCTGGTATGCAATAACTAGTGCAAGAGCACAAGCAAGCGATATGGGCTGTGTTGTGAAAATGTGTGGGAGTTTAAGATATGCCCACACAAAGCAAATAAGCCACATGGTGAATGACAAAAATGGTTGACCGCCCACAACCAGTTTGACCATTCATTTTTATGCTCAGCATATCAGTCAAATCACACTTTTTGATGTTTTGATGTTCTACTTTGGGTGATGTACTGAGGTGCCTAATAGATTATATCCCATGCTGGCTCACTGTTCACGTTAAAGTTGGAATTGTCGTCTTCAGACAAAGTGGACATTAAAAAGGCAATGGACATGAAGTCAGCTTTTCGCATCTATTTAACTCTGACTGCCATCTATTACCTTCCATGTTTAATTTAGGCTTGACTCCAGTCTGATGTTTGTCTCATTTATATCTTAGATTTGACTGCACATCATCTTTCAAGTCAGGTGTGGAAGCAATCCACGTCCGTGCTGCTTTTTAGAAGCAGAAAGGTGATTAACTAATTTCACTTCTTCATTTATGTTGTCATGGTTGAAACACATTTCATGGTTACAGATTTATGCTGCAGTCATCAGACCGTTGTGATATCAATGACATGAGGCAAAGATCACTCGGAATCATTGTTTCTTAGAAAAACTTTTCGAAAAATCGGCCAGAATTTTACAATCCCTCGTCACAGGGAACAGGTTGGCAGGCAGTGGACACAATTACATTGAGTCAGTTGGCAGGGGATGCTTGTGTCCGTTGTCTACTTGGTTCCACTGTTATGTTACCATGGTGTTAGGATTGTTGGCAGATACCTGCCCTCCTTTAGACCACTTGAACTGAACTGATAAACTATTAAGAAGTTTTCTTCCGCAGCTGCAGCTCATATTTTATGTGAGGAACTGGGCCAAAATCTCATTGTGGCCAATGAGCAACCCATCCCAGCAGCAAGGCCCAGCCCTTCCTGGAGAACCCCTCCCCATTCTGGCTATTCAATCACACAACCCCCAGTCATCCCCTTTCCAGGTTCGGACTGATGACTCCTTCTCACTTACCTTTAAGACCATCAAATATGGGAGCAGAATTAGGCTGTTTAGCACATCAACTCAATGCCACCATTCAATCATGGCTGCTAAGTTCCTCAATCCCACTCTTGGGTGTTGATGTGGATACATCTGGTGTAGTATGTGCAATTTTAGTGTCCTTATCTGCGGTCGGATGTAATTTCTATTGAAAGAGTACAGGAAAACTTCACCGGGCTGATTCCTGGGTTGGAAAGTCTGTCATATGAGGAGAGATTAAGTTGGTTCGGAATATATTCATTGGAGTTTAGAAGAGTGAGTGGGGACCTCAGAGAAACTTACAAAATTCTAACAGGGCTAGACAGGGTAGATTCAGGAAGAATGTTCCCAATGGTGGGGGAGTCCAGAACTAGGGGTCATAGTTTGAGGATAAGGGCCCTTTTAGAACAGAGGTGAGGAGAAATTTCTTCACCCACAGGGTGGTGAATGTGTGGAATTCACTACCGCAGGATGTCATTGAGGCCAAAATGTTGTGTGCTTTCAAGAAGAAATTAGATATCTCTTGGTGTTAACAGGATGAAGAGATATGAGGTGAAGGAGGGATTCAGGATATTGAATTCGGTGATCAGCCGTGATCAAAATGAATGGTGGAGCAATCTTGAAGGGCTGAATGGCCTACTCCTGCTTCCAGCTTCTATGTTTCCATATTTTTTCCACATCATATGTTTAATTTAGGATTGGCTCCAATCTAATGCTCTTCTCATTTACCTTTTAGCTTTGACTGTACATCATCATAGAATTCACCTCTTGGGAGTAATTCCGTGCCGTTGTTTTTAAGCGGAAAGGTGATTAGCAATCCTCAATTGTTCACTAGATTGTCATAGTTGAATTGTTTCGTGATCTCATAGTCAGTCTGAATATTACACCAGCACAACATACAAAGTATATTTAAGACTCATTGATTTTGTAAAAACTCCTTGCAAACACTGAAAGGAGTATACTTTAATAACCATGTATTGTAAACACTGGTGGAATACTTCACTTGTGGAAAGTCTCCATCATTGATTATACCAGTCAGGAACTCCTGTGACCAAGTCCTGTTAAAGGACCTTACCATTTACTAAACAATGACGTGCAATGCTACCTAGATTACTATTACAATTGCCAAAAGCCAAATCAGTCAATGAATGAAACTCTTACCTCCTGCCGCTGTGACATGCAAACTTACATGTATACTCCACAGTGTATATCAACTTAAAATTGTTGCATTGGGTGGCACATGATAGATTTAAACATTTATTATCACAATTAAAAAATGGTTAAATTGACCTGGATTTATCAGTTAACTTTGCAATAATTTAGCATGTATGTAACTACTTGTGTGTAATTCTAAAGCCACCACAGTGAATTGTGTAAAAAGCTTCTGGAGGCAAAACAGCCCCTGAAGAGGCAGAAGGCAATGGTGAGCTTCTTTGCCTTCTGGCCTTTTCTGCTTCCATTCCCATCCATGATTGCTGCACCATGACAATGCTGCCAGAAGCAACTTCAGATTTGCGTCAATGGCAGCTCTCTGACTGGATTATAGTCATCTGAGCAGAAAATCTAGGCTGGCAAAAATGTTTGATACCAAGCAGGTGTTGCATTGTCAGAAGTGCCATTTTTCAAATGTTAACCTGAGCTCCTGTCTGCCTGCCTGATTGGCTGTAAGATTCCATGGTACTATTTGATGAAGAACACTGGACTTCTCCCTGGTATTCCCGCTAACATGCACGCCGCAAACAACATTAAAGTAGACTATCTGGTCATTTTCTCAAAGCAGTTTGTGGGAACTCGCTAACTGCAAATTGTCAACAGCATTTCCCACGTTACAGCCAATGAAGTACTTCTGGTATGAGGCTCTTTGGGCATCCTTCCAGTTGTGCAAGGTGCTATAGAAATCAAAAATCCCATTTTGAGTGGCCCACTGAGGTATCTGAAGGATTCAATCCCAGGCTGTCTCGGCCGACATGTGTTGGTTTCTCCTGTGACAATTTAACAGGGCATTCAGATCTTGAGGAAATGGCATGAATGTCACTTTATTGAAGCCCATGCTAGCTGGCTGAGAAGGTAAAAAGTAAAGAGAAAGGAAGATGTTTCTTTGAACACCAGAGTAAAGAGAACTGTGCTAAATTTCAGAAGCACGTGGAGACCATGGAGCGCCACAGAGAGGCAACACAATTGGATGAGGGGAGATTGAATTTGAATAAATTAATTGAAAAATGTTGACTGCACAAATTAAAGTATTATGTTTCTGAGGAAGACTTAGCAGACACTGAAAGAGCAAAAAAATGGTGGCAGATGAAAACTGTGACATTTATCACCCAGTATTTAAGTTTGGGTGCAGTCTTCAACCATTAGATTTTAATTTAATTTTGATGTAAATCTGATGTGTTCTCCTTTGTATTTTAGATTTGACTGGATATTACCTTCAAAGTCTACTTGTATAAAATAATCCAAGTTTTGTGCAGCTGTTTGGAAAGAAGACAGGTGATTGTTTATCCTCAGTTGTTCTCTACATTGTCAGAACTAAAATATTTTACCACAGTGGTGCCATCTATCAAATGAGATGTTAACCTGAGCTCCAGTCCACTTGCATGGCTGGCTATAAGATCCTATGGCGTTTTTTTGCAGAAGAACAGTGGAGTTCTCCTTAGTGCCATGACCAATGTTACACCTCATTCAACAATACTAAAAACAGATTATCTGCTTATTATCTCTTGGCAATCTGTGGGAGCATTCTCAGCAGCATTTCCTCTCTTATGGCCAAAGAGGTATGTTTAATATGAAGCTCTCTGGATATCCTTCCAGGCTGAGCAAGGTGCTACACAAACCAAAGCTGCTTTGCATTTCCATTTGAGTGCCCTGTGGTATCTAAAGGAGAAGATCTCAGGCTGCCTCATTTTTGTTGGATATCCTCTGACATTTTAATAGGGTAATTAGGATCCCAGGGGAATGGGAAAATGATGAGATTTTGAGTCGCCCCATGCTGGCAGGTATTGGTAAAAGTAAGAAGGAAGATGTTTCGTTTTAACACCAGTCTAAGGAGAATTGTGTCAGATCCACTTTTCAAAAGCACATGGAAACAGTGCAACATCACATAGAAACAACTTGATTGGTGGGGAGATTGAATTTGGTAAATACATAATGTTAGGATCCCAGACAAGAACCCCAAGGTATATTATGAAGTCAGACTAGACACAACAATTTTTCTATTTTGGCATAAACGTGAGGATAGGATGTTTCACTCCAAGAGTACTTCCACTGACAAATTAGAGAGCTTTTAGAATGAAATAAATTTTAGTTAATAACATAGTTTAAATATAGCTCTAACAAATGAAGCAACTTAACTATTAACAGTTGAACAATATTTAAAAGTGAAAGGAAACAACTTTACATTTTGGCTTATGACTATCCACGTTCCAAAAAAATCCCATTCATGCATAAAACAAATCCACTTTAAAATGTTTTATTTATTTGTTTAGTATTGTCACAAGTAGGTTTACATTAACATTGCAATGCAGTTACTGTGAAAATTCCTAGTCACCACACTCCGGCACCTGTTTGGGTACACTAAGGGAGAATTCAGCATGGCCAAACCACCTAACCTGCACATTTTTCGGATTGTGGGAGGAAACCAGAGCACCTGGAAGAAACCCACACAGACATGGGGAGAATGTGCAGACTCTGCACAGAGAGTGGCTTATGCTGGGAATTAAACCTAGGTCCCTCATGCTGTGAGGCAGTAGTGCTAACCACTGTGCCAACCACTGTGCCACCCCTGTGCCACTATGCTGCATCTAAAATAAATAAATACAGCCAACAAACTGAGGCATACTTGTTTTCAGAGGGAGGTATGGTTCCAGAAACCTGCAAAATCCTTCTAACTTCAACAATGCTTCAGCTGCAAACTGAACTGATTTCTGCTAAGTCTTTTTCTTTCTGTTACAGACCCAGCCCTGCACATTAATCACAGCATGACCTTATCAATCACTCTAATTAGAAATCCCAGGGGAACTTAAGTAAACAAAATTCCTATAGCTCTACTTAACATAGCCACTTGCAAGGCTAAAATTACCCTGCTACCCCAGCATTTAACTTGCATTCTCACCAGACATACCAATTGCTCATAGCATAAAACCCTTAAACACAAGCAAAATTATATACATAAAAAATATATCTCCATATCAATTGCACTACTTTCATCACAAGAGAAAAGTGTGACTGCACAAATGAAAGTATTGTGTTTCTGAGGAAGACACAGTGGGCATTGAAAAGGCAAGGGAATGCTGACATAAGTAAGAAAACTGAAGCCTGTTACATTTATCGCTCCAATATTTTCATTTGGCTTCAGTATTCCACTTTTTGCATTTCATTTAGGTTTGAGCTTTATCTGATGCTGTTGTCATTTACATTTTAGATTTGACCGTATATCATCTTATAAGTCAACTTTTGGAAACAATCTAGCATTTGAGCTGTTTTTTTGCCAGCAGAAAGGTAATTAGCTATCCTCAGATTTTCACCATGTTGCCAGATCTGAGTTTTTTAAATGGTTATAGATTTATGCTGCAATATTCAGACCCTGGTGAGGTCATCCCTATAACATGTGGGACAAAGGTGACTGTGCAGACTTCATATTTTTTAAAAATGCCCTTGCAGACATAAGAATGAAGTACAGTCAAATAACTATAAGTTGTAAAGGCTGGTGCAATGTTTTGCTTGTGGAAGCCTTCAAAACTGATTACATATGAAAGGGCCTCATTTTGACAACCCTACCACTTACTATACAATGACACTCAGTGCTACCGAGATTTTTATTACCATTGCTAAAAGTAAAAATAAGTAAATGAATAGAAGTAACATCCAATGATTACATGGATAAAGATACATTGCCATCTCCATCAATTTAAAATAAATTTACATTTGGTGGAATATTGTAGATTCAAGACATTTATTATCACCAACAAAAAAAGGACAAAATGACTGTAGCGATGACCCAAGTTCTCTTTATCAGCTAATTCTGCGCTCATTGTCTGTGCTAGTGTGTACGTAATGGCTTTTGTATGTAGTTTCACAGCTTTTGCACTTGAGTGTACAACAATGACCGGGAAAAAAGCCAACATTTTGGCTGCAACATCATGAGAGGAGGCAATGATGATGAGCTTGTTTGCCTTCTGGTTCTTTCTGCTTCCAGCCCTGTCCATTGGTACTGCACAATAAGAAGTCTCACAACACCAGGTTAAAGTCCAATAGTTTATTTGGTAGCAAATGCCACTAACTTTCGGAGCGCTGCTCCTTCGTCAGGTGAGTGGGAAGTTCTGATCACAAACAGGGCATATAAGGCACTCACTCAGTTTACAGAATACTGATTAGAATGCGAGTCTTCACAGCTAATTAAGTCTTAAAGGAGCAGACAATGTAAGTGGAGATAGCATTAAGCATAGGTTGAAGAGAGACCTTTAACCTATCTCTTTAACCTATGCTTAATCTCGTTAACCTATGCTTAATGCTATCTCCACTCACATTGCCTACTCCTTTAAGACTTGATTAGTTGTGAAGACTCGCATTCTAATCAATATTCTGTAAACTGTGTGTATCTTTATATGCCCTGTTTGTGATCAGAACTCCCCACTCACCTGACGAAGGAGCAGCACTCCGAAAGCTAGTGGCATTTGTTATCAAATAAATCTGTTGGACTTTAACCTGGTGTTGTGAGACTTCTTAATGTGTTTACCGAGTCCAACGCCGGCATCTCCACATCATTAGTGCTGCACCATGACAACCCTGCAAGAAGTAGGTGTCAGTCTTGCCACTCAATCTGACATTTGTAGGTTGCTGAGATTTGTGCACATAATCTGGGCTGACACATGTGTCCAGTACTGGGCATGTGTTGCGCTGCCAGACGCACCATCTTTCAGAAGAGACATTTAAACCAAGCTTCATCTGCCCACTCCAGCAGTCATTTGATTCCATGGTATTATTCTAAGAAAAGAGTAAGGCAGGTTTTAGTGGCGTTCTGACCAACATTTATTTATTCTCAGGCAACACTACTTAAACAGATTATCTGGTCATCATCACATTGCTGTTTGTGGGAGCTTGCTGCGTGCAAATTGATTTCCCTGCTTCCTTGTATTATCACAGTGACTGTACTTCAAAGGCCTCTAATTCATTTCTCCTTTGAAACACTCTAATGTTGTGAAATTTGCAATTGTCTTCTTTCAAAGTAATAAAATGTGGAACAAAAAAACTGGCAAGTGTGACACTCTGACATGTCCAGCACTAGTCCACACTAGCTAGTTTTTATCCCAATCTTCATATCTTCCTGGAAGGTGAAAATCCAAAAACTGGTCTGGGACATTGATGACAGGATATCACTCCTGCTGAGATGATAATCATCTTCTATTATCTCCGCAAGAGATAGTAGTTAGTGTCTATGACTTTTATGCTTTTGATGTGTCCTTGTCTTAAAACAGAGTGTGAATCCATTGTTTCTCTCTTTGTATCATACACCAGCAATTTAGCCAGTGATTGAATTTACATCCTCAGCCATCGTTGACTTTTATGTCTATTTTTAAAATCACAGGACTTATTGAAAAGTTCATTATGTTCATACGTAATATTTGATTTTCTTCATCATCATGACATGAGAAATGTCTTATCAATTCATTTAGACAGAGAAGGCTGAAGAGAGAATGGGCAACACTTTCTGCGGTAAGCTCCCCCGCTGCATCAGTGGAGGCCCCCCGCCATTGAAAGAATCTGACACTATGAGCAACGAATTCGGTAATTTACACCTATCGTTGCCAGGATCGGAACATAACCACAGGGAAGAGTTGACAAATCCCTCCCAATCTGGGAGTGTTAAAAGCAAATGGGTGAGTCGACAATGGAGCTAGAAGGAAATTATAGATTTGTTGAGGAGTATTCTATTAGTTTTCATATTAGATGCTGATAAAATATCAATAGTACAGAGAAACCTATAAGTACATCAAAGCATGAAACCTATTGAATCTAATATAAGGAGTAAAATAATAATGGAGAAAATACTAGAATTTCAGTTAGGTAGTCCCACAGGGTAATTTTAAGGAACTGGTGGGATAATTGAAGGCATCCTGGATATAACTTCCAACAAGCTCTATATTGTGGAATTATGTGGTTAGATTGTAAAATAGGAATGTCACTCCATTATTTATCATTTAAGAAGGGTGAGAGAAACCCAGGAAACTTTGGGGGTGATTCTCCCATCACAACCCTTAAATTTTCTGGTCAGTCGGGTTGGGAGATGCGCGTGTAGGCCATTTCACAGGTTCCCCATGAACATTTACGACCCACTTGCATCTCCCAACCGGAAAGAAATGGCACCACAGGGACTGCGCAGAAAACTGGTGTGCCGCTGATTTGCATGACTTACCATACCTTAGCATGCCATTATCGGGATCAACATGGCAAACTCCGGCCACATTTCCATCTCCCACCTATTTGGCGTGATGTCACTTTGGCGCGAATCAGGGTAGGTATATAAAAGTCTCAACCTGGCGTGGCAGCCTTGAACTGGTGTGAGGAGGTAACTGCTGCTAACGGAGCATGGGGGATGTTGCAGGCAGGCCCTGGAGATGCCTGGTGGCCTTCCTCCTGCTGTCTTCAAGTGTTGGCCCATTGACCAGTGATATCTGGGGTGAAGGGTTGGGGGTGGCGCAGAAGGCTTCTGTTTTCTCAGAGCTCTCTGGGTGAGGTTCCATGAAGGAGTTCTGCTCAGCCCTCCCCTCCAGGGCAATTTTCAGTGACATTATCTTGCCGTGGGGTGTGGTCAGGGGTTGTACTAAGTGCTGGTATTACGGGGTTGGGGACGAGTGTACCATGTGCTGACTGAGGCCTAACCAGATGAAGCAGCTGCTGCTCCAGAGGTTCAGACAGGGACTGCATGGAATCTGCTGTCACTGGGCTCACATCTGGTGCTGATTTACAGTCTGTCCCTGCCCTGTGACAAGGACCAGCAACACATGCCTGCAACAGATGCTGCAGTTGCACATGTAGCAATGGCTCAAGGGTACACATTGCCCACAGTTGCACACCGACCTGCAGAATCTGTGCCAGCATTTGGCATGATGCGAATCTCACACAATACTAATCGGGCCACTCGTTGTGTGGTGTTGCCAACTCCCACAAGTGGGGGTTCTGGCCCAACTGAGGGATTGGGGTGGTGCTGGTTCTATGCAGCCAATTGTAATAATCCGTCATTCCATGCTCTTTCCAAACCCCACTGTGTAGATGGATCGCAGTTTGCTCAATTTGGAGCTGGCCATTGTGGTGGATCCAGGGGTAGAGGAGGAGGAGGAACAGGCAGCTTAGAGGTGGTGGGTATGGAGAGACCACCACAAGAGCAGCCACCACCAGACCCTCAGGAAGGAGGACATGGGGCTGCTGCTCAGGGCCAGGAGGTGGGTGAGCATCTCCCGAGAGGATGCACAGAAAATGGAGGATGCTGAGGCTAAGGAGGTACAGGCCCCACAATTCCTTCCAGGCTCTCTCAAAGGAGATGTGCTGTTGCTGGCTGTGCCTGTCCAAGACCACCGTGAGACACCTTTGTGAGGTGCACTCACACCTGCCACTTCAGGGGAGGGGCGGCCACTCGTTCCCTGTTGATGGGAATGTTATGGCTGCCCTGAAGTTTAATGACTCTGGCTCACTTCAGGCACCTGTGACACAGATATGGGTCATGATATGGGTCTGATGTGGGCCGTGCACAGCAGGATACCCGGGCTCTCGGCTTCGCTTCTATTGCTGGGATTCCCTGTCCAAAGAGCAGTGACTGGGACGCACATCGCCTTGCAGGCCCCATATACAGGGCCCCAGCAATTTGTGAACAAGAAGGGATTCCATTCCCTGAACATCTAAATTGTTTGTGACCATCTAATGAGGATCATGCAGGTCAATGCACGAGATCCAGGGAGTGTTCATGACAGCTTTGTGCTCAGGCAGTCAGATATCCCTGGGCTCTTTGAAGACCAGCCCAGGCTCTTGGGATGTCTACTGGGTGACAAGGGATATCCACTAAGGTCATGGCTGATGATGCCTGTGCAGAGGCCCCAGACCGAGGCAGAGACCCACTACAACGAGGCCCATGCAGCCACCCGGTCCATCGTTGAGCGGTACATTGGCTTGCTGAAACTGCGGTTTCACTGCTTGGACCGTTCTGAGGGGCCCTCCAGTGTGACCCTGTGCATGCTTCATGCATCGTTATCATTTGCTGCTCTTTTCACAATTGGAAAGGAGGAGGAGGACGAGCTGCGAAGGGGCCAGGTGTGCACCCCACCACATGAATAGCTGGAGGAAACAAGGCAGGCGGCAACGGCAGATCTCGGCAGCCTTGATTGCAGCTAGTGCTGTGCAGTGAAGGGGTGCAACCAACACATGAAGCATATTGTTAACATATTCCCCATTTACTGCCTTTACCACCCATCATGGATATTTGAATGATAATTTCTTGGTCCAGCAAGATTTTCTGGTTAGCTTGTTCATTTGAGAGTTTACTTTCCATACTCTTTTCCATATCAGAAAGAGACAAAGACAGATAAATTAATTGTTGTAGCATGAGCGATTTAGCATACCAATCCACCTAACCTGTACATCTTTGGACTGTGGTGGGGGTGGGGGGGCGGAAACCGGAGCACCTGAAGGAAACCCATGCAGACACGGGGATAATGTGCAAACTCCAAATAGTCACTCAGTGCTGGAATTGAACTCATTCCCTGGCAGTTTGAGGCTGCCGTACTATCCACTGTGCCACCCACCATCACAGGGCTGGGTCTGGAGTCATGCATTATTTGCGGAAGCAGTGGCCATTTAATTCACCAGCTGCCTCCACTGAAGAGAGAATTTGGTAGGCAGGAATGTGAGACCCAAAGTGTGCAGATTAGACCAGGTAAGAAGAGATCTGACACTGCTGGAATCATTTGGATAGCCAGACCTTATTGTAGATCACATTTGCAGGAGTTAAGGCACACTATGGCGGAGGTAATGCATCATTTGGGGAGTTAAGGTATCCTTTGGGATTGCTAAAAGTAAACATGATTATGTATAGAGTGTACATATATATGCATTGGAATTCTCAACTTGTTAGAGAACAGTCAAGGAACTGTCAATGATTTCGAAAGATGCTAGTTGCGTTGGCATGGAAGAATAGGGGCAAAGGATAATGGGTGAAGATAGTGTTGACATGCTGATTACCATTACTTATGCTATTACTGATGCCAGCACAGATAAAATTTTGCACTTATCTATTAAAATGATGGATCAGGAAAATGCTTCAGAGTATATCAAAAGGACACTATATGGTAGATTTCCCGATGGCATTAAAATGTTACAGCTGCTTAGGAAAGAATTTTTTTGAAATGCTTATGATCTCTACAGTTTCTAGAATGTCCAGGTATGGTTGCAGAACCATCATGTACTGTCGTTGCACGGTGAACCATGCTCCAATGCCGATCAAGCAAGGCAACACTTGAGACTGTCAACAAAATGCAAAATTTTAACTTCAAGAACTGAGGTGGTTTGTCATCACATTGCCCTCCTTGAGAGATCTACTGTCAATTTTCCCATACCCCATTTTATGTAGAATGTGCGAAAAATTGCTCCGAACATACTGAATATAATTAAAATGTATACTGACTTGGTAGAGGCAAAATCTGATCAATATTAATTGTAACGCAGAGCAACCAGCGATGAGCAAGATGATTGCTAGCATTGGCCCAGGTCACAAGGACACATTTTAAAAATAGGGTTTAATTGTAGTAATTGTCATATTTGTAGAGTAGATGACATTGGTTCATAAAGATGATAACATCTTGACATCTGTACATGCAGTTCAGTGTAATAAACTTACTTAAAGAAATATTATTAGAGTGGCCAAATTGCTTAATTCCTGATTATTTTAGTAATACATTATTGTTATGTATGAGATGACTTGCATTTTGTTTAAGACCGGTTCTCAATGCAATAGACATGCTGAAGAAGTAATTGCTTGTTTTTATAGCACCAGGTGGTGCTAGTACTTCATTGTGCTGTAGGAATTGTGTGCTGTGTGCTATTTGCCATGCTGATAGCAGCATATATAAACACTGAACGGTAGACTATGGGCCTATGTCAGTGAAAGAAGGGAGATTTATTCACCATGAAATACACTACCAACTTCAAGTTGTGCATTTATTGGACACCTACCCAGAGACTCACATTCTAATTATTACAATAATTGCACAGCTATAAGCAATCTTTGAGTCAGTGGGAGATGAATCAATTATTTGGTTAGACTGCTGCCGACGGTTAATGTCTACTCACTCAATCCCCTACACCATTATTGCCTTTCAGTCAAGTCCCCTCCTGAAGTAGCTGTGCCACATTGGCTGCCATATTTCCTCTATTTAACGAGGGCCCTTGACAAAATACTTCATTGGCTATCACTTTAGACATCCTGATGTTGTAAGCGATAATTATAGAACAGCAGGCTATTTTCTCTATTTGAAAAGAAAATGTTCCACCCATGCCCCTGCCTTAGATGGATTATCCTGCGAGCACAACTGGCATTTGTTTAGCACCATTGTGTGAAACATTCCAAAATGTTTCAGAGGTGTAAGGTTGGATACAAGAGAGACTGCAAAGCCCATGCCTGCTGTATTAGCTACTGTCCACTAAAGCAACGACAAGAAACTAAAATTTGTCTTGGCATCACTGGGTTAGGGAACAGGATACTGTCACAGAAAACTACTCATGTTGCAACCCAAAAATCCCTGCTAACTTCCCCTGTCAAAGGTCACCTGGGCATCTTGGTTGATAATGGAGACTTAACCCTGTGAAAATAAAGAGAGGAAAAGTAGCTCTTCAATGTTTCAAGTAAATATATTCCCTCACTGACAAATCTCAATCACACATCTGATATTCAATCTCTTTTTCCTTTTCAGGAAATCAAGAAAATGTGTGTTAAAGTCACCAGACCTTTGAAGCAAAGATCGACGTCACCAGAGGTATTTTGTTGCACTGTTGTAAAGCTTTCTGATTTACCAATCCAATGACATTAATGACAAGGGAACAGTCATGTGGCAATGTTACTGGATTAGTAATCCAGAGGCCTAAATTGATGCACCAGAGACAAATCTCAGCATGGCAGCAGGAGGAATTTAAATGTAATGTCTATGTAATGGTGACTCTGAAACTACTTGATTGATTTAAAAATTCCACCTCTTCCATAAATGCTCTGCAATGGAGGAAATCTGCCATCTTCACCAGTCTGGCTTACATGCACCTGCAGATCCACAGTAATGTAATTAACTCTTAACTGCCCTCTAGCCTGCAGTACCTGCAGTGCCTGCGGCATGGTGGCACAGTGATTGGCACTGCTGCTTCACAGCACCAGGATCTGGGTTCAATTTAATGGGATTGAGAGTTATAGATAGCCCTTGTAGGTAGGGATATGATCAGCGCAACTTGTGGGCTGAAGGGCCTCTTTGTGCTGTAGTTTTCTACGCTCTATGTTCTCTGTTCAATTCCTGGCTTGGATCACTGTCTGTGCGGAGTCTGCACATTCTCCCTGTGTGTGTGTGGGTTTCCTCCAGGTGCTCCAGATTCCTCTCACAGTTTGAAAGACACGTTGATTAGGTGCATTGACCTGAATAGTGTGAAGCCTCGGAGATTTTCACAGTAATTTCACTGCAGTGTCGATGTAAGCCTTACTTGTGACTAATGAATAAACTTTAAAATGAACTTTGGTTGTATCAAATTGCAGCAGAAATGTCAATTAAGAATAAAACTGGACACACCACCCATCAACCTGGGAAAGAGATTTGACAAAAACAGACCTTGTCCAGTTGCCATTGCAAGATCTGCCTCAATAACATCTAGACACGTATCAAAATTGGGACAGCCAATCAAACAATCTTACTCACAGTCATTTACAGATTCCAGCCTCCCTCATCATCATCCCAAATATGCCCTGTCCCACTGGCATGTCAGATACACCGGACTTTGGGTGGGATTTTCTGGCCATGCTTGTCCCAAAACAAAAAAATCCTGCCCAAGGTCAATGGATCATTGCATGCCCCCCCCCTTCCTCCATCCCCACCCCCGTTCCACCCCCATTCCCACGTCTTGATGCCTGTGGCAGGTGGTATGGGAAAATTCTCCCCCTTTCTATTTGACTGGATTCCATGAGGCTTCATGGGACTCAATGTTGAGGACTCTCAGAGACACTCACTCCTGACTGTATAACACTGTGCCATCTCTGGTGGGTCTGTGCTGCTGATGGGATAGGACATAGTAAGAAGTCTGACAACACCAGGTTTAAGTCCAACCGATTCAAGCCAGGGTTGGTGATGGGGGATCCTGGGGCATTGTTTGTAAAATATGATACAGTGGTTATGAGTATATCGGACTGTTGCTTGACTAGTCTGTGTTACAGCTGTCTAAATTTTCGCACGTGGTAAGGAGGGCCAACTGAGCAGGTTGTTGTTTCTGCTTCTCAATTTGAGTTCATTCTTACTTGACTGCTGTGATACAACTGAGTGGTTTGCTAGGACATTTCAGAGGGTAGATTAAGAGTCAGTCTTACTGCCACGGGCCTGGGGTCAAATATAGGCCAGACAAGGTTAAAACAAAAGATTTCATCCCCTTAAGGGCATTAGTGAACCGAATGGGTTTCCACAATAAAATGCTAGCTTCTTGGTCATCATTACTGACTAGAATTTTATTCCAGCTTTATGAATTCATTGATTTTAAATTCCCTCAGTTACTGTGATTTGAACACATGAGTCCAGAACATAGCTGGAATTTTATCAGCACACCTACCCTGGGATCTTACAAGCCTCGAGGTGGTAAAATTCCAGCACATTAGTCTGGGCCTCTGGATGGCTAGTCCAGTGACATTGCCATCATGTTACTAACCTCCAATTTCAGCAGAAAGTAATGGTGTAACATGAATAATTTCTGATGGTGTCTGAGAGGAGAATAGCCAATTGCATCTTGTTTTCAATTTGATTACATTTAGAAATCAATTTTTGAGCTGTGTAATGCAAGTGTGAAATATTGATGATAGCAGCGGTGAAATGTGGTGAGAATTTTACCAAGTGTAATGGCTTCAATAGACAGAGTAACGTTTGTTGAACGACAAACCTAGAGCTGCATATATTGAGTGCAAATATTTGTTGCATGGACTTAGCATTCAATTCCTTTTCAATTTCACTTTTCTTTCCTTATTGTGTTTGCCCTTTATATGTAAATTAGATGTCACATAATACAAATGTACACATTTCTCCTTTTTAGCGGAATGTTTTAGACAAACACTTCTTGGGGAAGGGCATTAATTTTTAATTCTGGCGAAGATTATGCAGAAGTGTCTGCTTATTATATATTAGAATCTGTTTATGTAATAAAAATTAATGACCTTTGATGTTTGTGCACAGACAAATTGTTCATCTTGAGGTAATTCACTGTATCCTGTTATAAGCATTCATTTCCTCAAGCATCCTTTGTGATTTATATTTTGTTTATAGACTGTAATCCGGTAATTTTTCTCATGGTAGCAAATCCACTCTTGTTAGAGCTCCTCACTGTGCTACCAAAGAGTTGGTGCCACCTAACTTTGTTAGCTCCACATTAACATCATCGTGCATAGACAGCAGTGTCACTGGGAGGTCTGGCAAGCTGATTATTACATCAAGTGCAACTCACCCTTCCCTAAACCCCACCTTTTTTCCACTTCCTTCTCTAGGAAGCTGGGGTCAACAAAACTGTTCCAGTGTAACGTGTATAGATACCCAATCTGTGGGAAGTCATAATGAAATGATAGTATCCCGATGTTGGAAGAAAACTTCAGAGGAAAGCAGAAATATGTACTGCAGTCAGGGCCCACATTTTGAGTTTAAAATTGCTCCAACTTTACTCCATTAGTTCTTAAGACTCTGTGATCATTCGCTCTTTTTTAATTTTAATTCTGCCCAGGTTCTGCTTTTAACTGGGCCAAAATGTTGCAGAAAGTTGAGGTAATTGTGCACGACAAAGAATGAAACAGCGTGTTCTCTGATTTGGTCTGAGTATTTGCATAGGCAATCAGTATCCATACACAGAGGAATAAAACGTTGCTTTCAGACTAGTCCTTAAGATACTGCCAATTTGAACTGATTTGTGAAATAGTAATTTAATTCATAATAGCGTGGGCCAATGGTGATTCAGAAACTTCTCATTTATTGTGTTGCACACAACATAACATTGTTTTTGATGTAATTTGTTCCCAAAAGAGTAACAGGGATGTGGCTGCCTGGATTCAATAAGCTTGTTGGCTTTGTCTTGTGAGCAAAAGGCTGTATTGAAGTTTACTATTATTACCAGGGGTGAATCATCTCCAGTCCAGTCGAATTTGCTTGGTCTGCATTTTTTTTTCCCCTGGGAAATGCCGTGCACAGAGTTACTTGTTTGGGCATCTGACTGCAGTCGTGCCAATTGCTTGAACAAAGGTTGGTGGTGGGCAGCAGTTGGCTTTTTCCACCAGTCATTCTGAAGGTTCGCACAGAGACTCAGCATGAGACCCCTGCCATGTGACCATTTGCTGGGCAGCTAAAGAACCCTCATTGTTGTGGTTGGTGAATAGATTTGCGTGATAGCAATAAAATGCAGGTTGCCAGTTTGTGGTGGCAGTGGAGTTGGGGGTGGGTGGGGGAGGAGGGTTACAGTGGTGTTACAAACACAGTATTAAATAATTGGATGATCTGCTGTCCTTTTAAAAATGTAATGAACTCAAGTCACTTTCAGTTATAAACTTGACAAAAATGAGAAGGTATAACCATATTTAAGTTGCCTTCACTGTTTGTGCTCCACAAGAAGTGAGGATATTGCCCTAGTTTTGATTTCTCTTTAATGTGACACATTATCAGTTGTTTTTCCTACATTTCTGTCTGTCATTTATTATTTTTCCATGTGCCCAGTTATCATGTATTTGATCTACTGTGTTAATATAATGTGTTGTAAGACTTATTTAGGGACAAGAAGCAGCAGGAGGCCATTCAGCCCATTCAGCCAGCTCCACCATTCAATGTAATCATCCACTTCATCCATTTTCCCCACATTATCCCCATATCCCTTTGTGTCAATTGTGATTTAGAAATCTGTCAATCTCTGCTGTAAACATACTCAGTGGTTGGGAGTTTCTGCCTCCACTGGCGGTGTGCATCCTAGTAAAAAGTCTGACAACACCAGGTTTTAGTCCAACCTATTTATTTGATAATATACTCACAAGCTTTCGAGGGACACCCTCTTCGTCAGGTGAATGGAGAGTTCTGGCCTCAGACAGAGCATATAAAGCACAGACAGTTTAGAGATTACTGATTAGAATGCGAATCTTTACATCTAACCTGCTGTTCAAGACCTGAAGTGGCTGATAATGTGAGTGGAAGGAGCCTGGCAGTGGGGGTGACATGGGGATCTTCCAGTTTCAGGGACATTTGTGATATTTTGCATGGCTTGCAACTTCTGCCACCAGGAAACCCACCGCAGGCTGACGCCATCAGCAGAAATGGGAGATCCCGTTGTCAAGAAGGACCAGAAAATTTCACAGCCCTTGGGGGTAGAGAATTCTTAAGACTAGCAGCCCTCTGAGTAGCTGCTTTAGATGACTATTTTAGGATCAATTAATCCACCGGAAGATGCATACAACACTCTGGACGATTCAGCATTCTATCTGTTGTGTGCTTCACTTAACACATATTAGCCGGCAAAGTAAGCAGCCAGAGAAATGAAGATAGAAATCCTGTGGGTAAATTATTAAAATGTTAGATTTCAGTTGCCTTTTGGGTAGAATCTTGTGAAATAGCTGGTCAGCTGTTTTTCCAGAAGTTTTTAAAATATAAATCTTTGTCATCATGTTGCTATTCTACGAATAAATGACCATCCCAACAAACTAGGCGACAGAGAAGGTCACAAGTTTATTTATTGGTGTCACAAGTCGGCTTACATTAACACTGCAATGAACTGTGAAAATCTCCTAGTCACTGCAGTCCAGCGCCTGTTTGGGTACGTTGAGGGAGAATTCATCATGGCCGATGCAACTAACCAACATATATTTTGAACTCTGGAAGGAAAGCAGAGCACCCGGAGGAAATCCACACAGATTAGGGCAGAACATGCAGACTCCACACAGACTCCACACAAACAGTAACCCAAGCCTAGCACTGTGAGGCAGCAGTACTAACTATGCCATCGTGCTGCCCCATATTGTAACATGATTGAGGAGGGATAAATAATGGACCACAGTTGAAGTCATAAGGGGTGTTGTTTGTGACCCATTATTAAGGTGGTTTCAGTGTCATGCCTGGGTTAGAATTCTAAGTGTGGAGCTTCGTAGTGTTGTGGGAAAGATGGGCATGGAAATTTAGAAGATGTTTTCTTTTGGAGAAGAAACCTTGAAATGTTGGCAGTTTTCATTTCCGAGTAAACTTACTTTCAGACTAGTTGAGAACTGTTTCCACGAACCATCAAAAGTATTCTCAATCCTACAAATTGCAAACATTTAGGACAGGATTTCCTTTTGACACTAGGAAGTGTTGAATAGATTTGTTATTGTCAAAAACAGGAGGCGTTGATGAAAAACATGAGCAGCACGAATTAAGCTAAATTTATCTGGGATAGTTCACCTTTGAATGCTTTCCTATCTTTCTCTCTCTACCTCCTCCTCCTTTGGAACCCAAACTAAACAGGCAATCAGGATTTGGGAGGTAGATGGTGGCGGGAAGCCTGGAATAGGGCAAGTGAGTTTACATGCTTTACTAAGGAAAGAAGGCTGACCTATTGACCCATCCATTGCAAAACAATGGGTAGCTTTTTTTGGTTTTGATTTATGACAGTCTGAAGATACAACTCTTATTAATTCCTCTGCATAACCAAACGATAAAATCAGACTACATCTTGGCTGCACTTTCATTGCAAGGATGGGCACATTGTATTTTTATTTATCCTCAAATAAGAAACCTGAAGAGGTAAAATAACCTACTTGGATTTGTTTTGTTGTGTTCATTATGTGGAGCTGGGTGTTCCTGGCATTTATTGCCCATCCTGAACTGTCCTTGGCATAATAAGATAACTAAGTAACTTGTTCAGCGTCTTAACTAAGAGGGCAGTTCAGAATCAGTCACAATGTCAAAGGCCAGATCAGGCAATGACAACAGACTTCCTTCCCTGAAGAACACCAGTGAAGCATTGTGTTGTTATGACCTTCTGGTGGATTTATGACACACTAATGCCAGCTTTTTAAGATTGAAATCAAATTTTTAAATGATTATTATTGGTCCAGACCTCAGGATCGCTAATTTAGTTGCTTAATCACTGCACTATTATTCCCACTCACATGGTGGCATGGTGTCACACTGATCAGCATTGCTGCCTCACAGCGCCAAAGACCCAGATTCAATTCCAGCCTCAGGTCACTGCCTGTGCGGAGTTTGCATATTCTCTCCGTGTCTGCGTGGGTTTCCTCCGGATACTCCAGCTTCCCCCCACGATGCAAAGGTGTGCTGGTTAGGTTGATTGGCCATGCTAAATTGACGCTAGTGTCAGGGAGATTAGCAGGGTAAATATATGGAGTTATAGGAATAGGGCCTGGGTGGGATTTGGTCGATGCAGCCTTGATGGGACGAATAGGCTCCTTCTGCAATGTAGGGAATCTATGATTCCAGGAAATGTGTACTATCCCAAGGACAGCTCAACATGCTTGACTGTGAGCTACTCTGAAGTGTGATCATTGTTTTTCTTTACACAATGTGACAACAAATTTGCTTGTAGGAAGATCTCACATACAGTAATCATGATGAATGACAACTGAACATGTCTCCTTTTTAAATTTTTATTGGGTTTGGTTGAGGGATGAATGTTGGCCTGCTGAGTGAGAGAGTCCCTTCTGTTTCCCTGAACAGTTTCATTGAATCCTATGCTCATTTGAGCAAGGCAGATGGACCTAAGCTTAAAATCATGTCCAATTTTGCCAGTTTTAGCAGTTGTGCTTGCCTTGGAAATAACTGGGTTGGATGGGAACAGAATGCTGGTTGGGGAGTGATGTTGGAGATGTAATGGTGGGTACCACTTCAGAGCAATCAAAAATGGAATACCAAATTTAGCCCCTGATTTCTTACAATGATTTGGTCTCAAGCTTCTGGAGTAGAACATTAACTCAGAAGGACATGCAAGTTGGAAAGCAGTTCACCTGTGATCTTGTAACAAATTTTTCCATTTACAGCCAGAAATCCCCAACCTCGCCCCTGGCTGGGATTCTTCAGTCCCGCTGCAGTGGCTGGAGTTTTGACTGAGCACACATTCTTCATTCTCACTGGCAGCGGTAGCGTGATGCATAAGACTGGACAATTTCTGACAGCTTCATGCTTAGTCCCAGCTTGCTTCTTCTCATTCCTCATGCATGTTGCAGTGAATTACGTACTTAGATCTGTAGGAGCAAAAGTAGGCCATTCGGCTGATTGAGTTTGCTCCAGCATTCAATAAAATCATGACTGATATGATAATTCTCAACTTCATTCTCCTGTCTTACCCCAAAAATCTTGATTCCCTTTCCATTTAACAATCTATCTCAGCCTTGAACATAATGACCCAGCCTTTTCAGCTCTCTGCAATAAAGAATTCCGCAGATTCACTACCCTCCGAAAGAAGAAATTTCTCCCCGTGTCTGTCTCTCACTGTTAGATAATTCCCTCTGGTCCTGAGTTTCCATATGGAGAAGATGTTTAATCTGATGGGTGATACTGAGCTGAATTCTTTGTCCTGCCCTGGGATGTGGGCATCACTGGCAGGGCCAGCATTTTTGCCCATTCCTCATTCCCTTGAACTAAATGGCTTGCTAGCCATTTAAGAGTGAACTGCACTGCTGTGGGCCTGAGGTGACATGTAGGCCGGACCAGTGGTAAGCATGGCAAATTTCCTTAGTGAACTAGATGGGTTTTATAACAAATGATAGTCATGGTCACCATTACTGATTTTTCATTCGAGATTTATGAATCAAATTAAAATTCCAACAGTTGCCATGATGAGTTTTGAACCCATGTCTCCAGAACAACAGCATCTGAAGTGTTCCATTTCTGGGGTTAATCGACCTTATTTTGAATTAAACAGAATGATCTGTCATTTTAACATGTGACTGGTCTCTGCGCCTCCCAGTCCTCCCCCGCTGTATTTTGATAACTTTTTTTTTCTTTCCAAAACAGCACTGGTTAAAAGAGTGCAGCAGTCACCTCTATTTTCATTCCTTACAACACAGACCAGTCTCTGAAGCTCTGCCAAGAACAACACAGACAGTGGGGAATGTTGTTTTTTTGAGACACCAGTCAGTCACAGAGCATTGTCTCTCACTCTTCGCGAGCTGTGCCAGTGCTGAAAGCGGATTTAATCACTGAAATAAAAACAAATGGAATTGGGTAACAGCTTCTTAAGTCGCCTCGATGCCTCCAGTAATTATCCCCCGTGATAACTGGGTCTGTCCTTATTCCACAGTAAAACTGTATTATTTCAAAAGTGGCTGTGACTGGAAAAGCTTTTCAGTGTAACTTCTGTGTCATTCTATGATCTGTTAAATGAGTTCCTTTTCTCTCCCATTCTCCCCGTATTTCCAGCCTCTTGCTGCAGGGCTACTTTCTGCACTGAGAAGTTGGGGGATGTAGTGTCTTGGAACTCGGGACTGCTTTTCTTTTTCACAAGCTTCTTAATGTGCACCTTGCCACAATCTGATCCTTCAGTCCACAAAGTCTAATATCAGCAGCTGGAATTTTTTTTTGGAGGGGGGGGAAAGAGATATTGGAAGTAAAGGTTTAAGTCCAGGAAAGCATTGCATCACACACAGTGTGGGAGGAGTTGCAGCTGAATTCTGTGACAGAAATGGACTTATTACTGTGCTGCTTAGCTTTGGAACTCAGTGGAGTATGTGACAGGATTTCTAAAACTTCAGTTCAAAGTGCCCAAGTATCTGTGGAATAATTGTCATGAAGAGAAAAAACGAATGTGGCTACCCTGAAAGTATAAAGTGGTACAGTTAGTTATTTTTCTATGTTTCATTTAAATTGATCTGAGAGAACCAGAGCCAAAGCTCTTGTAGTTAGTTTTTCCTTGTCACTGAATATGTTGGTCTTGTAATGCAGTGTCTGAAACATAGTGTGTTGTCCTTTTTTGCTGCCTCGTAAACATAAATGCGATTTGATATTCCACAAGATCTTTTTTCACGCTTGAGCTTCTGTAAAAATCCATTGTGATCCTTGCTAAAGTGTGGGTTTCAGTTTTTAATTAATTCCTACTGTGCCAACATCAATTAGGCTTAATTTGGTTGTGGCCAAAGGGGAAACTAAAGCAAAGGATTTGCAATATGTTTGCTCAGTGAAATGCTGCTGTTTCAGTATCATCCATTTGGTACCAAAATTTTATATTAAGATTGGTGCCCTAGATTTTCCAGGAAGTTGTTGGGAAAATGCTGGGACACGAGTGGGAAGAGGGAAAGAGGGTTTTTTTCCTCATTAGTAAGTTGTACATTGCACTATATTTACAATGTTCATGAATCAATGAGCAAAATTAACACTATTGTGATTATTAATACAACTCTGCAGTTTGTAAAGTAAAATTGGAAGCTGCTTTTTAAACCCCTGTTATACTGTGTGAAGACATTCTGCACCATGGATGTCAGGAAAATATCAGCACAATGGGGAATGGCAAGTTTATCCCGCAAGTACAGTCCAGGGGCAAAGTTCACTGGATAACAAGAGTTTCTCCTGCGATATGCAGATTTATTATAAAAGGCTTAATTGGAGGGTGGTTGAAAATTGTACAAATTACATTGAACCCATCTATTGAAAGGTCAAGGTAAAGTGCTCAGGAAGTCCCATGAGCATTGTGAATATTTTAGTGTCATCTTGAGAGCAATATGTGAAGTAGACAAAATCTCCTCAACTCTACAGGAGTCTTAGATATAATACTGTCTGCATTCTGGATGCAAAATTTCAGGAGCTTCTCCAGAGGGATTTACTCTATTTTTGGTTTGATTTCTCCACAGCACAATTCAGTTGAAGACTGGAGTGAAGAGATAGAAGAAGGGGCTGTTTATAATGTGAGCTTGAAGAAAATCCAAATACAACAAGAGGCCAGCAAGTGTGCAAGATGCCTGTGGGTGAGTATAGCTTAATCTTCCCTTCCACTTTTCCTCCTTTTTGTTTTTTAAACAATGCATGTACATTTAAATGCTTATATTGGGGTTAAACTCTGGCTTTCTTACATGCTGAAAAGGTTGAATGGGAATTGTCCATTCCATCAGGAATACATTCATCTAAAATCCTGTGTATTGAGGTTACTAGCTGATCAAGCACTAAGGAAGGAGAAACGAAAATGAAGCAATATAGCATCAAATGTTAGCAATTAAATTTGATGAAATTAAATCTTTGCCAAGTAAGCTTCATCTAGATGAATCTGGTTGTTCCCAGTACTTGGTCAAGCTTAGCCATTTACTTTCCTAGTTAATCTTCTAAAGGTATATCCAGTGAGTGCTTGTGCTTGGCCAAGTGATTCTATGGGCGTGCATGAAGTATTCCTACACCATTGTGGAAAAACTACTTGAGCATTTACAGGGACTAGAGATGCTCACCCTTCTTACCAAGAAAATACTTTCTTTGTTACCTCATTAGTTTGACCTGAAACTCAGAATTCTGGTGTTCCATGAGGGATTTCCCCTCACAAAAGTAGCTTGTACATTTGATGGCTGATTGCAATTGTGGATGTTCAGCTCAGATCCTTGTTTACAGTACTTCCTTGCAAATAAGTTTGATACCATGTTGTTTTTAATTTCCAAATAGCACAGTCGAGATGTTTATAAAACTAAACGAACGCTGGAACAGAGCTAGGATCTTTGCAACTTGATAGGTAGTGAGTTAATGTGGTGGCATGTGGGATTATAACCTGATATAGAAGGAGCAATCTAATTCTGTTTATCGATTCTTCTCTCACTTTGTTGTGCATTTAATGCTTTTAAACATGGTATCTTCTTTAGAATCCCTAGAGCGCAGAAAGAAGCCATTTAGTCCATGATATTTGCATCAACTCGGACAGAGCATTTTATCCAGGCCCTCTCCCTTGCCCTTTTCTTGCAACCCCACACACTTACCATGGCCAATCCACCTAACCTGCACATCTTTGGACCATGGGAGGAAACTGAAGCATCCAGAGAGCCCATACAAACACAGGAAGAATGCGCAAACTCCATACTGTCACCCAAGGCCTGAATTGAATCTGGGTCCCTGGAGCTGAATCAGCAGTGCTAACAACTGATGTTGGATCTAATGTACAAACCATGGAAATCCAAGTTACTTCTGTGATAAATTTGGGACTTGGGATGTAGGAGATTCAACCCATTTTTTGAATGGAGTCGATCACGAATACAGAGGCTAGAGGATGAATATTCAATTGGAAAGACTTTGTTAAACAGGTCACTTCATATTGTTTGAGAAGGTTATATTGTCCACAGCCCCTACTTCGTGATTTTTTTCAAAGAAAACTCTATTTGCATGGAGCTGCTGTTTGCTTAACCCCTTCCTTAGATGCATAATCTCACTTAATATTGTCCTTTTGTCATTGTCATCATAGTACTAGCAGCACCTGCCGAACCCTGGCCATTTCATCTGCAACTCCAGAACATAAGAGCATAAGAACTAGGAGCAGGAGTAAGCCATTTGGCCCCTTGAATTTGATCAGTCACTCAATAAGACTGTGGCTGATCCTTTTGTGGACTCAGCTTTACTTGCCTGCCTATTCACAACCCTCAATTCCTTTACTGATCTAAAATCTGTCTATCTTAGCCTTACAAACCTTCAATGAGATAGTCTCAACTGCTTCACCGAATTTCACCTAGATAGCAAGGACACCTATGTCAGACACCTATTTATTGACTACACCTCAGCCTTCAACACTCATTCCGTACTCTGTCTCGTCATTGTTTGAGATCTGACCCACTATGGTGGTGTCTTAAGCAAACTTGAAAATCAAATTGGAGGGGGATTTGGCTGCATAGTTATAGGTGTGTAAGGAGTAAACTCATCTCTGAAACTCCATGGCCTAGGCCTCGGCACCTTCCTCTGCGACTGGATTCTGAACTTCCTAACTCTAAGACCACAATCAGTAAGGATAGGCAACAGCACCACCTCCACAATCACCCTCAACACTGGTGCCCCACAAGGCTGTGTTCTCAGCCCCCTGCTATATTCGTTATATGCCTATAACTGTGACTAATTTCCCCTTCAATTCAATTTTCAAGTTTGCTGATGATGCCACTGTAGTGAGTCGGATCTCAAGCAATGACAAGACAAAGTACAGGAGAGAGAGAATCTGAACTGGTGCAGCAACAATAATCTCTACCTCAATGTCAACAAAACAAAGGAGAATGTCACCTACTTCAGGGAGTGTAAAGGAAAACATGCCACTGTCTACATCAACAGGGATGAAGTAGAAAGGTTGACAGCTTCATGTTTTTAGGTATCCAGATCATCAACAACCTGTCCTGGTCTCCCCCCATGCTGACACTGTAGTTAAGAAAGTCCACCAACGCCTCTCCTTTCTCAAGACTAAGGAAATTTGGTATGTCAGCTCCAACACTCTCCAACTTTTACAGATACACTACAGAAAGCATTCTTTCTGGACACTTTGGTATGGCTCCTGCTCTGCTCAAGACAGCAAGGATCTACAAAAGGTTGTGAATGTCACCCAATCCATCACACCAGACCTCCCACCCGTTTACTCTGTCTCCACTTCCTGCTGCCTCAGCAAAGTAGCCAGCATAATTAAGGACCCCATGCACCCTGGACATTCTCTCTTGCACCACCTTCCTTCGGGAAAAAGATACAAAAGTCTGAGGTCACATACCAACCGACTCAAGAACAATTTCTTTCCTGTTGCTGTCAGACTATTGAATGGACTTACCTTGCATTAAGTTAATCTTTCTAGTTATGACTGTATCGCTACATCCTGCACTCTTGCTTCCTTCTCTGAAGTGTTTTGTTTGTATAGTGCATAAGAAACAATACTTTTCACTGTTAATATACATATGACAAGAGTAAATCAGATTCACAACACTTTGGGTGAAGAAGTTCCTCCTTAACTCAGTCCTAAATCTGTTTCCCCTTATTTTGAGACTATGCCCCCTACGTTCTAGTTTCCCCTGCCAGTGGAAACATCTTCTCTGCTTCTATCTTATATTCTCTTAATTTTATGTTTGTAAGATTGCCACCTCATTTTTCATTCCAGTGAGCATGGTCTCAGTCTCATCATAACCCAACCCTCAACTCCAGAATCAACCTCATGAATCTCCTCTGCATCCCCTCAAAGTGCCATTATATCCTTAAGTAAGGAAACCAAAACTGTACACAGTATTCCAGGTGTGACTTCACCAGCACCTTATACAGCTGCAACATAACCTCCCTATTTTTAAACTCCCTCCCTCCAGCAATGAAGGACACAATTCCATTCGTTCTAATTATCTGCTGCACCTGCGAACCAACCTTTTGTGATTCATGCACAAGGACACCAGGCTCCTCTGCACAGCAGCATTCTGCAATTCTTTACCATTTAAGTAATAGCCCATTTTGCTGCTATTCCTACCAAAATGGATGACTTCATATTTAACAACATTTGTACTTCATGCCCTACCCACTCAAACTATCTCTGTCCCTTTGCAGACATTCTGCACACTTTATGTCATCTGTGAACTTGGACATTCACTTGGTCCCCAGCTCCAAATCATCGATATAAATTGTAAACAATTGTGATCCCTATACTGATCCCTGAGGCACACCACTAGTCACTGATCACCAACCAGCAAAACATCCATTTACTCCCACTCTTTGCTTTCTGTTAGTTAACCAATCCCCTATCCATGCTAATTTGGTATCCACAATACCATGCACCTTTATCTTGTGTAGCAGCCTTTGCTGTGGCAACTTGTCAAATGCCTTCTGGAAATCCAGATACATTGTATCACTGGCTCCACAGTGCTTGTAATGTCCTCAAAGAATCAGTAACTTAGTCAAATATGATTTGCCTTTCATGAATCCATGCTGCGTCTTCCTGGTGGGACAATTTCTATCCAGATCTCTTGCTATTTCAAGCACTTTTTTCCCACTGCAGAAGCTAAACTAACTGGCCTATAGCCACCTTTTGTCTACCTCTTATTTTAAAAACAGTGGCATCACCTTTGGGGCAGTGCCAGTAGATTGGAAAAAAGCAGAGTCCAGCAAATTTTGATAAATTGCCACAAATGCATTTGTTATTTTTCCCCGCCATCTCTTGCAGTACCCTGGGATGTATTCCATCAGGGCCAGGAGACTTGTCTCCCTTTAACCCCATTAGCTTGCCCAATGCTGCTTATTTAGTGATAATGACCATTTCTAGGTCCTCACCTGTCATAACTATTTTCATCAATTTTTGCCATGTTATTTGTGTCTTCCACTGTGAAGACTGACACAAAACATCAAAATGTTCAATGCCTTGGCCATTTCCAATTATTGAATTCCTGTTCTCATCTTCTAAAGAGTAAATGTTTACCTTGGCCATTCTTTTCATTTTATAACCTTGTAGAAACTCTTGTCAACCGTTTTTGTATTGTGAGCTAGTTCACCCTCCTCTATGTAGTTTTTTCATTGGCTTTCTGTTGAGCTTTAAAGATTTCCCAATCCTCTAGTTTCCCACTAGTCTTTCCTGCTCTTTATGCATTTTCTTTGCATTTGATATCCATAGCTGATGATCCCTTTTTCTACAGTCTTTCCTTATCACTGATATATACTTTTGCTGAGCACTTTGAAAGTCCTCCATTGTCCTATCATAAAGCTATTGCTCCAAATTGGCCAACTCCTCCCTCATCCCATTGTAGTTTTCTTTAAGACACTTAGATTTTACCTTGCACTCCAGGGTCCTGCTCCTCTGAAATAGCCATGAACAATACAGCTATTCCTCATTTACAATTCCCAATGTAATCCTGAAAATAGTGCGCCAAATGAAAATCACTTTGGCCTACCCCAGTGTTGAAGTGGAAATTTTTCTGCTTCTTGACTGTGATAGAGAGAGAGGCTCAACAAAATTCATTCCAACCAAATAACTAGTCTTTATTTACAAAAGACTGCATGCAGTAGTAGCAGTAACTTGAGTTTGGAGAGCCATTGTTATGACTTGCTAATTCCTTTTCAAGTCCACACTTACATAAAGAATCAGTTCAGTATTTAGACATAATCATTATCAGTTTGCGTGACCAGAGCTTATTCAGGAATTTGATCAGTAGTAGCGTCACCAGCAATGTCATAAATCATGGTACAACTTGCTGACCTCCTAGAACTCTTTGTCTCATTAGTCATACCTTTATCTTGTCCTTTGATAGAACAGAAGAAAGTTGGTGACTCCTTCATCGCTAACCTTATCTTGTCGTACTCATACAGCCCTAGGTTATGCGGAGATAGCCTTATCAGGTCTTGACCTTCTCCAATCTTATTCATGTCTAGGGTTATGCGGAGTCAGTTTTCCTTATTTTGTACCAAATAGTTGACCAATTTTCCCATCATGCCATTACTTCATTCGTACAACTTCACAACAGCTGTATTCAGCCCCTCAAGCCTGATGGCTGTTTGGTTTCTGAACCATGTTTACTCCCCCGATAACCTTTCTCCTCTTTGCTTAGCAAGAATTTATCCACCTCTGCCATACAAACATTCAAAGAGTGTTTCCACAATGTTTTCATGAAGAGAGTTCCAAAAACTCAAGACCCTGCTGCCATCAGACTTTTGAATGGACCTACCTTGCATTAAATTGATCTTTCTCTCCATCCTAGCTATGACTGCAACATTACATTCTGCTGTCTCTCTTACTACTTCGAGTAGTATGCTTTGTCTGTGTAGTGCACAAGAGATAATACTTTTCACTGTATTCTCATGTTTCAAATCAAAAGCAAACTCTCCAACCCTCTGCTCCATTTTAAATGGATGACCTGAATGGCTTGCTGGACAGGGTAGTCATGAGTGAACCACATTGCTGTGGGCTTGAAGTTTCATGTAGGTCAGACCTGGTGAGGGTAACAGAGTTCCTTCCCTAAAGGACATAATGAACCAGATTGTTTTCTTTATAATTGGTGATTTTCCTCTCCTAGATTTAAGTGAATTCAAATTCCATCAATTGCTTTGGTGGGATTGGAACCCATGTTCATTAGATCATTAGTCTAGGCCTCTGAATTAGTAATCCAATGACATTGACACTTCCACCATTCCCTCCTCTCTCTGCACCGTCCCCCCCAACCCCCAAAAGAAAACATGTAGTAAGGGTGGGTTATTTTCCTGACCTGGAATACCTACATTCAAAAGCATATTGGCTGCCTTGAACCTAACTGGCTCAAAAATCCTCAACTCTTGACTCTCCAGACAATTCAGTTACCTCCTTGCTGCTTTCCACATTCAGCTCACTGCCAGTCCTGATTCCCCTGCTCAATGCTTCCCTTTGCTGCTGTAAGCAAGGGCTTGGGACATCAATGGTGAGAGCAAGGGAGCAAAATGAGCTGCAAGTGTCAAGGCACATGGGGAAAGTCAGAGTGGGAGGTGGCAAGCAGGGCAGTCACAAAGGGAGTCTCTTGTTTAAAACTGTCAAGGATTCAGCATTAGAAAATTTGCCAAGCTGACAGCAAATGTGTTGGTAGTTTCACGGTCAAATTGTGTGTGTGTGTGTGTGTGTGTGTGTGTGTGTGTGTGTGTGTGTGTGTGTGTGTGTGTGTGTGTGTGTGTGTGTATCAGTCAGAATCAGTAGCTCAGGCAAGTGGGAATGAATCTATGCAGTATGCTAGGCAGCAAGTTGTTCCTTGCCATCTCTATAAACAATGTAAGATTTTGCGTCCAGATCTAAACATCAATATTGTGTTGTTGCAAGCAATGGAATAGCAATGGATTTTGTAAATAAATAGTTGCAACAGTCACACTTGTTTCCTGTGATATTTTCCAGTCCTTTCTATACAAAGGAGAAGGTTCAGATGATAAGAACATAAGAACATAAGAAATAGGAGCAGGAGTAGGCCATCCAGCCCTTCGAGCCTGCCCCGCCATTCAATAAGATCATGGCTGATCTGTCGTGGCTCAGTTCCACTTTCCCGCCCTCTCCCCATAACCCTTAATCCCCTCTCCTATCAAAAACCCATCAACCCGTGTCTTAAAAATATTTAGCGAGGCAGCCTCCACCACTTCAACGGGCAGAGAATTCCAGAGATTCACCACCCTTTGAGTGAAGAAGTTCCTCCTCAACTCTGTTCTAAACTGCCCCCCTTTTATCTTGAGGCTGTGCCCCCTAGTCCTATTGTCTTTTTTGAGCGGGAAGAGTCTTTCCACCTCTATCCAATATATGATGTGATTTGATATATATGATGTGATATATATGATGTGATATATATGATGTGATCCATCAGCCGTACTGGACTTTGGGAAGATATCCTACCAGCAGTATCCATTGCCTGTCTTGTGAGGCTGCTGTTCTAGGCAGCATTTCTGAATGGGACTTCTGAGATCCTTAGTCCCAGGGCAAAGGATGGCAACTGGCCTGTCAAGTTCCTGAATGAAACCAGATGTAGTTGCCCTTGTTAAAAAGAAGCACACAGGGCTCCCATTAGCTAGGAGCTGGCAGCCGAGACCTCCAGAAGTGTACTAGGGCTATAACCTATTTTTCCTTTCCTTCAACTATATCATGTGCACCATTTGAGCCACATAATCACCATGGTTGTCAGTTTGATTAAAAATCCAGGAAGGCATGTTATTTGTAAATAACCTCTTGTTAGGATCTGTGGTGGATGTCAACTTGGTTTGTAGTTGTTGCCACAAATGAGTCCTGTTTTAATAGCTGGGGAGAGTGCAATATCTTGACTTTGAACCACATTGCAGCTATCCTTTTACGCAATGATTCTTGCAATGAGCAAGATAACAATTGGTCGGTTCAGCCCACAATTGTCCCTCTATGTTTTTTATTTACTATTAATTTGTGGGTTATCTTGCTAATCACTTCATCAAACTATCTTCCTGTGGCAGAGACCTTGCATGAAGAAAAATCGGAGCCTTGCTTTTTTTTATCCACCCTCCCTTTTTTTTCACGTTTCCTGTGTCAGCTCAGCAAACGTTTTGCATTTCAACTTTGCTTCCAGCCAAGGCAAGCTTGCTTTCAAGAGTAATTAGATTTTCTAAAAACAATATTGTTGGGAAATGTGAGGCCTATGATAATGTAGTGGAGGATTCAGACATGATTGAAGCCAGACTGACCCGCTTCCTGTTGTGTGCTGTGGCCCGGGGCTGCAGAACATATAATTCCACAATGCCTGTGGAAACTCGCTGGGCTGCGTTAGAAGCTGTTTTCTGCCAAAGGCTTTGCTGGGGCTTTTTTTTCTGGTGACTGGATTGAAGTAGAAATTGTAAACCAGTGGGTGGGCAGATAATGAATTTAATACTGAAAGTTTTTTTTTATTTAGGATTAAGGTTTGATATTGTTGCCCTGTATCCAAAACTAACTTCAAGTTTCAAATTTGTGCTTTAGTATTAATTTACATTTTTCATTACATTTTTGTTTGAACTTATCATTTATACTTACCACACACGTGAATTTTTTTCAACTGACTGATCCAATAGCTGTGCTAATATTAACAGAAAATGCAGAAAGAACTCAGCATGTCTGGCAGTGTCTTTGAAGAGGGAAATGAGTTTGAGCTCAATATGACTCTTCAGAAACATGTTTCTCCCTCTCCACAGACGCTGCCAGACCCACTGAGTTACAAAGAACAAAGAACAAAGAACAACCCAGCACGGGAAACAGGTCCTTCGGCCCAACGAGCCCGCGCCGCCGCATCACCCTGCACCTATTCTACCCTGCATGTCTATGAATGGAACCCCTAACTTAGCCAGATTCAGGGGAGAATAGTGTCAATTTGGTAAACCAATCAGCCTAAGAGCACATCTTTGGGGTGTGGGAGGAAACCGGAGCGCCCGGAGGAAACCCACGCAACCACAGGGAGAATGCACAAACTCCCACAGACACAGGCCCAAATCCATGTATCTGCACAGCCAGCAGTGCTAGTCACCGAGCTGTTGCGGCGCCCGTCTACCCGTCCACGATCAAGCACACACACCGACATGAAGTACTAGGCCACTCCCGGAACCTCCAAGGGCAGCCCACGCACGACCCACCGTGTGCATGTCCCTCGTTTGACAACGAGGTGGACCTCCACCTGCGGAATAAAAAGATAAAATCGTTAACTTACAAGTCTGCATTTCCGGTGTCTCCCGAGGTTCTGACCTTATTTAATAGCCCCTACTATAACCCTCCATCCTCGTTTCACTCATGTGTCTGTCTAACTGAACCTTAAACGAGTCCAATGTTCCTGCCTCCACCACCCTCCTCGGTAGCGCGTTCCTTAACCCCACAACTCTCTGCGTAAAGAACCTTCCTCTCACATCCAAATTATACCTCTCCCCCCTCACCCTTAAATCATGACCTCTCGTATTTGTACCCAGTCTAGGGAGCAGTCTCTCACTATTGACTCTATCTATTCCCTTCAGTATCTTATATACCTCTATCATGTCCCCCCTCAACCTCCGTCTTTCCAAGGAGAAAAGTCCCAGTTTCTCCAACCTTTCCTCGTACCCCAGCCCCTCCATGCCAGGCAACATCCTGGTAAACCTCCTGTTTTTCCAGTGCTTCCTATTTCAGCTCTCCATCTGCAATATTTTGCTTTTGTTCTAATATTTAGCATGTACAGTCTTTACAATATTACCCTCTTGTGTGTTCTGTCAGTCAGGATTCTGGACTGTGCAGGAAACAGCAAATGCCAGTAATAGACACAAGCAGGCTTGGGAGCATCTGGGGTAAGAATGGTCATATCTTGGGGTTTGGATCCATCATCTTAACAGATGTTGATTGTCCTCTGCAGCATTTTCTGTTCTGAGTTGAAACTCCATTTCAACCAGGTACACAGCTGCATAAACACGTTTAGTGGAGGGAGAAAGGTCTGGGAAGCCCATTGCTGTCAGTGCACTAACCAGATGCTGGGAATTCACATTTGCTAAAGAAGGATGGATTACAAAGAACAGAAAATTACCGCACAGGAACAAGCCCTTCTGCCCCCTCAAGCCTGCACCGACTATGCTGCCCAATTTAACTAAAACCCCTTACGCTTCTGGTGATATTCCAACTTGACATCCATTTGTGGGATAAATACCAGCTGGGAGCTAAGTGGCTCATTGGAATTAAAGTTGTATGATCCTGCATTTCTGAGAGGCGCAAGCGGTGAGACAGTGACTGATTGCAGGGCCACCATGAAGTACAAGACTGATTTCCAACAGAATAGTACACATTACAGAAATGAACATGTGCTGACTACTGGCAAATTGATTTATTAATTGAAGAAATTGGTGCTATTCTGGTTAAGGTTGGTTTTGACCATGAGGAAAGTTAGCAGTACTGCTCTCTGCATGTACAACATCTCCAAAGGGCTTTCAGTACTAGCTCTTCTTGGAGTGCACAGTAAATATAGAATAAATTTCAAATTTAGAATTTTTCTATTTTTGTTAATTGTTGAATTGAAAACCAGCCCGGAAGAGTTGATAGACAATGGAGAGCTGAACTAACCAAGAACATTTAATGTTGAAACTTCCAGGTGGCTGGTTAGTTGGATGACTTGTTATTCCATTCCATCTCATCACTTCAATCACACCCCTCCAAACTAATTTCCTTAAGGTTTATGAAGGAAATGTAATAAGTTAAAAGGATCCTGGAGATGATTGTAAATCATGGAAAGTTTGTTTTTAATTTAAATTTCCCTTCCTGGATGTGGTACAGCAAGCCAGATATCTATTAGTAGTTCATACAGGTGTGAGCTTCAATAGAATTCCAGCCGGCCATTTTACCATGTGGGGGTGCAGCAGCATCGCAGCAGGTCCAATCCTGCACTTGCCCAACAGAGGCTTTTTTCTTCTCCTCCCTACTTATGAGTTTAATTGTGGAACCCCCTCATCCTGCTCCAGCTGGACAGCATTGGAACTTGGAACATTCTTGTTTGGCTCCGTTGGGAAGCTTTCTCTTTTCTCATCTACTGGGAGTTACCCTCTGCACTTTTCATGCTCCAGTACACTAATTCCTCCAATCATCAGTGAACTAGTCATTTGTACATAATGTTTTGGCTTTAACTATTTTGTATGAAATGGTTTCCATAGTACATGAAATGACCAGTCAATGTCAAATAAGATTGAACAAAATCAGCCTCCCTTTCATTGTAACCACCTCCAACCTTGCAATGCATGCACTCTTATTGTTTATCCCTGATTTTGTTTCATTCTGTGATTGGTGACCAGACCTTCAAATGCCTAATCCTTAAACTCTGGAATTCCTTCCTAAAACTCATGTTTTCCTTGCCTCTACTGCTAAAAGACTCCCCTTTAAAAATGTATATTTCTGATCAAGTATTTCTCTTCAAGACTTGGTCTCAATTTCATTTAATAATGTTTCTGTGAGGCATCTTGGAACGTCTCTACAATGTAAAATGTTATGGAAATAAATGTTCTTGTTGCTGTACTTTTGCGTGGCATTGACCTTTTTATCTTTGCATCCCATAGGTGGAAGGAGACGAGGTGTCTCCAGGTTGCACCGTCAGTCGGTTTGAAATGCGCAGAATCCGTATAATTAAGTCTGGGACCTTAAGGAAGCTTGTAGGAAATGTATTTGCAGCTTTTGATAACAATGATTTCAGCTATATCAACATCTTCCTCTCAACATACAGAACTTTTACTACTACTGATCGTGTGTTGGAACTCTTGCTGGACGGGTGAGAACAAATAAGTGACATCTCTTGTTTAATGACTAGATTTCACAGGCAATACACAACCATTCTCGTATTCAATCTGATAAAAGATTAAAATCTCAACCTTTTTTCTTGTATTCTAAATGTGAAAAACAACTACTGATCCCATGAGCAAAGAGTTCCAGTAATGCAGATGTAAAAACAAAAACAAAGTTACGGTTAAAACAATCTTGCAATATGTTCCCCCCAAAATATGCTTTGTTCATCTTCGATTCTATTGTCTTCAACACTTTTCCAAAAGATAAAATATTCCATGTTTTCCTATTGTCTCTATTTTTGGGTCAAATAACAGTTAATAACCTTCCCTTATGAAACCTTTAAGTTGCAAAAGTTCCTTGCTCCTTTTTGAAGCTGGAAAACCAAGTCTCTCCTACAATTCACTTCACTGTTGCCTCTTTTTTTAAAAAATATGCATTTAGTACCTTTATCTCTTGACTCCGCCAGACAAATTCTCTATTGATCTTTTCTCAGCCAAATAAATTTACACACAAAGAATAGCAAACTACTCACCCAGTTGGGGAGCTTGGTTTAGCTTAGTTGGCTGAATGAAGCAGACTGACACTAAAGCATGGGTTCAGTTCCTGTACCGGCTGAGGGTTATGCCTGAAGGCTCTATCTTCTCAAACTTGCCCCTTGCCTGAGGTGTGGTGATCCTCGGATTGAATCACCACCAATCAGCTCTCCCCCTCAGAGGGAGCACACTATGGTCATCTTGGACTATGTGGTGACTTTACCTTTATTCCCCCAATAACAGCCATACCAACCCCTCCTCTTGCCAACCCCTCCTCCCTGAAAAAAAGACGTTCAACATAATGAAGCATCGCATGTAGAGGTTTGGGATAGAACTGAATAAAGCAGAGCCACAAAACACAAATCCACAACCATGTGGTAATGTTTGTGCTCAAATGATCACAAAATAACTGTGATCTTGCTTGAGCCAATCAAGTACAATCCGTACGAAGTTTGAAAACACATGAAGCAGTTTGCCATGATGACCAGACACCTGTATTAAAAGTTTATTACCATTACTGAGACTTGTTGTTTGTAGGTTATAGCTACCTGCAACAGGTAATATTCTGAATGTGTAAATGTCTGGAGGGGTTGGAGGATTAAAAAAAAATGATTGTTGTTGTGCCCAATGTAAAGTTTCGAAATTGAATATTTAAAACTAAGCCTGATTAGAAAATCTGAGATGTTGGTCAAATCTGTTTATTACTGAAATATGCAAGATATCACAATCATTCTGCAGCAATGGCACATAAAATACTTTTAAATGCCATCAGAGATAAGACTTTGGTTTCTCCTTGTCCTGTTCCCCACACTTACTGTGCTTCACAAGTGGTCAATTGGGGTCACTGTGCACAACTCAGTCGTGGTACTAACCAGTGTGCCCCAACTGAGCTGATGATCTTTGTGTTCTGACTTTAGAGGAACAAACTGCATTTGGGGAAGAAGAGTTTACCAAATGTGTTATGGTTAAGAAAACTTAAAATTGGCAAAACAACCACAGAAGATTTTTCTTGAAAGCTACAAGCTTGTGATCTGGTTTGCACTGTCTGCAAGGGTGTTGGAAGTATTAATAGCAATATGCTTGAAAAGGAAAGTATTGCATGGCCATGGAGGAGGAGTGGAGTTAACATATAGCAGTTTCAAGAGCTTACACAGGTCTATAGTGGCTTGAATGTCCTTAACATTTTAAGATAGAAAATGTCACCATGCTAAAAATGGTGACATTTCTCATCTCTTCCCTCTGTTTCCCCAAACATGTTTTCATGAATATTTGGGCACTGTTAAACAGGTGAGTGCAGCGAAGGTACATATCAGGTGAATATTGAGCAAAGATAATATTTCAACACTAAGCTATAAAATGTTCAATGGGAATTAATGGAAAGAGCTTCAATGAACTAGATCAAGGTTTGAAGTTTTGAATCCTGAGTCTTCAGGGTTTTTCCATGGTTGGAAGACAATCCTTGATGCGAGTGCTTGTTTAAAATTGATTTATGCTTTGTAACCAATTACAGATACGGAAATTTTGACCCTTCAAATGGAATTCTAAATTCTTCAGAAACGAATGTGGTAAACAGAGAGTAAGTTCAATCTAACAAGTCTGCTTCAATCAGAATGCAGGAGAGGTAGTGGAACATGTCTGAAGTATGAAAGTTAGTGGCACAGTGGATATCACTGGTTAGTAATCCAGAGAGTCAGAACAAAATCTGGGAATCCTGGTTTAAATCCCACCACAGCAGATGGTGAAATTTGAATTCAGTAAAAATCTGGAATGAATGATCTAGTGAACCAGATGGGTTTTACTACAATGGTTTCATGGTCATCAATGTCCTTTAGGGAAGGAAATCTTCTGTTTTTATATGATGAGCCCTACATGACTCCGGATCCACAGCGATTGTGGTTGACTTCCAAATGGCCTCCGAAATGGAGGGCAGTTACAGCTGGGTAATAAATGCTGGCCCAGCAATGCTCACAACCTGTAAAATGAATTTTTAAAAATGTTTTGAATCCTCAAAAGTGGACACTCTTCCTGACTATAGCAGTCACATTAAAGAAGCTATTAGCTGCCTTTAATATTTGTATAATTCCTAGAGATTTGAAAGCTTCTGTTTTAAAAACTGCATCGTCACAATACCTTCAATGGAACTATTATTTAGGTCTTGGATTTAAGGTTGATCTGGCACTGGTGGACAATGAAACAAGGATAAATATGTTGAAGAAATGGATCATCTCTGCTGCACCTGCTGCAGCCTCATTTTTAGTATCCTGTAAACTTCCTATGAAGGTTTTGAAGCAAATCATTCATTGCAGTCATACATCTAGAGTGGCTTACAATTATAGAATCCCTGTAGTGCTGAAGCAGGCCATTTGGCCCATCAGGCCCACCCTAAGAAGTATTCCTGTAACCTCCATGTGTTTACTCTGACACTTTTAATAACAGCCAAATGTCGATGCAACTGTTTCAATAACTTTTTTCCTGACCAATTGCTGGTGCAGAAACTGTGACAGTCCAAACCATGAGGAAAATCGTAATTGTTTTCCAGGGGCACTTGCAGTCATCAGACGGCAAGTTCAATCCAATGTGTAACCATATTCAGAAATTATGAAATATTAAAGAAATGAGTTTGCCGCTTCCTTCCACATCTCCCTTGCACGCTCTGTCTCTTCCCAGGTGCTGTTATCCATCTGGAGTGTGACAGATCAGCTTATCGAGGGTTTAAATGCCAAATCCTTAGTCTGCAAGGGTTTATTTTAAATGGCCAGATGCAAATGCTTGTTGGAAATTATTTAAGTTGTGCGTTTTGATGAATTGCAGGTATGGAAACCCCCACATCTCCAACTATATTGCAGACAGAAATTGTACTTCTCCAGGAACAATTGCAGTGATCGGAGAGTAAGTTAAATTCTGCTTCGTCCCAAACAATGCAAAACAATTGCTGGAGAGACAGAATTTCTTGTAAGATTATGTGGCAGCAATTTTCTGAATGCATTTCATGGAAGTGCCATTTTGGACAATAGCAATTGAATTAGACACTGTTTGACACATGAAAATATCTGTAATTTGTGATTGAAATTTTATGAACATCTGATCAAGTCTTATTGAGACTGTTAAGTGGGAGCTGATTTTCCTTCAGGCAATGGGACCCAAGGCTGCACGCTACCAATAGTGACCAGTTAAGAGACTGCAGCTGGGGCTACTATCCAATTTAGGATGCAGCCTCGTCCCAAGAACTTCTGGTCCAATCAGATGGATGGCAAATTAACAGCCTCTCCTCCAGATGTTTAATGGGTTTAATTTTGAATGCAAATACATGCTTAACCTGCATCATGACCACAGCCAAACTGCATGTTAGTTTCAATGCCATGTTCTTCAGAAACCAACTCGGTCAAGAAATAACTTTGATCCAATGTCTGACTAAACTCTACTTCATTCAGAATCTGTGTAAAAGGGAATTGCTCGCACTTCCTGTAAGAATCACGAAGGAACAGCTTCATGTAATAGTGTAGTGAAAACCATTCCAGAACGCAACAATCACATTACTGACTCTCTCTGCATTTGTCTTCTTCCTCAACATCTCTAAACGAAAAAATACATTGTACAGAACAAAAGGTGATGTGGTAGTGCAAACCAGCTGATCAAAAGTTGAAATATTGAATCCCAGAGTTTCCTGTTTTTTTAAATGATGGCCACTTGTGGATGCAAGCGTTTGTTTAAAATCACTTTACTTTGTGACGAATTGCAGCGACAGAAACAGTGACAGTCCAAATGGTGAGGAAAATGGAAATCGTGTTTTTTCAGGAACCATTGCAGTCATCGGACAGTAAGTTTAATCTGATGTGTGACAACGATTTGTTCTTTCAGAACACCACAATGTAAATGTGAATGGTTGGGGAGCTAGCAGTTCCTGTAGGTAATGTAGGAACTTGCTCATAAAGGCATGTAATAGTGCAGCAAACACCATCTAGACCACAGCAATCACATGAAAGGAACTGACTGAGATCCTGGCACAGTAGCACAAGGAAGGGTTGGCACTGCTGCTGCTTCACAGTGCCAGTGACCCAGTTCGATTCCTGGCTTGGGTCACTGTCTGTGTGAAGTTTGTACTTTCTCCCTGTGTCTGTGTGGGTTTCCTCCCACATTCTGAAAGATGTACTGGTTAGGTGCAGTGACCCGAACAGATGCCAGACTATGATGATGAGGGGAATTTCACAGTAACTTAATTGCAGTGCTAATGTAAGCTTTATTTGTGAGTAATAATGTTTTTGCACTATTCCTAGAGGTAGTTTTTAACTTTTTGTGAGTGTCTTTTTTGGGGCGATGGGGGGCAGAAAAGGATAGGAGGAGATAGAAAGAAGGGGAGACTTTGTGAGTGATGGCAAAGCCCTGCTGCAGGTTCTGAAGTGGCCTTGGACGCAGGGCAGCATGTTGCTGCGGGTGACCATCTGATCAAGGTTTGAAATACTGCATCCTCAATTTAAGTGGGGGGAGAAGGCGGGTGGGTAGTTTAATGGGTTTAATTCTGATTGCAAGTACTTGCTTAAAATGATGTGCTTTATGACCAAGCCGTGAAAACTTTGACAGTCCAAAGTGCGAGAAAGATAGAAAGTCATGTTCTTCAGAAACCAACTCAGTCAGAAATTTGATCCAATATCTGACTAAACTCTGCGTCATTCAGAATTTCTGTAAAAGGGAATTGCTGGTGCTTCCTGCAAGAATCATGGAGGAACAGCTTCATATAATAGTGTAGTGAAAACTATTCCAGACCACAACAATCACATTACTGTCTCTCTCTGCATTTGTCTTATTCCTCAACATTTCTAAATGAAAAATACATTAGTACAGAACAAAAGATGATGCATTAAAGCAAACAAGCTGATCAAAGGTTGAAATATTGAATCCCAGAGTCTACTGTTTTTTTAAATGATGGCCACTCGTGGATGCAAGCGTTTGTTTAAAATCACTTTTCTTTGTGACCAATTGCACCTGCAGAAACTGTGACATTCCAAATGGTGAGGGAAATGGAAATCGTGTTTCTCCAGGAATCATTGCAGTACTTGGAAAGTAAGTTTAATCTGATGTGTGACAGCAATTCCATTTAATTCAGAACACCACAATGTAAATGTGAATGGTTGGGGAGCTAGCAGTTCCTGTAGGTAATGTAGGAACTTGGTCATGAAGGCACGTAATAGTGCAGCAAACACCATCTAGACCACAGCAATCACATGAGAGGAACTGACTGAGGTCCTGGCACAGTAGCACAGTGGTTAGCACTGCTGCTTCACAGTGCCAGTGACCCAGATCGATTCCTGGCGTGGATCACTGTCTGTATGAAGTTAGTACCTTCTCCCTGCGTCTGTGTGGGTTTCCTCCCACATTCTGAAAGATGTACTGGTTAGGTGCATTGACCCGAACAGATGAAAGACTATGATGATGAGGGGAATTTCACAGTAACTTCATTGCAGTGCTAATGTAAGCATTATTTGTGAGTAATAACGTTTTTGCATTATTCCTAGAGGTAGATTTTAACTTTTTGAGAGTGTCTTTTTTGGGGGTTTGGGGGGCAGAAAAGGACAGGAGGAGTCAGAAAGAAGGGGAGATTTTGTGAGTGATGGCAAAGCCCTGCTGCTGGTTCTGAAGTGGCCTTGGACCCAGGGCAACATGTTGCTGCGGGTGGCCAGCTCTCATGAACCTGATCCAATAAATGGTGTTGCCTGGTCTCAGACTGCCTGTCTAATCACTGGGATGTCACCTCAGGAACTGCTCGTTCAGTGGTACTGGTCTCCATTGCTGAGGTTGCCTCCAGAATAGGCCAGGATTTACCCGGTGATTTCCCCAAGTGGTGGGCATGGTTGGCTTGGGCAAAATGCCTGTGGAGGTAGCGAGTAATGGGCTACTTTTTTATCCATACATGGGATGTGGGTGTCACCACCTGGGCCGGCATTTATTGCCCATCCCTATTTGCCTTCCAGAAGATGGTGGTGAGCTGCCTTCTTGAACTGCTATTGTCCCTGAAGTCCACTGATGCCCACTTCTGATCTTATGGGGAGAAGGTCATTGAATGAAGTAGTTGAAGATGGCTGGGCCGAAGACACGCTCTCTTCTGAGGAACTCATGCAGTGATGTCCTAGGACTGAATTGACAGACCTCTAACAAGCACAACCTTTCTGCTGGTTACAAGTCCAGCCAAAAGAGAGTTTTACCCCTGATTTCCCATTGATTCCAGTATTTCCTGGGTTCCTTGATATCGATGGCAGCCACTCTGAACTTGCCTCTTGATTTCAATTCTTTGTGCCTGTTTGAACTAAAGTTGTAATGTTGCCAGATGCTAAGTGACCCTGATTGAATTCAAACTGAACACAACACAAGTCATGCAGTGTAGCATAACTGTTGATGACCCCTTCCATCACTTCACTTCAAAGTAGACTGATGAGGTGATGATTTGCTGAGCTGCATTTTGTGTGCCGAACCTACCTGGGCACATTTCCATGTTTTTGGGTAGATACCGGTGTTGTAGTTGGACTGGGACAGCAAATTCTCAAGCACAAATCTTCAATACTATTGGTGTAATGTTGTTGGGGTCATTACTTTTTGAGGTAACCAGTGACTTCAGATGTTTCTTTACATAAAGTAAATCAAATTTGCTGAAGACAGGCACCGATGATGCTTGTGTCATCGGTGCCTGTCTTCTGGGCAAAGATTATCGCAAATGCTGCTTCAGCTTTGTCTTTTGCACAGATGTGCTGGGAATGGGGTTAATTGTGGACTTGCCTCTTCCAGTGAGTTTTTTAATTGTCCATTGCTATTCATGATTAGATGTGGCAAGACTGCAGAGCTTGATGCACAGTCTATCACCTTGATGTTTATGTTATTGGGCAGCAAATAGCCCTGTGTTGTAGTTTCACCAGACTGACGTGAGATTTTTACTTCAGCCTGATGCTTCTCCTGACTTGTCCTGTTGTACACTACTTTCAACTAGGGTTGATCCCCTAAGCTTGACTATAATAGTGAGGTATTTGTCAGGCCATGTGTGTCCTGTTCGACAAGGCCAGCTGATCAAGGTTTGAAATACTGCATCTTCAATTTAAGTGGGGGGGTAGTTTAATGGGTTTAATTCTGATTGCAAGTACTTGCTTAAAATGACGTGCTTTATGACCAAGCCATGAAAACTTTGACAGTCCAAAGTGCAAGGAAGATAGAAAGTCATGTTCTTCAGAAACCAACTCAGTCAAGAAATTTGATCCAATATCGGACTAAACTCTGCTTCATTCAGAATCTGTGTAAACGGGAATTGCTTGCGCTTCCTGTAAGAATCATGTAGGGACAGCTTCATATAATAGTGTAGTGAAAACCATTCCAGACCACAACAATCACATTACTGACTCTCTCTGCATTTGTCTTATTCCTCAACATTTCTAAATGAAAAAATACATTGTACAGAACAAAAGGTGATGTGTTAGTGCAAACCAGCTGATCAAAGGTTGAAATATTGAATCCCAAAGTCTCCTGTTTTTCAAATGATGGCCACTTGTGGATGCAAGCGTTTGTTTAAAATCACTTTACTTTGTGACCAGTTGCAGCTACAGAAACTGTGACAGAGCAAATGGTGAGGAAAATGGAAATCGTGTTTTTTCAGGAACCATTGCAGTCATCGGACAGTAAGTTTAATCTGATGTGCGACAACGGTTTCTTCTTTCGGAACACCACAATGTAAATGTGAATGGTTGGGGAGCTAGCAGTTCCTGTAGGTAATGTAGGAACTTGCTCATAAAGGCATGTAATAGTGCAGCAAACACCATCTAGACCACAGCAATCACTTGAAAGGAACTGACTGAGATCCTGGCACGGTAGCACAAGGAAGGGTTGGCACTGCTGCTGCTTCACAGTGCCAGTGACCCAGTTCGATTCCTGGCTTGGGTCACTGTCTGTGTGAAGTTTGTACTTTCTCCCTGTGTCTGTGTGGGTTTCCTCCCACATTCTGAAGGATGTACTGGTTAGGTGCAGTGACCCGAACAGATGAAAGACTATGATGACAAGGGGAATTTCACAGTAACTTAATTGCAGTGCTAATGTAAGCTTTATTTGTGAGTAATGATGTTTTTGCATTATTCCTAGAGGTAGTTTTTAACTTTTTATGGATGTCTTTTTTGGGGGGATGGGAGGCAGAAAAGGACAGGAGGAGACAGAAAGAAGGGGAGATTTTGTGAGTGATGGCAAAGCCCTGCTGCAGGTTCTGAAGTGGCCTTGGACGCAGGGCAGCATGTTGCTGCGGGTGACCAGCTGATCAAGGTTTGAAATACTGCATCCTCAATTTAAGTGGGGGGTGGGAGGCGTTTAATGGGTTTAATTCTGATTGCAAGTACTTGCTTAAAATGATGTGCTTTATGACCCAGCCATAAAAACTTTGACAGTCCAAAGTGTGAGAAAGATAGAAAGTTATGTTCTTCAGAAACCAACTCAGTCAGAAATTTGATCCAATATCTGACTAAACTGTGCTTCATTCAGAATTTGTGTAAAAGGGAATTGCTGGCGCTTCCTGCAAGAATCATGGAGGAACAGCTTCATATAATAGTGTAGTGAAAACTATTCCAGACCACAACAATCACATTACTGTCTCTCTCTGCATTTGTCTTATTCCTCAACATTTCTAAATGAAAAATACATTAGTACAGAACAAAAGATGATGCATTAAAGCAAACAAGCTGATCAAAGGTTGAAATATTGAATCCCAGAGTCTCCTGTTTTTTTAAATGATGGCCACTTGTGGATGCAAGCGTTTGTTTAAAATCACTTTTCTTTGTGACCTATTGCACCTGCAGAAACAGTGACATTCCAAATGGTGAGGGAAATGGAAATCGTGTTTCTCCAGGAACCATTGCAGTACTTGGAAAGTAAGTTTAATCTGATGTGTGACAGCAATTCCATTTAATTCAGAACACCACAATGTAAATGTGAATGGTTGGGGAGCTTAGCAGTTCCTGTAGGTAATGTAGGAACTTGGTCATGAAGGCACGTAATAGTGCAGCAAACACCATCTAGACCACAGCAATCACATGAGAGGAACTGACTGAGGTCCTGGCACAGTAGCACAGTGGTTAGCACTGCTGCTTCACAGCGCCAGTGACCCAGATCGATTCCTGGCTTGGGTCACTGTCAGTGTGAAGTTAGTACCTTCTCCTTGCGTCTGTGTGGGTTTCCTCCCACATTCTGAAAGATGTACTGGTTAGGTGCATTGACCCGAACAGATGAAAGACTATGATGATGAGGGGAATTTCACAGTAACTTAATTGCAGTGCTAATGTAAGCATTATTTGTGAGTAGTAACATTTTTGCATTATTCCTAGAGGTAGATTTTAACTTTTTGTGAGTGTCTTTTTTGGGGGTTTGGGGGGCAGAAAAGGATAGGAGGAGTCAGAAAGAAGGGGAGATTTTGTGAGTGATGGCAAAGCCCTGCTGCTGGTTCTGAAGTGGCCTTGGACCCAGGGCAACATGTTGCTGCGGGTGGCCAGCTCTCATGAACCTGATCCAATAAATGGTGTTGCCTGGTCTCAGACTGCCTGTCTAATCACTGGGATGTCACCTCAGGAACTGCTCGTTCAGTGGTACTGGTCTCCATTGCTGAGGTTGCCTCCAGAATAGGCCAGGATTTACCCGGTGATTTCCCCAAGTGGTGGGCATGGTTGGCTTGGGCAAAATGCCTGTGGAGGTAGCGAGTAATGGGCTACTTTTTTATCCATACATGGGATGTGGGTGTCACCACCTGGGCCGGCATTTATTGCCCATCCCTATTTGCCTTCCAGAAGATGGTGGTGAGCTGCCTTCTTGAACTGCTATTGTCCCTGAAGTCCACTGATGCCCACTTCTGATCTTATGGGGAGAAGGTCATTGAATGAAGTAGTTGAAGATGGCTGGGCCGAAGACACGCACTCTTCTGAGGAACTCACGCAGTGATGTCCTAGGACTGAACTGACAGACCTCTAACAAGCACAACCTTTCTGCTGGTTACAAGTCCAGCCAAAAGAGAGTTTTACCCCTGATTTCCCATTGATTCCAGTATTTCCTGGGTTCCTTGATATCGATGGCAGCCACTCTGAACTTGCCTCTTGATTTCAATTCTTTGTGCCTGTTTGAACTAAAGTTGTAATGTTGCCAGATGCTAAGTGACCCTGACTGAATTCAAACTGAACACAACACAAGTCATGCAGTGTAGCATAACTGTTGATGACCCCTTCCATCACTTCACTTCAAAGTAGACTGATGAGGTGATGATTTGCTGAGCTGCATTTTGTGTGCAGAACCTACCTGGGCACATTTCCATGTTTTTGGGTAGATACCGGTGTTGTAGTTGGACTGGGACAGCAAATTCTCAAGCACAAATCTTCAATACTATTGGTGTAATGTTGTTGGGGTCATTACTTTTTGAGGTAACCAGTGACTTCAGATGTTTCTTTACATAAAGTAAATCAAATTTGCTGAAGACAGGCACCGATGATGCTTGTGTCATCGGTGCCTGTCTTCTGGGCAAAGATTATCGCAAATGCTGCTTCAGCTTTGTCTTTTGCACAGATGTGCTGGGAATGGGGTTAATTGTGGACTTGCCTCTTCCAGTGAGTTTTTTAATTGTCCATTGCTATTCATGATTAGATGTGGCAAGACTGCAGAGCTTGATGCACAGTCTATCACCTTGATGTTTACGTTATTGGGCAGCAAATAGCCCTGTGTTGTAGTTTCACCAGACTGACGTGAGATTTTTACTTCAGCCTGATGCTTCTCCTGACTTGTCCTGTTGTACACTACTTTCAACTAGGGTTGATCCCCTAAGCTTGACTATAATAGTGAGGTATTTGTCAGGCCATGTGTGTCCTGTTCGACAAGGCCAGCTGATCAAGGTTTGAAATACTGCATCTTCAATTTAAGTGGGGGGGTAGTTTAATGGGTTTAATTCTGATTGCAAGTACTTGCTTAAAATGACGTGCTTTATGACCAAGCCATGAAAACTTTGACAGTCCAAAGTGCAAGGAAGATAGAAAGTCATGTTCTTCAGAAACCAACTCAGTCAAGAAATTTGATCCAATATCTGACTAAACTCTGCTTCATTCAGAATCTGTGTAAACGGGAATTGCTTGCGCTTCCTGTAAGAATCATGTAGGGACAGCTTCATATAATAGTGTAGTGAAAACCATTCCAGACCACAACAATCACATTACTGACTCTCTCTGCATTTGTCTTATTCCTCAACATTTCTAAATGAAAAAATACATTGTACAGAACAAAAGGTGATGTGTTAGTGCAAACCAGCTGATCAAAGGTTGAAATATTGAATCCCAGAGTCTCCTGTTTTTCAAATGATGGCCACTTGTGGATGCAAGCGTTTGTTTAAAATCACTTTACTTTGTGACCAGTTGCAGCTACAGAAACTGTGACAGAGCAAATGGTGAGGAAAATGGAAATCGTGTTTTTTCAGGAACCATTGCAGTCATCGGACAGTAAGTTTAATCTGATGTGCGACAACGGTTTCTTCTTTCGAAACACCACAATGTAAATGTGAATGGTTGGGGAGCTAGCAGTTCCTGTAGGTAATGTAGGAACTTGCTCATAAAGGCATGTAATAGTGCAGCAAACACCATCTAGACCACAGCAATCACTTGAAAGGAACTGACTGAGATCCTGGCACGGTAGCACAAGGAAGGGTTGGCACTGCTGCTGCTTCACAGTGCCAGTGACCCAGTTCGATTCCTGGCTTGGGTCACTGTCTGTGTGAAGTTTGTACTTTCTCCCTGTGTCTGTGTGGGTTTCCTCCCACATTCTGAAGGATGTACTGGTTAGGTGCAGTGACCCGAACAGATGAAAGACTATGATGACAAGGGGAATTTCACAGTAACTTAATTGCAGTGCTAATGTAAGCTTTATTTGTGAGTAATGATGTTTTTGCATTATTCCTAGAGGTAGTTTTTAACTTTTTATGGATGTCTTTTTTGGGGGGATGGGAGGCAGAAAAGGACAGGAGGAGACAGAAAGAAGGGGAGATTTTGTGAGTGATGGCAAAGCCCTGCTGCAGGTTCTGAAGTGGCCTTGGACGCAGGGCAGCATGTTGCTGCGGGTGACCAGCTGATCAAGGTTTGAAATACTGCATCCTCAATTTAAGTGGGGGGTGGGAGGCGTTTAATGGGTTTAATTCTGATTGCAAGTACTTGCTTAAAATGATGTGCTTTATGACCCAGCCATAAAAACTTTGACAGTCCAAAGTGCGAGAAAGTTAGAAAGTCATGTTCTTCAGAAACCAACTCAGTCAGAAATTTGATCCAATATCTGACTAAACTGTGCTTCATTCAGAATTTGTGTAAAAGGGAATTGCTGGCGCTTCCTGCAAGAATCATGGAGGAACAGCTTCATATAATAGTGTAGTGAAAACTATTCCAGACCACAACAATCACATTACTGTCTCTCTCTGCATTTGTCTTATTCCTCAACATTTCTAAATGAAAAATACATTAGTACAGAACAAAAGATGATGCATTAAAGCAAACCAGCTGATCAAAGGTTGAAATATTGAATCCCAGAGTCTCCTGTTTTTTTAAATGATGGCCACTTGTGGATGCAAGCGTTTGTTTAAAATCACTTTTCTTTGTGACCTATTGCACCTGCAGAAATTGTGACATTCCAAATGGTGAGGGAAATGGAAATCGTGTTTCTCCAGGAATCATTGCAGTACTTGGAAAGTAAGTTTAATCTGATGTGTGACAGCAATTCCATTTAATTCAGAACACCACAATGTAAATGTGAATGGTTGGGGAGCTTAGCAGTTCCTGTAGGTAATGTAGGAACTTGGTCATGAAGGCACGTAATAGTGCAGCAAACACCATCTAGACCACAGCAATCACATGAGAGGAACTGACTGAGGTCCTGGCACAGTAGCACAGTGGTTAGCACTGCTGCTTCACAGCGCCAGTGACCCAGATCGATTCCTGGCTTGGGTCACTGTCAGTGTGAAGTTAGTACCTTCTCCTTGCGTCTGTGTGGGTTTCCTCCCACATTCTGAAAGATGTACTGGTTAGGTGCATTGACCCGAACAGATGAAAGACTATGATGATGAGGGGAATTTCACAGTAACTTAATTGCAGTGCTAATGTAAGCATTATTTGTGAGTAGTAACATTTTTGCATTATTCCTAGAGGTAGATTTTAACTTTTTGTGAGTGTCTTTTTTGGGGGTTTGGGGGGCAGAAAAGGATAGGAGGAGTCAGAAAGAAGGGGAGATTTTGTGAGTGATGGCAAAGCCCTGCTGCTGGTTCTGAAGTGGCCTTGGACCCAGGGCAACATGTTGCTGCGGGTGGCCAGCTCTCATGAACCTGATCCAATAAATGGTGTTGCCTGGTCTCAGACTGCCTGTCTAATCACTGGGATGTCACCTCAGGAACTGCTCGTTCAGTGGTACTGGTCTCCATTGCTGAGGTTGCCTCCAGAATAGGCCAGGATTTACCCGGTGATTTCCCCAAGTGGTGGGCATGGTTGGCTTGGGCAAAATGCCTGTGGAGGTAGCGAGTAATGGGCTACTTTTTTATCCATACATGGGATGTGGGTGTCACCACCTGGGCCGGCATTTATTGCCCATCCCTATTTGCCTTCCAGAAGATGGTGGTGAGCTGCCTTCTTGAACTGCTATTGTCCCTGAAGTCCACTGATGCCCACTTCTGATCTTATGGGGAGAAGGTCATTGAATGAAGTAGTTGAAGATGGCTGGGCCGAAGACACGCACTCTTCTGAGGAACTCACGCAGTGATGTCCTAGGACTGAACTGACAGACCTCTAACAAGCACAACCTTTCTGCTGGTTACAAGTCCAGCCAAAAGAGAGTTTTACCCCTGATTTCCCATTGATTCCAGTATTTCCTGGGTTCCTTGATATCGATGGCAGCCACTCTGAACTTGCCTCTTGATTTCAATTCTTTGTGCCTGTTTGAACTAAAGTTGTAATGTTGCCAGATGCTAAGTGACCCTGACTGAATTCAAACTGAACACAACACAAGTCATGCAGTGTAGCATAACTGTTGATGACCCCTTCCATCACTTCACTTCAAAGTAGACTGATGAGGTGATGATTTGCTGAGCTGCATTTTGTGTGCAGAACCTACCTGGGCACATTTCCATGTTTTTGGGTAGATACCGGTGTTGTAGTTGGACTGGGACAGCAAATTCTCAAGCACAAATCTTCAATACTATTGGTGTAATGTTGTTGGGGTCATTACTTTTTGAGGTAACCAGTGACTTCAGATGTTTCTTTACATAAAGTAAATCAAATTTGCTGAAGACAGGCACCGATGATGCTTGTGTCATCGGTGCCTGTCTTCTGGGCAAAGATTATCGCAAATGCTGCTTCAGCTTTGTCTTTTGCACAGATGTGCTGGGAATGGGGTTAATTGTGGACTTGCCTCTTCCAGTGAGTTTTTTAATTGTCCATTGCTATTCATGATTAGATGTGGCAAGACTGCAGAGCTTGATGCACAGTCTATCACCTTGATGTTTACGTTATTGGGCAGCAAATAGCCCTGTGTTGTAGTTTCACCAGACTGACGTGAGATTTTTACTTCAGCCTGATGCTTCTCCTGACTTGTCCTGTTGTACACTACTTTCAACTAGGGTTGATCCCCTAAGCTTGACTATAATAGTGAGGTATTTGTCAGGCCATGTGTGTCCTGTTCGACAAGGCCAGCTGATCAAGGTTTGAAATACTGCATCTTCAATTTAAGTGGGGGGGTAGTTTAATGGGTTTAATTCTGATTGCAAGTACTTGCTTAAAATGACGTGCTTTATGACCAAGCCATGAAAACTTTGACAGTCCAAAGTGCAAGGAAGATAGAAAGTCATGTTCTTCAGAAACCAACTCAGTCAAGAAATTTGATCCAATATCTGACTAAACTCTGCTTCATTCAGAATCTGTGTAAACGGGAATTGCTTGCGCTTCCTGTAAGAATCATGTAGGGACAGCTTCATATAATAGTGTAGTGAAAACCATTCCAGACCACAACAATCACATTACTGACTCTCTCTGCATTTGTCTTATTCCTCAACATTTCTAAATGAAAAAATACATTGTACAGAACAAAAGGTGATGTGTTAGTGCAAACCAGCTGATCAAAGGTTGAAATATTGAATCCCAGAGTCTCCTGTTTTTCAAATGATGGCCACTTGTGGATGCAAGCGTTTGTTTAAAATCACTTTACTTTGTGACCAGTTGCAGCTACAGAAACTGTGACAGAGCAAATGGTGAGGAAAATGGAAATCGTGTTTTTTCAGGAACCATTGCAGTCATCGGACAGTAAGTTTAATCTGATGTGCGACAACGGTTTCTTCTTTCGGAACACCACAATGTAAATGTGAATGGTTGGGGAGCTAGCAGTTCCTGTAGGTAATGTAGGAACTTGCTCATAAAGGCATGTAATAGTGCAGCAAACACCATCTAGACCACAGCAATCACTTGAAAGGAACTGACTGAGATCCTGGCACGGTAGCACAAGGAAGGGTTGGCACTGCTGCTGCTTCACAGTGCCAGTGACCCAGTTCGATTCCTGGCTTGGGTCACTGTCTGTGCGAAGTTTGTACTTTCTCCCTGTGTCTGTGTGGGTTTCCTCCCACATTCTGAAGGATGTACTGGTTAGGTGCAGTGACCCGAACAGATGAAAGACTATGATGACAAGGGGAATTTCACAGTAACTTAATTGCAGTGCTAATGTAAGCTTTATTTGTGAGTAATGATGTTTTTGCATTATTCCTAGAGGTAGTTTTTAACTTTTTATGAGTGTCTTTTTTGGGGGGATGGGAGGCAGAAAAGGACAGGAGGAGACAGAAAGAAGGGGAGATTTTGTGAGTGATGGCAAAGCCCTGCTGCAGGTTCTGAAGTGGCCTTGGACGCAGGGCAGCATGTTGCTGCGGGTGACCAGCTGATCAAGGTTTGAAATACTGCATCCTCAATTTAAGTGGGGGGTGGGAGGCGTTTAATGGGTTTAATTCTGATTGCAAGTACTTGCTTAAAATGATGTGCTTTATGACCCAGCCATAAAAACTTTGACAGTCCAAAGTGCGAGAAAGATAGAAAGTCATGTTCTTCAGAAACCAACTCAGTCAGAAATTTGATCCAATATCTGACTAAACTGTGCTTCATTCAGAATTTGTGTAAAAGGGAATTGCTGGCGCTTCCTGCAAGAATCATGGAGGAACAGCTTCATATAATAGTGTAGTGAAAACTATTCCAGACCACAACAATCACATTACTGTCTCTCTCTGCATTTGTCTTATTCCTCAACATTTCTAAATGAAAAATACATTAGTACAGAACAAAAGATGATGCATTAAAGCAAACAAGCTGATCAAAGGTTGAAATATTGAATCCCAGAGTCTCCTGTTTTTTTAAATGATGGCCACTTGTGGATGCAAGCGTTTGTTTAAAATCACTTTTCTTTGTGACCTATTGCACCTGCAGAAACAGTGACATTCCAAATGGTGAGGGAAATGGAAATCGTGTTTCTCCAGGAACCATTGCAGTACTTGGAAAGTAAGTTTAATCTGATGTGTGACAGCAATTCCATTTAATTCAGAACACCACAATGTAAATGTGAATGGTTGGGGAGCTTAGCAGTTCCTGTAGGTAATGTAGGAACTTGGTCATGAAGGCACGTAATAGTGCAGCAAACACCATCTAGACCACAGCAATCACATGAGAGGAACTGACTGAGGTCCTGGCACAGTAGCACAGTGGTTAGCACTGCTGCTTCACAGCGCCAGTGACCCAGATCGATTCCTGGCTTGGGTCACTGTCAGTGTGAAGTTAGTACCTTCTCCTTGCGTCTGTGTGGGTTTCCTCCCACATTCTGAAAGATGTACTGGTTAGGTGCATTGACCCGAACAGATGAAAGACTATGATGATGAGGGGAATTTCACAGTAACTTAATTGCAGTGCTAATGTAAGCATTATTTGTGAGTAGTAACATTTTTGCATTATTCCTAGAGGTAGATTTTAACTTTTTGTGAGTGTCTTTTTTGGGGGTTTGGGGGGCAGAAAAGGATAAGAGGAGTCAGAAAGAAGGGGAGATTTTGTGAGTGATGGCAAAGCCCTGCTGCTGGTTCTGAAGTGGCCTTGGACCCAGGGCAACATGTTGCTGCGGGTGGCCAGCTCTCATGAACCTGATCCAATAAATGGTGTTGCCTGGTCTCAGACTGCCTGTCTAATCACTGGGATGTCACCTCAGGAACTGCTCGTTCAGTGGTACTGGTCTCCATTGCTGAGGTTGCCTCCAGAATAGGCCAGGATTTACCCGGTGATTTCCCCAAGTGGTGGGCATGGTTGGCTTGGGCAAAATGCCTGTGGAGGTAGCGAGTAATGGGCTACTTTTTTATCCATACATGGGATGTGGGTGTCACCACCTGGGCCGGCATTTATTGCCCATCCCTATTTGCCTTCCAGAAGATGGTGGTGAGCTGCCTTCTTGAACTGCTATTGTCCCTGAAGTCCACTGATGCCCACTTCTGATCTTATGGGGAGAAGGTCATTGAATGAAGTAGTTGAAGATGGCTGGGCCGAAGACACGCACTCTTCTGAGGAACTCACGCAGTGATGTCCTAGGACTGAACTGACAGACCTCTAACAAGCACAACCTTTCTGCTGGTTACAAGTCCAGCCAAAAGAGAGTTTTACCCCTGATTTCCCATTGATTCCAGTATTTCCTGGGTTCCTTGATATCGATGGCAGCCACTCTGAACTTGCCTCTTGATTTCAATTCTTTGTGCCTGTTTGAACTAAAGTTGTAATGTTGCCAGATGCTAAGTGACCCTGACTGAATTCAAACTGAACACAACACAAGTCATGCAGTGTAGCATAACTGTTGATGACCCCTTCCATCACTTCACTTCAAAGTAGACTGATGAGGTGATGATTTGCTGAGCTGCATTTTGTGTGCAGAACCTACCTGGGCACATTTCCATGTTTTTGGGTAGATACCGGTGTTGTAGTTGGACTGGGACAGCAAATTCTCAAGCACAAATCTTCAATACTATTGGTGTAATGTTGTTGGGGTCATTACTTTTTGAGGTAACCAGTGACTTCAGATGTTTCTTTACATAAAGTAAATCAAATTTGCTGAAGACAGGCACCGATGATGCTTGTGTCATCGGTGCCTGTCTTCTGGGCAAAGATTATCGCAAATGCTGCTTCAGCTTTGTCTTTTGCACAGATGTGCTGGGAATGGGGTTAATTGTGGACTTGCCTCTTCCAGTGAGTTTTTTAATTGTCCATTGCTATTCATGATTAGATGTGGCAAGACTGCAGAGCTTGATGCACAGTCTATCACCTTGATGTTTACGTTATTGGGCAGCAAATAGCCCTGTGTTGTAGTTTCACCAGACTGACGTGAGATTTTTACTTCAGCCTGATGCTTCTCCTGACTTGTCCTGTTGTACACTACTTTCAACTAGGGTTGATCCCCTAAGCTTGACTATAATAGTGAGGTATTTGTCAGGCCATGTGTGTCCTGTTCGACAAGGCCAGCTGATCAAGGTTTGAAATACTGCATCTTCAATTTAAGTGGGGGGGTAGTTTAATGGGTTTAATTCTGATTGCAAGTACTTGCTTAAAATGACGTGCTTTATGACCAAGCCATGAAAACTTTGACAGTCCAAAGTGCAAGGAAGATAGAAAGTCATGTTCTTCAGAAACCAACTCAGTCAAGAAATTTGATCCAATATCTGACTAAACTCTGCTTCATTCAGAATCTGTGTAAACGGGAATTGCTTGCGCTTCCTGTAAGAATCATGTAGGGACAGCTTCATATAATAGTGTAGTGAAAACCATTCCAGACCACAACAATCACATTACTGACTCTCTCTGCATTTGTCTTATTCCTCAACATTTCTAAATGAAAAAATACATTGTACAGAACAAAAGGTGATGTGTTAGTGCAAACCAGCTGATCAAAGGTTGAAATATTGAATCCCAGAGTCTCCTGTTTTTCAAATGATGGCCACTTGTGGATGCAAGCGTTTGTTTAAAATCACTTTACTTTGTGACCAGTTGCAGCTACAGAAACTGTGACAGAGCAAATGGTGAGGAAAATGGAAATCGTGTTTTTTCAGGAACCATTGCAGTCATCGGACAGTAAGTTTAATCTGATGTGCGACAACGGTTTCTTCTTTCGGAACACCACAATGTAAATGTGAATGGTTGGGGAGCTAGCAGTTCCTGTAGGTAATGTAGGAACTTGCTCATAAAGGCATGTAATAGTGCAGCAAACACCATCTAGACCACAGCAATCACTTGAAAGGAACTGACTGAGATCCTGGCACGGTAGCACAAGGAAGGGTTGGCACTGCTGCTGCTTCACAGTGCCAGTGACCCAGTTCGATTCCTGGCTTGGGTCACTGTCTGTGCGAAGTTTGTACTTTCTCCCTGTGTCTGTGTGGGTTTCCTCCCACATTCTGAAGGATGTACTGGTTAGGTGCAGTGACCCGAACAGATGAAAGACTATGATGACAAGGGGAATTTCACAGTAACTTAATTGCAGTGCTAATGTAAGCTTTATTTGTGAGTAATGATGTTTTTGCATTATTCCTAGAGGTAGTTTTTAACTTTTTATGAGTGTCTTTTTTGGGGGGATGGGAGGCAGAAAAGGACAGGAGGAGACAGAAAGAAGGGGAGATTTTGTGAGTGATGGCAAAGCCCTGCTGCAGGTTCTGAAGTGGCCTTGGACGCAGGGCAGCATGTTGCTGCGGGTGACCAGCTGATCAAGGTTTGAAATACTGCATCCTCAATTTAAGTGGGGGGTGGGAGGCGTTTAATGGGTTTAATTCTGATTGCAAGTACTTGCTTAAAATGATGTGCTTTATGACCCAGCCATAAAAACTTTGACAGTCCAAAGTGCGAGAAAGATAGAAAGTCATGTTCTTCAGAAACCAACTCAGTCAGAAATTTGATCCAATATCTGACTAAACTGTGCTTCATTCAGAATTTGTGTAAAAGGGAATTGCTGGCGCTTCCTGCAAGAATCATGGAGGAACAGCTTCATATAATAGTGTAGTGAAAACTATTCCAGACCACAACAATCACATTACTGTCTCTCTCTGCATTTGTCTTATTCCTCAACATTTCTAAATGAAAAATACATTAGTACAGAACAAAAGATGATGCATTAAAGCAAACAAGCTGATCAAAGGTTGAAATATTGAATCCCAGAGTCTCCTGTTTTTTTAAATGATGGCCACTTGTGGATGCAAGCGTTTGTTTAAAATCACTTTTCTTTGTGACCTATTGCACCTGCAGAAACAGTGACATTCCAAATGGTGAGGGAAATGGAAATCGTGTTTCTCCAGGAACCATTGCAGTACTTGGAAAGTAAGTTTAATCTGATGTGTGACAGCAATTCCATTTAATTCAGAACACCACAATGTAAATGTGAATGGTTGGGGAGCTTAGCAGTTCCTGTAGGTAATGTAGGAACTTGGTCATGAAGGCACGTAATAGTGCAGCAAACACCATCTAGACCACAGCAATCACATGAGAGGAACTGACTGAGGTCCTGGCACAGTAGCACAGTGGTTAGCACTGCTGCTTCACAGCGCCAGTGACCCAGATCGATTCCTGGCTTGGGTCACTGTCAGTGTGAAGTTAGTACCTTCTCCTTGCGTCTGTGTGGGTTTCCTCCCACATTCTGAAAGATGTACTGGTTAGGTGCATTGACCCGAACAGATGAAAGACTATGATGATGAGGGGAATTTCACAGTAACTTAATTGCAGTGCTAATGTAAGCATTATTTGTGAGTAGTAACATTTTTGCATTATTCCTAGAGGTAGATTTTAACTTTTTGTGAGTGTCTTTTTTGGGGGTTTGGGGGGCAGAAAAGGACAGGAGGAGTCAGAAAGAAGGGGAGATTTTGTGAGTGATGGCAAAGCCCTGCTGCTGGTTCTGAAGTGGCCTTGGACCCAGGGCAACATGTTGCTGCGGGTGGCCAGCTCTCATGAACCTGATCCAATAAATGGTGTTGCCTGGTCTCAGACTGCCTGTCTAATCACTGGGATGTCACCTCAGGAACTGCTCGTTCAGTGGTACTGGTCTCCATTGCTGAGGTTGCCTCCAGAATAGGCCAGGATTTACCCGGTGATTTCCCCAAGTGGTGGGCATGGTTGGCTTGGGCAAAATGCCTGTGGAGGTAGCGAGTAATGGGCTACTTTTTTATCCATACATGGGATGTGGGTGTCACCACCTGGGCCGGCATTTATTGCCCATCCCTATTTGCCTTCCAGAAGATGGTGGTGAGCTGCCTTCTTGAACTGCTATTGTCCCTGAAGTCCACTGATGCCCACTTCTGATCTTATGGGGAGAAGGTCATTGAATGAAGTAGTTGAAGATGGCTGGGCCGAAGACACGCACTCTTCTGAGGAACTCACGCAGTGATGTCCTAGGACTGAACTGACAGACCTCTAACAAGCACAACCTTTCTGCTGGTTACAAGTCCAGCCAAAAGAGAGTTTTACCCCTGATTTCCCATTGATTCCAGTATTTCCTGGGTTCCTTGATATCGATGGCAGCCACTCTGAACTTGCCTCTTGATTTCAATTCTTTGTGCCTGTTTGAACTAAAGTTGTAATGTTGCCAGATGCTAAGTGACCCTGACTGAATTCAAACTGAACACAACACAAGTCATGCAGTGTAGCATAACTGTTGATGACCCCTTCCATCACTTCACTTCAAAGTAGACTGATGAGGTGATGATTTGCTGAGCTGCATTTTGTGTGCAGAACCTACCTGGGCACATTTCCATGTTTTTGGATAGATACCGGTGTTGTAGTTGGACTGGGACAGCAAATTCTCAAGCACAAATCTTCAATACTATTGGTGTAATGTTGTTGGGGTCATTACTTTTTGAGGTAACCAGTGACTTCAGATGTTTCTTTACATAAAGTAAATCAAATTTGCTGAAGACAGGCACCGATGATGCTTGTGTCATCGGTGCCTGTCTTCTGGGCAAAGATTATCGCAAATGCTGCTTCAGCTTTGTCTTTTGCACAGATGTGCTGGGAATGGGGTTAATTGTGGACTTGCCTCTTCCAGTGAGTTTTTTAATTGTCCATTGCTATTCATGATTAGATGTGGCAAGACTGCAGAGCTTGATGCACAGTCTATCACCTTGATGTTTATGTTATTGGGCAGCAAATAGCCCTGTGTTGTAGTTTCACCAGACTGACGTGAGATTTTTACTTCAGCCTGATGCTTCTCCTGACTTGTCCTGTTGTACACTACTTTCAACTAGGGTTGATCCCCTAAGCTTGACTATAATAGTGAGGTATTTGTCAGGCCATGTGTGTCCTGTTCGACAAGGCCAGCTGATCAAGGTTTGAAATACTGCATCTTCAATTTAAGTGGGGGGGTAGTTTAATGGGTTTAATTCTGATTGCAAGTACTTGCTTAAAATGACGTGCTTTATGACCAAGCCATGAAAACTTTGACAGTCCAAAGTGCAAGGAAGATAGAAAGTCATGTTCTTCAGAAACCAACTCAGTCAAGAAATTTGATCCAATATCTGACTAAACTCTGCTTCATTCAGAATCTGTGTAAACGGGAATTGCTTGCGCTTCCTGTAAGAATCATGTAGGGACAGCTTCATATAATAGTGTAGTGAAAACCATTCCAGACCACAACAATCACATTACTGACTCTCTCTGCATTTGTCTTATTCCTCAACATTTCTAAATGAAAAAATACATTGTACAGAACAAAAGGTGATGTGTTAGTGCAAACCAGCTGATCAAAGGTTGAAATATTGAATCCCAGAGTCTCCTGTTTTTCAAATGATGGCCACTTGTGGATGCAAGCGTTTGTTTAAAATCACTTTACTTTGTGACCAGTTGCAGCTACAGAAACTGTGACAGAGCAAATGGTGAGGAAAATGGAAATCGTGTTTTTTCAGGAACCATTGCAGTCATCGGACAGTAAGTTTAATCTGATGTGCGACAACGGTTTCTTCTTTCGGAACACCACAATGTAAATGTGAATGGTTGGGGAGCTAGCAGTTCCTGTAGGTAATGTAGGAACTTGCTCATAAAGGCATGTAATAGTGCAGCAAACACCATCTAGACCACAGCAATCACTTGAAAGGAACTGACTGAGATCCTGGCACGGTAGCACAAGGAAGGGTTGGCACTGCTGCTGCTTCACAGTGCCAGTGACCCAGTTCGATTCCTGGCTTGGGTCACTGTCTGTGCGAAGTTTGTACTTTCTCCCTGTGTCTGTGTGGGTTTCCTCCCACATTCTGAAGGATGTACTGGTTAGGTGCAGTGACCCGAACAGATGAAAGACTATGATGACAAGGGGAATTTCACAGTAACTTAATTGCAGTGCTAATGTAAGCTTTATTTGTGAGTAATGATGTTTTTGCATTATTCCTAGAGGTAGTTTTTAACTTTTTATGAGTGTCTTTTTTGGGGGGATGGGAGGCAGAAAAGGACAGGAGGAGACAGAAAGAAGGGGAGATTTTGTGAGTGATGGCAAAGCCCTGCTGCAGGTTCTGAAGTGGCCTTGGACGCAGGGCAGCATGTTGCTGCGGGTGACCAGCTGATCAAGGTTTGAAATACTGCATCCTCAATTTAAGTGGGGGGTGGGAGGCGTTTAATGGGTTTAATTCTGATTGCAAGTACTTGCTTAAAATGATGTGCTTTATGACCCAGCCATAAAAACTTTGACAGTCCAAAGTGCGAGAAAGATAGAAAGTCATGTTCTTCAGAAACCAACTCAGTCAGAAATTTGATCCAATATCTGACTAAACTGTGCTTCATTCAGAATTTGTGTAAAAGGGAATTGCTGGCGCTTCCTGCAAGAATCATGGAGGAACAGCTTCATATAATAGTGTAGTGAAAACTATTCCAGACCACAACAATCACATTACTGTCTCTCTCTGCATTTGTCTTATTCCTCAACATTTCTAAATGAAAAATACATTAGTACAGAACAAAAGATGATGCATTAAAGCAAACAAGCTGATCAAAGGTTGAAATATTGAATCCCAGAGTCTCCTGTTTTTTTAAATGATGGCCACTTGTGGATGCAAGCGTTTGTTTAAAATCACTTTTCTTTGTGACCTATTGCACCTGCAGAAACAGTGACATTCCAAATGGTGAGGGAAATGGAAATCGTGTTTCTCCAGGAACCATTGCAGTACTTGGAAAGTAAGTTTAATCTGATGTGTGACAGCAATTCCATTTAATTCAGAACACCACAATGTAAATGTGAATGGTTGGGGAGCTTAGCAGTTCCTGTAGGTAATGTAGGAACTTGGTCATGAAGGCACGTAATAGTGCAGCAAACACCATCTAGACCACAGCAATCACATGAGAGGAACTGACTGAGGTCCTGGCACAGTAGCACAGTGGTTAGCACTGCTGCTTCACAGCGCCAGTGACCCAGATCGATTCCTGGCTTGGGTCACTGTCAGTGTGAAGTTAGTACCTTCTCCTTGCGTCTGTGTGGGTTTCCTCCCACATTCTGAAAGATGTACTGGTTAGGTGCATTGACCCGAACAGATGAAAGACTATGATGATGAGGGGAATTTCACAGTAACTTAATTGCAGTGCTAATGTAAGCATTATTTGTGAGTAGTAACATTTTTGCATTATTCCTAGAGGTAGATTTTAACTTTTTGTGAGTGTCTTTTTTGGGGGTTTGGGGGGCAGAAAAGGACAGGAGGAGTCAGAAAGAAGGGGAGATTTTGTGAGTGATGGCAAAGCCCTGCTGCTGGTTCTGAAGTGGCCTTGGACCCAGGGCAACATGTTGCTGCGGGTGGCCAGCTCTCATGAACCTGATCCAATAAATGGTGTTGCCTGGTCTCAGACTGCCTGTCTAATCACTGGGATGTCACCTCAGGAACTGCTCGTTCAGTGGTACTGGTCTCCATTGCTGAGGTTGCCTCCAGAATAGGCCAGGATTTACCCGGTGATTTCCCCAAGTGGTGGGCATGGTTGGCTTGGGCAAAATGCCTGTGGAGGTAGCGAGTAATGGGCTACTTTTTTATCCATACATGGGATGTGGGTGTCACCACCTGGGCCGGCATTTATTGCCCATCCCTATTTGCCTTCCAGAAGATGGTGGTGAGCTGCCTTCTTGAACTGCTATTGTCCCTGAAGTCCACTGATGCCCACTTCTGATCTTATGGGGAGAAGGTCATTGAATGAAGTAGTTGAAGATGGCTGGGCCGAAGACACGCACTCTTCTGAGGAACTCACGCAGTGATGTCCTAGGACTGAACTGACAGACCTCTAACAAGCACAACCTTTCTGCTGGTTACAAGTCCAGCCAAAAGAGAGTTTTACCCCTGATTTCCCATTGATTCCAGTATTTCCTGGGTTCCTTGATATCGATGGCAGCCACTCTGAACTTGCCTCTTGATTTCAATTCTTTGTGCCTGTTTGAACTAAAGTTGTAATGTTGCCAGATGCTAAGTGACCCTGACTGAATTCAAACTGAACACAACACAAGTCATGCAGTGTAGCATAACTGTTGATGACCCCTTCCATCACTTCACTTCAAAGTAGACTGATGAGGTGATGATTTGCTGAGCTGCATTTTGTGTGCAGAACCTACCTGGGCACATTTCCATGTTTTTGGGTAGATACCGGTGTTGTAGTTGGACTGGGACAGCAAATTCTCAAGCACAAATCTTCAATACTATTGGTGTAATGTTGTTGGGGTCATTACTTTTTGAGGTAACCAGTGACTTCAGATGTTTCTTTACATAAAGTAAATCAAATTTGCTGAAGACAGGCACCGATGATGCTTGTGTCATCGGTGCCTGTCTTCTGGGCAAAGATTATCGCAAATGCTGCTTCAGCTTTGTCTTTTGCACAGATGTGCTGGGAATGGGGTTAATTGTGGACTTGCCTCTTCCAGTGAGTTTTTTAATTGTCCATTGCTATTCATGATTAGATGTGGCAAGACTGCAGAGCTTGATGCACAGTCTATCACCTTGATGTTTACGTTATTGGGCAGCAAATAGCCCTGTGTTGTAGTTTCACCAGACTGACGTGAGATTTTTACTTCAGCCTGATGCTTCTCCTGACTTGTCCTGTTGTACACTACTTTCAACTAGGGTTGATCCCCTAAGCTTGACTATAATAGTGAGGTATTTGTCAGGCCATGTGTGTCCTGTTCGACAAGGCCAGCTGATCAAGGTTTGAAATACTGCATCTTCAATTTAAGTGGGGGGGTAGTTTAATGGGTTTAATTCTGATTGCAAGTACTTGCTTAAAATGACGTGCTTTATGACCAAGCCATGAAAACTTTGACAGTCCAAAGTGCAAGGAAGATAGAAAGTCATGTTCTTCAGAAACCAACTCAGTCAAGAAATTTGATCCAATATCTGACTAAACTCTGCTTCATTCAGAATCTGTGTAAACGGGAATTGCTTGCGCTTCCTGTAAGAATCATGTAGGGACAGCTTCATATAATAGTGTAGTGAAAACCATTCCAGACCACAACACTGACATTACTGACTCTCTCTGCATTTGTCTTATTCCTCAACATTTCTAAATGAAAAAATACATTGTACAGAACAAAAGGTGATGTGTTAGTGCAAACCAGCTGATCAAAGGTTGAAATATTGAATCCCAGAGTCTCCTGTTTTTCAAATGATGGCCACTTGTGGATGCAAGCGTTTGTTTAAAATCACTTTACTTTGTGACCAGTTGCAGCTACAGAAACTGTGACAGAGCAAATGGTGAGGAAAATGGAAATCGTGTTTTTTCAGGAACCATTGCAGTCATCGGACAGTAAGTTTAATCTGATGTGCGACAACGGTTTCTTCTTTCGGAACACCACAATGTAAATGTGAATGGTTGGGGAGCTAGCAGTTCCTGTAGGTAATGTAGGAACTTGCTCATAAAGGCATGTAATAGTGCAGCAAACACCATCTAGACCACAGCAATCACTTGAAAGGAACTGACTGAGATCCTGGCACGGTAGCACAAGGAAGGGTTGGCACTGCTGCTGCTTCACAGTGCCAGTGACCCAGTTCGATTCCTGGCTTGGGTCACTGTCTGTGCGAAGTTTGTACTTTCTCCCTGTGTCTGTGTGGGTTTCCTCCCACATTCTGAAAGATGTACTGGTTAGGTGCAGTGACCCGAACAGATGAAAGACTATGATGACAAGGGGAATTTCACAGTAACTTAATTGCAGTGCTAATGTAAGCTTTATTTGTGAGTAATGATGTTTTTGCATTATTCCTAGAGGTAGTTTTTAACTTTTTATGAGTGTCTTTTTTGGGGGGATGGGAGGCAGAAAAGGACAGGAGGAGACAGAAAGAAGGGGAGATTTTGTGAGTGATGGCAAAGCCCTGCTGCAGGTTCTGAAGTGGCCTTGGACGCAGGGCAGCATGTTGCTGCGGGTGACCAGCTGATCAAGGTTTGAAATACTGCATCCTCAATTTAAGTGGGGGGTGGGAGGCGTTTAATGGGTTTAATTCTGATTGCAAGTACTTGCTTAAAATGATGTGCTTTATGACCCAGCCATAAAAACTTTGACAGTCCAAAGTGCGAGAAAGATAGAAAGTCATGTTCTTCAGAAACCAACTCAGTCAGAAATTTGATCCAATATCTGACTAAACTGTGCTTCATTCAGAATTTGTGTAAAAGGGAATTGCTGGCGCTTCCTGCAAGAATCATGGAGGAACAGCTTCATATAATAGTGTAGTGAAAACTATTCCAGACCACAACAATCACATTACTGTCTCTCTCTGCATTTGTCTTATTCCTCAACATTTCTAAATGAAAAATACATTAGTACAGAACAAAAGATGATGCATTAAAGCAAACAAGCTGATCAAAGGTTGAAATATTGAATCCCAGAGTCTCCTGTTTTTTTAAATGATGGCCACTTGTGGATGCAAGCGTTTGTTTAAAATCACTTTTCTTTGTGACCTATTGCACCTGCAGAAACAGTGACATTCCAAATGGTGAGGGAAATGGAAATCGTGTTTCTCCAGGAATCATTGCAGTAATTGGAAAGTAAGTTTAATCTGATGTGTGACAGCAATTCCATTTAATTCAGAACACCACAATGTAAATGTGAATGGTTGGGGAGCTTAGCAGTTCCTGTAGGTAATGTAGGAACTTGGTCATGAAGGCACGTAATAGTGCAGCAAACACCATCTAGACCACAGCAATCACTTGAAAGGAACTGACTGAGATCCTGGCACAGTAGCACAGTGGTTAGCACTGCTGCTTCACAGCGCCAGTGACCCAGATCGATTCCTGGCTTGGGTCACTGTCAGTGTGAAGTTAGTACCTTCTCCTTGCGTCTGTGTGGGTTTCCTCCCACATTCTGAAAGATGTACTGGTTAGGTGCATTGACCCGAACAGATGAAAGACTATGATGATGAGGGGAATTTCACAGTAACTTAATTGCAGTGCTAATGTAAGCATTATTTGTGAGTAGTAACATTTTTGCATTATTCCTAGAGGTAGATTTTAACTTTTTGTGAGTGTCTTTTTTGGGGGTTTGGGGGGCAGAAAAGGATAGGAGGAGTCAGAAAGAAGGGGAGATTTTGTGAGTGATGGCAAAGCCCTGCTGCTGGTTCTGAAGTGGCCTTGGACCCAGGGCAACATGTTGCTGCGGGTGGCCAGCTCTCATGAACCTGATCCAATAAATGGTGTTGCCTGGTCTCAGACTGCCTGTCTAATCACTGGGATGTCACCTCAGGAACTGCTCGTTCAGTGGTACTGGTCTCCATTGCTGAGGTTGCCTCCAGAATAGGCCAGGATTTACCCGGTGATTTCCCCAAGTGGTGGGCATGGTTGGCTTGGGCAAAATGCCTGTGGAGGTAGCGAGTAATGGGCTACTTTTTTATCCATACATGGGATGTGGGTGTCACCACCTGGGCCGGCATTTATTGCCCATCCCTATTTGCCTTCCAGAAGATGGTGGTGAGCTGCCTTCTTGAACTGCTATTGTCCCTGAAGTCCACTGATGCCCACTTCTGATCTTATGGGGAGAAGGTCATTGAATGAAGTAGTTGAAGATGGCTGGGCCGAAGACACGCACTCTTCTGAGGAACTCACGCAGTGATGTCCTAGGACTGAACTGACAGACCTCTAACAAGCACAACCTTTCTGCTGGTTACAAGTCCAGCCAAAAGAGAGTTTTACCCCTGATTTCCCATTGATTCCAGTATTTCCTGGGTTCCTTGATATCGATGGCAGCCACTCTGAACTTGCCTCTTGATTTCAATTCTTTGTGCCTGTTTGAACTAAAGTTGTAATGTTGCCAGATGCTAAGTGACCCTGACTGAATTCAAACTGAACACAACACAAGTCATGCAGTGTAGCATAACTGTTGATGACCCCTTCCATCACTTCACTTCAAAGTAGACTGATGAGGTGATGATTTGCTGAGCTGCATTTTGTGTGCAGAACCTACCTGGGCACATTTCCATGTTTTTGGGTAAATGCCAGTGTTGTAGTTGGACTGGGACAGCAAATTCTCAAGCACAAATCTTCAATACTATTGGTATAATGTTTTTGGGGTACTTACTTTGAGGTATCCAGTGACTTCAGATGTTCCTTTATTACATGAAGTGAATCAAATTTGCTGAAGACTGGCATTGATGATGCTTGGGTCATGGAGGCCAAAGTGGATCATCCACTCGGCATTCTTTGGGCAAAGCTTTTTGCAAATGCTGCTTCAGCTTTGTCTTTTGCACAGATATACTGGGAGTGGGGATAATTGTGGACTCATCTCCTCCAGCGAGTTGTTTAATTGTCCACCACCATTCACCAGGAGATGTGGCAAGACTGCAGAGCTTGGCTCTGATCCACAGTCCATCACCTTGCTGTTTATACTGTTGGGCAGCAAATACCCCTGTGTTGTAGTTTCACCAGGTTGATGCTGCATTTTTCGGTCAGCCTGATGTTGCTCCTGGCTTGTCCTTTTGTACACTTCATTCAGTTAGGGTTGATCCCCCAGCTTGATTATAATAGTGAGGAATTTGCCAGGCCATGAAGAGTCCACCCTGATCGACAAAACCCAGGTGATGAAAGCTTGAAATACTGCACCTTCAGTTTATGGGGGGATTGGGGTTTAATGGGTTTAATTTTGAATGCAAATACTTCCTTAAAATGATGTGCTTTATGACCACAGCCATGAAAACTTTGACAGTCCAAAGTGTGAGGAAGATAGAAAGTCATGTTCTTCAGAAACCAACTCAATCAAGAAGTAAATTTGATCCAATGTCTGACTAAACTTTGCTTCATTCAGAATCTGTGTATAAGGGAATTGCTAGAGTGCTGGCGCTTCCTGTAAGAATCATGTGGGAACAGTTTCATATAACAGTGTGATGAAAACCATTCCAGGCCACAACAATCACATTAGTGCCTCTCTCTGCATTTGCCTTATTCCTTGACAATGCTAGATGAAAAATACATTAGTACAGAACAAAAGTTGATGTCTTAAAGCAAACCAGCTGATCAAAGGTTGAAATATTGAATCCCAGAATCTCCTGTTTTTTAAATGATGGCCACTTGTGGATGCAAGCGTTTGTTTAAAATCACTTTTCTTTGTGACCTATTGCACCTGCAGAAACTGTGACATTCCAAATGGTGAGGAAAATGGAAATCGTGTTTCTCCAGGAACCATTGCAGTAATTGGAAAGTAAGTTTAATCTGATGTGTGACAGCAATTCCATTTTATTCAGAACACCACAATGTAAATGTGAATGGTTGGGGAGCTAGCAGTTCCTGCAGGTAATGTAGGAACTTGCTCATAAAAGCATGTAATAGTGTAGCAAACAGCATCCAGACCATAGCAATCACATGAAAAGAGCTGAGTGAGGCCCTGGCACAATAGCACAATTGCTAGCTTCACATTGTCAGGGCCTGGTTTGATTCCTGGCTTGGGTTACTGTCTGTGTGAAGTTTGCACATTCCCCCTGTGTCTATGTGGGTTTCCTCCCACATTCTGAAAGATGTACTGGTTAGGTGCATTGACCCGAACAGATGAAAGACTATGATGACGAGGGGAATTTCACAATACTTAATTGCAGTGTTAATGTAAGCTTTACTTGTGATTAATATTTATTTTTGTCTAATGTTTGCATTATTCCTAGAGGTAGTTTTTAACTTTTTGTGGGTGTTTGGGGGATGGGGGGAGGAAACAGAGAAAAGAGGAGGTTTTTTTGGGTGATGGCAAAGTCCTGCTGCTGGTTCTGAAGTGGCATTGGACCCAGGGCAGCATGTTGCTGGTGGTCGCCTGCTGCCATGGGCCTGACCAATAAATGGTGTTGCCTGGTATCCAGAGCTGCCTGTCCAATCACTGGGATGTTTCAGCAACCACCTCTTCAGTGCTACTGGTAGCCATTGCTGAGGTTGCCTCCAGAATAGGCCAGAATTTATCTGGAGACTTCCCCAAGTGGTGGCCACGGTTGGCATGAGCAAAATGCCTGTAGAGGTAGTGAGTAATGGGCTACCTTTTTATCCATACATGGGATGTGGGTGTCCCTGGCTGAGTCAGCATTTATTGCCTGTCCCTATTTACCCTCCAGATGATGGTGGTTGGTGAGCTGTCTTCTTGAATTGCTATTGTCCCTGAAGTGTAGGTACATCAATGGTGCTGTTAGGGAGGGAATGCCAGGACTTTGACCCAGCAACAGTGAAGGAATGGTGATATATTTCCAAGTCAGGATGGTGAATGACCTGGAGGAAACATGGGAGGTGGTGGCGCTCCATGTCTTTACTCTTTGCCCTCCTAGATAGTAGAGTACAAGGACGAATAAAATTGTTGAAGTTGGCCTTGGTGAGTTCCTGCAGTGCATCCTGCAGCTGATGTACACTGCTGTCACTGATGACGGAAGTGAATATTGAAGGTGATGGATATGGTAGCAATCAAGCAGGCTGCTTTGTCTTGGATGGCTTCTTTTGTTGTTGGAACTGCAGTTATCAATGGGGAGAGTATTCCATATCATTCCTGACTTGTGAGTTATGAATAGGTTTTGGAGAGTCAGGAGGCAAGTTACCTGCTGCAGAATTCCCAGCCTCTGACCTGCTGTTATAGCTGCAACACTGGTCCAATTTAGTTTCTGATGAATTGCAACCTGAGTTAGAGATAGTTGGGAATCAGCAATGATAATACAATTGAATTTCAAGGGACGATGGTTGGATTCAAGTCACAAATGGTGCTGAATCATGTGCAATCATCAGCAAAATGCCCACTTCTGACCTTTATGGAGAGAAGGTCATTGAAAGAAGCAACTGAAGATGGCTGGGCTGAGGATCACTCTCTCTCTCCCCTGAAGAACTCATGCAGATATGTCCTAGGACTGAATTGACAGACCTTACAAGCACAACCATCTTCCTTTCTGCTGGGTACAACTCCAGCCAGTGGAGAGTTTTCCCTCTGATTTCCCATTGACTCCAGTATTGCCTGTGTTCCTTGATGTTGATGGCAGTCACCCTAACCTTGCCTCTTGATTTCAATTCTTTTTCTGCTTGTTTGAACTAAAGTTGCAATGAGGCCAGGAGTTAAGTGACTCTGACTGAATCCAAAATGAACACTTGTGCGCAGGTTATCCTGTGTGATTTGCTGGTCTGCTACTTGTGTATGGAGAGTTTTGGCCTCAGACGGAGCATATATAAAGCACAGACAGTTTACAGAATACTGATTAGAATGCGAATCTTTACACCTAACCTGCTAAAGATTCGCATTCTAATCAGTATTCTGTAAACTGTCTGTGCTTTATGTACACTCTGTCCGAGGCCAGAACTCTCCATTCACCTGACGAAGAGGGAATCCCCTCGAAAGCTTGTGAGTTTACTATCAAATAAATCGGTTGGACTAAAACCTGATGTTGTCAGACTTTTTACTGTGTTTACCCCAGTCCAACGCCAGCACATCCACATCACCGCTACTTGTGTGCAGAACCTACCTGGGCATATTTCCACATTGGTGGGTAGACTTCAGTGTTGTAGTTGGACTGGAACAACTTGAGTAGGGGCACAGAAAATTCTCAAGCATAAATCTTCAGTACAATTTGTGTAATGTTGTTGGGGTCCTTACCTGTCCCTAATGCCGTTGAGAAGATGGTGATGAGCTGTTTTCCTGAATTGCTATTGTCCCTGAAGTGTAGGTACAGCAATGGTGCTGCGCAGGAGAGAATTCCAGGACTTTGACCCAGCAAGAGTGAAGGAATGGTGATATATTTCCAAGTCAGGATGGTGAATGACCTGGAGGAAACTTGTAAGGTGGTGGTGTTCCATGTGTTTACTCTTTGTCCTCCTAGTTGGTAGAGATCATGGGCTAATATTGTTGAAGTGGACCTTGGTGAGTGGCTGCAGTGCATCTTGCAGCTGATGTATACTGGTGTCACTGATGGAGGAAGTGAATATTGAAGGTGATGGATATGGCACCAATCAAGCAGGCTGCTTTGTCTTGGATGGTGTCGAATTGTATTGTTGAAACTGCAGTCATTCTGCAGTATTCCATTACCACTCCTGACTTGTGACTTGTAGATACTGAATAGGTTTTGGAGAGTCAGAACGCAAGTAACCTAGTGCAGAATTCCCAGCCTCTGACCTGCTGTTATAGCTGCAATATCTATAAACCTGGTCCAATTTAGTTTCTGGTGAATTGTAACCCCCAGGGTAGAAATAGTTGGGAATCAGCAATGATGATGCAATTGAATTTCAAGGGACAATGGTTGAAATCAAGTTACGAATAGTGCTGAATCATGTATGGTCATCAGCTAACATGCCCACTTCTGATCTTATGGAGGGAAGGTCATTGAATGAAGTAGTTGAAGATGGCTGGGCCGAAGACACGCTCTCTCCTGAGGCACTTGCGCAGTGATGTCCTGGGACTGAATTGACAGACCTCTAACAAGCACAACTGTCTTCCTTTCTGCTGGTTGCAACTTCAGTCAGAGAAGAGTTTTACCCCTGATTTCCCATTGATTCCAGTATTGCCTGGGTTCCTTGATGTCGATGGCAGTCACTCTGATCTTGCCTCTTGATTTCCATTCTTTGTGCCTGTTTGAACTAAAGTTGTGATGCAGCCAGGTGCTAAGTGACCCTGACTGAATCCAAACTGAACACTTGAGCACAGGTTATGCTGTGTGATAGCACTACTGATGGCCCCTTCCATCACTTCCCTGATTGAAAGTAGACTGATGGGGTGGTGATTTGCTGGGCTGCATTTTGTGTGCAGAACCTACCTGGGCACATTTCCACGTTTTTGGGTAAATACCAGTGTTGTAGTTGGACTGGGACAGCAAATTCTCAAGCAGATATCTTCAATACTACTGGTGTAATGTTTTTGGGATCCTTACTTTGAGATATCCAGTGACTTGAGATGTTTCTTTATTACATGAAGTGAATCAAATTTGCTGAACACTGGCATTGATGATGCTTGGGTCATGGAGGCCAAACTGGATCATCCACTTGGCATTTCTGGGCAAGGATTTTTGCAAATGCTGCTTCAGCTTCATCTTTTGCACAAATGTGCTGGGAGTGGGGATAATTGTGGACTCATCTCCTCCAGTGAGTTGTTTAATTGTCCGCTACCATTCATCATGAGATGTGGCAAGACTGCAGAGCTTGGCTCTGATCCACAGTCTATCACCTTGCTGTTTATACTGTTGGGCAGCAAATAGCCCTGTGTTGTAGTTTCACCAGGTTGATGCTGCATTTTTCGGTCAGCCTGATGTTGCTCCTGGCTTGTCCTCTTGTACACTTCATTCAACTAGGGTTGATCCCCCAGCTTGATTATAAAAGTGAGGAATTTACCAGGTCATGAAGGATGTTCGACAACCCAAGGTGATGAAGGCTTGAAATACTGCACCTTCAGCTTACGAGGAGGTGGGGTTTAATGGGTTTAATTTTGAATGCAAATACTTGCTTAAAATGACCTGCTTTATGACCACAGCCCTGATAACTTTGATAGTCCAAAGTGCGAGGAAGATAGGAAGCCATGTTCTTCAGAAACCAACTCGGTCAAGAAGTAAGTTTGATCCAATGACTGAATACAAACTGATCACTTGTGCTCAGGTTATTCTGTGTGATTTGCTGGGCTGTTGCTTGTGTGCAGAACCCACCTGGGCATATTTCCACATTGTTGGGTAGACTCCAGTGTTGTAATTGGACTGGAACAGCTTGAATGGGGGGACAGCAAATTCTCAAGCACAAATCCTCAATTCTATTGGTGTAATGTTGCTGGGGGTCCTTACCTTTGAGGTATCCAGTGACTTCAGATGTTTCTTTATTAGATGAAGTGAATCAAATTTGCTGAAGACCGGCATCAATGCTCCTTGGGTCATCAGGGAGGCCAAAATAGATCATCCACTTGGCACTTCTGAGCAAAGGTTATTGCAAATGCTGCTTCAGCTTTGCACAGATGGGCCGATAATGGGGAAAATTGTGGACCCGCCTCCACCTGTTTAATTGTCCACTACCATTCATGGTTAGATGTGGCAAGACTGCAGAGCTTGGCTCTGATCCATAGTGTATCACCTTGCTGTTTATGCTGTTCAGCAGCAAATAGCCCTGTGTTGTACTTTCGCCAGGCTTGCGTCACATTTTTAGGCCAGTCTAGTGCTCCTTGTCCTCTTGTACACTTCATTCAATTAGGGTTGACCCCACAGCTTGATTATGAAAGTGAGGAATTTGCCAGGTCATGAAGGGTGTTCAACAACCCAAGGTGATGAAGGCTTGAAATGCTGCACCTTCAGTTTAAGGGGGGTTGGGGGTTTAATGGGTTTAATTTTGAATGCAAATACTTGCTTAAAATGACGTGCTTTATGACCTCAGCCATGAAAACTTTGACAGTCCAAAGTGCAAGGAAGATAAAAAGTCATGTTCTTCTGAAATTAACTCAGTCAAGAAGTAAGTTTGATCCAATATCTGACTAAACTCTGCTTCATTCAGAATCTGTGTGAAAGGGAATTGCTGGGGTGCTGGCTCTACCTGTAAGAATCATGTAGGAACAGCTCCATATAATAGTGTAGTGAAAACCATTCCAGACTACCACAATCACATTAAGAACGCAAGAACATTAGAAATAGGAGCAGGAATAGGCCATCTAGCCCTTCGAGCCTGCCTCGCCATTCAATAAGACCATGGCTGATCTGAGGTGGATCAGTTCCACTTTCCCGCCTTCTCCCCATAACCCTTAATTCCCTTGTCTATCAGAAATGTATCTACCCATGACTTGAATATATTCAACGAGGTAGCCTCCACCACTTCAACGTGCAGAGAATTCCGGAGATTCACCACCCTTTGAGTGAAGAAGTTCCTCCTCAACTCTGTTCTAAACTGCCCCCCTCCCTTATTTTGAGGCTGTGCCCTCTAGTTCTGGTTTCCTTTCTAAGCGGAAAGAATCTCTCTACCTCTACCCTATCTAGCCCCTTCATTATCTTGTAAGTCTCTATAAGATCCCCCCTCAGCCTTCTAAACGCCAATGAGTACAGGCCCAGTCTATTTAATCTCTCCTCATAAGCTAACCCCCTCATCTCGGTATCAGCCTGGTGAACCTTCTCTGTACTCCCTCCAAGGCCAATATGTCCTTACGCAAATAAGGGGACCAAAACTGCACACAGTACTCCAGTTGCGGCCTCACCTGTGCCTTGTACAGTTGCAGCAAGACCTCCCTGCTTTTATATTCTATCCCCCTCACTATAAAGGCCAGCATTCCATTCACCTTCTTGATCACCAGCTGCACTAGCAAAAACCCCCCAGGTCCCTCTGCACAGTAGCATGCTGCAGCTTTTCACCCTTTAAATAATATTCCTTCCTACTATTATTTCTATCAAAGTGGATAACCTCACATTTGCTAACATTATACTCCACCTGCCAGGTCCTCGCCCACTCAGTCAGCCTATCCAGATCTCTCTGCAGACTTTCCGCGTCCTCCACCCAACTCGCTTTCTCACTCATCTTCGTGTCATCAGCAAACTTTGTTCCCCTACACTCAGCCCCCTCCTCCAGATCGTCTATGAATATGGTAAACAGTTGAGGCCCAGCACCGATCCCTGTGGCACTCCACTAGTCACCAACTGCCAACCAGAAAAGCACCCATTTATTCCAACTCTCTGCTTTCTGTTAGATAACCAATCTTCAATCCACACTAACACTTTACCCCCAACTCCATGTACCCTAACCTTCTGCAGCAACCTTTTGTGAGGTACCTTATCGAACGCCTTCTGGAAATCTAAAAACACCACATCCACCAGTTCCCCTCTGTCTACCGCATTAGTCACATCTTCATAAAAATCCAATAAATATGTTAAACATGACTTCCCCTTCACGAATCTGTGCTGCGTCTGTTTGATCAAACCGTTCTTTTCTAGGTGTCCTGCTATTTCTTCTTTGATGATGCATTCTAGCATTTTTCCAACTACGGATGTCAAGCTAACCAGCCTGTAGCTCCCTGCCTTTTGTCTGCTACCTTTTTTAAACAGCGGCGTAACAGTAGCTTTTTTCCAATCCGACGGCACTTCCCCAGAGTCCAGCAAATTTTGATAAATAATTACTAAGACATCTGCTATTACTTCTGCTATTTCTTTCAGAACCCTGGGATGCATTCCATCCGGTCCCAGGGACTTGTCTACCTTCAGTCTCATTAGTCTAGCAAGCGCCATCTCTCTAGTAACAGTAATTGTATTAAAGACCTCATCTCCTACCAACCCTCTATCTTTAATATTCGGTAAGCTATCTGTGTCCTCCTCCGTGAAGACTGTCACAAGAAATTTATTTAAAGTCTCAGCCATTTCCTCGTTACCCACCGTTAAATTCCCCCCCTCATCCTCCAAAGGTCCAATGTTCACTCGAGCCAGTCTCTTCCTCTTTATATATTTGTAAAAACTTTTACTATCATTTTTTATATTTAGACCTAGTTTAGCTTCATACGCTATCTTTCCTTTCTTTATCACTTTCTTAGTCATTACTGACTCTCTCTGCATTTGTCTTGTTCCTCAATAGTTCTAAATGAAAAATACATTAATACAGAACAAAAGATGATGCATTGATGCAAACCAGCTAATGAAAGGTTGAAATATTGAATCCCAGAGTCTCCTGTTTTTTAAATGATGACCACTTGTGGATGCAAGCATTTGTTTAAAATCACTTTTCTTTGTGATCAATTGCACCTGTAGAAAATGTGACAGCGCAAGTGGTGAGGAAAATGGAGATCGTGTTTCTCTAGGAGACATTACAGTAGTCATAAAGTAAGTTTAATCTGATGTGTGACAGCAATTCATTCAGAACATGACAACATAAATGTGAATGGCTGGAGAGCTAGCAGTTCCTGTAGATAATGTAGGAACTTGCTCATAAAGGCATGTAACAGTGCAGCAAACACCATAGCAATCACGTGAGAGGAATTGATCGAGAGCCTGGCACAGTAGCACAGTGGTCAGCACTTCTGCTTCACAGTGCCAAGAACCGGGATCAATTTCCAGCTTGGGTCACTGGACATTGCACATTCCCCTTGTGTCTGTATGGGTTTCCTCCCATATTCTGAAAGATGTGCTAGTTAGGAAGTATGTTGACTTTAACAGGTGCTGGATTATGGTGACTAGGGGAGTTTCACAGTAACTTAATTGTAGTGTTTATGTAAGCTATACCTGTGACAAATAGTCTTTTTGTCTAATGTTTCCATTATTCCTAGAAGCAGTTAACTTTTTTTATGTGTGTGTTTCGGGAGAGGGAGGAGGAGGTTTTGTGGGTGATGGCAAAGCCCTCCTGCTGGTTTTGAAGTGGCATTGGACCCAGGGCAGCATGTTGCTGGTAGTCGCCTGCTGCCATGCACCTGATCCAATAAATAGTATTGCTACTGGTGGCCATTGCTGAGGTTGCATCCAGAATAGGCCAGGATTTATCTGGTGTTTTCCCCAAGTGGTGGGCATGGTTGGCATGAGCAAAATGCCTGCAGAAGTAGTGAGTCATTGGCTACTTTTTGATCCATACATGGGATGTGGGAGTCCCTAGCTGGACCAGCATTTATTGCCTGTACCTAATTGCCTTGAGAAGATGGTGGTGAGCTGTCTTCTTGAATTGCTATTGTCCCTGAAGTGTAGGTACATCAATGGTGCTGTTGGGGAGGGAATACCAGGACTTTGACCCAGCAACAGTGAAGGAAGGTGATATATTTCCAAGTCAGTTTAAGGAGAGGGTGGGGGGTTTAATTGGTTCAATTTTGAATGCAAATACTTGCTTAAAATGACGTGCTTTATGACCACAGCCCTGAAAACTTTGACAGTCCAAACTGCGAGGAAGATGGGAAGCCATGTTCTTCAGGAACCAACTCAGTCAAGAAGTAAGTTTAATGCAATGACTGAATCCAAACTGAACATTGTGTGCAGGTTATGCTGTTTGATTTGCTGGGCTGCTGCTTGTGTGCAAAACCTACCTGGGCACGTTTCCACATGGGGTAGATTCCAGTGTTGTAGTTGGATTGGAACAGCTTGAATAGGGGCACAGAAAATTCTCAAGCACACATCCTCAGTACTATTGGTGTAATGTCATTGGGGGTCCTTCCCTTTGAGGTATCCAGTGACTTCAGATATTTCTTTGCGTGAAGTGAACCAAATTTGCTCAAGACAGGCACCCATGATGCTTGGTTCACTGGGGAGGCCAAAATGGATCATCCACTCAGCACTTCTGGACAAAGGTTATTGCAAATACTGCTTCAGCTTTGCACAGATGTTGCTGAGAATGGGGAAAATTATGGACCCGCCTCCACCTGTTTAATTGTCCACTACTATTCACGATTAGATGTGGCAAGACTGTAGAGCGTGGCTCTGATCCACAGTATCTCACCTTGCTGTTTATACTGTTAGGCAGCAAAAAGTCCTATGTTGTGGTTTCACCAGGCTTACAACGTATTTTTAGGTCAGTCTGGTGTTCCTCCTGACTTGTCCTTCTGTACACTTCATTCGACTTGGGCTGATTCCCCAGCTTGATTTATAACAGTGAGGAATTTGCCAGGCCGTGAGGGATATTCGATAAACCCAGATGATGAAGGCTTGAAATACTGCATCTTCAGTTTAAGGGTGCGGGAGGTGTTTAACAGGTTTAATTTTGAATACAAATATTTGCATAAAATGATATGCTTTATTACCACAGCTATGAAAACTTTGACAGTCCAAACTCCAAGGAAGATAGTAAGCCATCATGTTCATCAGAAATTAACTCAGTCAAGAAGTAAGTTTGATCCAATCTCTGACTAAACTCTGCTTCATTCAGAATCTGTGTAAAAGAGAATTGCTGGCGCTTCCTGTAAGAATCATGTAGGAACAGCTTCATATAATAGTGTGGTGAAAACCATTCCAGACCACAACAATTACATTACTGCCTCTCTCTGCATTTGTCTTATTCTTCAACATTTCTAAATGAAAAATACATTAGTAAAGAACAAGAGGTGATGTGTTGATGCAAACCAGCTGATCAAAAGTTGGAATATTGTATCCCAGGGTCTCCTGTTTTTTAAATGATGGCCACTTGTGGATGCAAGCGTTTGTTTAAAGTTACTTTTCTTTTGACCAATTGCAACTGCAGAGACTGTGACAGTCCAAATGGTGAGGAAAATGGAAATTGTGTTTCTCCAGGAGCCATTGCAGTAATTAGAAAGTAAGTTTAATCTGATGTGTGACAGCAATTCCTTCTTTCAGAACACAGCAATGTAAGTGTGAATGACTGGGGAGCTAGCAGTTCCTGTAGATAATGTAGGAACTTGCTCATAAAGGCACGTAATAGTGCAGTAAATACCATCTAGACCATAGCAATCACATGAAAGGAACTGACTGTGGTCCTGGCACAGTAGCACAGTTGATAGCACTGCAGCTGCTTCACATTGCCAGGGACCCAGTTCGATTCCTGACTTGCATCACTCACTGTCTGTGTGGAGTTTGCACCTTCTCCTTGTAACTACATGGATTTCTTCCCATATTCTGAAAGATGTACTGGTTAGCTGCATTGACCCCAACAAGTACCAGACTATGGTGGCTGGGGGAATTTCACGGTAACTTAATTGCAGTGTTAATGTAAGCTTTACTTGTGACTACATAAATGCTTTTTAAAAGGTAAAATTTTACCTGCCTCTACTACTACCTCTGGCAGCTTGTTCTAGACACTCACCACCCTCTGTGTGAAAAAAACTGCCCCTCTGGACACTTTTGTATCTCTCCCCTCTCACTGTAAACCGATGCCATCTAGTTTTAGACTCCCATAACTTTGGGAAAAGATATTGACTACTTAGCTTATCTATACTCCTTCTGGGCAAAGGTTATTGCCAATGCTTCTTCAGCATCTTCAGTGTCTTCTTCAAGACATTCTTCAGTGTCTTTTGCACAGATGCGCTGGGAGTCCCCATTTTTGAGCATGGGGATATTGTGAACTCACTTCCTCCAGTGTTGTTTAATTGTCCACCACCATTCAAGTTAGATGTGGCAAGACTGAAGAGCTTTTTGTTTCAAATCATTTGATGTGGCTGCAAGTTCTTTGTTTGAAATGACTTAACATGTGCTTTATAATCAATAGTAGCGATGGAAAATTTGATGGATCAAACTGTGAGAAAGATGGGAATCTAAGTTCACCAGAACGAAGTGCACTAATGAGAGAGTAAGCTTAATTTAATATGGCTAAATTCTACTTCATTTGGAATACAAGATTGTGAACTGTTGCCATCCCTATATTTAAAAGAAAATTATATAGAAACTTCCTCATGGATACCTCCCATAGCAGTGCAGCAAACACCATTCCAGACCATATTTATCACGTTAAACTGCTGGATTGCCTTTTAAAATTGTTATTGCAGCAGAAGCCCATTGTGACTGCCCTGGCTCTCCAAATGAACATGATGAATTAGTGCCATTGTCTTTCCTTTTCCTTATATCCCTGCACGTTGTTTATATTAATGTAATCATTGAATACCTTGTTTGAACCTGCCTCCATCACAATTCCAGACCCAAACCACCCGTTGTGTGGTACTTTTTCCTTGCATCACATTTGTTTCTTTTGCAAATCACTTTAAATTCTTGCCCTCTCATTCTTGATCCCTTGATGAACAGAAACAGTTTCTTATCTAATCTATCCAGCCCCCTCATGATTTTGGACATTACTATTCAACCTCCTCTTAGCCGTTGCCTCGCCAAGGAGAACAGTCCAACCATGAAGATGTTCAATGATGTATGCATGATAAAATTGCATCAACATAAATATCCAGAATTCTGTTTACCTCAACTATTTCTAACCCCCATCCCAGGCCACACTACTTGTGAAAGTTTCAAAAACCGCCATCTAATGCAGTCATGCACCTGGAGAGTGGCCGTTAACAAAACCAACTGACCAAAACTTTAAATAGTGAACCTTCAGTTTTTTTTTCATGGTGAGCAGCCAGTGGTGTATAGATCCTTAAATGACATGATTTGGACTTTGTGGCAAATTGCAGGTAGGCAAGCTACTGCCATCTCCCCCCTCCACCCCCATTTTAATAAGGATGAAATTGGTTAGTCTCAGTAGAGTCTGTGCATGCGTGTAATCCACACAATATGGAATTACTGAGAACAGATGTGTGCAACTTTTAAAGGCATGTTCTTCTGTTTCAGTTAAATGGAGCAAAAAAGGTAAAGTGTCATAGTCCAAAATGACTGTAGGCTGCTCTCCCTCTCAAACATTTAACCTGAAGATCCTAAGGCAGGTGACAAGATTGAGAAGATGGGATTTTCGTGTATAATCTCAGCCAGTATGGGAATTGAACCTGTGCTGTTGGCATTGAAGCAGCTGTTGGTTTAACTGAGCTAAACCAACCTCTAGTCAGATTTAGTAAACGGTGCATATTTGTAGAAGAGTTTCCTAATGAAAAACTGATGACATCAATATAAATTGTATGTTATTTTAAGAAGAATTTTTCACTTTAGTCTTTACAAAAAACAATTCCTATTTTAAACGCCCCTTTGTAAACTTAATCTCATCTGGAATTCAGTCCATCTCTATTTGCTGACCCAAATGTTTCCTGTTTCACCAATGCCTGAATTTGATTTTTTGAATAATTCTGATTTCTCCACGGCCTCCTATCTCTCTCATCCTTGTGAATCCCTTAAGTTCTTCTGGAGTTCCATGTTCCACTAAGTATGGTCTGTTGTGTATCTCAGCTGGATAAATCCTTCCCCTTAAACATCTCCATCTTTCTCTTTTTAAGAAGCTCTTGGAAAAATTGTCTCCTTTGGTTTGTCTGGCTTTGTTTGATGAGCCTCAGGAGGTTGAATCAGTGAAATTCCCCAAAGAAGAAATACCTTGGGAACACCACCACCCCTCAAAGTTCTGTTCAAAGACATGTCACATCCTGACGTATCTTCAATCCTGGAGTGTCACTGGGTTAAAATTCAGCAGCTTGCTGCCTGATGACACCATGGGAGTACCATCAGCAAGCACACAGCTGCAGTTCAACAAGGTGGCTCATTACCACTTGCTCTCAGCTAAATAGGGAGGTACAAAGAAATGCTGGTGTGACCCATATTGGAAGAATACATTCAAAAACAGTTTTGATCTACAAGTTTAAAGTTGCAGATTACTAACTTATTTTTCGCTTGATGGACAGTTACTAATTCTTCAGTTGTATAATTATTTCCAGTACTATAGTCTCAATTCTACAAACCTGGCTAGACCAGTACTCAGAAGACTTCCGCCAAGTTCCAAATTACACAAGCCTCCAGAAGGTTATTGCCTACTTGAGGCAGATGATGCCAGCATCTGAGCTTGAGCAACAGGCACAGAACCTCCTTGATCAGTTTCAGAAGGAAGAATCAGGAGAACAGGAGCTTGACAGTAAGATATTAATTTTTGCATTGCAAAGATAAAAACTGCTTGTCAAAACAACAGAAGTAGAATGGAATTTTACTGTCTTGGTGGCCAGAAAATAGAATGAACTGTTCAAAAGTCCACTGACTTCAGCAAGGCCAGGAAATTCTACTGGGATGGATGGGTGGTGGTTGCGAATATTTTATCGTGATTGCAAATACTACTGTGAAGCTTATTTTAATTTCATCTTTCAAAACTTATTTATGCTAAACACATGAAATAACATCAGAATTATGGACCTCCAATCCCTCTACAACCCCTTTTTCCTTCCTTCCTTCCCACTGTCCAAAACCAGAACAATATCAGAGCTCTCTGTTCCTTCCTCGAATGGAGACCCATCCACTACCTTACCATACCTGAATGAGCCTGTCCTAATTCTGAACAACTTCTCCTTCAACTCCATTCACTTTCTCCAAATAATGAACTGCGTGAGTCCTAGTTATGACTGCATTTTTATTTTGCAGGACGAAGTGGAACATTCATTTTTCCAGTCCTACGTGGGGCCCTCCCTCATCTCATTTTTCCAGTACCTTGATGACTGCTGTAGCCATGATCTGGGAAATTTAATTGACCTTGTTTTTGAATTCCACCTTTCCCTCACCTTCACCAGATCCAGCTCTGATTCTCCCTCCCTTGATTTTTCTCAGTTTCTGGATTCAGCCTGTCAATTAATATTTGCCACAACTACCTTGACTATATTTTTTGCACTGCTTTCTACATAGAACATAGAACAGTACAGCACGGTACAGGCCCTTCGGCCCTTGATGTTGTATCGAGCTTTGTCTGAAACTAAGATCAAGCTATCCCACTCCCTATCATTCTGGTGTGCTCCATGTGCCTATCCAATGACTGTTTGAAAGCTCCTGAAGTGTCCAACTCCACTATCACAGCAGGCAGTCCCATTCCACACACCAACCAATGAGTAAAGAACCAGCCTCAGGCATCCCTCCTATATCTCCCACCAAGAACCTTTTATAGTTATGCCTCCTAATAATAGTTACATCCACCCGAGGAAATTGTCTCTAAATGTCCACTCTATCTATCCCCCCCATCATCTTATAAACCTCTTAAGTTGCCTCTCATCCTCCTCTGCTCTAAAGAGAAAAGCCCCAGCTCCCTCAACCTTTCCTCATAAGACCTACCCTCCAAACCAGACAGCATCCTGGTAAATCTCCTCTGCACTCTCTCCAATGCTTCCACATCCTCATAGTGAGGTGACCAGAACTGCACACAATATTGCAAATGCAGTCTTGCCAAGGTTCTGTGCAGTTATAGCATAACCCCACGATTCTTAAATCCTAGCCCCTGTTAATAAATGCTAACACACTATAGGCCTTCTTCACGGCTCTATCCACTTGAGTGGCAACCTTCAAAGATCTATGGATACGAACCCAAAATCTCTGTTATTCCACATTCCTCAGAACCCTGCTGTTGACCCTGTAATCCGCATTCAAATTGAATCACTTCACACTTATCAGGGTTAAACTCCATCTGCCATTCTTCGGCCCAGCTCTGCATCCTATCAATGTCTCTTTGCAGCCTATAACAGCCCTCCACCTCATCCACTACTCCACCAATCTTGGTGTCATCAGCAAATTTACTGACCCACCCTTCAGCCCACTCCTCAAAGTCATTTATAAAGATCACATATAGCAGAGGAGCCAGCACTGATCCCTGTGGTACACTGCTGGTAATTGGCCTCCAATTTTCTGATTTCCTGTAAGGACTCATACCATTCTCCCAGTTTCTTTGGCTCAGTCACATCTGGTCTGCTGATGCAACCTTCCACATCAGTGCTTCTGATATAAATCAGGATTGCCATCCAGAGTGGTTGATCGACCACTTCACTGTGCCCAGTCTACTTCACACACTTTTTTGTTCTCACCCCTTTCCCTCCTTCCAGAGCAGTAATTAATAGGGTCACCTTGCCCTTGCCTTCCTCTGCATCATTCTCATTTTTTTTGCCAGCTCCAGCTTGATACTGCCACCAAGTACATCTTCCCCTGCCCTCCCCTTTCAGTATTCCAGTCACCACTAACACATGTCCAGCACCTTTGTGAATTCACAGGAGATGCTACACCTGTACTTTGACCTTTTCCTTTCTCCACATCCAAGACCCCAGCCATTCTTACCAGGTGAAACAATGATATTACTTTTACTCTGAAAGAGGAGGGCAGGGGAAGATGTACTTGGTGGTGGTATCAAGCTGGAGCTGGCAAAAAAAAAATGATCCGGTGGAAGGCATGGGCAAGGTGACCCTATTAATCAGTGTTCTACTAATACTGTTTGCTGCTCAGTAGAGAGGGCCAAACTGGGTGATGACTTTGCAGAAACATGACCGTGAGTATCCTGTCAATTGTCATTTCAATTCACCACCTTGCTCCCACCTTTCTGTCCATAGCATGCTGTGATGTTCCAATGAAGATTGATACAGGTTAAGGAACAACACCTGATCTTTCATTTCCACACAATACAACACTCAACACACAACTTGGATAATAGCCTGTGACTTTTTTTTTGCTGAATTGTTTTTGATTATGTTGCAATTGGATGGCTGCTATATCATTCATCCCTCACTTGGACACAGTTATTGTTTCTTTACTGTACATATTATCACTCTAGCTATTGCATTAAAATCTTTTGTTTATTTCTCCTCTCCTCCCTTTCCTTTTGTTCCTCCCTTAAAAATCTTAATTCCAATGATAAGTCATTGATCTGAAGTAGTCTCTCCACACACTGCCAGTCCTGCTGAGCATTCTAGCATTTGTCTTTTTAACATCGGCTCCAGAGCCAGTTTCACTTCAAACCTCCATTCAAAAGAATCAGTTTTATTTGTTATGTTGGAAATGCGCCAGTCAGCTTTTTGTGCAACGTTTAAACACTGAAGAAATTAAAAACCATTGTTGCATGGATTATTTCAATTTGGTGGGTGGAAAAGTGCTGAGAAATGAGATTGCAGCAAATGGATCCATTTGAGAGTTGGAACCAGCACCGTCAAATGATTGGCCAAATGATTGACCTGTGTTTCACTTTGAAACATCTTCATAAACATACTTTGACAACTGCCAGTTAAACTACTCGACAGCTCAATGGTAACTCAAAAGATAAAGGTTTTGAGTCTCTCTGAAAGATAAAATGTTTAATTATACACTGGATTGTAATGGAATTAATGAAATAGGAACAATGATATTTTAAAGATTATCAGATATAAAAAAAACACTGTTGACAAATTGTAATCACCAACATGCAATACATGTTGTTACAGCAACACCATTTTACCCACATATACTCCAATTGAGTATTCTGCCAGGTTGAAAGAATCATTTCCGAATGGTGTGGTGTTGTGAATTAGTTTATTTATATGTATTGTGTACAGCTTTTCACTTTACTGGCATTCTTAAGTAAACTAATTCAGAACATCTGCTAACCACAGGTTCATGCAGAGTTACGCCCAGTGGTTTTGAAGTTCATTTGGATTTCCTTTTGCATTTTTTGGAAATTGTTTCTGAATTCTGAGTTTATAATTAAGCTAAGCTTGTTTAAAAATGAATCAGAGTTGAGTGTTGTGCTGACATTGACTGGAAGAGGGTCTTTTTATTTTGTTGTGGTGCCAGATACTTATTTTCCATTTCAGTCTTAACCTTTTGTAAAGCCTGTATCTGTCAAAGTATCGGAAAGGCTTTTCCAGAACTTTCAGTGTTTCTGGAAAGGAGTCTGAAATGTTTCCCTCTCCTTCTCTAACCCCAATCTTTTCCTGCCCCCTCCTTGCACTACCAATTTGAGGCGTTATGATTACAGAGTACACAAGCACAAGATATACATCATGCAACCTTAAGAGGAAGATGCACTATGATCTGATTTTTGCCTGGCAGCATTTACTGTGACCTATTGGCGATTTCTTCTTGCTGTTCCTATCAATGGTATCTATATTACATTCTGTGACTTGCTCTATGAAATAAGAACATACCAAGTATAGTGGAAGATTTATTCAGACACAGATTAGCTTCCCATCTATCAGGACTGCTTAATGGGAACACATTAATAAATATTTTCTTGCTACTCAAGTGCTCTCCATTAAGAGACTTTGACTGTAACATTGTTGAAGATTAATTTCACTGAATCTAGATTTAAAAAATACAGCTGTAAGAACATTTTAAACCAGTGCTAGATTTCAAATTGTGCGTATTTGAGAAATGTACTGTTTTTAGAAAGTTTAGTTAAGCGCCATGAACTTTGGGCACAAAATAAATGTCTCCTTTCAATTGGACAGATAGTAACTATGGAAACATCACTTTCCGACTGGGAGAGGAAGGGGATGTAGAGATAGGGGGAGTTGACAAGAAACAGGACATCCTCTCCTTCCCGTCAGTCATCATTGCAGAGCAGCTGACGTACATGGATGCTGTGAGTAAACGTGAACTTGGGGCCGTTCTGTAGGGACTAGTTGCCCATTACGCCGCGTATGATGTTTTGGATGGCAGTCAGTGATCCAATCTCTCTTCACATCATTAGCAGTCACTATAACTGAGTTCACACACAATGCAGTGTCTAAGACACCAGAACATGTTTGACATGTGACCTCAGTGACAAGATTGGAGTGTCTTTCAATGAAAACTTCAACAGCTGCCTTTGTTTCTCTGAAGGTGAAAGTCATGTGAAACAAGTAGCCTTTGGGGGCGACTGAAAACCACTTTATTATTAAGGTCTACTGTTAAACTTCTATGCATTGTGTAATAGTATTGCAGGATTAAAGCTGCAATGTTCACAGCTGGCATAAAAATGGTAACAAATATGAGCAGGCCAGTGCAGTTTCCTTTTTAGTTTTCAGATAAACACTGATACAAGTCTGGCTTGCATGGAAAAAGCTTGGCAAACTTTTCATGGTGTATAGCAGTCAAAGTGCAACCAGTCTGCTTGAGTATCCTAGAGAGTTACAGCATGGAAACAGGCACTTTGGCCGAATTTGTCCATACCACCCAGTTTTTAACCATTAAGCTAGTCCCAATTGCCCATATTTGGCCCATATCCCACTCTACCAATCTTACCCATGTAACTGTCTAAATGTTTTTAACAAGACAATTGTACCTGTCTCTACTACTACCTCTGGCAGCTCATTCCAAATGCCCACCACACTGTGGAGGGGGTAGGAGGGCGGTGGGAGGGAAATTGCCCCTCTAGACCCATTTGTATCTCTCCCTTCTCACCTTGAACCAAGCCCTCTAGTTTTAGACTTTCCAACTTCGGGAAAAGATGTTCACTACCTACCTGATCTGTGCCCCTCTATTTTATAGACCGCCAAGATCACCCGAAGCCTCCTATGCTCCAGATAAACAAAGTCCCAGCCTCTCCTTGTAATTCAAACCATAATGTCCCAGTACCACCCTAGTCAATCTTTTTTACACTTTTTTTCCCCTAGTTTAATAATATCTTTTCTATAAAAATAGGGTGACCAGAACTGTTCACAGTATTCCAAGTATGGCCTTACCAATATCATGTACAAGTCCCAACTGATGTATTCAATGTTATCATTTATGATGAGACAAATTTAACATATGCCATTGGAGGGTACAAATAGGCTGTAAAATTAGTCTTTTGCCCAATCCCATCTGGACAAGTTAAGTTAAAATTGCAATCTATGGTTGTCTCAAAATAAAATGTTTTAGAAATCTGTTTAATTGAAATGCCTAGTCTATGCAGGACATCTTACTTTCTTAGAATATTGGGAGAGGGCAGCTGTTTAACAGTAAAACATTCTATAAATTGACTTCCTTTAGTCCAGATCAGTTATCCTCCTCTCCAAACATCATTGGATCCAGGTAATGTATTACATGCTGCTTTAGCACCCTGAATCCACCCACCCTACTTCAACTATATGCTGCCTCTTTGGCAATATGATCTGCAGACATGGAAGTTAGCTTCTACCGGTACTTTGATGCCTAACTCTACCTCTCTGTCATTTTTCTTGGCCTTTTGCCTTGTCATTTGCATTGTTAGACTGGCAGTTCATTCAGTTGTGCATGAACAAGCCATAAATTTCCCAGCATTGATCATGGAGGAGAATGAAGGCATAGTCCATCTTCAGCTGGCACTAAACTGCATGCCTTCCCAGTCACCATCTCTGATTAAAAACAAACTGTCTACAGCATGTACAAGTGTCACTTTTAACCCCATCGCACAAAGAATTCAGTTCAATTCTAATACTGCCTGCTTTTGATCATAGAACAACCAATCTTCCACTGAAGCCATTGTTCATGCCTTTCATTTCCATATCCAAAACTCTTCACGAGCTCCTCCAAAACTCTCGACACTGTATCCTATCAGCACAAATTCACCACTTCTCCAACTCTAGTATTTTCTGCCTATATTCCATGCCTGCATTTCCTCCCCAAATCTCTTCTGCCTCTTCCTGCTACGGCCTTTCTTAAAACATACATCTTTGACTAAGGTTTTGGTCAATCTTCCTAATATTGGCCCTTGTTTCTGGCAATGTCTTGAATCCCATCTCCATATGATTGAGTAATATAGTTGTAGCTGTTGTGGTTCACTCTCACCTTTTACTTTGAAGATCTTGTTAAGATCTTGTTACCAAATATTTTAATTGGTGTATGAGAGGCTTTTGTAAAGTAGATAATCTGGTCAAAAACCATCTGTCACTCATTTATGGGGTAGAAATTTGTCTCAGGTGGTTGTGCAAATTGTGTGGTATTGGATTAGCCACTCATTATATATACACCATCCAATGTTAGCAGGCAGCTGAACAGATCCTGCATGTTTCACTCCACTAATTCACTCCCATATCTGTGAGAATTATACACTGTCACTGTCTAACCTTTGTATTTTAGTTTTAAATGTACAAAGCAGTGAAGCTGGTTGACCTTTATCTGGGCAAGTTTTGTTTGCACTTTAGTGTTCAAAAGGTCTATGGTAGTAAAAACATCTTTAGTATTCATTTTTATTTTTGATCAGTACCTGTTCAAAAAGGTGATCCCCCATCATTGCCTGCGATGCATCTGGTCCCAATGGGACAAGAAGGAAAACAAACATCTAGCACCTACAGTCCAGGCTACCACCATCCAATTCAATCTCGTCACTAAGTGTGTCATCAGTACCATATTAAATGATCTCCAGTTGAAACCACAGCAGAGGGCTAAAATAATTGACAAGTGGATTCGCATTGCTCAGGTATGACATGGTTTATCAATCTCTATGCAAAAGGCAAAATCCCACAAGGATGTGGAAGGCAGCATGCAAGCAATTTGGGTTGGGTGTTAACAAGTACCTCATGGATAGGTTTTATTCAGATCCTGTTTCCTGCCCTCGGGAGTGGGAATTATGACTGATTTAATTTCTCCTGCTTCTTTTTGTAGAGCCAAAATGTATGGTGGGCACTGCTGCTGCTATCTTAGTTGAGATCAGCTAACTTGGATATCAACAGTTTTATTTTAGTCAAAATGTAGCCAATAAAAATGTACTCAATTTTCTGATTTATATGCTTTTCTTTCGAAGATTATCTTGTGCTGCCTGTACTACCCTTTTTGCTCCATGTTAGAAGTTACAATATTTATTACCAATTCATCAGCCTAATAAAATAGGCAGAGGCGTCCCCTCTCCTCTTCCCTTCCCTCCCCTCTTCCCCTCTTCTCTTCCCCTCCCTCCCCTCTTCCCCTCTCTTCCCTCTTCCCCTCTTCCCCTCTTCCCCACTTCCCCTCTCCCCTCCCCTCTTCCCCTCTCCCCTTCCTCCTCCTCTCTTCCCTTCCCCCCTTCCCCCGTCTTCCTCTGAAACACACCATCTGACCACAGCTGAAGAGATTGTGGTAGAGGAAAAATAAGGGAGTAACGAGCGTGAAGTGTGACAATGTTTTTCCGTAATCTGTTTTTGCTGCTGTTATTTTCAAAGCTGAACTTCTGTTAATATCTCAGATTCTGTCTTATCAGCAAATGGGAGCTGCTGTTACTTACACAGAACTCCTTTGTTTTCCAACAGAAATGTAGGAACTTGAAGAATTTTTCATCTCTGTATGCGATTGTGTCTGCAATGCAGTCAACTCAAATATTCAAGTTGAAGAAGACTTGGGCATTCGTATCAAAGTAAGTTTGTTTTCCACAGTAGCTGCGAAATATTTCTGATCACCATACAGTACTGGATAGCAAGTGTGTCAATAAGACTACCAGAGGTGCTTGCTGTGCACTCCTAACAATTGGCTAATTGTCAGAATCGTTCTTCCTTCGGCTAGCGCCAGGGACCTGGGTTCAATTTAGGCCTTGAGTGACTGTGGAGTTTGCACATTCTGTGGCTGCATGGTTTTTCCCCTTGGTGTCCAGTGGGACTAACAGGGTAAATCCATGGAGTTAGGACCTAGATTTGATTGTTATTGGCGCAGGTTGGTTGGGCTGAATGGCCTCCTTCTGCACTGTAGGAATTCCGATTCTTAATAAAGCTGTTCACCTTGAACTTTAAATTATTGTGCTCCCAAACTGATCTACTCTTAGATATAACCTGCCTCAATTCTCCCAAAATGATGCTGTGCCAGCCATATAAGATGGTGGATAAAAGCAAATTACTGTGGATGCTGGAATCTGAAAAGAGCTGAACATTCAAAGGGTCATCTGGACTCAAAACATCAGCTCTTTTCTCCCCTTACAGATGCTGCCAGACCTGCTGAGATTTTCCAGCATTTTTCTCTTTTTTGATTTCATAAAGGATGCTGGAAGTATAGAAAAGTCAGTCTTTTATCTCCTGAGGAAGTGCAATAAATCTCTGAGAGCATACACCTGTAATTTTTATCTCTGTGCTGCAGACAATTTAATCCTGTTTGCATTTTTGGGTTTCTTGACAGTTTCTCTTGCTGCCAATAATATTTGCCACAGGATAGCTAATCCGATTCATTAACATTAAATTCTGTAAAACTGCCAAAATGCTCATCATCCTCCATTGTCTTCGTTACCTGTTTGTAGATGTTGGAGTCCTTGGCAGCCATTAGTTAATCTCCTTCTATTCCCTCATGAGTAATTTGTCTCATTCTCTTGACTAGGCACAGTACATCTATGTTTCACGAGCTTTCAGGTATATTCTCCAATGAAAATAACTCTCTGACAAATAGAGACCTGCTAATGAAGGTAAATTGTTGCATGTGGCCCAATGGATCTATTTTAGTGAGCTGTTCAATGTTTTAAAATAAGTAATAAATAGTATCTATAATGAGTTAAACTGGCTGCTGACTACATGTGAATGTTGTCAACCAATGAAGCAATAAGTGTACTAGGTGGTCTGGCTTGACTGAAGCATTCAAAGCCTGTTGGATGCTAACTTTTTAAATAAACATTTAATGTGGGTATGCTGCCAAGAATACAACCTAAGTATATCTTAGAAATTTGAACTTGAAGTATAAAGTGAGACTTGTGCCAATGATTTTTTTGCTTTGTGCACTGAGGGCATGTAATTAAAACCCAAAGTGGAAGAGTTACAGATTCGATTGGTTCCCCTAAATATTTATTTGTTAAATTATCACCTGTTTTTCTTGTTTGTCCTCTATAATAAGGATTAGTTGTTGCATGAGAACTGGGACATATTTGTAATCCAATTGCTTTATTTGTTGAATATTTCAGACTGTAATGATCTAGTTTTGTATAGTTTGTATCAAAACAGACACCAATCACAGCATCTGGAAACATTGTGCTTTTATTTGTTTTAAGAGAGCCGCGTACTCCAGGAATACTGAATTACTGAAATTTTATACATAGAAGTTTACAGTGATGAAGGGGCCACTCATCCCATTGTGACCATACTGGCTGATTAGTAGCCGTCAGTCTAATCTCACTTTCCAGCTCTTGATCCGTAATTTTGATAGTGTACATTCAGGAAGTTAGAGGATCTCTCGTCACTACCAGTGAGTTCCCAAACCCTGCCACTGTTATTAGAACCATTGGAATATCCACCCTTGTGGTTCCTAGTAAACCCTACTCTTCATTTGGTTCTGCATTGGTTCTTAATGTATTCTGACAAAGTCTTTGGGCTTCTTTGATTTTCTTGTCAATATCTTGATGCCCTCTCTTTACTTCCCTAATTTTTTAATGTCACCTCTACACTTTTTTCTCCTCCTAGATTCTTCATAGCACTGAGCCTTTGGTATCTGTCATAAGCTTCCTTTTCTTTCTTCTCCTAAGCCTCTTGACAGCCAGGGGCCCTGGATTTGTTAGTCCACTTTTTTTGAGGGACATATTTGATCTAAACTTTTGGTATCTCTTCCTTGCCTGCCTCCCATTGACAGCTAAGACTAATTGAATAACAACTCCTTTTCTCTGATGTGCTTATCGAAAATATTGGATGATTGTTAATGATTTTGCCAGGATATTTTTGAAAGTTCTGGAAGACAGCGAAGTATGCCAGAGTCCTACACCAGAAAAAACAAGCCCAACAAGGAATGCGCACTCGCCCTGTTTTGGATAGGGCTTACAGCACCTAACTCTCGGTATCTGAGAAGGACCAAAATGCAATCGGTCAAAATGAGGGGTTTGACAGGATTGCCTGTTTTAATATGTGTTTGACATGATTTTGCAATGCCATGCTGTGGTTGTACAAAGTTGATGTGACTATTTATCGACTTGCTGGATTTTGGCAGTGTGACAATAATTCAGTTCATCTGAATGGATTTTGCCTTTTCTAAAAGAACATGATTCAGCTCAAGCACATGTTGTTGCACTTCTAGGAATTGCAGCTACATTCTTCTCCTTCTACCCTTTTCACCACCGTGCCTGTTTTTAGTGCTTGGATTCGTGAGGAGCATTTTTATTTCGCCACTTTCAGGCACTCCCTTTCAAACATGTCTTCTTTGATTTGAATTAGTGTCCAATACGATGGAAGGCAGTAAATCTATGCTAATATTGTAACAATCTACACTGACACATGTGTTTTGAAGAAAATGGTGATCTCATAAAGCATTTGACCATCTCTGGGGGACTGTACCCCCAAAATTAGATACAGGTTTTATCTTGAAGCGCTTCCAAAGTTGTTTTTCACTTGATTAAGCTGATTGGCCTAGTAAATGACATGCAGGAGGCCTAAATTTGATTTTGCTTCTCCCTGTAGTGGAATTTTCCTGCATATTTTCAGTTGAATAATTGGGCTGAATGGTCAACATAGTAGTCAAGAATAAGGTACATTCCCAAAATTCATAATTTGTGGGTTGCAGCAAGTGTTCAATCTGTCTTGGGCTGTTTAAAAAAATATTAAGGCACTCCAGTGTCATCTGTACATACAATAGCACATCCTGGCATATTTATCATCACTTGGGTATCAAGAAGCCATTGTTTCTTGCTTTTGCCATAAGCTCCCTCCTTTGCTCAGACTGAACTGGACAGTGGAAAAACTTTGCCTTTCTGTTTTATCTCAACCTTTCTCCTATGTGCACTCCATCACCAAAGTCCTTTTGCAGCATCTTGTGTCCCACACCAACTTAGTTCCAGTGTCCTTGCAATCTTTAATCTTTACATTTGATGGGATACTTCCAACACCCCACTTTTGACTAGCCTTAAGTCTAACTTTGTACCTCATCCTTGACTTGTTACTCCCTCCTTCTCGCGAACTTGAGGAATGTTCTGAAAAGCTTTATTTTCAATCAAAATTTCAGTGAACTCTCCTAACATTTGTGCTCATGGTCCATTCATTTTTATCTGTTTAATTTCGCCAACTTATAAAGTGATTAGTTACATTATAAATATCGAGGTGCCAAATTATCCCACGTGCTTCATTGTGTACAGAGCAGAAAATAATCAAGCATGGGTTGTTGTTTAATTCCTAATCAATTTTGGAGGTAGTCAAAGCATTTGTCTTCTGTATTCGAAGAGGACTGTGTAGTATTTTTGTTAGGACTAATCTGTCAGACACCCTGACCCATAAGCACATTAGAAAAGGAGCAGCAGTAGATCATTTGGCCCCTTGAGCCTGAGCTGCCATTCAATAAAATCTTGGTTCATGTTTTTGTGGGCTCAGCTCCACCGCCCCACAATCCTTAATTCCTTTACTGTTCAAAAATCTATCTATCTATGCTTGCCTTAAAGACAAACATTCAACAAGGTAGCCCCAACTGCTTCACTGGGCAGGGAATGCCACAGATTCATAACTGTCTGCTGGGGAATCTCACCCCTCCCCCCACCACCCCCCCACCCCCGCCCCCCAACCCCAACACCACCCAGAAACCCTACGTAAAAATTTCAAACCGCAATTACCCTGCAATGGAAGCCACCCAAAAGTACAATATAAAAAGCAAATTGTCTTATAATCGTAACCAAAAGAGGTCAGAATTAAACCACTTCTAACTTCTGGATAACTATAAAGTACAATATTCACTCTGAGCCCCACCATTGACAACCCAACCCCCATCCTGCTGCTCCCCAATTCTACCCACTTGTCTTACAAACTTACCTTCTCCATGTCTTTCCCAATGTGGCTGGACCTTTTCAACTTGCCTGCTTTATGACAACTAGAACTGTAAAAGAAGGTGTGGTTTTCCTTTCTCTCCAACTCTCTGCCTGTGGCACCTGCTGCATTATAATAAATGAGTTCAAATCCTACCACAGAAAGTAGGGATTTAAATTCAAATCAATAAGCATGAAACTACCAGATTGTTGTAAAAACCCATCTTATTCACAAATGTTGTTGAGGGTAGAAAATTGGTTATTCTTACCTTGTCTGCCCTACATGTGACTCCAGATCCTCAGCAATATGGTTAACTCAACTGCCCTCTGAAATGGCCTAGCAGCTGTCAAGAGAATGGCTTGCCATCACCTCGAGGACAATCAGAAACAGACCTTTCTAACAAGATCACAAACAGAATTTGAGATTCAAATGCCCTCAATTACATCACGCCGCAAAATTAGAGCAATTAATTCTGCCGTCGACAGGCGATCCAGTCTCGAGTGCATCACCCAGAAAGTGTTCTCATTTGTGTTCTAATCTGAGACTGGCATTAATGATCAGCTTTTGTGTTCATTTGGTTCTCAATATGGGATAAATTGCGGTTTCACTTCAAAATATTGCAGGTTGAAATTGGAATTTGCCCAACATGTGAGCACAAAGCTTCAGATTTGCTATGTAATTTATAAAAACGCGAGGCTTTGGGGTTAAGATCTCACTTGGTGTCATGTTGGCCATGAGTTAATAATTGATTTTTTTCCTAAATCTTCAAAGGAACTTGAAGGAACTTTGAAGTTTGCAAACCTTGACAGCCGTGTGAAGGAAAACCAAAAGTGGGGTCAGAAACGGCTACAGTTGCAGAAGCAAATGGTGTGTCATCTAGTCATTCCAAGACTTAACAATTCTCAAAATTCAAATAGTGATTCATCTTTAAGTAATTCTTTGCTCAAATAAGGCTATTAACCAGTTCTCCTTTCTATTTCCAATGAGGACGCCAGTGTTGCTGTTTGACTGGTTGCACTTTAAAAGCTATAATTATTGGCACTGTGCTAATGTTTATAAATGTAATCATGTATTGACAACAAATGTATCATTTTAGATCTAAATTGTTCCACATTTAAGATGATCCAAAGCTAGTATGGACAGAATCTTCGTCATGGCCTAGAGAGTAAAGGCAGTATACTGACCCAATCAGTATACTGAGTACACTGCTGAGTGTACTGCTGAGTACACTGATGTTCACAAGGATAGAAATTGGGGCTCACATTTGGTCACCTATTTTAGGATAAGGAAGGAACAACTAAAATCCAAACAGAAATAGGTAATTAGAGTCAGCTTAAGTCCGTTAGGCTGAATGGATTAGTTCTGGGGATGGATGTATAATCCTGTGAAAGATCATGCAGGTCAATGCACTGGATTGGAAGAATGAGATGGAATCTCAGTGAAATGCAAGATTGAGGATTTGGCAGGAAATCTATACACGGAAGAGCTGTGGACACTTGGTTGAAGATCAATAGATTTTGAACTCAGGAAATCAAGGGAGATAAGAATCAAGCCAAAAAGTGGAGTTGAAGACAGTCACTTATTAACTTATTGAATTGTGTGAGCTGTAGAGTCTACTCTAGTTGTTACTTGTGTCCTTTTGAATCTCCTTCTGCGCTATAAAATAACACAACTAGTTGGCACTGCTGATAGCTGACCATTAACTCCTGCTGGAAAGCTGCATATCTGATCATTATTTAAGGACTCAAATGATCTCAGCTGTAGTGCCTTTTGATAGAATAAGGTACCAATGGTCATCCTCCAGGTCACCATATGAAGACCAGTTCCAGCCATGAATTTCTGGTAACAAAGGAGAAAAAGAAAATAAAGTGATGGAGGATAATATAATATTTTGCCCGCACTTATAATTAAGTGAACTGCTTATAATTTGGGGTTAGTAGAGGCAAATGTTGTATTTGACCAATGCTGTTTATGTTTGTTATTGTTTTGTACTTGATTACTTATCACTTGAGTGTTCACCATTAACAAGAATGGGTAATCTATTTATAAGCCCTGATGTGTGGGAGAATTCCCAACCTTCAAGTGATTGATATTGATCACATCAACATGGGAGATCCAGGTCTACCTTTCTATCCCATGGTACAATCTGTAATTAAATAGACTCACGTGTTCGGGTTGCAAACTGATTTAGTTGCATACTAAAGGGAATGATTTTAAGTATGGATAGTATGATTAGGAAATGTGACATGCATATAAATTGGATTAAACAATTTTGCTCCTCTTTTATAGGGTGTGAAGCAGGGAACTGTGCCCTACCTGAGGACTTTCATAACTGATCTAATTCTATTGGACGCTGCTCTTCCAGATTATGTTGATGTAAGTCTCTTTACGACATGTTGAGATTTCTTCTTTGCTGTGATTACAGTTGTTGTGCAAGTTGCTTGGAGATGGGAATCAAAGTGACAATAGAAGAATTAATGAGACTAATGAATGAAGCACATTAAAGACAGTACATGCACGGCTTTGATTTGGTGCTTTGTACTATGGATCAATCACTTGGTGATTTACATGCAGCCGACGAGGAAGCGAGCTATCTTGGATCTGGTGCTATGTAATGAGGCGGATAGAATTAGGGAACTTGCGGTGAAGGATCCTCTTGGGGAGAGTGATCATTGTATGGTGGAGTTTCTGGTGCAGATGGAGGAGGACAAGGTGGGTTCCCAGACACACGTCCTTTGTTTGAACAGAGGGGAGTACGGTTGGATGAGAGAAGAATTGGCGAATGTGGACAGGGGGAGCGCGTTGGAAGGTAGGTCTGCTGAGGAGCAGTGGAGGATCTTTAAGGAGATCTTTCTTGGTGCTCAGCAGAAATTTATTCCGATGGTCAAAAAGGACCGTAGGAGGAGAGGTAATAAGCCGTGGATAACGAAGGAGGTGAAGGAAAATGTTAAATTAAAAGCGGAGGCGTTTAGAGTAGCTAAGAGTAGTGGGCGAGAAGAGGATTGGGAGAGGTTTAAATGTCAACAAAGATTGACAAAGAAGTTGATAAAGGAGGGTAGGAGAAACTATGAAGCTGGGCTAGCGCTTAATATAAAAAAGGATAGCAAGAGTTTTTATAAATATATAAAAAGGAAGAGGCTGGCTAGGGTGAACGTTGGTCCCTTAGAGGGTGAGAAAGGGGACTTAGTGGTAGGGGATGGGGAAATGGCTGAGGTCTTGAATAATTTTTTTGTTTCGGTCTTCACGGAGGAGGACGTGAATAATTTGCCAGATGTTAGAGATGGAAAGGTGATAGGACTGGAGGGTCTCGATGACATTACTGTTACTAGGGAGGTGGTGCTCGACAGACTGGACGGGCTGATTGTGGACAAGTCCCCAGGACCGTATGGAATGCATCCGAGGGTCCTGAAAGAAATGGCGGAGGTGATAGTGGATGCCTTGGTGGTTATTTTCCAGACGTCGCTGGATTCCGGGGAAGTGCAGGAAGATTGGAAAACGGCTAATGTTACGCCGTTGTTTAAGAAGGGTGCCAGGCAAAAGGCGGGGAATTATAGGCCTGTTAGTTTAACATCTGTTGTAGGTAAAATGTTAGAATCCGTCATCAAGGAGGAAATAGCGAGGCATCTTGAGGGGAACTGCTTGATAGAGCAGACGCAGCACGGTTTCGTTAAAGGGAAGTCGTGTCTGACAAATTTACTGGAGTTCTATGAGGATGTGTCTAGGGCGGTGGATAGAGGAGAGCCGGTGGATGTGGTCTTTCTGGATTTTCAGAAGGCGTTTGACAAGGTACCTCACAAGAGGTTATTGCAGAAGGTAAGGGGGCATGGAGTTGGGGGTAGGGTGTTAGCGTGGATAGAGGACTGGTTGTCAAATAGGAGGCAGAGAGTGGGGGTCAATGGGTGCTATTCGGATTGGCGGATGGTGACTAGTGGAGTACCCCAGGGTTCGGTGCTGGGGCCTCAGCTATTTACCATTTATATAGATGATCTGGAGGAGGGAACCGAGTGTAGGGTGTCGAAATTTGCTGATGACACCAAAATTGGTGGAAAGGCAAACTGTGCGGAGGGTGGGGAGAGTCTACAGAAGGATCTAGATAGGCTGGGCGAATGGGCCAGGAAATGGCAAATGGAATTTAATGTTGGCAAGTGCGAGGTGGTTCACTTTGGTAGGAATAATGGTAGGAAGGATTATTACTTACGTGGAGAAAAACTGCAGCAGGCGACGGTGCAGAGGGACCTTGGGATCCTTGTGCATGAGTCGCAAAAACCCAGCCTGCAGGTGCAGCAGGTGGTCAGGAAGGCGAATGGGATGCTGGCCTTCATCGCGAGGGGGATTGAATATAAAAGTAGGGAGGTCTTGCTGCGGCTGTATAGGGCATTGGTGAGGCCGCAGCTGGAGTACTGTGTGCAGTTTTGGGCGCCATACTTACCCAAGGATATTTTGGCCTTGGAGGGAGTGCAGAGGAGGTTTACTAGGCTGATGCCAGAGTTGAGGGGGTTGAGCTATGAGGAGAGGCTGAATAAATTAGGCTTGTACTCGTTAGAGTTTAGAAGAATGAGGGGGGATCTCATTGAGACGTATAAGATGATGAATGGGATGGATAGGATAGAGGTGGAGAGACTCTTCCCGCTCAGAAAGGATAGTAGGACTAGGGGGCACAGCCTCAAGATAAAGGGAGGGCGGTTTAGAACGGAGTTGAGGAGGAACTTCTTCACTCAAAGGGTGGTGAATCTCTGGAATTCTCTGCCCATTGAAGTGGTGGAGGCTACCTCGCTAAATATTTTTAAGACGCGGGTTGATGGGTTTTTGATAAGAGAGGGGATTAAGGGTTATGGGGAGAGGGCGGGAATGTGGAGCTGAGCCAAGACAGATCAGCCATGATCTTATTGAATGGCGGGGCAGGCTCGAATTTCTTATTTCTTACGTTCTTATTTCTTATGCTCCTATTTCTTATGTTCTTATGTTCTTATTCACAAAGCAGCCAGTTAAGCGTAGCCCTATTTATTTTGTAGCCTGAAAATGTCATGTAAATTGCACACTTTTTATTTGCACAGGTAAGATTCTGTTAATTGGACATTTTTTTCCATTGCATTCTAAACTTTAAGTTTATTAATGTCACAAGTAGGCTGACATTAATACGGCAATGAAGTTACTGTGAAAATCCCCCAATCGCCACACTCTGGCGCCTGTTCGGTTACCCTGAGGGAGAATTTAACATGACCCAAGCAGCTAACCAGCATGTCTCTCAGACTCTGGGAGAAAACCAGAGCACCTGGTGGAGACCCATGCAGAGAGGGGGAGAACATGCAGACTCCCCACAGTGACCCAAGCGGGGAATTAAACCGAGATCCCTGGTGCTATGAGACAGCAGTGCTTGCCACTATCTCCCCTAGCTTGCCTACTTGTATAATGAACTTGGTGTTTACAAATTTGACTGTAGCAGAGGATTCTGTATAATTTTGCAAAATAATGCCCAGTCAGTGCAATGCATTTATTTGTGTTGTACACACGATTGAGTTTTGGCTACATTTTAATTTGGAACCAGATTTACAGGACTTGGATTTCATTCCTAGGAATCCTTTCAAGTTCACAATCTTGTAGTGTGATCTGACCTTTCTACAAGTCAAATTAATTTTTGCTGTTCTTGTTTGTCTCTTATAGAATGGTTTGATCAACTTTGAGAAGAGACGGAAGGTTCGTATAAATTATTGTACTGAGCAAAACTTCGACAGTTGTACTTGGGCGGGGGGAAATGGGGAGCATGCCTCTGTTATTGGGCTTGGAAGCGGGAATCCAAAACTCCAGACCTGAAACATAAAATTCACTTAAAATTGGATGAAGGAGGAAGTTGGTGTGGTTGTCTTTCCAGGAAAGCTAAATGCATGGAAAAGGAACAAGAGAATGTTTGGAGTCTGATGAAGACAGGAGAGGTATAAACACCAGCGCACAACCATTTGGGCCAAATAGCCTATGTCTGTGCTGTCAATTTGAGTAAGAAGTCTCACAACACCAGGTTAAAGTCCAACCAGTTTATTTGATAGTAAACCCACAAGCTTTTGGGGTTTGTCCCTTCGTCAGGTGAGTAGAGAGTTCTGGTCTCAAACAGAGCATGTAAAAGGCACACACAGTTTACAGAATACTGATTAGAATGCGAGTCTTTACAGCTAACCTGCTATTCAAGTCTTAAAGATGTAGACAATGTGAGTGGAGATAGCACAAGGCATAGATTAAAGAGATGTGTATTGTCTCCAGACAGGACAGTAAGTGAGATGTTGCAAGTTCATACAAGTCATGGGGGTTACAGATAGTGTGACATGAACCCAAGATCCCGATTGAGGCCATCCTCATGTGTGTGGAACTTGGCTATCAGTCTCTGCTCAGCGATTCTGTCGTGTGTCGTAAAGGCCGCCTTGGAGAATGCTTACCCGAAGATCAGAGGCCAAATGCCTATGAAGTGTTTGCCAACAGGAAGGGAACAGTCTTGCCTGGTGATTGTCGAGCGATGTTCATTCATCCGTTGTCGAAGCATCTGCATGGTCTCCCCAGTATACCATACTTCGGGACATCCTTTCCTGCAGTGTATTAGGTAGACAACGTTGGCCGAGTTGCAAGAATATGTGCCGTGTACCTGGTGGATGGTGTTCTGACATGAGATGATGTCACCCATGTCGATGATCCGGCATATCTTGCAGAGGTTGCTGTGGCAGGGTTGTGTGGTGTTGTGGTCACTGTTCTCCTGAAGGCTGGGTCGTTTGCTGCAAACAATGGTCTGTTTGAGGTTATGTGATAATTTGAAGGCAAGAAGTGGGGGTATGGGGATGGCCCTGGCGAGATGTTCATCTTCATCAATGGTATGTTGAAGACTCCGGAGAAGATGTCGTAGCTTCTCCGCTCTGGAGACAATACACATCTCTTTAATCTATGCCTAATGCTATGTCCACTCACATTGTCTGCATCTTTAAAACTCGAATGGCAGGTTAGCTGTAAAGACTCACATTCTAATCAGTATTCTGTAAACTGTGTGTGCCTTTATATGCTCTGTTTGAGACCAGAACTCTCCACTCACCTGATGAAGGGGCAAACCCCGAAAGCTTGTGGGTTTACTATCAAATAAACTGATTGGACTTTAACCTGGTGCTGTAAGACTTCTTACTGTGTTTACCCCATTCCAACGCCGGCATCTCCACATCATGACTGTTAATTTGATGCTGTTTGCTGACCAGCAGTCACTGCCAGTAAAGCATGGACCTAGTGGTGTTACATGAATTATATTATAATTTAGTGTTTTGGCAAGACTGAAGGCCTTAATTCTGAGACTGGTTGAATAGTTCCTCAATCATCAGATAGCAGTTTCTTCCAGAAGAGAAACATTTGCAGCAGTCATGGCATGTCAGTAAATTGAAGCAGGATTGCAGCTCCTGATTTTAGCACCAGTGATGGATTTTTAACACCCATTTCTGACTTTGCTACTATCAACTTTGCAAACATGCTTTATTGCTATGGTTACAGTTGAGCATGTTTTGTGCTATTTTCATTTTATGCCACGGAGAACCTGCAAATGCTAACACAACAGGAACCTGACCATGTGGAAAGCAGTGACACTTCATTCCTAAAACTGCAACTTGAGCTCCATATTTTTAGCCGAACCCAGGAATGAGATGGGTTCCTACCTGATCCACTTTGCACCCTGCCTGGTTTGACTCCAGTGGCTCATGAAATCAGGAGGGATACAAAATGGGCATCTATCCCAAATCCATACATCCCCCACCTAGGTGGATACGACTGTAGTCTTATCAACTGACCAATTTTACACTTTACAACCCAACAGTGCTATGCTTTTGTCAAATTTTCACCCGGATAAAGTCTTCCTCTTTTACCTGTCAAACTGACACTGAATGCAAGATAGAACAGAACGGCCACAGCCCATGAGAAGAAAACTCTGCATCGGTTAGGTTCCAGAATATTCTAGCTACACATTGTCCACAAAGTTCATGGTTGAATAATCTATATGGAAATTCATTGCTGAAGCACAGCATGGGCCATTGATTCCCAATGAAAGGTTCTGAGGCATGAGCCATTACGCATCAAATCTAGCCAACAAAATGTTTTAAAATAGTTTTGGTACTATTCTAAAATCAATGACTCGGGTAAAGCAGCAGCAATTACAGCAGCTTTGAATCTCAACTTGCAACTTTTTTTTCCATGTTCTTTTTAGGAATTTGAGATAATAGCACAAATTAAACTGTTACAGTCTGCTTGCAATAACTACAGCATCAAACCTGTCCAGAAGTTTCTAAAATGGTTTCACGGTCAACAATACTTGACTGACAAAGAAAGGTAAGAGGGTATGCAAACATGTGCTGATCAAACCATCAAGGGTTGTATAATCTTCCACCATTAATGAGCTTGACAGTTCCCTGTTATAAATATTTTTGTTATGGGAACCATACAGCACAGGGAAAAGTTCATTCAGCCCATCTTGTCTGTGCCTGCTCAAAGATTGTTTAAAAAAATAGCCACCTGTTCTAATCACACATTTTCACAACTCGTCCGTAGCCTAACTAATTTAAAAAGGTACCAGGCTTATAACCTGAAAGTATCTGCCTCTACCAACAAGAATTCAGACACTCACCATGCTCTGGGTGGAGAAGTCCATCTATCAATCACCTTAAATCTGTGCCCCCTGAAAATTGACCTCTCCGTTAGGGGGAGCTGGGTTTTCCTCATAGCCTCAATTTTCAAGCCCTGATGAGATTCCTGTAAATCTCCTCTACTCCAGAGGAATTATGTTGTTCCTGTAACATGGCAGCCAGGACGACCATAATTCGAGTTGTGGCCTAACTGGTGTTTTATATGGGTTCCAGCATTACGTCACTGCTTTTGCAATCTATATCTTGTCCAATTACAGAAACATTCCATATGCCTTCTGTATCATAACCATCTGTATTGCCATCTTCAGCGACCCGTGGGATGGACTCCGAGGTATTGCATTTCATCTACCTCTCCCGTTTATTTCCTATTCCCTTGCATCAACTTGCACTTCAGGTTCAATTCCATTGCCAGTTTTTCCACTCGCCAACCAAATCATTTTGGGTGGATGTACAAACACTGCCATCATATACATGTCTTTATATCAGTATGTAGTAACATGCACCAAACTAATAAGCCAATAGTTACAGGAAAAAATGAGACCCTGATTCAGAAACCATGTTTGAAGTTTCTACTTTGAACACATCTGGTGATCCAGATGTAAATTATGCTACTTTTTGAAGCTTCTGCTCAAATATGATTGTGCACCACTGACCTTTATCGCTCACAATTGGTCAACATTTTAGAAAGTGTTTGTACGAATTTGTACGAAGTGTTTGCCTCAAATTATTCCTTGATGTACTGCTATTTTATTAGTTATCTCAAAAACCCCAAAGTTTAATCAATACCTCATCCTCCACCTGGGATTTGAAATAATTGAAATGGACTTGTGGAAAGCTTTTATACAGTTGCATTGAATTGCAACAGTTGGCTTCTTAGTAAATGAACAAAAATGAGCTTAAATATTCTTGCACCTTTTACACCACCTCAGGCTGCAGACAGACCTGCTGAGCCATTACCTGGAGTGATTCATTTGAGCTGGGAGTATGGCCATTTTGTGGGTGGGGGAAGCTTTTATTGTTTTCCTTTTTGGAATGGCTTGATTGATTTTGGGAAGATTGCACTAGAAACATTGGCAGCACAAACTCTTGCCCTTTTAATCCCATCATTGCCAGTCAACAAGATCTGCTCCTCATTTTGGTATCTGTACTCCTAGCACATGAGGGTTGGTCACTCAGTGAATGATGGACCAACTCCTTTCATTAACAATGAGTAGCTGCCCACCATCAGCTGTGTGCACTCATGGGTCAGTTTAACTCAGTTGGCTAGATGGCTGGTTAGTGATGCAGAGCAACAGCAACAGATCAGGTCCAATTCCAATATTAGCTGAGGTCAGTAATGAAGTCCCTGCTTTCTCAACCTTCCCTCTTGCCTGAGGTGTGGTAATCCTCTGGTTAAATCACCACCAGCTTATACTCCCCATCCAAGGAGAGAGTAGTCTTTGGTCATCTGGGACTATGTCGACTTTACCTTCATGTGAAAATACAGATAAGGCCAGGAACTGCTGGTGAATTTGTAGCCTAATGCTAAGTAGTGCACTTCCTACTGCTTTATTTTCCTGTACCTGATGTTCAGGTTGGAGGATTTTGTTCCCTTCAGTGTGTCCCACAAAAAGGCTATGATGATAATGGTGGCTGTCATCTAAAAATGTCTGACACATGAAGTTAAATTCATTTCCATCTGCATTTCATGCGGTACAAAAGATTGCAGTTCCAGCAGTAAGAACCAGCAGTTAATCATTAATCAAAGTGCAGCGTTCTCCAGCCTGAAAATAAGAGCCTTTTGGAAGCAAATTAATCCTTCATGCAAATATTTTGTTTGTACAAATGAGTTTTTCAAAGTGACAGGAATATTAAGCAAAGACACCTCTTTATTTTAAATGAACCTTGTGTGAAATATGTTTATCTGCCATCCTGCAGCTTGCGTGTGTCCTCTGAACTAGAGGCAGCTCCTAATGGTAGTCCTACATCACCAAAACTGAGAAAGAGTATAGTGAAACGCCTCAGCTGGTAAGTCTCATAAACAGAGGGTGGAAACTCATCTGGTTGCTTTCTCTGCAATAAGTGCCAATAGACAGGCATGATGTGCATCAGTTTCACGATGCATGTATACTTTAATTTGTGTCCAATATTGTTTTACTGGAGTGTGAAGATTCGGTGGTTGATAAAATTTAGTTTGAGATAATGTGATAACCGTTGCGGGTTGTTCGCGCCTCGAGCCTATATCTGTTGTCGACTAATTGATAGAGGCTGATTGCTAATGACTAATCAATGACTCCATTACCATTGTATCATTTGATTGGACCAGACAGTCTTGTCCAGCAATTCCTAAGTATCAAATGAAAGCAAGTGTATAAATGGCTAGACCTTTTCAAATTTGCACTTAGAGGGGGAATCTCAAAAATGGATTAAAATGAAAGGGCTTTGAGCATAGTTGTGTGCCTACAGAATAAAAACTGAATGGAGTTGATTATTTGAATGCAAATCCAATCATCTACATTCCATTTTCTCTAAAGTTTACTGTTATGTGGATCAGCAAACAGCAAAACAAATCTATCTGCAACTCTATCACTGGTGATTCATGTTTGAAGATCGAATATACAAATTAACATGCAAGTGTGTGTGTGTATCAAAACTACAAAGACATTTTGTTCTCAGATATTTCCTGCCGCAGTAAAGCACCATCTTTTATTTATCTCCACATGGGCAAGGACTAAACAAAGTGGAGGTTGAGGGAGAATCACTCCTTACTACTGTGTTGTACCTTGCAGTACCTTGCAGTAGTCTGTATTGCAAATTGTGATTGTTTTGGTCATAGAGAATATTGAAATTGAGGCGGAGAAACATATATTCATTGCCTGGTATATCATCTTTCTATATAATTGGGTTGGCTTTAGTTGCATGTTATAAGTTCATAAGATATAGGAGCAGAATTAGACTCTTTGGCCCATTGAGTCTGCTCCGCCGTTCAATCACCCTTCAACCCATTGCCAATTAAAAATCTGTCTAACTCCTCAAATTTACTCACTGTCCCAGCATTCACTGCACTTTGGGGTAGCAAATTCCACAGATTCACAACCCTTTGTGAGAAACAGTTTCTCTTCAACTGTTTTAAATTTGCTACCTCTTATCCTAAGACTGTAACCTCTCATCCTAGAATGTCCCACAAGAGGAAGCACCTCTTCCACATGTACTTTATCCAAACCTTTTGTCATCTTGTATACCTCTTGACCTCCCCTCATTCTTCTAAATTCCAGAGAGTATAGGCCTAAACTGTTTAATCTCTCTTCATTCAACAAGCCTTTCATCTCTGGAATCGATCTAGTGAACCACCTCTGAACTGCCTCCAATGCCACGAACTCTTTCCTCCAATAAGGAGCCCAAAATAGTGCACAATACTCCACGTGCGGTTTCACCAATGCCTTGTATAGTTGCAACAACACTTCCTTATCTTTATTCTATTCCTTTGGCTATAAATGGCAACATTCCATTTGCTTTCTTTATTGTCTGCTGTACCTGCATGCTAATTTTCTGTGATTCATGAATGGGATATCCCAGATCCCTCTGCATCAGAGCATCCTGAAGTCTCTCCCCATTTAGGTAATAGGTCACCTTCCCATTTTTCTGACCAAAATGCATGACCTCGCATTTGCACACATCAACTCCATGTGTCACATTTTAGCCCACTCTCCTAACCTATCTATAGTCATTTAAGGTTCTTTCTTCCTCATTGCAACTTACTGTTACACCTATTTTTGTGTCATCTGCAAATTTGGCTGTTGAGCCTTTGATGCCTATATTATGTTGAGTATTGAAGCTTAGTTGTTATCACTCTCCAAGAATCATAATGAATACGCTTTATTTGATGTCACAGTTTGTCAACTGTCTGTTCTTGCTTCCCCTATAACATTTAATGCCTATTGTCAACTCCAGGCACCTGTAGTGCTAAATCATTTTTGTTTGCATCCAGCCATTTGTGCCACACAGCAGCTATTTTGGTATTTATGCTTATTTTCATGGACCAAGCTGCAGGGAATGAAAAATTGGAGCAGCCAATGGGCATAATCAGTTATTCCCATTGTTGCAGATCCTTGAAGCAAATTATTGACTAATGCTGTGAGTGCCTGTTCAGAAGTTCTGTACAATTTTGGCTGTTGCTTTCTTTAACTAATGACATACTGAACATGGCCCACTGCATTTGCCAGCAGTTTTGTGCAACATCATTAACTGTCAGCTAGATGTTTTGTGTTTTGCCTTTTTGGTCCTATCATGCCAGAACATTGCCATTAGTGTTGTCGTTGAGAACATAAGAACATAAGAAATCGGAGCAGGAGTAGGCCATCTGGCCCTTGGAGCCTACCCCGCCATTCAATAAGATCATGGCTGATCTGCCGTGGCTCAGTTCCACATTCCCGCCCTCTCTCCATAACCCTTAATCCCTTCTCTTATCAGAAACCCATCAACCCGCGCCTTAAAAATATTTAGCGAGGTCGCCTCCACCACTTCAACGGGCAGAGAATTCCAGAGATTCACCACCCTTTGAGTGAAGAAGTTCTTCCTCAACTCCGTTCTAAACCGCGCCCCCTTTATCTTGAGGCTGTGCCCCCTAGTCCTACTGTCCTTCCCGAGCGGGAAGAGTCTTTCCACCTCTATCCTATCCATCCCATTCATCATCTTATACGTCTCAATGAGATCTCCCCTCATTCTTCTAAACTCTAACGAGTACAAGCCTAGTTTATTCAGCCTCTCCTCATAGCTCAACCCCCTCAACTCCGGCATCAGCCTAGTAAACCTCCTCTGCACTAACTCCAAGGCCAAAATATCCTTGCGTAAGTACGGTGCCCAAAATTGCACACAGTACTCCAGCTGCGGCCTCACCAATGCCCTATACAGCCGCAGCAAGACCTCCCTACTTTTATATTCAATCCCCCTCGCTATGAAGGCCAGCATCCCATTCACCTTCCTCACCACCTGCTGCACCTGCAAGCTGGGTTTTTGCGACTCCTGCACAAGGACCCCGAGGTCCCTCTGCACTGTCGCCTGCTGCAGTTTTTCTCGGCTTTTCACGATATTGCATTTGGAACCTTTTGGGAGTGGGTCTCATTTTTGTTCTGCTTCATCTGGCTCTGGTTCAAATACGCTATTTATAGTGATAATTTTATTTCTTGGATTGTCTAATGGCAGATGGCATTGATTCCTATTAAAATTCATTGCATTTCCGTGGCCTATTTGTTAGCCTTGACTCATCCCAGTCAGAGAACTAAATTCAAGTTTCACTCAAAAGATTTAAGCATATAATCTCGCTGATGTTTCTCAGTGCAATGCTCGACAAGGTGCTGCTCTGTCGGAAGTACAGTTTCAGATGAGACTTTTACACAGGAGGTCCCCGTCTACCCTCTCAAATGTGAAGAATCCAATGGTACTCTTCAAAGAGCAGCTGAGGACTTTTTATCAACATACATCCTTCCTCTAACATAAATGATATTAATTGATGTTCTTGGGATCCTGTACACTGCCATGTTTTCTACAGCGTGACAGTGACTATACAGTCTAATTGCTTATTTGGCATTAGTTTGCAGATAAGAGAGTGCCTCTTAAAGCTTGACTACATCCGACTGTTTACCTCCTGCACTTCAACTGTTGAAATGGACTTGTAGAAAGCTTTCATATAGTTGCATTAAATTGCAACAATCGGCTTCTTAGTAAATGAACAAAAAATGAACTTAAATATTCTTGCATCTTTTACACCACCTCAGGCTGCAGACAGACCTGCTGAGCCATTACCTGAGCCATTCATTTCAGTTGGACTACGCCCATTTTGTGGGTGGGGGAAGCTTTTATTATTTTCCTTTCTGGAATGGCTTGGTTGATTTTGGGAAGATTGCACTAGAAACATTGGCAGCACAAACTCTTGCCCTTTTAATGTTTTGTCTGCTCCCATCATTGCCCGTCAACAAGATCTGCTCCTCATTTTGGTATCTGTACTCCTAGCACATGAGTGTTGGTCACTCAGTGAATGATGGACCAACTCCTTTCATTAACAATGAGTAGCTGCCCACCATCAGCTGTGTGCACTCATGGGTCAGTTTAACTCAGTTGGCTAGATGGCTGGTTAGTGATGCAGAGCAACAGCAACAGATCAGGTCCAATTCCAATATTAGCTGAGGTCAGTAATGAAGTCCCTTCCTTCTCAACCTTGCCTCTTGCCTGAGGTGTGGTAATCGTCTGGTTAAATCACCACCAGTCAATACTCTCCATCCAAGGGGAGAGTAGTCTTTGGTCATCTGGGACTATGTCGACTTTACCTTCATGTAAAAATACAGATAAGGCCAGGAACTGCTGGTGAATTTACAGCCTAATGCCAACTAGTGCACTTACTACTGCTTTAATTTCCTGTACCTGATGTTCAGGTTGGAGGATTTTGATTCTGCTCAGTGTGTCCCCACAAAAAGGTTATGATGGTAATGGTGGCTGTCTTCTAAGAATATCTGACACATGAAGTTAAATTCATTTCCATCTGCATTTCATGCAGTACAAAAGATTGCAGTTCCAGCAGTAAGAACCAGCAGTTAATCATTAATCAAAGTGCAGTGTTTTCCTGCCTGAAAATAAGTGCCTTTTGGAAGCAAATTAATCATTCATGCAAAATTTTTGTTTGTGCAAATGAGTTTTTCAAAGTGACAGGAATATTAAGCAAAGACACCTCTTTATTTTAAATGAGCCTTGTGTGAAATATGTTTATCTGCCATCCTGCAGCAATCGTGTGTCCTGTGAGCCAGGGGCAGCTCCTAATGGTAATCCTACATCATCAAAACCGAGATATAGTATAGTGAAACTCCGCAACTGGTAAGTCTCATAAACAGAGGACGGAATCTCATCTGGTTGCTTACTTTGCAATAGGTGCCAATAGGCAGACATGATGTGCATCAGTTCCACCATGAATGTATATTTTAATCTGTAGCCAATATTGTTTTACTGGAGTGTGAAGATTCGGTGGTTGATAAAATTTAGTTTGAGATAATGTGATAACCGTTGGGGGTTGTTCGCGCCTCGAGCCTATATCTGTTGTTGACTAATTGATAGAGGCTGATTGCTAATGACTAATCAATGACTCCATTACCATTGTATCATTTGATTGGACCAGATAGTCTTGTCTAGCAATTCCTATGTATCAAATGAAAGCCAGTGTATAAATGGCTAGACCTTTTCAAATTTGCACTTAGAGGGGGAATCTCAAAAATGGATTAAAATGAAAGGGCTTTGAGCATAGTTGTCTGCCTACACAATAAAAACTGAATGGAGTTGATTATTTGAATGCAAATCCAATCATCTACATTCCATTTTCTCTAAAGTTTACTGTTATGTGGTTCAGCAAACAGCAAAACAAATCTATCTGCAACTCTATCACTGGTGATTCATGTTTGAAGATCAAATATACAAATTAACATGCAAGTGTGTGTGTGTATCAAAACTACAAAGACATTTTGTTCTCAGATATTTCCTGTCGCAGTAACGCACCATCTTTTATTTATCTCCACATGGGCAAGGACTAAACAATGTGGAGGTTGAGGGAGAATCACTCCTTACTACTGTGTTGTACCTTGCAGTAGTCTGTATTGCAAATTGTGATTGTTTTGGTCATAGAGAATATTGAAATTGAGGCGGAGAAACATATATTCATTGCCTGGTATATCATCTTTCCATATAATTGGGTTGGCTTTAGTTGCATGTTATAAGTTCATAAGATATAGGAGCAGAATTAGACTCTTTGGCCCATTGAGTCTGCTCCGCCGTTCAATTACCCTTCAACCCATCGCCAATTAAAAATCTGTCTAACTCCTCAAATTTACTCACTGTCCCAGCATTCACTGCACTTTGGGGTAGCAAATTCCACAGATTCACAACCCTTTGTGAGAAACAGTTTCTCTTCAACTGTTTTAAATTTGCTACCTCTTATCCTCAGACTGTAACCTCTCATCCTAGAATGCCCCACAAGAGGAAGCATCTCTTCCACATCAACTTTATCCAAACCTTTTATCATCTTGTATACCTCTTGACCTCCCCTCATTCCTCTAAATTCCAGAGAGTATAGGCCTAAACTGTTTAATCTTTCTTCATTCAACAAGCCTTTCATCTCTGCAATCGATCTAGTGAACCACCTCTGAACTGCCTCCAATGCCAACACATCTTTCCTCCAATAAGGAGCCCAAAATAGTGCACAATACTCCACGTGCGGTTTCACCAATGCCTTGTATAGTTGCAACAACACTTCCTTATCTTTATTCTATTCCTTTGGCTATAAATGGCAACATTCCATTTGCTTTCTTTATTGTCTGCTGTACCTGCATGCTAATTTTCTGTGATTCATGAATGGGATATCCCAGATCCCTCTGCATCAGAGCATCCTGAAGTCTCTCCCCATTTAGGTAATAGGTCACCTTCCTGTTTTTCTGACCAAAACGCATGACCTCGCATTTGCACACATTCAACTCCATGTGTCACATTTTAGCCCACTCTCCTAACCTATCTATGGTCTTTTAAGGTTCTTTCTTCCTCATTGCAACTTACTGTCACACCTATTTTTGTGTCATCTGCAAATTTGGCTGTTGAGCCTTTGATGCCTATATTATGTTGAGTATTGAAGCTTAGTTGTTATCACTCTCCAAGAATCATAATGAATACGCTTTATTTGATGTCACAGTTTGTCAACTGTCTGTTCTTGCTTCCCCTATAACATTTAATGCCTATTGTCAACTCCAGGCACCTGTAGTGCTAAATCATTTTTGTTTGCATCCAGCCATTTGTGCCACACAGCAGCTATTTTGGTATTTATGCTTATTTTCATGGACCAAGCTGCAGGGAATGAAAAATTGGAGCAGCCAATGGGCATAATCAGTTATTCCCATTGTTGCAGATCCTTGAAGCAAATTATTGACTAATGCTGTGAGTGCCTGTTCAGAAGTTCTGTACAATTTTGGCTGTTGCTTTCTTTAACTAATGACATACTGAACATGGCCCACTGCATTTGCCAGCAGTTTTGTGCAACATCATTAACTGTCAGTCAGATGTTTTGTGTTTTGCCTATTTGGTCCTATCATGCCAGAACATTGCCATTAGTGTTGTCGTTGAGAACATAAGAACATAAGAAATAGGAGCAGGAGTAGGCCATCTGGCCCTTCGAGCCTGCCCCGCCATTCAATAAGATCATGGCTGATCTGCCGTGGCTCAGTTCCACATTCCCGCCCTCTCTCCATAACCCTTAATCCCTTCTCTTATCAGAAACCCATCAACCCGCGCCTTAAAAATATTTAGCGAGGTCGCCTCCACCACTTCAACGGGCAGAGAATTCCAGAGATTCACCACCCTTTGAGTGAAGAAGTTCTTCCTCAACTCCGTTCTAAACCGCGCCCCCTTTATCTTGAGGCTGTGCCCCCTAGTCCTACTGTCCTTCCCGAGCGGGAAGAGTCTTTCCACCTCTATCCTATCCATCCCATTCATCATCTTATACGTCTCAATGAGATCTCCCGTCATTCTTCTGAACTCTAACGAGTACAAGCCTAGTTTATTCAGCCTCTCCTCATAGCTCAACCCCCTCAACTCCGGCATCAGCCTAGTAAACCTCCTCTGCACTCCCTCCAAGGCCAAAATATCCTTGCGTAAGTACGGTGCCCAAAACTGCACACAGTACTCCAGCTGCGGCCTCACCAATGCCCTATACAGCCGCAGCAAGACCTCCCTACTTTTATATTCAATCCCCCTCGCTATGAAGGCCAGCATCCCATTCACCTTCCTCACCACCTGCTGCACCTGCAAGCTGGGTTTTTGCGACTCCTGCACAAGGACCCCGAGGTCCCTCTGCACTGTCGCCTGCTGCAGTTTTTCTCGGCTTTTCACGATATTGCATTTGGAACCTTTTGGGAGTGGGTCTCATTTTTGTTCTGCTTCATCTGGCTCTGGTTCAAATACGCTATTTATAGTGATAATTTTATTTCTTGGATTGTCTAATGGCAGATGGCATTGATTCCTATTAAAATTCATTGCATTTCCGTGGCCTATTTGTTAGCCTTGACTCATCCCAGTCAGAGAACTAAACTCAAGTTTCACTCAAAAGATTTAAGCATATAATCTCGCTGATTTTTCTCAGTGCAATGCTCGACAAGGTGCTGCTCTGTCGGAAGTACAGTTTCAGATGAGACTTTTACACAGGAGGTCCCCGTCTACCCTCTCAAATGTGAAGAATCCAATGGTACTCTTCAAAGAGCAGCTGAGGACTTTTTATCAACATACATCCTTCCTCTAACATAAATGATATTAATTGATGTTCTTGGGATCCTGTACACTGCCATGTTTTCTACAGCGTGACAGTGACTATACAGTCTAATTGCTTATTTGGCATTAGTTTGCAGATAAGAGAGTGCCTCTTAAAGCTTGACTACATCCGACTGTTTACCTCCTGCACTTCAACTGTTGAAATGGACTTGTAGAAAGCTTTCATATAGTTGCATTAAATTGCAACAATCGGCTTCTTAGTAAATGAACAAAAAATGAACTTAAATATTCTTGCATCTTTTACACCACCTCAGGCTGCAGACAGACCTGCTGAGCCATTACCTGAGCCATTCATTTCAGTTGGACTACGCCCATTTTGTGGGTGGGGGAAGCTTTTATTATTTTCCTTTCTGGAATGGCTTGGTTGATTTTGGGAAGATTGCACTAGAAACATTGGCAGCACAAACTCTTGCCCTTTTAATGTTTTGTCTGCTCCCATCATTGCCCGTCAACAAGATCTGCTCCTCATTTTGGTATCTGTACTCCTAGCACATGAGTGTTGGTCACTCAGTGAATGATGGACCAACTCCTTTCATTAACAATGAGTAGCTGCCCACCATCAGCTGTGTGCACTCATGGGTCAGTTTAACTCAGTTGGCTAGATGGCTGGTTAGTGATGCAGAGCAACAGCAACAGATCAGGTCCAATTCCAATATTAGCTGAGGTCAGTAATGAAGTCCCTTCCTTCTCAACCTAGCCTCTTGCCTGAGGTGTGGTAATCGTCTGGTTAAATCACCACCAGTCAATACTCTCCATCCAAGGGGAGAGTAGTCTTTGGTCATCTGGGACTATGTCGACTTTACCTTCATGTAAAAATACAGATAAGGCCAGGAACTGCTGGTGAATTTACAGCCTAATGCCAACTAGTGCACTTACTACTGCTTTATTTTCCTGTACCTGATGTTCAGGTTGGAGGATTTTGATTCTGCTCAGTGTGTCCCCACAAAAAGGTTATGATGGTAATGGTGGCTGTCTTCTAAGAATATCTGACACATGAAGTTAAATTCATTTCCATCTGCATTTCATGCAGTACAAAAGATTGCAGTTCCAGCAGTAAGAACCAGCAGTTAATCATTAATCAAAGTGCAGTGTTTTCCTGCCTGAAAATAAGTGCCTTTTGGAAGCAAATTAATCATTCATGCAAAATTTTTGTTTGTGCAAGTGAGTTTTTCAAAGTGACAGGAATATTAAGCAAAGACACCTCTTTATTTTAAATGAACCTTGTGTGAAATATGTTTATCTGCCATCCTGCAGCAATCGTGTGTCCTGTGAGCCAGGGGCAGCTCCTAATGGTAATCCTACATCATCAAAACCGAGATATAGTATAGTGAAACTCCGCAACTGGTAAGTCTCATAAACAGAGGACGGAATCTCATCTGGTTGCTTACTTTGCAATAGGTGCCAAAAGGCAGACATGATGTGCATCAGTTCCACCATGAATGTATATTTTAATTTGTAGCCAATATTGTTTTACTGGAGTGTGAAGATTCGGTGGTTGATAAAATTTAGTTTGAGATAATGTGATAACCGTTGGGGGTTGTTCGCGCCTCGAGCCTATATCTGATGTCGACTAATTGATAGAGGCTGATTGCTAATGACTAATCAATGACTCCATTACCATTGTATCATTTGATTGGACCAGATAGTCTTGTCTAGCAATTCCTATGTATCAAATGAAAGCCAGTGTATAAATGGCTAGACCTTTTCAAATTTGCACTTAGAGGGGGAATCTCAAAAATGGATTAAAATGAAAGGGCTTTGAGCATAGTTGTCTGCCTACACAATAAAAACTGAATGGAGTTGATTATTTGAATGCAAATCCAATCATCTACATTCCATTTTCTCTAAAGTTTACTGTTATGTGGTTCAGCAAACAGCAAAACAAATCTATCTGCAACTCTATCACTGGTGATTCATGTTTGAAGATCAAATATACAAATTAACATGCAAGTGTGTGCGTGTATCAAAACTACAAAGACATTTTGTTCTCAGATATTTCCTGTCGCAGTAAAGCACCATCTTTTATTTATCTCCACATGGGCAAGGACTAAACAATGTGGAGGTTGAGGGAGAATCACTCCTTACTACTGTGTTGTACCTTGCAGTAGTCTGTATTGCAAATTGTGATTGTTTTGGTCATAGAGAATATTGAAATTGAGGCGGAGAAACATATATTCATTGCCTGGTATATCATCTTTCTATATAATTGGGTTGGCTTTAGTTGCATGTTATAAATTCATAAGATATAGGAGCAGAATTAGACTCTTTGGCCCATTGAGTCTGCTCCGCCGTTCAATTACCCTTCAACCCATTGCCAATTAAAAATCTGTCTAACTCCTCAAATTTACTCACTGTCCCAGCATTCACTGCACTTTGGGGTAGCAAATTCCACAGATTCACAACCCTTTGTGAGAAACAGTTTCTCTTCAACTGTTTTAAATTTGCTACCTCTTATCCTCAGACTGTAACCTCTCATCCTAGAATGCCCCACAAGAGGAAGCATCTCTTCCACATCAACTTTATCCAAACCTTTTATCATCTTGTATACCTCTTGACCTCCCCTCATTCCTCTAAATTCCAGAGAGTATAGGCCTAAACTGTTTAATCTTTCTTCATTCAACAAGCCTTTCATCTCTGGAATCGATCTAGTGAACCACCTCTGAACTGCCTCCAATGCCACGACATCTTTCCTCCAATAAGGAGCCCAAAATAGTGCACAATACTCCACGTGCGGTTTCACCAATGCCTTGTATAGTTGCAACAACACTTCCTTATCTTTATTCTATTCCTTTGGCTATAAATGGCAACATTCCATTTGCTTTCTTTATTGTCTGCTGTACCTGCATGCTAATTTTCTGTGATTCATGAATGGGATATCCCAGATCCCTCTGCATCAGAGCATCCTGAAGTCTCTCCCCATTTAGGTAATAGGTCACCTTCCCGTTTTTCTGACCAAAATGCATGACCTCGCATTTGCACACATTCAACTCCATGTGTCACATTTTAGCCCACTCTCCTAACCTATCTATAGTCATTTAAGGTTCTTTCTTCCTCATTGCAACTTACTGTCACACCTATTTTTGTGTCATCTGCAAATTTGGCTGTTGAGCCTTTGATGCCTATATTATGTTGAGTATTGAAGCTTAGTTGTTATCACTCTCCAAGAATCATAATGAATACGCTTTATTTGATGCCACAGGTTGTCAACTGTCTGTTCTTGCTTCCCCTATAACATTTAATGCCTATTGTCAACTCCAGGGACCTGTAGTGCTAAATCATTTTTGTTTGCATCCAGCCATTTGTGCCACACAGCAGCTATTTTGGTATTTATGCTTATTTTCATGGACCAAGCTGCAGGGAATGAAAAATTGGAGCAGCCAATGGGCATAATCAGTTATTCCCATTGTTGCAGATCCTTGAAGCAAATTATTGACTAATGCTGTGAGTGCCTGTTCAGAAGTTCTGTACAATTTTGGCTGTTGCTTTCTTTAACTAATGACATACTGAACATGGCCCACTGCATTTGCCAGCAGTTTTGTGCAACATCATTAACTGTCAGTCAGATGTTTTGTGTTTTGCCTATTTGGTCCTATCATGCCAGAACATTGCCATTAGTGTTGTCGTTGAGAACATAAGAACATAAGAAATAGGAGCAGGAGTAGGCCATCTGGCCCTTCGAGCCTGCCCCGCCATTCAATAAGATCATGGCTGATCTGCCGTGGCTCAGTTCCACATTCCCGCCCTCTCTCCATAACCCTTAATCCCTTCTTTTATCAGAAACCCATCAACCCGCGCCTTAAAAATATTTAGCGAGGTCGCCTCCACCACTTCAACGGGCAGAGAATTCCAGAGATTCACCACCCTTTGAGTGAAGAAGTTCTTCCTCAACTCCGTTTTAAACCGCGCCCCCTTTATCTTGAGGCTGTGCCCCCTAGTCCTACTGTCCTTCCCGAGCGGGAAGAGTCTTTCCACCTCTATCCTATCCATCCCATTCATCATCTTATACGTCTCAATGAGATCTCCCCTCATTCTTCTAAACTCTAACGAGTACAAGCCTAGTTTATTCAGCCTCTCCTCATAGCTCAACCCCCTCAACTCCGGCATCAGCCTAGTAAACCTCCTCTGCACTCCCTCCAAGGCCAAAATATCCTTGCGTAAGTACGGTGCCCAAAACTGCACACAGTACTCCAGCTGCGGCCTCACCAATGCCCTATACAGCCGCAGCAAGACCTCCCTACTTTTATATTCAATCCCCCTCGCTATGAAGGCCAGCATCCCATTCACCTTCCTCACCACCTGCTGCACCTGCAAGCTGGGTTTTTGCGACTCCTGCACAAGGACCCCGAGGTCCCTCTGCACTGTCGCCTGCTGCAGTTTTTCTCGGCTTTTCACGATATTGCATTTGGAACCTTTTGGGAGTGGGTCTCATTTTTGTTCTGCTTCATCTGGCTCTGGTTCAAATACGCTATTTATAGTGATAATTTTATTTCTTGGATTGTCTAATGGCAGATGGCATTGATTCCTATTAAAATTCATTGCATTTCCGTGGCCTATTTGTTAGCCTTGACTCATCCCAGTCAGAGAACTAAACTCAAGTTTCACTCAAAAGATTTAAGCATATAATCTCGCTGATTTTTCTCAGTGCAATGCTCGACAAGGTGCTGCTCTGTCGGAAGTACAGTTTCAGATGAGACTTTTACACAGGAGGTCCCCGTCTACCCTCTCAAATGTGAAGAATCCAATGGTACTCTTCAAAGAGCAGCTGAGGACTTTTTATCAACATACATCCTTCCTCTAACATAAATGATATTAATTGATGTTCTTGGGATCCTGTACACTGCCATGTTTTCTACAGCGTGACAGTGACTATACAGTCTAATTGCTTATTTGGCATTAGTTTGCAGATAAGAGAGTGCCTCTTAAAGCTTGACTACATCCGACTGTTTACCTCCTGCACTTCAACTGTTGAAATGGACTTGTAGAAAGCTTTCATATAGTTGCATTAAATTGCAACAATCGGCTTCTTAGTAAATGAACAAAAAATGAACTTAAATATTCTTGCATCTTTTACACCACCTCAGGCTGCAGACAGACCTGCTGAGCCATTACCTGAGCCATTCATTTCAGTTGGACTACGCCCATTTTGTGGGTGGGGGAAGCTTTTATTATTTTCCTTTCTGGAATGGCTTGGTTGATTTTGGGAAGATTGCACTAGAAACATTGGCAGCACAAACTCTTGCCCTTTTAATGTTTTGTCTGCTCCCATCATTGCCCGTCAACAAGATCTGCTCCTCATTTTGGTATCTGTACTCCTAGCACATGAGTGTTGGTCACTCAGTGAATGATGGACCAACTCCTTTCATTAACAATGAGTAGCTGCCCACCATCAGCTGTGTGCACTCATGGGTCAGTTTAACTCAGTTGGCTAGATGGCTGGTTAGTGATGCAGAGCAACAGCAACAGATCAGGTCCAATTCCAATATTAGCTGAGGTCAGTAATGAAGTCCCTTCCTTCTCAACCTAGCCTCTTGCCTGAGGTGTGGTAATCGTCTGGTTAAATCACCACCAGTCAATACTCTCCATCCAAGGGGAGAGTAGTCTTTGGTCATCTGGGACTATGTCGACTTTACCTTCATGTAAAAATACAGATAAGGCCAGGAACTGCTGGTGAATTTACAGCCTAATGCCAACTAGTGCACTTACTACTGCTTTATTTTCCTGTACCTGATGTTCAGGTTGGAGGATTTTGATTCTGCTCAGTGTGTCCCCACAAAAAGGTTATGATGGTAATGGTGGCTGTCTTCTAAGAATATCTGACACATGAAGTTAAATTCATTTCCATCTGCATTTCATGCAGTACAAAAGATTGCAGTTCCAGCAGTAAGAACCAGCAGTTAATCATTAATCAAAGTGCAGTGTTTTCCTGCCTGAAAATAAGTGCCTTTTGGAAGCAAATTAATCATTCATGCAAAATTTTTGTTTGTGCAAGTGAGTTTTTCAAAGTGACAGGAATATTAAGCAAAGACACCTCTTTATTTTAAATGAACCTTGTGTGAAATATGTTTATCTGCCATCCTGCAGCAATCGTGTGTCCTGTGAGCCAGGGGCAGCTCCTAATGGTAATCCTACATCATCAAAACCGAGATATAGTATAGTGAAACTCCGCAACTGGTAAGTCTCATAAACAGAGGACGGAATCTCATCTGGTTGCTTACTTTGCAATAGGTGCCAAAAGGCAGACATGATGTGCATCAGTTCCACCATGAATGTATATTTTAATTTGTAGCCAATATTGTTTTACTGGAGTGTGAAGATTCGGTGGTTGATAAAATTTAGTTTGAGATAATGTGATAACCGTTGGGGGTTGTTCGCGCCTCGAGCCTATATCTGATGTCGACTAATTGATAGAGGCTGATTGCTAATGACTAATCAATGACTCCATTACCATTGTATCATTTGATTGGACCAGATAGTCTTGTCTAGCAATTCCTATGTATCAAATGAAAGCCAGTGTATAAATGGCTAGACCTTTTCAAATTTGCACTTAGAGGGGGAATCTCAAAAATGGATTAAAATGAAAGGGCTTTGAGCATAGTTGTCTGCCTACACAATAAAAACTGAATGGAGTTGATTATTTGAATGCAAATCCAATCATCTACATTCCATTTTCTCTAAAGTTTACTGTTATGTGGTTCAGCAAACAGCAAAACAAATCTATCTGCAACTCTATCACTGGTGATTCATGTTTGAAGATCAAATATACAAATTAACATGCAAGTGTGTGCGTGTATCAAAACTACAAAGACATTTTGTTCTCAGATATTTCCTGTCGCAGTAAAGCACCATCTTTTATTTATCTCCACATGGGCAAGGACTAAACAATGTGGAGGTTGAGGGAGAATCACTCCTTACTACTGTGTTGTACCTTGCAGTAGTCTGTATTGCAAATTGTGATTGTTTTGGTCATAGAGAATATTGAAATTGAGGCGGAGAAACATATATTCATTGCCTGGTATATCATCTTTCTATATAATTGGGTTGGCTTTAGTTGCATGTTATAAATTCATAAGATATAGGAGCAGAATTAGACTCTTTGGCCCATTGAGTCTGCTCCGCCGTTCAATTACCCTTCAACCCATTGCCAATTAAAAATCTGTCTAACTCCTCAAATTTACTCACTGTCCCAGCATTCACTGCACTTTGGGGTAGCAAATTCCACAGATTCACAACCCTTTGTGAGAAACAGTTTCTCTTCAACTGTTTTAAATTTGCTACCTCTTATCCTCAGACTGTAACCTCTCATCCTAGAATGCCCCACAAGAGGAAGCATCTCTTCCACATCAACTTTATCCAAACCTTTTATCATCTTGTATACCTCTTGACCTCCCCTCATTCCTCTAAATTCCAGAGAGTATAGGCCTAAACTGTTTAATCTTTCTTCATTCAACAAGCCTTTCAGCTCTGGAATCGATCTAGTGAACCACCTCTGAACTGCCTCCAATGCCACGACATCTTTCCTCCAATAAGGAGCCCAAAATAGTGCACAATACTCCACGTGCGGTTTCACCAATGCCTTGTATAGTTGCAACAACACTTCCTTATCTTTATTCTATTCCTTTGGCTATAAATGGCAACATTCCATTTGCTTTCTTTATTGTCTGCTGTACCTGCATGCTAATTTTCTGTGATTCATGAATGGGATATCCCAGATCCCTCTGCATCAGAGCATCCTGAAGTCTCTCCCCATTTAGGTAATAGGTCACCTTCCCGTTTTTCTGACCAAAATGCATGACCTCGCATTTGCACACATTCAACTCCATGTGTCACATTTTAGCCCACTCTCCTAACCTATCTATAGTCATTTAAGGTTCTTTCTTCCTCATTGCAACTTACTGTCACACCTATTTTTGTGTCATCTGCAAATTTGGCTGTTGAGCCTTTGATGCCTATATTATGTTGAGTATTGAAGCTTAGTTGTTATCACTCTCCAAGAATCATAATGAATACGCTTTATTTGATGCCACAGGTTGTCAACTGTCTGTTCTTGCTTCCCCTATAACATTTAATGCCTATTGTCAACTCCAGGGACCTGTAGTGCTAAATCATTTTTGTTTGCATCCAGCCATTTGTGCCACACAGCAGCTATTTTGGTATTTATGCTTATTTTCATGGACCAAGCTGCAGGGAATGAAAAATTGGAGCAGCCAATGGGCATAATCAGTTATTCCCATTGTTGCAGATCCTTGAAGCAAATTATTGACTAATGCTGTGAGTGCCTGTTCAGAAGTTCTGTACAATTTTGGCTGTTGCTTTCTTTAACTAATGACATACTGAACATGGCCCACTGCATTTGCCAGCAGTTTTGTGCAACATCATTAACTGTCAGTCAGATGTTTTGTGTTTTGCCTATTTGGTCCTATCATGCCAGAACATTGCCATTAGTGTTGTCGTTGAGAACATAAGAACATAAGAAATAGGAGCAGGAGTAGGCCATCTGGCCCTTCGAGCCTGCCCCGCCATTCAATAAGATCATGGCTGATCTGCCGTGGCTCAGTTCCACATTCCCGCCCTCTCTCCATAACCCTTAATCCCTTCTCTTATCAGAAACCCATCAACCCGCGCCTTAAAAATATTTAGCGAGGTTGCCTCCACCACTTCAACGGGCAGAGAATTCCAGAGATTCACCACCCTTTGAGTGAAGAAGTTCTTCCTCAACTCCGTTCTAAACCGCGCCCCCTTTATCTTGAGGCTGTGCCCCCTAGTCCTACTGTCCTTCCCGAGCGGGAAGAGTCTTTCCACCTCTATCCTATCCATCCCATTCATCATCTTATACGTCTCAATGAGATCTCCCCTCATTCTTCTAAACTCTAACGAGTACAAGCCTAGTTTATTCAGCCTCTCCTCATAGCTCAACCCCCTCAACTCCGGCATCAGCCTAGTAAACCTCCTCTGCACTCCCTCCAAGGCCAAAATATCCTTGCGTAAGTACGGTGCCCAAAATTGCACACAGTACTCCAGCTGCGGCCTCACCAATGCCCTATACAGCCGCAGCAAGACCTCCCTACTTTTATATTCAATCCCCCTCGCTATGAAGGCCAGCATCCCATTCACCTTCCTCACCACCTGCTGCACCTGCAAGCTGGGTTTTTGCGACTCCTGCACAAGGACCCCGAGGTCCCTCTGCACTGTCGCCTGCTGCAGTTTTTCTCGGCTTTTCACGATATTGCATTTGGAACCTTTTGGGAGTGGGTCTCATTTTTGTTCTGCTTCATCTGGCTCTGGTTCAAATACGCTATTTATAGTGATAATTTTATTTCTTGGATTGTCTAATGGCAGATGGCATTGATTCCTATTAAAATTCATTGCATTTCCGTGGCCTATTTGTTAGCCTTGACTCATCCCAGTCAGAGAACTAAACTCAAGTTTCACTCAAAAGATTTAAGCATATAATCTCGCTGATTTTTCTCAGTGCAATGCTCGACAAGGTGCTGCTCTGTCGGAAGTACAGTTTCAGATGAGACTTTTACACAGGAGGTCCCCGTCTACCCTCTCAAATGTGAAGAATCCAATGGTACTCTTCAAAGAGCAGCTGAGGACTTTTTATCAACATACATCCTTCCTCTAACATAAATGATATTAATTGATGTTCTTGGGATCCTGTACACTGCCATGTTTTCTACAGCGTGACAGTGACTATACAGTCTAATTGCTTATTTGACATTAGTTTGCAGATAAGAGAGTGCCTCTTAAAGCTTGACTACATCCGACTGTTTACCTCCTGCACTTCAACTGTTGAAATGGACTTGTAGAAAGCTTTCATATAGTTGCATTAAATTGCAACAATCGGCTTCTTAGTAAATGAACAAAAAATGAACTTAAATATTCTTGCATCTTTTACACCACCTCAGGCTGCAGACAGACCTGCTGAGCCATTACCTGAGCCATTCATTTCAGTTGGACTACGCCCATTTTGTGGGTGGGGGAAGCTTTTATTATTTTCCTTTCTGGAATGGCTTGGTTGATTTTGGGAAGATTGCACTAGAAACATTGGCAGCACAAACTCTTGCCCTTTTAATGTTTTGTCTGCTCCCATCATTGCCCGTCAACAAGATCTGCTCCTCATTTTGGTATCTGTACTCCTAGCACATGAGTGTTGGTCACTCAGTGAATGATGGACCAACTCCTTTCATTAACAATGAGTAGCTGCCCACCATCAGCTGTGTGCACTCATGGGTCAGTTTAACTCAGTTGGCTAGATGGCTGGTTAGTGATGCAGAGCAACAGCAACAGATCAGGTCCAATTCCAATATTAGCTGAGGTCAGTAATGAAGTCCCTTCCTTCTCAACCTAGCCTCTTGCCTGAGGTGTGGTAATCGTCTGGTTAAATCACCACCAGTCAATACTCTCCATCCAAGGGGAGAGTAGTCTTTGGTCATCTGGGACTATGTCGACTTTACCTTCATGTAAAAATACAGATAAGGCCAGGAACTGCTGGTGAATTTACAGCCTAATGCCAACTAGTGCACTTACTACTGCTTTATTTTCCTGTACCTGATGTTCAGGTTGGAGGATTTTGATTCTGCTCAGTGTGTCCCCACAAAAAGGTTATGATGGTAATGGTGGCTGTCTTCTAAGAATATCTGACACATGAAGTTAAATTCATTTCCATCTGCATTTCATGCAGTACAAAAGATTGCAGTTCCAGCAGTAAGAACCAGCAGTTAATCATTAATCAAAGTGCAGTGTTTTCCTGCCTGAAAATAAGTGCCTTTTGGAAGCAAATTAATCATTCATGCAAAATTTTTGTTTGTGCAAGTGAGTTTTTCAAAGTGACAGGAATATTAAGCAAAGACACCTCTTTATTTCAAATGAACCTTGTGTGAAATATGTTTATCTGCCATCCTGCAGCAATCGTGTGTCCTGTGAGCCAGGGGCAGCTCCTAATGGTAATCCTACATCATCAAAACCGAGATATAGTATAGTGAAACTCCGCAACTGGTAAGTCTCATAAACAGAGGACGGAATCTCATCTGGTTGCTTACTTTGCAATAGGTGCCAAAAGGCAGACATGATGTGCATCAGTTCCACCATGAATGTATATTTTAATTTGTAGCCAAATTTGTTTTACTGGAGTGTGAAGATTCGGTGGTTGATAAAATTTAGTTTGAGATAATGTGATAACCGTTGGGGGTTGTTCGCGCCTCGAGCCTATATCTGATGTCGACTAATTGATAGAGGCTGATTGCTAATGACTAATCAATGACTCCATTACCATTGTATCATTTGATTGGACCAGATAGTCTTGTCTAGCAATTCCTATGTATCAAATGAAAGCCAGTGTATAAATGGCTAGACCTTTTCAAATTTGCACTTAGAGGGGGAATCTCAAAAATGGATTAAAATGAAAGGGCTTTGAGCATAGTTGTCTGCCTACACAATAAAAACTGAATGGAGTTGATTATTTGAATGCAAATCCAATCATCTACATTCCATTTTCTCTAAAGTTTACTGTTATGTGGTTCAGCAAACAGCAAAACAAATCTATCTGCAACTCTATCACTGGTGATTCATGTTTGAAGATCAAATATACAAATTAACATGCAAGTGTGTGCGTGTATCAAAACTACAAAGACATTTTGTTCTCAGATATTTCCTGTCGCAGTAAAGCACCATCTTTTATTTATCTCCACATGGGCAAGGACTAAACAATGTGGAGGTTGAGGGAGAATCACTCCTTACTACTGTGTTGTACCTTGCAGTAGTCTGTATTGCAAATTGTGATTGTTTTGGTCATAGAGAATATTGAAGTCAAGGCAGAGAAACATATATTCATTGCCTGGTGTATCATCTTTCTATATAATTGGGTTGGCTTTAGTTGCATGTTATAAGTTCATAAGATATAGGAGCAGAATTAGACTCTTTGGCCCATTGAGTCTGCTCCGCCGTTCAATTACCCTTCAACCCATTGCCAATTAAAAATCTGTCTAACTCCTCAAATTTACTCACTGTCCCAGCATTCACTGCACTTTGGGGTAGCAAATTCCACAGATTCACAACCCTTTGTGAGAAACAGTTTCTCTTCAACTGTTTTAAATTTGCTACCTCTTATCCTCAGACTGTAACCTCTCATCCTAGAATGCCCCACAAGAGGAAGCATCTCTTCCACATCAACTTTATCCAAACCTTTTATCATCTTGTATACCTCTTGACCTCCCCTCATTCCTCTAAATTCCAGAGAGTATAGGCCTAAACTGTTTAATCTCTCTTCATTCAACAAGCCTTTCATCTCTGGAATCGATCTAGTGAACCACCTCTGAACTGCCTCCAATGCCACGACATCTTTCCTCCAATAAGGAGCCCAAAATAGTGCACAATACTCCACGTGCGGTTTCACCAATGCCTTGTATAGTTGCAACAACACTTCCTTATCTTTATTCTATTCCTTTGGCTATAAATGGCAACATTCCATTTGCTTTCTTTATTGTCTGCTGTACCTGCATGCTAATTTTCTGTGATTCATGAATGGGATATCCCAGATCCCTCTGCATCAGAGCATCCTGAAGTCTCTCCCCATTTAGGTAATAGGTCACCTTCCCGTTTTTCTGACCAAAATGCATGACCTCGCATTTGCACACATTCAACTCCATGTGTCACATTTTAGCCCACTCTCCTAACCTATCTATAGTCATTTAAGGTTCTTTCTTCCTCATTGCAACTTACTGTCACACCTATTTTTGTGTCATCTGCAAATTTGGCTGTTGAGCCTTTGATGCCTATATTATGTTGAGTATTGAAGCTTAGTTGTTATCACTCTCCAAGAATCATAATGAATACGCTTTATTTGATGCCACAGGTTGTCAACTGTCTGTTCTTGCTTCCCCTATAACATTTAATGCCTATTGTCAACTCCAGGGACCTGTAGTGCTAAATCATTTTTGTTTGCATCCAGCCATTTGTGCCACACAGCAGCTATTTTGGTATTTATGCTTATTTTCATGGACCAAGCTGCAGGGAATGAAAAATTGGAGCAGCCAATGGGCATAATCAGTTATTCCCATTGTTGCAGATCCTTGAAGCAAATTATTGACTAATGCTGTGAGTGCCTGTTCAGAAGTTCTGTACAATTTTGGCTGTTGCTTTCTTTAACTAATGACATACTGAACATGGCCCACTGCATTTGCCAGCAGTTTTGTGCAACATCATTAACTGTCAGTCAGATGTTTTGTGTTTTGCCTATTTGGTCCTATCATGCCAGAACATTGCCATTAGTGTTGTCGTTGAGAACATAAGAACATAAGAACATAAGAAATAGGAGCAGGAGTAGGCCATCTGGCCCTTCGAGCCTGCCCCGCCATTCAATAAGATCATGGCTGATCTGCCGTGGCTCAGTTCCACATTCCCGCCCTCTCTCCATAACCCTTAATCCCTTCTTTTATCAGAAACCCATCAACCCGCGCCTTAAAAATATTTAGCGAGGTCGCCTCCACCACTTCAACGGGCAGAGAATTCCAGAGATTCACCACCCTTTGAGTGAAGAAGTTCTTCCTCAACTCCGTTTTAAACCGCGCCCCCTTTATCTTGAGGCTGTGCCCCCTAGTCCTACTGTCCTTCCCGAGCGGGAAGAGTCTTTCCACCTCTATCCTATCCATCCCATTCATCATCTTATACGTCTCAATGAGATCTCCCCTCATTCTTCTAAACTCTAACGAGTACAAGCCTAGTTTATTCAGCCTCTCCTCATAGCTCAACCCCCTCAACTCCGGCATCAGCCTAGTAAACCTCCTCTGCACTCCCTCCAAGGCCAAAATATCCTTGCGTAAGTACGGTGCCCAAAATTGCACACAGTACTCCAGCTGCGGCCTCACCAATGCCCTATACAGCCGCAGCAAGACCTCCCTACTTTTATATTCAATCCCCCTCGCTATGAAGGCCAGCATCCCATTCACCTTCCTCACCACCTGCTGCACCTGCAAGCTGGGTTTTTGCGACTCCTGCACAAGGACCCCGAGGTCCCTCTGCACTGTCGCCTGCTGCAGTTTTTCTCGGCTTTTCACGATATTGCATTTGGAACCTTTTGGGAGTGGGTCTCATTTTTGTTCTGCTTCATCTGGCTCTGGTTCAAATACGCTATTTATAGTGATAATTTTATTTCTTGGATTGTCTAATGGCAGATGGCATTGATTCCTATTAAAATTCATTGCATTTCCGTGGCCTATTTGTTAGCCTTGACTCATCCCAGTCAGAGAACTAAACTCAAGTTTCACTCAAAAGATTTAAGCATATAATCTCGCTGATTTTTCTCAGTGCAATGCTCGACAAGGTGCTGCTCTGTCGGAAGTACAGTTTCAGATGAGACTTTTACACAGGAGGTCCCCGTCTACCCTCTCAAATGTGAAGAATCCAATGGTACTCTTCAAAGAACAGCTGAGGACTTTTTATCAACATACATCCTTCCTCTAACATAAATGATATTAATTGATGTTCTTGGGATCCTGTACACTGCCATGTTTTCTACAGCGTGACAGTGACTATACAGTCTAATTGCTTATTTGACATTAGTTTGCAGATAAGAGAGTGTAACTCAGTTGGCTAGATGGCTGGTTAGTGATGCAGAGCAACAGCAACAGATCAGGTCCAATTCCAATATTAGCTGAGGTCAGTAATGAAGTCCCTTCCTTCTCAACCTAGCCTCTTGCCTGAGGTGTGGTAATCGTCTGGTTAAATCACCACCAGTCAATACTCTCCATCCAAGGGGAGAGTAGTCTTTGGTCATCTGGGACTATGTCGACTTTACCTTCATGTAAAAATACAGATAAGGCCAGGAACTGCTGGTGAATTTACAGCCTAATGCCAACTAGAGCACTTACTACTGCTTTATTTTCCTGTACCTGATGTTCAGGTTGGAGGATTTTGATTCTGCTCAGTGTGTCCCCACAAAAAGGTTATGATGGTAATGGTGGCTGTCTTCTAAGAATATCTGACACATGAAGTTAAATTCATTTCCATCTGCATTTCATGCAGTTCAAAAGATTGCAGTTCCAGCAGTAAGAACCAGCAGTTAATCATTAATCAAAGTGCAGTGTTTTCCTGCCTGAAAATAAGTGCCTTTTGGAAGCAAATTAATCATTCATGCAAAATTTTTGTTTGTGCAAATGAGTTTTTCAAAGTGACAGGAATATTAAGCAAAGACACCTCTTTATTTTAAATGAACCTTGTGTGAAATATGTTTATCTGCCATCCTGCAGCAATCGTGTGTCCTGTGAGCCAGGGGCAGCTCCTAATGGTAATCCTACATCATCAAACCCGAGATATAGTATAGTGAAACTCCGCAACTGGTAAGTCTCATAAACAGAGGACGGAATCTCATCTGGTTGCTTACTTTTCAATAGGTGCCAATAGGCAGACATGATGTGCATCAGTTCCACCATGAATGTATATTTTAATTTGTAGCCAATATTGTTTTACTGGAGTGTGAAGATTCGGTGGTTGATAAAATTTAGTTTGAGATAATGTGATAACCGTTGGGGGTTGTTCGCGCCTCGAGCCTATATCTGTTGTCGACTAATTGATAGAGGCTGATTGCTAATGACTAATCAATGACTCCATTACCATTGTATCATTTGATTGGACCAGATAGTCTTGTCTAGCAATTCCTATGTATCAAATGAAAGCCAGTGTATAAATGGCTAGACCTTTTCAAATTTGCACTTAGAGGGGGAATCTCAAAAATGGATTATAATGAAAGGGCTTTGAGCATAGTTGTCTGCCTACACAATAAAAACTGAATGGAGTTGATTATTTGAATGCAAATCCAATCATCTACATTCCATTTTCTCTAAAGTTTACTGTTATGTGGTTCAGCAAACAGCAAAACAAATCTATCTGCAACTCTATCACTGGTGATTCATGTTTGAAGATCAAATATACAAATTAACATGCAAGTGTGTGCGTGTATCAAAACTACAAAGACATTTTGTTCTCAGATATTTCCTGTCGCAGTAAAGCACCATCTTTTATTTATCTCCACATGGGCAAGGACTAAACAATGTGGAGGTTGAGGGAGAATCACTCCTTACTACTGTGTTGTACCTTGCAGTAGTCTGTATTGCAAATTGTGATTGTTTTGGTCATAGAGAATATTGAAATTGAGGCGGAGAAACATATATTCATTGCCTGGTATATCATCTTTCTATATAATTGGGTTGGCTTTAGTTGCATGTTATAAGTTCATAAGATATAGGAGCAGAATTAGACTCTTTGGCCCATTGAGTCTGCTCCGCCGTTCAATTACCCTTCAACCCATTGCCAATTAAAAATCTGTCTAACTCCTCAAATTTACTCACTGTCCCAGCATTCACTGCACTTTGGGGTAGCAAATTCCACAGATTCACAACCCTTTGTGAGAAACAGTTTCTCTTCAACTGTTTTAAATTTGCTACCTCTTATCCTCAGACTGTAACCTCTCATCCTAGAATGCCCCACAAGAGGAAGCATCTCTTCCACATCAACTTTATCCAAACCTTTTATCATCTTGTATACCTCTTGACCTCCCCTCATTCCTCTAAATTCCAGAGAGTATAGGCCTAAACTGTTTAATCTCTCTTCATTCAACAAGCCTTTCATCTCTGGAATCGATCTAGTGAACCACCTCTGAACTGCCTCCAATGCCACGACATCTTTCCTCCAATAAGGAGCCCAAAATAGTGCACAATACTCCACGTGCGGTTTCACCAATGCCTTGTATAGTTGCAACAACACTTCCTTATCTTTATTCTATTCCTTTGGCTATAAATGGCAACATTCCATTTGCTTTCTTTATTGTCTGCTATACCTGCATGCTAATTTTCTGTGATTCATGAATGGGATATCCCAGATCCCTCTGCATCAGAGCATCCTGAAGTCTCTCCCCATTTAGGTAATAGGTCACCTTCCCGTTTTTCTGACCAAAATGCATGACCTCGCATTTGCACACATTCAACTCCATGTGTCACATTTTAGCCCACTCTCCTAACCTATCTATAGTCATTTAAGGTTCTTTCTTCCTCATTGCAACTTACTGTCACACCTATTTTTGTGTCATCTGCAAATTTGGCTGTTGAGCCTTTGATGCCTATATTATGTTGAGTATTGAAGCTTAGTTGTTATCACTCTCCAAGAATCATAATGAATACGCTTTATTTGATGCCACAGGTTGTCAACTGTCTGTTCTTGCTTCCCCTATAACATTTAATGCCTATTGTCAACTCCAGGGACCTGTAGTGCTAAATCATTTTTGTTTGCATCCAGCCATTTGTGCCACACAGCAGCTATTTTGGTATTTATGCTTATTTTCATGGACCAAGCTGCAGGGAATGAAAAATTGGAGCAGCCAATGGGCATAATCAGTTATTCCCATTGTTGCAGATCCTTGAAGCAAATTATTGACTAATGCTGTGAGTGCCTGTTCAGAAGTTCTGTACAATTTTGGCTGTTGCTTTCTTTAACTAATGACATACTGAACATGGCCCACTGCATTTGCCAGCAGTTTTGTGCAACATCATTAACTGTCAGTCAGATGTTTTGTGTTTTGCCTATTTGGTCCTATCATGCCAGAACATTGCCATTAGTGTTGTCGTTGAGAACATAAGAACATAAGAACATAAGAAATAGGAGCAGGAGTAGGCCATCTGGCCCTTCGAGCCTGCCCCGCCATTCAATAAGATCATGGCTGATCTGCCGTGGCTCAGTTCCACATTCCCGCCCTCTCTCCATAACCCTTAATCCCTTCTCTTATCAGAAACCCATCAACCCGCGCCTTAAAAATATTTAGCGAGGTCGCCTCCACCACTTCAACGGGCAGAGAATTCCAGAGATTCACCACCCTTTGAGTGAAGAAGTTCTTCCTCAACTCCGTTTTAAACCGCGCCCCCTTTATCTTGAGGCTGTGCCCCCTAGTCCTACTGTCCTTCCCGAGCGGGAAGAGTCTTTCCACCTCTATCCTATCCATCCCATTCATCATCTTATACGTCTCAATGAGATCTCCCCTCATTCTTCTAAACTCTAACGAGTACAAGCCTAGTTTATTCAGCCTCTCCTCATAGCTCAACCCCCTCAACTCCGGCATCAGCCTAGTAAACCTCCTCTGCACTCCCTCCAAGGCCAAAATATCCTTGCGTAAGTACGGTGCCCAAAATTGCACACAGTACTCCAGCTGCGGCCTCACCAATGCCCTATACAGCCGCAGCAAGACCTCCCTACTTTTATATTCAATCCCCCTCGCTATGAAGGCCAGCATCCCATTCACCTTCCTCACCACCTGCTGCACCTGCAAGCTGGGTTTTTGCGACTCCTGCACAAGGACCCCGAGGTCCCTCTGCACTGTCGCCTGCTGCAGTTTTTCTCGGCTTTTCACGATATTGCATTTGGAACCTTTTGGGAGTGGGTCTCATTTTTGTTCTGCTTCATCTGGCTCTGGTTCAAATATGCTATTTATAGTGATAATTTTATTTCTTGGATTGTCTAATGGCAGATGGCATTGATTCCTATTAAAATTCATTGCATTTCCGTGGCCTATTTGTTAGCCTTGACTCATCCCAGTCAGAGAACTAAACTCAAGTTTCACTCAAAAGATTTAAGCATATAATCTCGCTGATTTTTCTCAGTGCAATGCTCGACAAGGTGCTGCTCTGTCGGAAGTACAGTTTCAGATGAGACTTTTACACAGGAGGTCCCCGTCTACCCTCTCAAATGTGAAGAATCCAATGGTACTCTTCAAAGAGCAGCTGAGGACTTTTTATCAACATACATCCTTCCTCTAACATAAATGATATTAATTGATGTTCTTGGGATCCTGTACACTGCCATGTTTTCTACAGCGTGACAGTGACTATACAGTCTAATTGCTTATTTGACATTAGTTTGCAGATAAGAGAGTGCCTCTTAAAGCTTGACTACATCCGACTGTTTACCTCCTGCACTTCAACTGTTGAAATGGACTTGTAGAAAGCTTTCATATAGTTGCATTAAATTGCAACAATCGGCTTCTTAGTAAATGAACAAAAAATGAACTTAAATATTCTTGCATCTTTTACACCACCTCAGGCTGCAGACAGACCTGCTGAGCCATTACCTGAGCCATTCATTTCAGTTGGTCTATGCCCATTTTGTGGGTGGGGGAAGCTTTTATTATTTTCCTTTCTGGAATGGCTTGGTTGATTTTGGGAAGATTGCACTAGAAACATTGGCAGCACAAACTCTTGCCCTTTTAATGTTTTGTCTGCTCCCATCATTGCCCGTCAACAAGATCTGCTCCTCATTTTGGTATCTGTACTCCTAGCACATGAGTGTTGGTCACTCAGTGAATGATGGACCAACTCCTTTCATTAACAATGAGTAGCTGCCCACCATCAGCTGTGTGCACTCATGGGTCAGTTTAACTCAGTTGGCTAGATGGCTGGTTAGTGATGCAGAGCAACAGCAACAGATCAGGTCCAATTCCAATATTAGCTGAGGTCAGTAATGAAGTCCCTTCCTTCTCAACCTAGCCTCTTGCCTGAGGTGTGGTAATCGTCTGGTTAAATCACCACCAGTCAATACTCTCCATCCAAGGGGAGAGTAGTCTTTGGTCATCTGGGACTATGTCGACTTTACCTTCATGTAAAAATACAGATAAGGCCAGGAACTGCTGGTGAATTTACAGCCTAATGCCAACTAGTGCACTTACTACTGCTTTATTTTCCTGTACCTGATGTTCAGGTTGGAGGATTTTGATTCTGCTCAGTGTGTCCCCACAAAAAGGTTATGATGGTAATGGTGGCTGTCTTCTAAGAATATCTGACACATGAAGTTAAATTCATTTCCATCTGCATTTCATGCAGTACAAAAGATTGCAGTTCCAGCAGTAAGAACCAGCAGTTAATCATTAATCAAAGTGCAGTGTTTTCCTGCCTGAAAATAAGTGCCTTTTGGAAGCAAATTAATCATTCATGCAAAATTTTTGTTTGTGCAAATGAGTTTTTCAAAGTGACAGGAATATTAAGCAAAGACACCTCTTTATTTTAAATGAACCTTGTGTGAAATATGTTTATCTGCCATCCTGCAGCAATCGTGTGTCCTGTGAGCCAGGGGCAGCTCCTAATGGTAATCCTACATCATCAAAACCGAGATATAGTATAGTGAAACTCCGCAACTGGTAAGTCTCATAAACAGAGGACGGAATCTCATCTGGTTGCTTACTTTGCAATAGGTGCCAAAAGGCAGACATGATGTGCATCAGTTCCACCATGAATGTATATTTTAATTTGTAGCCAATATTGTTTTACTGGAGTGTGAAGATTCGGTGGTTGATAAAATTTAGTTTGAGATAATGTGATAACCGTTGGGGGTTGTTCGCGCCTCGAGCCTATATCTGATGTCGACTAATTGATAGAGGCTGATTGCTAATGACTAATCAATGACTCCATTACCATTGTATCATTTGATTGGACCAGATAGTCTTGTCTAGCAATTCCTATGTATCAAATGAAAGCCAGTGTATAAATGGCTAGACCTTTTCAAATTTGCACTTAGAGGGGGAATCTCAAAAATGGATTAAAATGAAAGGGCTTTGAGCATAGTTGTCTGCCTACACAATAAAAACTGAATGGAGTTGATTATTTGAATGCAAATCCAATCATCTACATTCCATTTTCTCTAAAGTTTACTGTTATGTGGTTCAGCAAACAGCAAAACAAATCTATCTGCAACTCTATCACTGGTGATTCATGTTTGAAGATCAAATATACAAATTAACATGCAAGTGTGTGCGTGTATCAAAACTACAAAGACATTTTGTTCTCAGATATTTCCTGTCGCAGTAAAGCACCATCTTTTATTTATCTCCACATGGGCAAGGACTAAACAATGTGGAGGTTGAGGGAGAATCACTCCTTACTACTGTGTTGTACCTTGCAGTAGTCTGTATTGCAAATTGTGATTGTTTTGGTCATAGAGAATATTGAAATTGAGGCGGAGAAACATATATTCATTGCCTGGTATATCATCTTTCTATATAATTGGGTTGGCTTTAGTTGCATGTTATAAATTCATAAGATATAGGAGCAGAATTAGACTCTTTGGCCCATTGAGTCTGCTCCGCCGTTCAATTACCCTTCAACCCATTGCCAATTAAAAATCTGTCTAACTCCTCAAATTTACTCACTGTCCCAGCATTCACTGCACTTTGGGGTAGCAAATTCCACAGATTCACAACCCTTTGTGAGAAACAGTTTCTCTTCAACTGTTTTAAATTTGCTACCTCTTATCCTCAGACTGTAACCTCTCATCCTAGAATGCCCCACAAGAGGAAGCATCTCTTCCACATCAACTTTATCCAAACCTTTTATCATCTTGTATACCTCTTGACCTCCCCTCATTCCTCTAAATTCCAGAGAGTATAGGCCTAAACTGTTTAATCTTTCTTCATTCAACAAGCCTTTCATCTCTGGAATCGATCTAGTGAACCACCTCTGAACTGCCTCCAATGCCACGACATCTTTCCTCCAATAAGGAGCCCAAAATAGTGCACAATACTCCACGTGCGGTTTCACCAATGCCTTGTATAGTTGCAACAACACTTCCTTATCTTTATTCTATTCCTTTGGCTATAAATGGCAACATTCCATTTGCTTTCTTTATTGTCTGCTGTACCTGCATGCTAATTTTCTGTGATTCATGAATGGGATATCCCAGATCCCTCTGCATCAGAGCATCCTGAAGTCTCTCCCCATTTAGGTAATAGGTCACCTTCCCGTTTTTCTGACCAAAATGCATGACCTCGCATTTGCACACATTCAACTCCATGTGTCACATTTTAGCCCACTCTCCTAACCTATCTATAGTCATTTAAGGTTCTTTCTTCCTCATTGCAACTTACTGTCACACCTATTTTTGTGTCATCTGCAAATTTGGCTGTTGAGCCTTTGATGCCTATATTATGTTGAGTATTGAAGCTTAGTTGTTATCACTCTCCAAGAATCATAATGAATACGCTTTATTTGATGCCACAGGTTGTCAACTGTCTGTTCTTGCTTCCCCTATAACATTTAATGCCTATTGTCAACTCCAGGGACCTGTAGTGCTAAATCATTTTTGTTTGCATCCAGCCATTTGTGCCACACAGCAGCTATTTTGGTATTTATGCTTATTTTCATGGACCAAGCTGCAGGGAATGAAAAATTGGAGCAGCCAATGGGCATATTCAGTTATTCCCACTGTTGCAGATCCTTGAAGCAAATTATTGACTAATGCTGTGAGTGCCTGTTCAGAAGTTCTGTACAATTTTGGCTGTTGCTTTCTTTAACTAATGACATACTTAACATGGCCCACTGCATTTGCCAGCAGTTTTGTGCAACATCATTAACTGTCAGTCAGATGTTTTGTGTTTTGCCTATTTGGTCCTATCATGCCAGAACATTGCCATTAGTGTTGTCGTTGAGAACATAAGAACATAAGAACATAAGAAATAGGAGCAGGAGTAGGCCATCTGGCCCTTCGAGCCTGCCCCGCCATTCAATAAGATCATGGCTGATCTGCCGTGGCTCAGTTCCACATTCCCGCCCTCTCTCCATAACCCTTAATCCCTTCTCTTATCAGAAACCCATCAACCCGCGCCTTAAAAATATTTAGCGAGGTTGCCTCCACCACTTCAACGGGCAGAGAATTCCAGAGATTCACCACCCTTTGAGTGAAGAAGTTCTTCCTCAACTCCGTTCTAAACCGCGCCCCCTTTATCTTGAGGCTGTGCCCCCTAGTCCTACTGTCCTTCCCGAGCGGGAAGAGTCTTTCCACCTCTATCCTATCCATCCCATTCATCATCTTATACGTCTCAATGAGATCTCCCCTCATTCTTCTAAACTCTAACGAGTACAAGCCTAGTTTATTCAGCCTCTCCTCATAGCTCAACCCCCTCAACTCCGGCATCAGCCTAGTAAACCTCCTCTGCACTCCCTCCAAGGCCAAAATATCCTTGCATAAGTACGGTGCCCAAAATTGCACACAGTACTCTAGCTGCGGCCTCACCAATGCCCTATACAGCCGCAGCAAGACCTCCCTACTTTTATATTCAATCCCCCTCGCTATGAAGGCCAGCATCCCATTCACCTTCCTCACCACCTGCTGCACCTGCAAGCTGGGTTTTTGCGACTCGTGCACAAGGACCCCGAGGTCCCTCTGCACTGTAGCCTGCTGCAGTTTTTCTCGGCTTTTCACGATATTGCATTTGGAACCTTTTGGGAGTGGGTCTCATTTTTGTTCTGCTTCATCTGGCTCTGGTTCAAATACGCTATTTATAGTGATAATTTTATTTCTTGGATTGTCTAATGGCAGATGGCATTGATTCCTATTAAAATTCATTGCATTTCCGTGGCCTATTTATTAGCCTTGACTCATCCCAGTCAGAGAACTAAACTCAAGTTTCACTCAAAAGATTTAAGCATATAATCTCGCTGATTTTTCTCAGTGCAATGCTCGACAAGGTGCTGCTCTGTCGGAAGTACAGTTTCAGATGAGACTTTTACACAGGAGGTCCCCGTCTACCCTCTCAAATGTGAAGAATCCAATGGTACTCTTCAAAGAGCAGCTGAGGACTTTTTATCAACATACATCCTTCCTCTAACATAAATGATATTAATTGATGTTCTTGGGATCCTGTACACTGCCATGTTTTCTACAGCGTGACAGTGACTATACAGTCTAATTGCTTATTTGACATTAGTTTGCAGATAAGAGAGTGCCTCTTAAAGCTTGACTACATCCGACTGTTTACCTCCTGCACTTCAACTGTTGAAATGGACTTGTAGAAAGCTTTCATATAGTTGCATTAAATTGCAACAATCGGCTTCTTAGTAAATGAACAAAAAATGAACTTAAATATTCTTGCATCTTTTACACCACCTCAGGCTGCAGACAGACCTGCTGAGCCATTACCTGAGCCATTCATTTCAGTTGGTCTACGCCCATTTTGTGGGTGGGGGAAGCTTTTATTATTTTCCTTTCTGGAATGGCTTGGTTGATTTTGGGAAGATTGCACTAGAAACATTGGCAGCACAAACTCTTGCCCTTTTAATGTTTTGTCTGCTCCCATCATTGCCCGTCAACAAGATCTGCTCCTCATTTTGGTATCTGTACTCCTAGCACATGAGTGTTGGTCACTCAGTGAATGATGGACCAACTCCTTTCATTAACAATGAGTAGCTGCCCACCATCAGCTGTGTGCACTCATGGGTCAGTTTAACTCAGTTGGCTAGATGGCTGGTTAGTGATGCAGAGCAACAGCAACAGATCAGGTCCAATTCCAATATTAGCTGAGGTCAGTAATGAAGTCCCTTCCTTCTCAACCTTGCCTCTTGCCTGAGGTGTGGTAATCGTCTGGTTAAATCACCACCAGTCAATACTCTCCATCCAAGGGGAGAGTAGTCTTTGGTCATCTGGGACTATGTCGACTTTACCTTCATGTAAAAATACAGATAAGGCCAGGAACTGCTGGTGAATTTACAGCCTAATGCCAACTAGTGCACTTACTACTGCTTTATTTTCCTGTACCTGATGTTCAGGTTGGAGGATTTTGATTCTGCTCAGTGTGTCCCCACAAAAAGGTTATGATGGTAATGGTGGCTGTCTTCTAAGAATATCTGACACATGAAGTTAAATTCATTTCCATCTGCATTTCATGCAGTACAAAAGATTGCAGTTCCAGCAGTAAGAACCAGCAGTTAATCATTAATCAAAGTGCAGTGTTTTCCTGCCTGAAAATAAGTGCCTTTTGGAAGCAAATTAATCATTCATGCAAAATTTTTGTTTGTGCAAATGAGTTTTTCAAAGTGACAGGAATATTAAGCAAAGACACCTCTTCATTTTAAATGAACCTTGTGTGAAATATGTTTATCTGCCATCCTGCAGCAATCGTGTGTCCTGTGAGCCAGGGGCAGCTCCTAATGGTAATCCTACATCATCAAAACCGAGATATAGTATAGTGAAACTCCGCAACTGGTAAGTCTCATAAACAGAGGACGGAATCTCATCTGGTTGCTTACTTTGCAATAGGTGCCAATAGGCAGACATGATGTGCATCAGTTCCACCATGAATGTATATATTAATTTGTAGCCAATATTGTTTTACTGGAGTGTGAAGATTCGGTGGTTGATAAAATTTAGTTTGAGATAATGTGATAACCGTTGGGGGTTGTTCGCGCCTCGAGCCTATATCTGTTGTCGACTAATTGATAGAGGCTGATTGCTAATGACTAATCAATGACTCCATTACCATTGTATCATTTGATTGGACCAGATAGTCTTGTCTAGCAATTCCTATGTATCAAATGAAAGCCAGTGTATAAATGGCTAGACCTTTTCAAATTTGCACTTAGAGGGGGAATCTCAAAAATGGATTAAAATGAAAGGGCTTTGAGCATAGTTGTCTGCCTACACAATAAAAACTGAATGGAGTTGATTATTTGAATGCAAATCCAATCATCTACATTCCATTTTCTCTAAAGTTTACTGTTATGTGGTTCAGCAAACAGCAAAACAAATCTATCTGCAACTCTATCACTGGTGATTCATGTTTGAAGATCAAATATACAAATTAACATGCAAGTGTGTGTGTGTATCAAAACTACAAAGACATTTTGTTCTCAGATATTTCCTGTCGCAGTAAAGCACCATCTTTTATTTATCTCCACATGGGCAAGGACTAAACAATGTGGAGGTTGAGGGAGAATCGCTCCTTACTACCGTGTTGTACCTTGCAGTAGTCTGTATTGCAAATTGTGATTGTTTTGGTCATAGAGAATATTGAAATTGAGGCGGAGAAACATATATTCATTGCCTGGTATATCATCTTTCTATATAATTGGGTTGGCTTTAGTTGCATGTTATAAGTTCATAAGATATAGGAGCAGAATTAGACTCTTTGGCCCATTGAGTCTGCTCCGCCGTTCAATTACCCTTCAACCCATTGCCAATTAAAAATCTGTCTAACTCCTCAAATTTACTCACTGTCCCAGCATTCACTGCACTTTGGGGTAGCAAATTCCACAGATTCACAACCCTTTGTGAGAAACAGTTTCTCTTCAACTGTTTTAAATTTGCTACCTCTTATCCTCAGACTGTAACCTCTCATCCTAGAATGCCCCACAAGAGGAAGCATCTCTTCCACATCAACTTTATCCAAACCTTTTATCATCTTGTATACCTCTTGACCTCCCCTCATTCCTCTAAATTCCAGAGAGTATAGGCCTAAACTGTTTAATCTTTCTTCATTCAACAAGCCTTTCATCTCTGGAATCGATCTAGTGAACCACCTCTGAACTGCCTCCAATGCCACGACATCTTTCCTCCAATAAGGAGCCCAAAATAGTGCACAATACTCCACGTGCGGTTTCACCAATGCCTTGTATAGTTGCAACAACACTTCCTTATCTTTATTCTATTCCTTTGGCTATAAATGGCAACATTCCATTTGCTTTCTTTATTGTCTGCTGTACCTGCATGCTAATTTTCTGTGATTCATGAATGGGATATCCCAGATCCCTCTGCATCAGAGCATCCTGAAGTCTCTCCCCATTTAGGTAATAGGTCACCTTCCCGTTTTTCTGACCAAAATGCATGACCTCGCATTTGCACACATTCAACTCCATGTGTCACATTTTAGCCCACTCTCCTAACCTATCTATAGTCATTTAAGGTTCTTTCTTCCTCATTGCAACTTACTGTCACACCTATTTTTGTGTCATCTGCAAATTTGGCTGTTGAGCCTTTGATGCCTATATTATGTTGAGTATTGAAGCTTAGTTGTTATCACTCTCCAAGAATCATAATGAATACGCTTTATTTGATGTCACAGTTTGTCAACTGTCTGTTCTTGCTTCCCCTATAACATTTAATGCCTATTGTCAACTCCAGGGACCTGTAGTGCTAAATCATTTTTGTTTGCATCCAGCCATTTGTGCCACACAGCAGCTATTTTGGTATTTATGCTTATTTTCATGGACCAAGCTGCAGGGAATGAAAAATTGGAGCAGCCAATGGGCATAATCAGTTATTCCCATTGTTGCAGATCCTTGAAGCAAATTATTGACTAATGCTGTGAGTGCCTGTTCAGAAGTTCTGTACAATTTTGGCTGTTGCTTTCTTTAACTAATGACATACTGAACATGGCCCACTGCATTTGCCAGCAGTTTTGTGCAACATCATTAACTGTCAGTCAGATGTTTTGTGTTTTGCCTATTTGGTCCTATCATGCCAGAACATTGCCATTAGTGTTGTCGTTGAGAACATAAGAACATAAGAAATAGGAGCAGGAGTAGGCCATCTGGCCCTTCGAGCCTGCCCCGCCATTCAATAAGATCATGGCTGATCTGCCGTGGCTCAGTTCCACATTCCCGCCCTCTCTCCATAACCCTTAATCCCTTCTCTTATCAGAAACCCATCAACCCGCGCCTTAAAAATATTTAGCGAGGTTGCCTCCACCACTTCAACGGGCAGAGAATTCCAGAGATTCACCACCCTTTGAGTGAAGAAGTTCTTCCTCAACTCCGTTCTAAACCGCGCCCCCTTTATCTTGAGGCTGTGCCCCCTAGTCCTACTGTCCTTCCCGAGCGGGAAGAGTCTTTCCACCTCTATCCTATCCATCCCATTCATCATCTTATACGTCTCAATGAGATCTCCCCTCATTCTTCTAAACTCTAACGAGTACAAGCCTAGTTTATTCAGCCTCTCCTCATAGCTCAACCCCCTCAACTCCGGCATCAGCCTAGTAAACCTCCTCTGCACTCCCTCCAAGGCCAAAATATCCTTGCGTAAGTACGGTGCCCAAAATTGCACACAGTACTCCAGCTGCGGCCTCACCAATGCCCTATACAGCCGCAGCAAGACCTCCCTACTTTTATATTCAATCCCCCTCGCTATGAAGGCCAGCAACCCATTCACCTTCCTCACCACCTGCTGCACCTGCAAGCTGGGTTTTTGCGACTCCTGCACAAGGACCCCGAGGTCCCTCTGCACTGTCGCCTGCTGCAGTTTTTCTCGGCTTTTCACGATATTGCATTTGGAACCTTTTGGGAGTGGGTCTCATTTTTGTTCTGCTTCATCTGGCTCTGGTTCAAATACGCTATTTATAGTGATAATTTTATTTCTTGGATTGTCTAATGGCAGATGGCATTGATTCCTATTAAAATTCATTGCATTTCCGTGGCCTATTTGTTAGCCTTGACTCATCCCAGTCAGAGAACTAAACTCAAGTTTCACTCAAAAGATTTAAGCATATAATCTCGCTGATTTTTCTCAGTGCAATGCTCGACAAGGTGCTGCTCTGTCGGAAGTACAGTTTCAGATGAGACTTTTACACAGGAGGTCCCCGTCTACCCTCTCAAATGTGAAGAATCCAATGGTACTCTTCAAAGAGCAGCTGAGGACTTTTTATCAACATACATCCTTCCTCTAACATAAATGATATTAATTGATGTTCTTGGGATCCTGTACACTGCCATGTTTTCTACAGCGTGACAGTGACTATACAGTCTAATTGCTTATTTGACATTAGTTTGCAGATAAGAGAGTGCCTCTTAAAGCTTGACTACATCCGACTGTTTACCTCCTGCACTTCAACTGTTGAAATGGACTTGTAGAAAGCTTTCATATAGTTGCATTAAATTGCAACAATCGGCTTCTTAGTAAATGAACAAAAAATGAACTTAAATATTCTTGCATCTTTTACACCACCTCAGGCTGCAGACAGACCTGCTGAGCCATTACCTGAGCCATTCATTTCAGTTGGTCTACGCCCATTTTGTGGGTGGGGGAAGCTTTTATTATTTTCCTTTCTGGAATGGCTTGGTTGATTTTGGGAAGATTGCACTAGAAACATTGGCAGCACAAACTCTTGCCCTTTTAATGTTTTGTCTGCTCCCATCATTGCCCGTCAACAAGATCTGCTCCTCATTTTGGTATCTGTACTCCTAGCACATGAGTGTTGGTCACTCAGTGAATGATGGACCAACTCCTTTCATTAACAATGAGTAGCTGCCCACCATCAGCTGTGTGCACTCATGGGTCAGTTTAACTCAGTTGGCTAGATGGCTGGTTAGTGATGCAGAGCAACAGCAACAGATCAGGTCCAATTCCAATATTAGCTGAGGTCAGTAATGAAGTCCCTTCCTTCTCAACCTTGCCTCTTGCCTGAGGTGTGGTAATCGTCTGGTTAAATCACCACCAGTCAATACTCTCCATCCAAGGGGAGAGTAGTCTTTGGTCATCTGGGACTATGTCGACTTTACCTTCATGTAAAAATACAGATAAGGCCAGGAACTGCTGGTGAATTTACAGCCTAATGCCAACTAGTGCACTTACTACTGCTTTATTTTCCTGTACCTGATGTTCAGGTTGGAGGATTTTGATTCTGCTCAGTGTGTCCCCACAAAAAGGTTATGATGGTAATGGTGGCTGTCTTCTAAGAATATCTGACACATGAAGTTAAATTCATTTCCATCTGCATTTCATGCAGTACAAAAGATTGCAGTTCCAGCAGTAAGAACCAGCAGTTAATCATTAATCAAAGTGCAGTGTTTTCCTGCCTGAAAATAAGTGCCTTTTGGAAGCAAATTAATCATTCATGCAAAATTTTTGTTTGTGCAAATGAGTTTTTCAAAGTGACAGGAATATTAAGCAAAGACACCTCTTTATTTTAAATGAAACTTGTGTGAAATATGTTTATCTGCCATCCTGCAGCAATCGTGTGTCCTGTGAGCCAGGGGCAGCTCCTAATGGTAATCCTACATCATCAAAACCAAGATATAGTATAGTGAAACTCCGCAACTGGTAAGTCTCATAAACAGAGGACGGAATCTCATCTGGTTGCTTACTTTGCAATAGGTGCCAAAAGGCAGACATGATGTGCATCAGTTCCACCATGAATGTATATTTTAATTTGTAGCCAATATTGTTTTACTGGAGTGTGAAGATTCGGTGGTTGATAAAATTTAGTTTGAGATAATGTGATAACCGTTGGGGGTTGTTCGCGCCTCGAGCCTATATCTGATGTCGACTAATTGATAGAGGCTGATTGCTAATGACTAATCAATGACTCCATTACCATTGTATCATTTGATTGGACCAGATAGTCTTGTCTAGCAATTCCTATGTATCAAATGAAAGCCAGTGTATAAATGGCTAGACCTTTTCAAATTTGCACTTAGAGGGGGAATCTCAAAAATGGATTAAAATGAAAGGGCTTTGAGCATAGTTGTCTGCCTACACAATAAAAACTGAATGGAGTTGATTATTTGAATGCAAATCCAATCATCTACATTCCATTTTCTCTAAAGTTTACTGTTATGTGGTTCAGCAAACAGCAAAACAAATCTATCTGCAACTCTATCACTGGTGATTCATGTTTGAAGATCAAATATACAAATTAACATGCAAGTGTGTGTGTGTATCAAAACAACAAAGACATTTTGTTCTCAGATATTTCCTGTCGCAGTAAAGCACCATCTTTTATTTATCTCCACATGGGCAAGGACGAAACAATGTGGAGGTTGAGGGAGAATCACTCCTTACTACTGTGTTGTACCTTGCAGTAGTCTGTATTGCAAATTGTGATTGTTTTGGTCATAGAGAATATTGAAATTGAGGCGGAGAAACATATATTCATTGCCTGGTATATCATCTTTCTATATAATTGGGTTGGCTTTAGTTGCATGTTATAAGTTCATAAGATATAGGAGCAGAATTAGACTCTTTGGCCCATTGAGTCTGCTCCGCCGTTCAATTACCCTTCAACCCATTGCCAATTAAAAATCTGTCTAACTCCTCAAATTTACTCACTGTCCCAGCATTCACTGCACTTTGGGGTAGCAAATTCCACAGATTCACAACCCTTTGTGAGAAACAGTTTCTCTTCAACTGTTTTAAATTTGCTACCTCTTATCCTCAGACTGTAACCTCTCATCCTAGAATGCCCCACAAGAGGAAGCATCTCTTCCACATCAACTTTATCCAAACCTTTTATCATCTTGTATACCTCTTGACCTCCCCTCATTCCTCTAAATTCCAGAGAGTATAGGCCTAAACTGTTTAATCTTTCTTCATTCAACAAGCCTTTCATCTCTGGAATCGATCTAGTGAACCACCTCTGAACTGCCTCCAATGCCACGACATCTTTCCTCCAATAAGGAGCCCAAAATAGTGCACAATACTCCACGTGCGGTTTCACCAATGCCTTGTATAGTTGCAACAACACTTCCTTATCTTTATTCTATTCCTTTGGCTATAAATGGCAACATTCCATTTGCTTTCTTTATTGTCTGCTGTACCTGCATGCTAATTTTCTGTGATTCATGAATGGGATATCCCAGATCCCTCTGCATCAGAGCATCCTGAAGTCTCTCCCCATTTAGGTAATAGGTCACCTTCCCGTTTTTCTGACCAAAATGCATGACCTCGCATTTGCACACATTCAACTCCATGTGTCACATTTTAGCCCACTCTCCTAACCTATCTATAGTCATTTAAGGTTCTTTCTTCCTCATTGCAACTTACTGTCACACCTATTTTTGTGTCATCTGCAAATTTGGCTGTTGAGCCTTTGATGCCTATATTATGTTGAGTATTGAAGCTTAGTTGTTATCACTCTCCAAGAATCATAATGAATACGCTTTATTTGATGTCACAGTTTGTCAACTGTCTGTTCTTGCTTCCCCTATAACATTTAATGCCTATTGTCAACTCCAGGGACCTGTAGTGCTAAATCATTTTTGTTTGCATCCAGCCATTTGTGCCACACAGCAGCTATTTTGGTATTTATGCTTATTTTCATGGACCAAGCTGCAGGGAATGAAAAATTGGAGCAGCCAATGGGCATAATCAGTTATTCCCATTGTTGCAGATCCTTGAAGCAAATTATTGACTAATGCTGTGAGTGCCTGTTCAGAAGTTCTGTACAATTTTGGCTGTTGCTTTCTTTAACTAATGACATACTGAACATGGCCCACTGCATTTGCCAGCAGTTTTGTGCAACATCATTAACTGTCAGTCAGATGTTTTGTGTTTTGCCTATTTGGTCCTATCATGCCAGAACATTGCCATTAGTGTTGTCGTTGAGAACATAAGAACATAAGAAATAGGAGCAGGAGTAGGCCATCTGGCCCTTCGAGCCTGCCCCGCCATTCAATAAGATCATGGCTGATCTGCCGTGGCTCAGTTCCACATTCCCGCCCTCTCTCCATAACCCTTAATCCCTTCTCTTATCAGAAACCCATCAACCCGCGCCTTAAAAATATTTAGCGAGGTTGCCTCCACCACTTCAACGGGCAGAGAATTCCAGAGATTCACCACCCTTTGAGTGAAGAAGTTCTTCCTCAACTCCGTTCTAAACCGCGCCCCCTTTATCTTGAGGCTGTGCCCCCTAGTCCTACTGTCCTTCCCGAGCGGGAAGAGTCTTTCCACCTCTATCCTATCCATCCCATTCATCATCTTATACGTCTCAATGAGATCTCCCCTCATTCTTCTAAACTCTAACGAGTACAAGCCTAGTTTATTCAGCCTCTCCTCATAGCTCAACCCCCTCAACTCCGGCATCAGCCTAGTAAACCTCCTCTGCACTCCCTCCAAGGCCAAAATATCCTTGCGTAAGTACGGTGCCCAAAATTGCACACAGTACTCCAGCTGCGGCCTCACCAATGCCCTATACAGCCGCAGCAAGACCTCCCTACTTTTATATTCAATCCCCCTCGCTATGAAGGCCAGCATCCCATTCACCTTCCTCACCACCTGCTGCACCTGCAAGCTGGGTTTTTGCGACTCCTGCACAAGGACCCCGAGGTCCCTCTGCACTGTCGCCTGCTGCAGTTTTTCTCGGCTTTTCACGATATTGCATTTGGAACCTTTTGGGAGTGGGTCTCATTTTTGTTCTGCTTCATCTGGCTCTGGTTCAAATACGCTATTTATAGTGATAATTTTATTTCTTGGATTGTCTAATGGCAGATGGCATTGATTCCTATTAAAATTCATTGCATTTCCGTGGCCTATTTGTTAGCCTTGACTCATCCCAGTCAGAGAACTAAACTCAAGCTTCACTCAAAAGATTTAAGCATATAATCTCGCTGATTTTTCTCAGTGCAATGCTCGACAAGGTGCTGCTCTGTCGGAAGTACAGTTTCAGATGAGACTTTTACACAGGAGGTCCCCGTCTACCCTCTCAAATGTGAAGAATCCAATGGTACTCTTCAAAGAGCAGCTGAGGACTTTTTATCAACATACATCCTTCCTCTAACATAAATGATATTAATTGATGTTCTTGGGATCCTGTACACTGCCATGTTTTCTACAGCGTGACAGTGACTATACAGTCTAATTGCTTATTTGACATTAGTTTGCAGATAAGAGAGTGCCTCTTAAAGCTTGACTACATCCGACTGTTTACCTCCTGCACTTCAACTGTTGAAATGGACTTGTAGAAAGCTTTCATATAGTTGCATTAAATTGCAACAATCGGCTTCTTAGTAAATGAACAAAAAATGAACTTAAATATTCTTGCATCTTTTACACCACCTCAGGCTGCAGACAGACCTGCTGAGCCATTACCTGAGCCATTCATTTCAGTTGGACTACGCCCATTTTGTGGGTGGGGGAAGCTTTTATTATTTTCCTTTCTGGAATGGCTTGGTTGATTTTGGGAAGATTGCACTAGAAACATTGGCAGCACAAACTCTTGCCCTTTTAATGTTTTGTCTGCTCCCATCATTGCCCGTCAACAAGATCTGCTCCTCATTTTGGTATCTGTACTCCTAGCACATGAGTGTTGGTCACTCAGTGAATGATGGACCAACTCCTTTCATTAACAATGAGTAGCTGCCCACCATCAGCTGTGTGCACTCATGGGTCAGTTTAACTCAGATGGCTAGATGGCTGGTTAGTGATGCAGAGCAACAGCAACAGATCAGGTCCAATTCCAATATTAGCTGAGGTCAGTAATGAAGTCCCTTCCTTCTCAACCTAGCCTCTTGCCTGAGGTGTGGTAATCGTCTGGTTAAATCACCACCAGTCAATACTCTCCATCCAAGGGGAGAGTAGTCTTTGGTCATCTGGGACTATGTCGACTTTACCTTCATGTAAAAATACAGATAAGGCCAGGAACTGCTGGTGAATTTACAGCCTAATGCCAACTAGTGCACTTACTACTGCTTTATTTTCCTGTACCTGATGTTCAGGTTGGAGGATTTTGATTCTGCTCAGTGTGTCCCCACAAAAAGGTTATGATGGTAATGGTGGCTGTCTTCTAAGGATATCTGACACATGAAGTTCAATTCATTTCCATCTGCATTTTATGCAGTACAAAAGATTGCAGTTCCAGCAGTAAGAACCAGCAGTTAATCATTAATCAAAGTGCAGTGTTTTCCTGCCTGAAAATAAGTGCCTTTTGGAAGCAAATTAATCATTCATGCAAAATTTTTGTTTGTGCAAATGAGTTTTTCAAAGTGACAGGAATATTAAGCAAAGACACCTCTTTATTTTAAATGAACCTTGTGTGAAATATGTTTATCTGCCATCCTGCAGCAATCGTGTGTCCTGTGAGCCAGGGGCAGCTCCTAATGGGAGTCCTACATCACCAAAACCGAGAAATAGTATAATGAAACGCCTCAACTGGTAAGTCTCATAAACAGAGGATGGAATCTCAACTGGTTGCTTTCTTTGCAATAGGTGCCAATAGACAGACATGATGTGCGTCAGTTCCACCATGAATGTATATTTTAATTTGTGGCCAATATTGTTTTACTGGAGTTTGAAGATTCGGTGGTTGATAAAATTTAGTTTGAGATAATGTGATAACCGTTGCGGGTTGTTCGCGCCTCAAGCCTATATCTGTTGTCGACTAATTGATAGAGGCTGATTGCTAATGACTAATCAATGACTCCATTACCATTGTATCATTTGATTGGACCAGATAGTCTTGTCTAGCAATTCCTATGTATCAAATGAAAGCCAGTGTATAAATGGCTAGACCTTTTCAAATTTGCACTTAGAGGGGGAATCTCAAAAATGGATTAAAATGAAAGGGCTTTGAGCATAGTTGTCTGCCTACACAATAAAAACTGAATGGAGTTGATTATTTGAATGCAAATCCAATCATCTACATTCCATTTTCTCTAAAGTTTACTGTTATGTGGTTCAGCAAACAGCAAAACAAATCTATCTGCAACTCTATCACTGGTGATTCATGTTTGAAGATCAAATATACAAATTAACATGCAAGTGTGTGTGTGTATCAAAACTACAAAGACATTTTGTTCTCAGATATTTCCTGTCGCAGTAAAGCACCATCTTTTATTTATCTCCACATGGGCAAGGACTAAACAATGTGGAGGTTGAGGGAGAATCGCTCCTTACTACCGTGTTGTACCTTGCAGTAGTCTGTATTGCAAATTGTGATTGTTTTGGTCATAGAGAATATTGAAATTGAGGCGGAGAAACATATATTCATTGCCTGGTATATCATCTTTCTATATAATTGGGTTGGCTTTAGTTGCATGTTATACGTTCATAAGATATAGGAGCAGAATTAGACTCTTTGGCCCATTGAGTCTGCTCCGCCGTTCAATTACCCTTCAACCCATTGCCAATTAAAAATCTGTCTAACTCCTCAAATTTACTCACTGTCCCAGCATTCACTGCACTTTGGGGTAGCAAATTCCACAGATTCACAACCCTTTGTGAGAAACAGTTTCTCTTCAACTGTTTTAAATTTGCTACCTCTTATCCTCAGACTGTAACCTCTCATCCTAGAATGCCCCACAAGAGGAAGCATCTCTTCCACATCAACTTTATCCAAACCTTTTATCATCTTGTATACCTCTTGACCTCCCCTCATTCCTCTAAATTCCAGAGAGTATAGGCCTAAACTGTTTAATCTTTCTTCATTCAACAAGCCTTTCATCTCTGGAATCGATCTAGTGAACCACCTCTGAACTGCCTCCAATGCCACGACATCTTTCCTCCAATAAGGAGCCCAAAATAGTGCACAATACTCCACGTGCGGTTTCACCAATGCCTTGTATAGTTGCAACAACACTTCCTTATCTTTATTCTATTCCTTTGGCTATAAATGGCAACATTCCATTTGCTTTCTTTATTGTCTGCTGTACCTGCATGCTAATTTTCTGTGATTCATGAATGGGATATCCCAGATCCCTCTGCATCAGAGCATCCTGAAGTCTCTCCCCATTTAGGTAATAGGTCACCTTCCCGTTTTTCTGACCAAAATGCATGACCTCGCATTTGCACACATTCAACTCCATGTGTCACATTTTAGCCCACTCTCCTAACCTATCTATAGTCATTTAAGGTTCTTTCTTCCTCATTGCAACTTACTGTCACACCTATTTTTGTGTCATCTGCAAATTTGGCTGTTGAGCCTTTGATGCCTATATTATGTTGAGTATTGAAGCTTAGTTGTTATCACTCTCCAAGAATCATAATGAATACGCTTTATTTGATGTCACAGTTTGTCAACTGTCTGTTCTTGCTTCCCCTATAACATTTAATGCCTATTGTCAACTCCAGGGACCTGTAGTGCTAAATCATTTTTGTTTGCATCCAGCCATTTGTGCCACACAGCAGCTATTTTGGTATTTATGCTTATTTTCATGGACCAAGCTGCAGGGAATGAAAAATTGGAGCAGCCAATGGGCATAATCAGTTATTCCCATTGTTGCAGATCCTTGAAGCAAATTATTGACTAATGCTGTGAGTGCCTGTTCAGAAGTTCTGTACAATTTTGGCTGTTGCTTTCTTTAACTAATGACATACTGAACATGGCCCACTGCATTTGCCAGCAGTTTTGTGCAACATCATTAACTGTCAGTCAGATGTTTTGTGTTTTGCCTATTTGGTCCTATCATGCCAGAACATTGCCATTAGTGTTGTCGTTGAGAACATAAGAACATAAGAAATAGGAGCAGGAGTAGGCCATCTGGCCCTTCGAGCCTGCCCCGCCATTCAATAAGATCATGGCTGATCTGCCGTGGCTCAGTTCCACATTCCCGCCCTCTCTCCATAACCCTTAATCCCTTCTCTTATCAGAAACCCATCAACCCGCGCCTTAAAAATATTTAGCGAGGTTGCCTCCACCACTTCAACGGGCAGAGAATTCCAGAGATTCACCACCCTTTGAGTGAAGAAGTTCTTCCTCAACTCCGTTCTAAACCGCGCCCCCTTTATCTTGAGGCTGTGCCCCCTAGTCCTACTGTCCTTCCCAAGCGGGAAGAGTCTTTCCACCTCTATCCTATCCATCCCATTCATCATCTTATACGTCTCAATGAGATCTCCCCTCATTCTTCTAAACTCTAACGAGTACAAGCCTAGTTTATTCAGCCTCTCCTCATAGCTCAACCCCCTCAACTCCGGCATCAGCCTAGTAAACCTCCTCTGCACTCCCTCCAAGGCCAAAATATCCTTGCGTAAGTACGGTGCCCAAAATTGCACACAGTACTCCAGCTGCGGCCTCACCAATGCCCTATACAGCCGCAGCAAGACCTCCCTACTTTTATATTCAATCCCCCTCGCTATGAAGGCCAGCATCCCATTCACCTTCCTCACCCCCTGCTGCACCTGCAAGCTGGGTTTTTGCGACTCCTGCACAAGGACCCCGAGGTCCCTCTGCACTGTCGCCTGCTGCAGTTTTTCTCGGCTTTTCACGATATTGCATTTGGAACCTTTTGGGAGTGGGTCTCATTTTTGTTCTGCTTCATCTGGCTCTGGTTCAAATACGCTATTTATAGTGATAATTTTATTTCTTGGATTGTCTAATGGCAGATGGCATTGATTCCTATTAAAATTCATTGCATTTCCGTGGCCTATTTGTTAGCCTTGACTCATCCCAGTCAGAGAACTAAACTCAAGTTTCACTCAAAAGATTTAAGCATATAATCTCGCTGATTTTTCTCAGTGCAATGCTCGACAAGGTGCTGCTCTGTCGGAAGTACAGTTTCAGATGAGACTTTTACACAGGAGGTCCCCGTCTACTCTCTCAAATGTGAAGAATCCAATGGTACTCTTCAAAGAGCAGCTGAGGACTTTTTATCAACATACATCCTTCCTCTAACATAAATGATATTAATTGATGTTCTTGGGATCCTGTACACTGCCATGTTTTCTACAGCGTGACAGTGACTATACAGTCTAATTGCTTATTTGACATTAGTTTGCAGATAAGAGAGTGCCTCTTAAAGCTTGACTACATCCGACTGTTTACCTCCTGCACTTCAACTGTTGAAATGGACTTGTAGAAAGCTTTCATATAGTTGCATTAAATTGCAACAATCGGCTTCTTAGTAAATGAACAAAAAATGAACTTAAATATTCTTGCATCTTTTACACCACCTCAGGCTGCAGACAGACCTGCTGAGCCATTACCTGAGCCATTCATTTCAGTTGGACTACGCCCATTTTGTGGGTGGGGGAAGCTTTTATTATTTTCCTTTCTGGAATGGCTTGGTTGATTTTGGGAAGATTGCACTAGAAACATTGGCAGCACAAACTCTTGCCCTTTTAATGTTTTGTCTGCTCCCATCATTGCCCGTCAACAAGATCTGCTCCTCATTTTGGTATCTGTACTCCTAGCACATGAGTGTTGGTCACTCAGTGAATGATGGACCAACTCCTTTCATTAACAATGAGTAGCTGCCCACCATCAGCTGTGTGCACTCATGGGTCAGTTTAACTCAGTTGGCTAGATGGCTGGTTAGTGATGCAGAGCAACAGCAACAGATCAGGTCCAATTCCAATATTAGCTGAGGTCAGTAATGAAGTCCCTTCCTTCTCAACCTAGCCTCTTGCCTGAGGTGTGGTAATCGTCTGGTTAAATCACCACCAGTCAATACTCTCCATCCAAGGGGAGAGTAGTCTTTGGTCATCTGGGACTATGTCGACTTTACCTTCATGTAAAAATACAGATAAGGCCAGGAACTGCTGGTGAATTTACAGCCTAATGCCAACTAGTGCACTTACTACTGCTTTATTTTCCTGTACCTGATGTTCAGGTTGGAGGATTTTGATTCTGCTCAGTGTGTCCCCACAAAAAGGTTATGATGGTAATGGTGGCTGTCTTCTAAGAATATCTGACACATGAAGTTAAATTCATTTCCATCTGCATTTCATGCAGTACAAAAGATTGCAGTTCCAGCAGTAAGAACCAGCAGTTAATCATTAATCAAAGTGCAGTGTTTTCCTGCCTGAAAATAAGTGCCTTTTGGAAGCAAATTAATCATTCATGCAAAATTTTTGTTTGTGCAAATGAGTTTTTCAAAGTGACAGGAATATTAAGCAAAGACACCTCTTTATTTTAAATGAAACTTGTGTGAAATATGTTTATCTGCCATCCTGCAGCAATCGTGTGTCCTGTGAGCCAGGGGCAGCTCCTAATGGTAATCCTACATCATCAAAACCAAGATATAGTATAGTGAAACTCCGCAACTGGTAAGTCTCATAAACAGAGGACGGAATCCCATCTGGTTGCTTACTTTGCAATAGGTGCCAAAAGGCAGACATGATGTGCATCAGTTCCACCATGAATGTATATTTTAATTTGTAGCCAATATTGTTTTACTGGAGTGTGAAGATTCGGTGGTTGATAAAATTTAGTTTGAGATAATGTGATAACCGTTGGGGGTTGTTCGCGCCTCGAGCCTATATCTGATGTCGACTAATTGATAGAGGCTGATTGCTAATGACTAATCAATGACTCCATTACCATTGTATCATTTGATTGGACCAGATAGTCTTGTCTAGCAATTCCTATGTATCAAATGAAAGCCAGTGTATAAATGGCTAGACCTTTTCAAATTTGCACTTAGAGGGGGAATCTCAAAAATGGATTAAAATGAAAGGGCTTTGAGCATAGTTGTCTGCCTACACAATAAAAACTGAATGGAGTTGATTATTTGAATGCAAATCCAATCATCTACATTCCATTTTCTCTAAAGTTTACTGTTATGTGGTTCAGCAAACAGCAAAACAAATCTATCTGCAACTCTATCACTGGTGATTCATGTTTGAAGATCAAATATACAAATTAACATGCAAGTGTGTGCGTGTATCAAAACAACAAAGACATTTTGTTCTCAGATATTTCCTGTCGCAGTAAAGCACCATCTTTTATTTATCTCCACATGGGCAAGGACGAAACAATGTGGAGGTTGAGGGAGAATCACTCCTTACTACTGTGTTGTACCTTGCAGTAGTCTGTATTGCAAATTGTGATTGTTTTGGTCATAGAGAATATTGAAATTGAGGCGGAGAAACATATATTCATTGCCTGGTATATCATCTTTCTATATAATTGGGTTGGCTTTAGTTGCATGTTATAAGTTCATAAGATATAGGAGCAGAATTAGACTCTTTGGCCCATTGAGTCTGCTCCGCCGTTCAATTACCCTTCAACCCATTGCCAATTAAAAATCTGTCTAACTCCTCAAATTTACTCACTGTCCCAGCATTCACTGCACTTTGGGGTAGCAAATTCCACAGATTCACAACCCTTTGTGAGAAACAGTTTCTCTTCAACTGTTTTAAATTTGCTACCTCTTATCCTCAGACTGTAACCTCTCATCCTAGAATGCCCCACAAGAGGAAGCATCTCTTCCACATCAACTTTATCCAAACCTTTTATCATCTTGTATACCTCTTGACCTCCCCTCATTCCTCTAAATTCCAGAGAGTATAGGCCTAAACTGTTTAATCTTTCTTCATTCAACAAGCCTTTCATCTCTGGAATCGATCTAGTGAACCACCTCTGAACTGCCTCCAATGCCACGACATCTTTCCTCCAATAAGGAGCCCAAAATAGTGCACAATACTCCACGTGCGGTTTCACCAATGCCTTGTATAGTTGCAACAACACTTCCTTATCTTTATTCTATTCCTTTGGCTATAAATGGCAACATTCCATTTGCTTTCTTTATTGTCTGCTGTACCTGCATGCTAATTTTCTGTGATTCATGAATGGGATATCCCAGATCCCTCTGCATCAGAGCATCCTGAAGTCTCTCCCCATTTAGGTAATAGGTCACCTTCCCGTTTTTCTGACCAAAATGCATGACCTCGCATTTGCACACATTCAACTCCATGTGTCACATTTTAGCCCACTCTCCTAACCTATCTATAGTCATTTAAGGTTCTTTCTTCCTCATTGCAACTTACTGTCACACCTATTTATGTGTCATCTGCAAATTTGGCTGTTGAGCCTTTGATGCCTATATTATGTTGAGTATTGAAGCTTAGTTGTTATCACTCTCCAAGAATCATAATGAATACGCTTTATTTGATGTCACAGTTTGTCAACTGTCTGTTCTTGCTTCCCCTATAACATTTAATGCCTATTGTCAACTCCAGGGACCTGTAGTGCTAAATCATTTTTGTTTGCATCCAGCCATTTGTGCCACACAGCAGCTATTTTGGTATTTATGCTTATTTTCATGGACCAAGCTGCAGGGAATGAAAAATTGGAGCAGCCAATGGGCATAATCAGTTATTCCCATTGTTGCAGATCCTTGAAGCAAATTATTGACTAATGCTGTGAGTGCCTGTTCAGAAGTTCTGTACAATTTTGGCTGTTGCTTTCTTTAACTAATGACATACTGAACATGGCCCACTGCATTTGCCAGCAGTTTTGTGCAACATCATTAACTGTCAGTCAGATGTTTTGTGTTTTGCCTATTTGGTCCTATCATGCCAGAACATTGCCATTAGTGTTGTCGTTGAGAACATAAGAACATAAGAAATAGGAGCAGGAGTAGGCCATCTGGCCCTTCGAGCCTGCCCCGCCATTCAATAAGATCATGGCTGATCTGCCGTGGCTCAGTTCCACATTCCCGCCCTCTCTCCATAACCCTTAATCCCTTCTCTTATCAGAAACCCATCAACCCGCGCCTTAAAAATATTTAGCGAGGTTGCCTCCACCACTTCAACGGGCAGAGAATTCCAGAGATTCACCACCCTTTGAGTGAAGAAGTTCTTCCTCAACTCCGTTCTAAACCGCGCCCCCTTTATCTTGAGGCTGTGCCCCCTAGTCCTACTGTCCTTCCCAAGCGGGAAGAGTCTTTCCACCTCTATCCTATCCATCCCATTCATCATCTTATACGTCTCAATGAGATCTCCCCTCATTCTTCTAAACTCTAACGAGTACAAGCCTAGTTTATTCAGCCTCTCCTCATAGCTCAACCCCCTCAACTCCGGCATCAGCCTAGTAAACCTCCTCTGCACTCCCTCCAAGGCCAAAATATCCTTGCGTAAGTACGGTGCCCAAAATTGCACACAGTACTCCAGCTGCGGCCTCACCAATGCCCTATACAGCCGCAGCAAGACCTCCCTACTTTTATATTCAATCCCCCTCGCTATGAAGGCCAGCATCCCATTCACCTTCCTCACCACCTGCTGCACCTGCAAGCTGGGTTTTTGCGACTCCTGCACAAGGACCCCGAGGTCCCTCTGCACTGTCGCCTGCTGCAGTTTTTCTCGGCTTTTCACGATATTGCATTTGGAACCTTTTGGGAGTGGGTCTCATTTTTGTTCTGCTTCATCTGGCTCTGGTTCAAATACGCTATTTATAGTGATAATTTTATTTCTTGGATTGTCTAATGGCAGATGGCATTGATTCCTATTAAAATTCATTGCATTTCCGTGGCCTATTTGTTAGCCTTGACTCATCCCAGTCAGAGAACTAAACTCAAGCTTCACTCAAAAGATTTAAGCATATAATCTCGCTGATTTTTCTCAGTGCAATGCTCGACAAGGTGCTGCTCTGTCGGAAGTACAGTTTCAGATGAGACTTTTACACAGGAGGTCCCCGTCTACCCTCTCAAATGTGAAGAATCCAATGGTACTCTTCAAAGAGCAGCTGAGGACTTTTTATCAACATACATCCTTCCTCTAACATAAATGATATTAATTGATGTTCTTGGGATCCTGTACACTGCCATGTTTTCTACAGCGTGACAGTGACTATACAGTCTAATTGCTTATTTGACATTAGTTTGCAGATAAGAGAGTGCCTCTTAAAGCTTGACTACATCCGACTGTTTACCTCCTGCACTTCAACTGTTGAAATGGACTTGTAGAAAGCTTTCATATAGTTGCATTAAATTGCAACAATCGGCTTCTTAGTAAATGAACAAAAAATGAACTTAAATATTCTTGCATCTTTTACACCACCTCAGGCTGCAGACAGACCTGCTGAGCCATTACCTGAGCCATTCATTTCAGTTGGACTACGCCCATTTTGTGGGTGGGGGAAGCTTTTATTATTTTCCTTTCTGGAATGGCTTGGTTGATTTTGGGAAGATTGCACTAGAAACATTGGCAGCACAAACTCTTGCCCTTTTAATGTTTTGTCTGCTCCCATCATTGCCCGTCAACAAGATCTGCTCCTCATTTTGGTATCTGTACTCCTAGCACATGAGTGTTGGTCACTCAGTGAATGATGGACCAACTCCTTTCATTAACAATGAGTAGCTGCCCACCATCAGCTGTGTGCACTCATGGGTCAGTTTAACTCAGATGGCTAGATGGCTGGTTAGTGATGCAGAGCAACAGCAACAGATCAGGTCCAATTCCAATATTAGCTGAGGTCAGTAATGAAGTCCCTTCCTTCTCAACCTAGCCTCTTGCCTGAGGTGTGGTAATCGTCTGGTTAAATCACCACCAGTCAATACTCTCCATCCAAGGGGAGAGTAGTCTTTGGTCATCTGGGACTATGTCGACTTTACCTTCATGTAAAAATACAGATAAGGCCAGGAACTGCTGGTGAATTTACAGCCTAATGCCAACTAGTGCACTTACTACTGCTTTATTTTCCTGTACCTGATGTTCAGGTTGGAGGATTTTGATTCCGCTCAGTGTGTCCCCACAAAAAGGTTATGATGGTAATGGTGGCTGTCTTCTAAGGATATCTGACACATGAAGTTCAATTCATTTCCATCTGCATTTTATGCAGTACAAAAGATTGCAGTTCCAGCAGTAAGAACCAGCAGTTAATCATTAATCAAAGTGCAGTGTTTTCCTGCCTGAAAATAAGTGCCTTTTGGAAGCAAATTAATCATTCATGCAAAATTTTTGTGCAAATGAGTTTTTCAAAGTGACAGGAATATTAAGCAAAGACACCTCTTTATTTTAAATGAACCTTGTGTGAAATATGTTTATCTGCCATCCTGCAGCAATCGTGTGTCCTGTGAGCCAGGGGCAGCTCCTAATGGGAGTCCTACATCACCAAAACCGAGAAATAGTATAATGAAACGCCTCAACTGATAAGTCTCATAAACAGAGGATGGAATCTCAACTGGTTGCTTTCTTTGCAATAGGTGCCAATAGACAGACATGATGTGCGTCAGTTCCACCATGAATGTATATTTTAATTTGTGGCCAATATTGTTTTACTGGAGTTTGAAGATTCGGTGGTTGATAAAATTTAGTTTGAGATAATGTGATAACCGTTGCGGGTTGTTCGCGCCTCGAGCCTATATCTGTTGTCGACTAATTGATAGAGGCTGATTGCTAATGACTAATCAATGACTCCATTACCATTGTATCATTTGATTGGACCAGATAGTCTTGTCTAGCAATTCTTATGGATCAAATAATAGCCAGTGTATAAATGGCCAGACCTTTTCAAATTTGCACTTAGAGGGGGAATCTCAAAAATGGATTAAAATGAAAGGGCTTTGAGCATAGTTGTGTGCCTACATAATAAAAACTGAATGGAGTTGATTATTTGAATGCAAATCCAATCATCTACATTCCATTTTCTCTAAAGTTTACTGTTATGTGGATCAGCAAACAGCAAAACAAATCTATCTGCAACTCTATCACTGGTGATTCATGTTTGAAGATCAAATATACAAATTAACATGCAAGTGTGTGTGTGTATCAAAACTACAAAGACATTTTGTTCTCAGATATTTCCTGTCGCAGTAAAGCACCATCTTTTATTTTATCTCCACATGGGCAAGGACTAAACAAAGTGGAGGTTGAGGGAGAATCACTCCTTACTACTGTGTTGTACCTTGCAGTAGTCTGTATTGCAAATTGTGATTGTTTTGGTCATAGAGAATATTGAAATTGAGGCGGAGAAACATATATTCATTGCCTGGTATATCATCTTTCTATATAATTGGGTTGGCTTTAGTTGCATGTTATAAGTTCATAAGATATAGGAGCAGAATTAGACTCTTTGGCCCATTGAGTCTGCTCCGCCATTCAATCACCCTTCAACCCATTGCCAATTAAAAATCTGTCTAACTCCTCAAATTTACTCACTGTTCCAGCATTCACTGCACTTTGGGGTAGCGAATTCCACAGATTCACAACCTTTTGTGAGAAGCAGTTTCTCTTCAACTGTTTTAAATTTGCTACCTCTTATCCTCAGACTGTAACCTCTCATCCTAGAATGCCCCACAAGAGGAAGCATCTCTTCCACATCAACTTTATCCAAACCTTCTATCATCTTGTATACCTCTTGACCTCCTCTCATTCTTCTAAATTCCAGAGAGTATAGGCCTAAACTGTTTAATCTTTCTTCATTCAACAAGCCTTTCATCTCTGGAATCGATCTAGTGAACCACCTCTGAACTGCCTCCAATGCCACTATATCTTTCCTCCAATAAGGACACCAAAACAGTGCACAATACTCCACTTGCGGTTTCACCAATGCCTTGTATATTTGCAACAACACTTCCTTATCTTTATTCTATTCCTTTAGCTTTAAATGGCAACATTCCATTTGCTTTCTTTATTATCTGCTATACCTGCATGCTAATTTTGTATGACTCATGAATGCGATACCCCAGATCTCTCTGCAACAGAGCACCATTCAGTCTCTCCCCTTTTTCTGACCAGAATGCATGACCTCACCTTATATACATTCAACTCCATGTGCCACATTTTAGCCCACTCTCCTAACCTATCTACAGCCATTTAAGGTTCTTTCTTCCTCATTGCAACTTACTGTCACACCTATTTTTGTGTCATCTGCAAATTTGGCTGTTGAGCCTTTGATGCCTATATTATGTTGATTATTGAAGCTTAGTTATCACGCTCCAAGAATCATAATGAATATGCTTTATTTGATGTCACAGGTTGTCAACTGTCTGTTCTTGCTTCCCCTATAACATTTAATGCCTATTTTCAACTCCAGGGACATGTAGTGCTAAATCATTTTTGTTTGCATCCAGCCATTTGTGCCACACAGCAGCTATTTTGGTATTTATGCTTATTTTCATTGACCAAGCTGCAGGGAATGAAAAATTGGAGCAGCCAATGGGCATAATCAGTTATTCCCATTGTTGCAGATCCTTGAAGCAAATTATTGACTAATGCTGTGAGTGCCTGTTCAGAAGTTCTGTACAATTTTGGCTGTTGCTTTCTTTAACTAATGACATACTGAACATGGCCCACTGCATTTGCCAACAATTTTGTGCAACATCATTAACTGTCAGTTAGATGTTTTGTGTTTTGCCTATTTGGTCCTATCATGCCAGAACACTGCCATAAGTGTTGTCGTTGAGCTTTTCACAATATTGCATTTGGAACCTTTTGGGAATGGGTCTTATTTTTGTTCTGCTTCATCTGGCTCTAGTTAAAACATGCTATTTATACCGACAATTTTATTTCTCGGATTGTCTGATTGCGGATGGCATTGATTCCTATTAAAATTAATTGAATTTATGTGGCGTATTTGTTAGCCTTGACTCATCCCAGTCAGAGAACTAAATTCAAGTTTCACTCAAAAGATTTAAGCATACATTCTAGCTGATTTTTCTCAGTGCAATGCTCGACAAGGTACTGCTCTGTCAGAAGTGCAGTTTCAGATGAGACTTTTACACAGGAGGTCCCCATCTATCCTCTCAAATGTGAAGGATCCAATGGTACTCTTCAAAGAGCAGCTGAGGACTTTTTATCAACATATATCCTTCCTCCAACATAAATGATATTAATTGATGTCCTTGGGATCCTGTACACTGCCATGTTTTCTACAGCGTGACAGTGACAAACAGTCTAATTGCTTATTTGACATGAGTTCACAGATGAGAGAGAGCCTCTTAAAGCTTGACTACATCTGACTGTCTACCTCCTGCACTTCAACTGTGACTCCCATCATGCTGATCCACTGCTCATTCAGGTTGAACTCAGGTCCACACTATCACAGAACCCCGTTTCACCTCCTAGACATTAAACTATAGGATCAGCTACAATTAAGCAATTAATTACTTGAGCCTGAGTTCTGCTGTTTAGTAAGGTCATTGCTGATTTGTGATCAAACTCTTCCCTCCCCCACCCCCCTCACCTTTGGCATGATCCAGCATCAACCCTCATTTTGAGATGAGTGGGGTCAAAGCTTATGAGGAGAAAAAAGGGTTAGGTTGATCAGCCATGATTGTGATGAATGGCAGAGCAGGCATGAAGGGCCAAATGGCCTCTTCCTGCTCCTATCTTCTATGTTTCTGTTTGAATGAGATTTCCAAATTTTGTCATCCTTTCTATATGCAAGTGCTTCCTAATTTCACTCCTGACAGATTTGACTCTAATTTTTAGGCAGTCTGAACTTCTTCAGCCAACAAAAATACTTCTACTTTGTCTACCTCACAGTTCCCCTCAAACTTTGATCAAATCATTTGATTGTATAAATACAAGGAAATATAGCCCTGGCTTTTATAATTGCAAATATGAGGACACCAGGCATCATATTAAGGCTCATTTTGAGTTAGCCACTTATGGTGCAGAAGGAGACCATTTGGCTTGAGTCTGTTCCAAGTTTTATGTTTACACATGTTGTGCATCACTACAGCTGTCACCAACGTTACGTGTAAAGTGTGCCTCCTCTACCACTGAAGTCCTCATTCATGCTTTTGTCACTTTTTCAGATGTCTTAACCCCTTGTACTATGTTATCCCTTAACTTTATCTCATTCAAAATCTGTTGCTTGTTTTCTGATTCCTTTTGAATCATACCCTCACCAACCTCCACTGGTTTCCTATCCTACTTCCTGGAATCCTTCTGTTCCTTTGTCCATACCTAGCTCTGTAATTTTCTCTGGCCCTGGGGGACCTGTACAAAGATTCTGCTGAATTGTTTCTGATCATCTTTGAATTCCATCCTCCCCTCCACATAACAATTGGCAAAAGACTCCTCGGCATGTTAGATCCTTCATCCTAAATTGTTCTGTGTGTGCCCACCATGAGCCTCCAGAAATCTTATCTGCCATCTGCCCGACTACAATGAAGTGCTTTGAAACATTTAACCACCATAAAGATGGGATGTAAATGCAAGTTCCTGTGTACATCCTTGTAAAAGTTTTTTGTGCAGTTTCTATCAAATAAGTGTTGTTTTGCCCTTAATTTTTCTGAAAGATGAATTTTATTAAGTACACATTGGGAAATTTTGTGCACTAAATATTTAATACCAGATTTTCACATAAGAGATTAATAGCAGGGTTGGAATAGTACACTGAAAAGTCTAGGCTGCCGTGTCATCTGAACACACAAAACAAAAAACCTCATGGATTTTTCCAGCAAAAGAGGGAAGATCTCCGCAGGAAGCAATTACTGCCCAGGATCTTCACGGAGCAATTGTCCTACCTCCGTCTCAGTGAGGAATTAATTATATTAATTATGCATCAGATCCACAGTGCAAATGCCTCTCTCACCCCCTCAGCCGTGCACCCCTCCCCCGACCCCCCACCGCCCCCACCCAAAACCAGACATTCTGCAAAAAATAACCAGCTTTTTGGGGTCTGAGGATATTTAGCAGTAACTATTGAGATTATCATTTCAAAAAAAAAGTCATTCAACAAATAAGCATTTCAAGAGTTTTTGCAGAGACTAATAGTTTGGAGTTCACTAATTTGCATATGGAAAACACTGCAATCTTGCAGAACCTATGGAGAGCATAGGGTCCCAGGCAATTCCTGGGTATTCTACACTGAGAATTGTCGGTTTCAGTGACTGGATTCTGTTTTGCTTCCCATACAAAATCTATTGTTTAAATATGACATAACAAGCCATTTGCTGTATATTGCATAAAAGACAACCCTAATTTCTGGCTTCATGGTTTTTCCATAATGCTTGTACTTTTAGTCGTGTTGTGCTATGCTTGTATTAGTGGCCTCAATTTTTCACCTAACAAATGCATTTCTTCTCCCTCCAATACATATAATGCTGCACAAGAAATCAGACAGGCAATATGGACTGTGCTGTGAAGATTTTATGCAGGTTTATAATGTAGTAGACCTCATGTGGTTAATGACAAAGAAGGTGGCCGCTGAGGCCGCACTGTTCACTTTTACCTTCACCGTACAAGTCAACCCTGTTTGGAAGAATTTTTTTAGGTTTCAAAGGACAACTAAGGCCAGAATTCTCTGATGTATCCCCTGCCACCACTGTCAGTGACAACGGTGCTGAGGCAGCAGTGACCACTGCAACATGCCATTCATCTGTTCTTATTTCAACAAGTTGCATAATCAACCATAGGTAGGAAAGAGTATGTACCACTACTTCAAAATTTGTCTATGTGTTGGGCCATTGTTGGGTAACCAAGTGCCACTTTAATCAGCTGTAAAGTAAACTCTTTCTGTAGAATGCAATGACTTTTAATAGTCTTTTAGTATTTTTGCTGACCAATCCTTTTCCTTCATGCAGCCTATTCCGAAGAGCAGATGTTAATGCGAACAGCACTCCGACTAAGAGCTCTGACCAGCCTAAACCCCCTGCGAGTAGGAGTTCAGCAGACAGCATCAAGTTGGTCAGCGTTTCATCTGAATCCAACAGTTTGGAAAGCGAAGAGCCCTGCACTTCGTACGCTTGGGCTCAAGAAGAACCCCAGAAAAAGGTGACAGAGGCATTTCTCACAAAACATATTGTGGGAATTCAAAGCAAGTCCTGCCATCCCCACACCCACAACTGTACTTTGACCATCAATGGGATACAAGGGTGCTCACCAACACCTAACCTGATCACTGGTTCTGCCTGCCCAAACGCAGCATGCCTTTCTTCATGGGCACATAATACCTGATTAGGCTAACACACCTCTAGGGAACAAGCTACCGTCCTTAATTTGAATGTATTAAAGGCGACAGCCTCACAATTGGCTTCTGCCCGCAATATGCAACCCCAGATTACAGCACTGGTCAAAGTTTCAGATCTGCAGGTGAGACTTCTGTCTCAACAAAATTCAACCCATGTTGTTTATAAAGCCATCAGATGCCAGAAAATTTATAATTAACTGCATAGAATGCAAACTTATTTTATTTATATGAAATACGAGCTTGTTTTGCATAGATTTTATTAAATATGTACAGAGGCAGCTCCACGTCACAGTAATAACCAATATCATGAATTTAAGTTTGAAACATCTTTGATAGAGCAGGCTGATTTTTATGGTAAATTTAACATACGGGCTGTTGTGACCATAACAACTTCAAGTGTGTAGTCCACAAAAACAGCACTTTGGATCAAAATCTAACAAACTACTCCACCAATAGCAACAAAGCAATGCAGCTCTGCTTGTACATGAGAGTCCCTCTTGACTGCCTGCTTTGTTTCTTTTCTGCACTTGACCTTTAGTTATTCTTCAGCATATTCTCCAATGGCGAGTGGTATTTCTTAGGAGATTATCAATGACCTGGATCGTTGCTTTTAGTAGAATATGTTGACAACCTGTTCCTTGGAAATTTCAGTCATTTAGATGTTTTAAAATACCATCCCTCTTTTTAGATTCTTCTCTTTCAGTCCTTGTATTCCATCTCTCCAGTAATGTTACTGCATTGCCAATACCCTGCATCTCAAGATCTGCATTAGAGTGATTTGAGTTTTAATTTCCTTCTATCTTGTTCATTACCCAAGCCTACCAAGCCTCCCAAGGTTCGCAAACATTTTGCCTCAGTCACTTGCTACAATGCAGGTTCCACGCTCAACAAGCAGAAAGAAGATAGCTGTATCATCCAGGTCAGCCTAGACAATAATCATAGACGGCGATACAAAAGTGTTTTGGTAAGTACGTGGATTGTTTTCTTTATTCATGTTCATGTTGTATAAAGGTTGTTAATTTCTGCCTGTATACACATAAATGCAAGAGGACATTTATTTTTGAGGGGAAAAGCTGGCCTCTGAACCATTTGTTACTGCACAGTCAAACTCAAGATGACTTGTGTGACTGTGACCAGTGCTACTTCACTGTCTACTTTCCATGTCACTGAAGCTTTTGATTCCTGTGCGCTCTGACCATTTCAGCTTTCTCATAGAACGTTGTAGCATTTTGTTTGAGTTTGGAGCCTTTTTTTAAATGTCCTTACTCATTAACTATACAGAGCACAACAAGATGTAGTACTTTAATATTTTTATTTAAGGGGTGAGCTGTGATTAATTTGTACTATTTCCTCACCCCTTGTGCAACAATGCAGTTAAGAGATACAAATTGAATTCTAGGTCACTTGATTACTGCATGACTAACTATGAGTAGCTCTGGTCCTCCTGTTGGCTAATTGACTAATTTTTGCCAGGCATTCCTTTGGGGCTTGCATGGAATTTAAAAGGATAGAGAATAGAAGAGAGCAAAGCAAAAATGGAGGTGATGAAAGGGTACAGTTTAATTACCAATGATAATTGTTTAATCACACTGCTTTTATCTCTTAATCAATTTTGTATCCATGTTGCCACTGCTTCTTTCATCCCAGTGGCTTCAATGTTGCTTGTACTCTGCAGTACTTTAGCAAACAACTTTTTGAAAATCCGTAAGTACCTCATCTATCTTTGGACTAATCCTCTAGTCACTCATTAATTCAGTGAAGTTAGTCAAACAGATTCATGCAGCTGTCATTTGACACATTTTTTCCTGAACAATGAAAATGGCAATTAATTATATCAAACAGATACGCAATCTCCAGATCTGATTGGAGGAATTTAGCCTATCATCTTCATTTGGACTGAGACATTTCAGTGTGTACAAACAATTAATTATACATATTTGTTGTGGACATACCTTGTGTCTGTTATTGCACCTGAGATGAGACAGCCGTGAGAAGTTGAAACTATTTCAATTCTGCTGTTGTTTAGGACAGTCTTCCTGACCCAGTTCGGTTAAGATACTGTAGGAATTATTTTTCACTTGAGATTGAATAAAGTCAACACATTAAAATATTGTTTCAAACTGAAAATTCGCAATGCCGCATGGCTCATGAATGCTGAAAGGAATTGCCCCATTTAAGGTTTACTAGATTGGAGTTGCACTTGTAATCAGTAATGCCATAAATGTACAGAGACTGGGTTAGTTAAAATCTATTTCCTTGAAGAAAGATCCACACAAGTTTAATCATTTTCTACACAAGCGTTCGGAATATAACGTGATGGGAGAGAGCTTTTCTGATGCCAAAGATGTATGCAGAAGCTTTTCTATCATAAGGTACCAATCCCACCAAGAATAACAGGAAACTTGGAATGTATGAAACATATGTTTCTCTGTTCTATCTGTCTTCACCAGATTACACTCTGACAATGCTGTGAATGTGATGACAACTGGCAGAGATCCAGCTTGTGAATTCATAGCATAACATTGCCATGTTTGAAATTGGCACAAGTAAATTTTTTTCAGTGCTCAGATTGATAGCTTGTCATGGGGATGGAGCTAAGGTATATATGGAGCAATCTCGGGAGACCAAGCACATCTTCGCTGATATGCATCCTGACAGGTTAATCAGAGTGGTGTGTGAGATCACTGCAAACAAAGTCTGCACCAGTAACTGGACTTGTCCTTGGGCAACTGACCATCCCCAAGAGTTCTGCTACCAAATGACAGCATGAAATTCATTCTTATGAACAACAGACCATCCCTTTCTTATGCTAGAGGATTTTATCATTAATCAGAAGTGCATGTTTGTTAACTTACAGTATCTTGACTGTCTTACAATTCATCCTGGAATGGCAGGATCTTTAATATGTCCAAAATATGATTCTACTGAATATGCCGATTAAAGATACAAAAGGTTGTAGTTCTCAGATATTGACAATTGCGAATTGATGGGATCTCGTACTATAACATTGTTGCTCTTCCATATATTTACGAAGAGCTTTGTTTCTGAATGGCTGGAAAAATTGAATTGTAAAACATGGACTGCAGCTTAAAAGAAGAAAAGCATGCAGTCTCTCAATTGGGAAAACTTCCCAATTCTCTCAAACAAATACCCAGATCTGCCAGTGTACTTCATCTCATGGTATCAGCCATTTACTGGACTGCTCAAACTTGAGCTGGGAGAAATGAGCTCCAGATGTAACATAGGACTGAACAAAAACCAAAAGGAGGTTGTTTAAAAAAAAAACTGCAGTACATTTTGGTCACTTCAATATCCTGTTTACCTACACAAGCACAGTAAAAAGTCTGACAACACCAGGTTTTAGTCCAACCGATTTATTTGATAATACTCACAAGCTTTCGGGTTAGTCCCTTCGTCAGGTGAATGGAGAGTTCTGGCCTCAGACAGAGCATATAAAGCACAAACAGTTTAGAGATTACTGATAAGAATGCGAATCCTTACACCTAACCTGCTGTTCAAGTGTAAGGATTCGCATTCTAATCAGTAATCTCTAAACTGTCTGTGCTTTATATGCTCTGTCTGAGGCCAGAACTCTCCATTCACCTGACGAAGGGACTAACCCGAAAGCTTGTGAGTCTATTATCAAATAAATCGGTTGGACTAAAACCTGGTGTTGTCAGACTTTTTACTGTGTTTACGCCAGTCCAACGCCGGCATACCCACATCATACCTACGCAAGTCCAGTGTTTCAAAATTTGAGGTGAATATTAAGTTTCTGAACTCCATTCAGAGACTAAATATTCCTTAATGTCACAATTATTTTTATGAATCACTTTTACATAAACATGAACTAATATTATGTGTCAGATTGAGTATTGAGCTTTTAGCTCCATGAACAATAAATGTTAAAAGTAAGCAAATGGTATAGAGGAAAAGGATGGAGCATTTAAATTGATTTTGTTTTGGACAAATTTATTTGTTTGCTTTAAACTACAAATATAGGTAAGGTTGCCCAGGAATCCTTGTGGTGAAACACTGGGCTCTGTTTCTCTTAGATATTTAAGCATGTTCCTTCACTGCTCATAGCAAATGGATTTTGGTGCATTGAAGGCAAGTTTTTGCAATACCAGTCCTAAGACATTACAGTTATACAGATGGATATTATTTCTCTGTAATTTGTACAGTATTCAATACAATGCCACTATATATCTACTGAGCGAAAACAGCCATTTTTAAGGGCTTGCACTTTTTTTATTATTCCTAAAGAAAAGTAAATATTTTTTCTATTTAGGTGACAAATCAAGATAGGACACCTGTGATTATCCAGAGAGCCATGTCCAAGCACAACCTTGAACCAGGACTGATGGAGGATTATCAGCTCATACAGATCATCTCAAAAGATGAAGGTGAAAATTGTATCTCAATTTACGATAAGTAGCCACCTTTTGGCAGCAGATTGGTGTTTTCTTTATATTCACCAAAAAGCTTGGAACATCAATATTCCTATTATTAAACGTATCCAGTTGCACTCAACTGGATCCAACTTGGAGAAATAAAAATAGTGCTTGAAAAACTCAGCAGGCCTGGCAGCATCTGTAGAGAGAGAAAAACGAGTTAAACTGATACAGACTTGACGTTGACTCTTTTCCTTTCTCCACAGATTCTGCCGAACTTGCTGTGTTTTTTCCAGCATTTTGTGTTTCTATTTCAGATTTACGGCATCTGCAGTATTTTGCTTTCTATCCAACTTGGAGGAATTTGACTTTACATTCCTCAATAAGTAACAATTGCCTGGACCTAATGAAAGCAACTAATATCAACCAATTCTCTGAAAGCAACATTGTGTTGAAGGATGCACAGCTGGAGTTGGTTGCAAATATTTAACATTGTTCTGGTTTATTGATTCTAATTCAAGCTAGGTGTATTGTGGGGGGAAAAAAGATGCAGGAATCATTATTTTGAAATTGAGAGTCTTTTTACCTGCCTTTTCTTGGCCCTCTGACAATTTAGCAGTGAAACAAGAAAATTGAATGGGGTTTCTGCTAGTTTTCTAATAAGCCAATCAGCACTATCAAAATGCATGTGTAACTAACCTTATACATTTCCTTTGCTTTTCAGAGCTTGTGATTCCAGACAATGCCAGTGTGTTTTATGCTCTGGACACTTCTGTGAAATTTCACTTTATTCTGAGAAACCGGTACTCCTGCAGACAGGTTAAGCCACAAACCCGGTTATGTTTGACACTATCCAGATCAACGCATAGACCAAATAAGGTTACTCTGTAAGGAGTGCCACTTTTCACGTAGCTTACTTAGAGCTGCCGTTATTTTGTGGGCTGGCCTACAATACTAAAAGAATAAGCAAAACCATTTCTGTATGAGAAACCTTTTTGGGAAAAAATTTTAAAAGCTGCAGAGGGGACCAGATCACCTGAGATATGAATAATTGCTTTTTTGTCCCTCATTTATCTTGTATTCAATTACTTAGAACTGCCATTATTTTGTGGGCTGGCCTACAATAATAAAAGAATAAGCAAAACCATTTCTGTGTGAGAAACCTTTTTGGGAAAAAAATCTTTAAAAGCTGCAGAGGGGACCAGATCACCTGAGATATGAATAACTGCTTTTTTGTCCCTCATTTATCTTGTATTCAATTACTTAGAACTGCCATTATTTTGTGGGCTGGCCTACAAGACTAAAAAAATAAGCAATACCATTTCTGTGTGAAAACCTTTTTGGAAAAAAATCTTTAAAAGCTGCAGAGGGGACCAGATCACCTGAGCTATGAATACTTGCTTTTTTGTCCCTCATTTATCTTGCATTGAATTACTTAAAACTGCCATTATTTTGTGGGCTAGCCTACAATACTAAAAGAATAAGCAATACCCTTTCTGTGTAAATCTACATACCTTAGTAGTCAGAGCATAAATCAGACACTAATTCATTGACCTCTTCAATTAAATGCAATCACTTTTCAGGTTTAGGACAGCACTGACTACATATGCTCACTCATTAGATTTATCCAAAAAAATCCCTTTAAAGTAGCAACAATTGCCAAGAATGTTTTAACAGTATTTGCGTTTCTATCAAATTCAGATTTGCACATGTATAAATTAACCACCAGAAAAGGCAAGTGCTGAAGCACTTTAACATTTCAAGCGTCTTCCACACATGATGCTCCAGTGTCCTTCCCCCAACATGAATTGACGTGCCTATGAGTTGTGGTGAGGGGGGGCTTTAGGGAAATCACCACTTAATGTTTGGAGGTCCATGTATTTTTCTTGTTGCCTCCCATCAATCACTTGCTGCCCTGAAATAGGATTCACTAATCAGGCACAATTACACAAGACCACTTGTCACTAAAAAGGTTCAACATCTGTGCCAGCAACAGGTATTAGAGGAAATCATCTGCGTTATTTGTATATTTTTCTAAGCGTACACTTAAATATTTTCTGTATTCCTCATATAATTTGTTTTAAATAAAATGTTTCTAAAATTTCAAAACATTCATGCTTCATTCTTTTGAAATGGAAGGCAGGACCTGATAAGACCAGATATGTTATGTATCTACTTCAGTTGAGAGTTTACCTTCATGTGAACCATGCCATCTGGCATTATGGACAGTCCTATTCTAGAAACCAAGGGCAATGACTGATAACTCCAGTGTTCTCATGTTTTTGCAGCAGCTGATCAAATAATATAACAAAGCCATGTGCTCTTCAGTGATCCAGTGGTTGATTGAAAAGCAAAATGGCTAACCTTCTGCATTAATCATGTACAAGTTGTGGTGTGAACACTGAATGGCCAGCTTCGGCATTTCCCATTTTTCTAATATCTTGCCCCATCCCGTGTTGAAATCTTTAACTTTTTGATTTGTTGTTGCCTTTGGTATATTCTCAATCTCTCCTTCCCAGCTCCATCTTTTTATCACTGCTAGGTAGTTCAGATTTAAAGTGGGTTGCCATGTGTAGGGGAAAAATCACAAAGATGGCTACCTCACACATAAAGTTACTTGGGGAGAGAGACATTAAGCAGGCACTGACTTTTAGCGGACTATCCACAGCAGTTAGTTAGCACTGCTACCTCACAGCACCAGGGTCCTGTGTTCAATTCCTGGCTTGGGTCATTGTCTGTGTGGAACTGCACGTTCTCACTGTGTCTGCACGGGTTTCCTCCGGATGCTCTGGTTTCCTCCCACGACCTGAAAAACATGCTGGTTAGGTGGACTGGATATGGCAAATTCTCCCTTAGTGCAGTTGAACAGGTGCCAGACTGTGGTGACGAGGGGATCTTTACTGCAGTGTTAATGTAAACTTACTTACGACACAAAGAACTAAACATACTGTGGGCAGCATCGTAGCACAGTGGTTAGCACTGCTGCTTCACAGCTCCAGGGACCTGGGTTCGATTCCTGGCTTGGGACACTGTCTGTGTGGAGTTTGCACATTCTCCTCGTGTCTGAACTAATAGGGGACAGGCACTGTGAGATGCTAGTGGACCGGGGAGCATCCATATCTGTCACCGACCTACCCTTACCGATTACAAATAAAATGATTTACCTAACCGTGATAGAAGGAAACACATCCACCTACCTAAGCGAGACCATGTTAGTTGAGATAAATAATCTGTATATACCAATAAGGGTTTATATGTGCAAAAATAACAAAGGTATAATAATGGGAAATGATCTGATGAAAGAATGAGATTTTGATAGACTGTGGAAAGGGAGAATTAATCTGGCTAAGACAGGATGTGGTTGGAAAACTAGAATAGGGAAACTCACAATTCACCTCAACCATTAAGGTGATCAGTCACCACCAGAAATTGGGAATAAGAGACAGGAGGGTTTGGAGCCATGTGTGGGTTAAAACAGTTAAATACCAGTTTTACTAAAAAGTGCCCAATACAGGGGCTGGGACTGGAACATAAGCCACACTGACAATACCCAATAAAACCAGAGGCAGAGAAAGCTGTAGTGGAGATAGTTAAAGTGTTAGTGGAAAGGAAGATTCTGAGAGAAACCACAAGCACCACTAATTCCCCAACATGGCCAGTGAGCAAGCCTAACAGAAGCTATACGATCATGATAGATTATACCAGACTCAATAAAGTCACACCCAAGTTGCACCCCATTGTAGCAAGTCTTTCGACAATCCTAAATGGGCTGTCACAGGAGTACAAAATATTGGACACAACCAGCGGATGCTGGTCCTTACCGTTGGATCCCGAATCCCAAGACAAATTTGCCTTTACCCTCCAGTGGGAGACAAATAGTACACTTGTTTATCACAGGGATTCCACAACAGCCCCGCTATATTCCATCGTGTAAAAAGTGACATCATGAACGGTATAGAACTGCCAGAGGGTAGTACGGTCCTACAATATGTAGACAACATCCTAATAGCTTTAGAATCCAAGTCAGGGCATCAAGAAGCCTTATATTTGTAACTGAATGAATTAAAAACCACAGGGTTAAAAGTGAGCCCCAAAAAAGGCACATATCGGGAAAACACAGGTCCTATACTTAGGACGCTTTATATTCCAAGGACTTAAAGAAATGCCAACGGATCGAAAGAAGGTGATAAAACAAATGCCACGACCCATCAGCGTAAGAGGCGTCAGAAAGGTGCAAGGATTATTCAACTGGAGCCGGAGCTTCATCCCAGGGTTCACAAAATTAGCAGAACCCATACAAAGACTAGTCAAAGGGGGAAAACCAGCTTTAGATCCCTTAAAATGGGGACCTGAGCAGGAAGAGGCTTACAACAAACTGAAAACAGAACTGATATCAGCCCCCGGACTAGGACTACCAGATTCTAATAAGGACTTCCATATCCATTGTAGCAATAAGGGAGGGTTCTATTCTGCAGTAGTAACACAGGACCACGGCGACAGAAGGGTCGGTAGTCACTGGACTACCAAGGCGCATAGCCGCCTTGGATTGCGCTGCCTGGGCCGTAAAGATTAGCAAGCCAGTAATCATAACAGGCAAATATAATCCTTCACACCAAACACATTTTGGTGGAAATGTTGAACACGGGAAAACTAAGGTCAGTCTCAAACATGAGAAGGGCTAAAGTGGGAAGCTGTCCTCTTACCTCCAAGAAAGTCTGTGATAATAATAAGGGATACAGGGAAAAACCCAGCAGAAGGGATTTTAGATGTAGGAGAGCCACACAATTCTGAGGATATAGATAGGGACAGAGGAGAGGGTAGGATAAAGGATATACCCTGAACAGCTGTGGAGACCCTTTATGTAGGTGGGTCATGCAAATATGTGGAAGGATCACCCCGGACAGGGGTGGGCAGTAGTGAATGACAAATTAGAGACAGTAAGGTCAGGAAGGATTGACGGAGGTCTGTCCGCGCAAGTGGCAGAACCCATGGCACTCACACAGGCAATAGAGTTATCTGAAGGTAAAACGGTGAACATCTATACAGATAGTTGCTATGCATTCGGAGTCATACATGACTACATGACAGCAAGGGGAAGAAGAGGGTTCATAATCGCAGGAAGATCCCCTATTAAACACCAGCAAAGAATTGAAGCATTGTTGAGAGCTAGCGAGAAACCTAGAGAAGCTGCAGTAATCAAAATTAAAGCGCACCAGGAAGAACCAGGAAGAGATAACCCGGACTGGTTAAATTTCAAAGGGAACAAAGCTGCAGATAGAGCGGCGCAGTTAGCCTTCGGACAGGAGACAATTCGCAAGCTGCCAATAGCTGCCAATGGCAACAACAGAACAGACCGGACAAAATAGATATTCGGGACTTACATGAGGACACCTCAAAAGAGGGAAAAAAAGAGAAGGGAAGCACAGAGAGCAGTCAAAGGTACTGATAACATTTGGAGACGAGACGATATGGTAATAGCACCAGAATGCATACAAAACACACAATTAAAACTACACCATGGACTACTCTCACATGTGGGTAGAGAGGCCATGATAACTAGTATAGGAAAGGAATGGTGGTGGAAAGGAATGGGAAGAGATATAGCCCAACACTGTCACCGATGCGTGATGTGCGTGCAACACAACCCTGGTAGACCCATAAAAATTAAAATGGGACACCAGCCAAGACCAAAGGGACCCTGGGAACATCTGCAAATAGATTTTACAGGACCACTACCACAATCCCACGGCAAAACTTATTGTCTGGTTATTATAGACAAGTTCACCAGGTCGGTAGAAATGTTCCCTACCACAAATTGGACTGTTTCCACAGTGGCTAGGATATTGGCAGAAGAGGTAATCCCTAGATGGGGAGACCCCCTACAAATCGATTCGGATGAAGGGATGCACTTCACTGGAAAGATGGTAAAAACAGTATGCCAATTAATGAGGATAAAACAAAAATTTCACATCCCTTACCACCCACAGAGTTCTGGAATGGTGGAACGTATAAATAGAACGCTTAAGAATGCACGAGCTATAGCCATACAAACATTGGGAAAAATGTGGACAGAGGTATTGCCCACTATACTAATAAGATTAAGAGCTACCACAAACCAGACAACCAGATTAACTCCTTATGAACTAATGACAGGACGGGCGATGCAATTACCAGAAGGCATCATAACGTGTGGGGCTGATGTAGGTCCATTTAAAGATAAAATCAGGAGATATGTTTTGGAACTAAGCACCCAACTCAAATGTATGTAAATTGGTAAAAGACAATCAGGAGAGAGAGCTTGAAATGCTTCCTGACATTCCAACAGCAGGAAGTCACGTCCTAGTAAAAACATTGCCTGACAAACCAGGGTTTGCACTAAAATGGAATGGGCCATATGAAATTATAATTAGTGGAGACACCTGTGCCTGTATAGACATAAGAAGGAAAGGTATATAGAAACATTGGACACAGCTGAAATTACACAAAGAAATGCATGAATGAATGAACGAGTGAACTAACAGAACTGCTTTCCTCAACACAGGCAAAGACTGCGAATAAGAACAATGGGTGCGTGCAGGTCAATAGATAATATAACTTTTGGAGATTATATAAATTATAGCATTAGGCTTGACATCTGATCATTATGAATATGTATGTAATCACGTATGTAACTGTACTACTTAGCATTGTCGCGACTGTAAATTTGATTGGATTGGAGGATAATCTACTTTACAAAACTCATGTACATTTACACGGGAATTGAACTGTATGTTACCCCTCCCAGAGGGGCACAATCGGTAGAGGCCCTATTTGGAGCAACCCCTGGATGGACTTCTCATGACTTATATACTGTAGATCCATCAGATGCACCCTGTAAGGGACAAATTGGCAAATATAAAAGAGGTATACAGGGGAGATGTGTGGAACTTGCAAATCCCACAGACCTTGTATGCAGGGGGTTCCAACAGGTGGGAGGAAAAGCTTGTTCAGATACTGCAAGCTATTCGCATTGTTTTACGGGGCAGGGATAGGGATGTGCCTATGCCTTTGTCCCCAAGAATGATTCCTGTGAGCAGACGCAGTGTGTCCGTCAATATTGCCAAGTTAATAAGGGACTGTTTACTCGCACTTGTCATGAATAGAAATGTCCAAATATAACCACGGGAAGACAGCTCATTTGTGGACAGTGCAATGGAAGTCACATAAGCTCAGCGAAATGGACATGCCCATTTGATACTTACCAGGTGGTGGGATCAAACGGGGAGTCAGGTAAACAAACAATTGCCAATAAGAACAAAATCATAATCAAGACACTAGATGTTACTGGGCTAAGAAGGGATATATGTTCCTCTTCAATGGTACTTACACGACAGAAACACCAAACCTCCCAAACAGTTTTGCAGTAGGAACAATAGAACATAGAACATTACAGCGCAGAACAGGCCCTTCGGCCCACGATGTTGCGCCGGCCAGTTAAAAAAAAACAATGACCCACTAATCTAAACCAATCCCTTTTCGTCCATAAACCTATCCACGGACCTCTTAAACGCCCCCAAACTAGGCGCATTTACAACTGCAGCAGGCAAGGCATTCCAATCCCTCACCGCCCTCTGGGTAAAGAACCTACCCCTGACATCCGTCCTATAACTACCCCCCCCTTAATTTAAAGCCATGCCCCCTCGTGCTAACTTTCTCCATCCGAGGAAAAAGGCTATCACTATCCACCCTATCTAAACCTCTAATCATCTTATATGTTTCAATAAGATCCCCTCTTAGCCGCCTTCTTTCTAGCGAAAACAACCCCAAATCCCTCAGCCTCTCCTCATAGGACCGCCCCTCCATACCAGGCAACATCCTGGTAAATCTCCTCTGCACCCTCATGATTCTCTATTTCCATCCCTTTCACGTTGACTAACAAATTCTACTACTTCAGATACTTATCAAACTTTCCCATAAAAGTTGCAATGTTCTCATTCCTCAGCCATTCCCAGTAACACAGCATTTAGACAATTTATACAATTTATACAATATTTGTATGGCTATAGCTAGTGCATTCTTAAGTGTTCTATTCACATGTTCCACCATTCCAGAACTCTGTGGGTGGTAAGGGATATGAAATTTTTGTTTTATCCTCATTAATTGGCATACTGTTTTTACCACCTTTCCAGTGAAGTGCATCCCTTGGTCCGAATTGACTTGTAGGGTGACTCCCCATCTAGGACCACTGACAGTTCCATGCCCTCAAAAGGGGCATGTACGGAGAAGAATAGTAACTCGGGCTATCAGCAAGGAACTCTACGCTGATTGGGAAGACCCGGGCACAATGGGATCCTCACTGGGGTACGGGTTCCTTGGAGCCCTATCTCTGGGAGGGGCAGCAGGAGTGATTAGTGCAAAGAATATGAAACATATTGTTTGTGGACTAACAGACCTGGGAAATAGCACATCAAAAGCACTAGAGGCTGTTAACCAAGAAATGGCTGAACTGAGATTCAATGCACAACAGACATGATATGCAGTGGACTACCAGTTAACACAACAAAGGGGAGAGTGTACAATTATAGGCAATAAATGCATAACCCATGTCACAGACGAGTCTTATAACATTACACAAGTCATCAATAACATCAGAGAACAACTTGATAGCTTTAGACAGGGACCCAAGAAAGGAAGTAACTGGCTGGAATGGCTAGTGGGGGTGGGGGAGGTGGTGTGGTCCTAGGAATCTTATTTATTACATGGATTGGTCATACTCATTGCAATTGTAATTGTCTGTTGTCTAATTGTTGGATGCCTAAAAGTCTGCTGCAAGGTTATAGAGCCATAGAGGTTTACAGCATGGAAACAGGCCCTTCGGCCCAACTTGTCCATGCTGCCCTAGTCTGGGGTCTAGTTGCCAAATCGTTGCCCACTCAATTCGCCTATCTGCATCCCTTTTGTATTCTTCTTACGTCCGCTCCACATCTTACTTCCCACCTGTCTCTGTGTCATCAGCAAATTTAGAAACTATACCTTTGGTTCCTTCATCCAAGTCATTTATACATATTGAAAAAAACAATTGAAGCACCAGCACTAAACCATGCATCACAACACTCGTTACATCTTGCCAAACAGAAAAAGTCCCATTTATAACACTTGTGTTTCAAGTTAACTAGTCAATCATCTACACATGAGTCCTAGATTACCCCTACACCATGAGCTTTTGTTACTCACAATAACTTTGCAATGCAGCACCTTAACAAATGCCTTCTAAAAATCCAAGGATATCATTTGCTCAATGAACTTCAGGTTGGTTAAATATGACTTCCCTTTCAAAAACCATAAGGAGTCTGCCTGAATTTTTCCAAGTGTCTTCAATAACAGTAATATTGATATTAGTTTCTAACAACTTTCCCTAAATGGTTAAACAAACTGACTCATTTTTTCCCCGCTTTCTGTCTCCCTTTTTGAATAAAGGAGTTACATTATCTATTTTCCAATCAAATGGAACCTTCTCGGAATCTAAAGAATTTGGGAAAATTAAATGTGAATCACAAAAGAGATGGAGACAAACTACTGCAGATGTTGGAATCTGAAACAAAAACAGAAAATGTTGGAAAATCTCAGCCGGTTTGATAGCACCTGTAGAGAGAGAATAGAGTGAATGTTTGGAGTCTGGATGATCTTTTGTCAGCTCCAGATTTGAAACATTGGCTCCATTCTCTCTTCACAGATGCTGGCAGACCTTTTCCAGCATTTTCTATTTTCAATCACAAAAGAAGCGGCTAAGGATATAGTTTAAAACTCTAGGATGAAGTTCATCAGGGCCTGGGGACTTGTCATTCCTTGACTTCAAATATTTAGTCAGCACCACATTCCTGGTGATTGTAATTTTCTTAAGTTCTTCCCTCCCTTCCTTTCATTTCAAGCTGAGTTACAGCTTTTTCTGGGATGTTACTTGTATTTGCTCATGAAGACTGATGCAAAATACCTGCACAATTCATCTGTCATCTCCTTATTTTCCATTATTAATTTCCCAGACTCACTCTCTACAGAATCAGCATTCACTTTAACTCTTTTCATTTCAAAATATCTATAGAAACTCTTGTTGTCTTAATATTTATGTTTCTTGCTAGCTTTCCATCATTTTTTTTACATACGGTAACAAGAATTGTGCCAGGAGCTAGTGTATCCATCGAGGAAGAACCCATGATGAAGATCCCCAAAGACATCAGAAGAACCAAAGAAGGAAAGAAGAAAATTGACCTCTACATGTGAAGATGCAGCTATTGGTCTAGGGATTATTAAAAATAATAATAATCTGGACCAAAAGAGGGGACCGTAGTGGGAAAAATCACAAAGATGGCACATAAAAATGTTACCTGGGAGAGAGACATTAAACAGGCACTGACTTTTAGTGCAGACAGCTACTTGAAACTAAAAACACGTAGGACAGACCATTATTTAAAGCTAAACATGCAGGAATCAGATACTAGAGAGCTTGAGGCACTTTTAAGATAAGGACAAACCTAGAACAATAAGGAGATTAGCCATAAATGGGAACGGGAATACATAAATGCGGGAAAACCAATTCCTGTATGTATAGACTGAACTAAGTCATTGATAGTTACTGATAGAGGAAATGTATCCATTCTATGAACAACGCAATATTAAAAGCCAATGTCTGTATATGTCTGGCTGTAACGATGTGTTGAACTATCACACCTGCTCAACTATAATGATGTGTTAAAAAGCTAATGTCCAGACTATCCATAGTGGCACAGTGGTTAGCACTGCTGCCTCACAGCACCAGGGTCCTGGGTTCGATTCCTGGCTTGGGTCACTGTCTGTATGGAATCTGCATGTTCTTCCTGTGTCTGTGTGGGTTTCCTCTGGATGCTCTGGTTTCCTCCCATGGCCTGAAAGACATGCTGGTAAGGTGGATTGGCCATGGCAAATTCTCCCTTGGTGCAGCTGAACAGGTGCCAGAGTATGGTGACGAGGGGATCTTCACTGCAGTGTTAATGTAAACCTACTTATAACACAAATAACTAAACATATAGTAGGTGGCATGGTAGCACAGTGGTTAGGACTGCTGCTTCACAGCTCGAAGGACCTGGGTTTGATTCCTGGCTTGGGTCACTATCTGTGTGGAGTTTGCACATTCTCCTCGTGTCTGTGCGGGTTTCCTCCAGGTGCTCTGGTTTCCTCCCATAGACCAAAGATGTGCAAGTTAGGTTGATTGGCCATGCTAAATTGCCCCTGAGATGCACAGGTTAGAGGGATTAGTGGGTAAAATATGTAGGGATATGGGGATAGGGCCTGGGTAGGATTGTGGTTGGTGCAGACTTGATGGGCCGAATGGCCTTTTTCTGTACTGTAGGGTTTCTATGATTTCTATTGAGAGAAGGTAGCTGCCCAGTACTGCGGAGTGCCAGTGCCTTTTCTCCACGAAGCTTTGTTAAATAAAACTGTATTGTTGCACCCCAAGTCTGACTCTGAAGTGGTCATTTCCCACAATGCCATGATTCAAATCTTTAAGGTCTATTTGATAGTTTATTTTAAGATTGAAGCAATCTTTCCACTCAAGAAATCCATATGCATGACCTTTTTCCAAATGTTGGAAAGAAAGTGTTTAGAAACTTGCGTAATTAGTAACTAAGTGGATCGGTTGATTATGCTGAGTGTTTACTTGGACTTGTGTGGAAGGAGTTTATCTACATACTAAGTCAGATAGTAAGCTCTGCAATCAATACAGACTGAAAGGGAAGACAAAACAGCATGTCTTAATTGAAAAATTCTAAGTGGAGGATGCTGTGCTAATCATCTGTGTGCAAATTCAGCTAGAGATATGTATGCGTTGTCTCCCATGTCTATAATCTGCTCTCCATTATTGTAAGCCATACAAGGCACTGAGAACACCAGGCTAAAAACCAACAGCAAGCCCAAGGAAATGATGGTTCTGGGTCAGAATGTTACATTTCAATGATATTAAATAACACTTTGCTGGAAGTTGAGTAAATTCTTCTACGTTGTGTCCATGATAGACAGGCTACCTTGATGTAGAATTTGACTTGCATTGGAGAAAAACAGTTGTAACCTTTGGCTGACTCAGGAAATGTGCATGAAATAACATCAATCTGACTTGAAACCTGGATGCTGGTTTGAGGCCTGTGTTCTCTGGATCTTGTACATGAGTGAAAAGTGGACAACTTGAAGTTATCATGAAAGGGATCCCAATAACTTCCATCTTCGCTATTTGTGGCAGATTTTGGGCAACTCATGGAAAGATAAAATGACAAATGCAGAAGGACAAATTTTCCATCAGGCAGTGGTGACTTTAGCTTGGGTACATTTAAGGGATGGAAGACAGTTGGGTGCCCACAGAAGCTATCCAAAATCAGGAAACCAGTATGACACACAAAGCAAATCTGAAGTTTGATTTTTTTTACATCTGGACAACACTAAACAACAGGAAAATGCCAGCATCATCTATACATCAGTGTGCACCACCATGATGAGCAGTGGCTTGGCAACTGCTGTCAAAACCAAAAGCAACCCACATGACATGATCACTTTGTATGTGATACTTGTGGCTGAATCTGTCTGTCAAAGTTTGGTCAATTTAAGCTATTCCATTCCAAAGGAATTTGATTAGCTGTGTCTCCATTTTACATTGCTATTGACATCTTTCCATCTCTGTGATGTTGTATTCTCCACCTTTGCATTTTCAGCCATTAATTTGTACCTCATTGGACCAAAGCAGGGCAGAAAGAGGCCATTCAACTATCAAGTCTGCACCGACTCTCTCTTACCCAGGCCCGGTTCCCATATACTGTGGCTAATCCATCTTTGGACTGTGGGAGGAAGCTGGAGCATCCAGAGGAAACCCACACAGACCATGAAAACTCCACCAGTCACCCAAGGCCAGAATTAAATCCAGCTCCCTGGCGCTGTGAGGCAGCAGTGCTAACCACTATGCCAGCATACTGCCCAAGTCTCAGCTTTACATTTCTTGTGTGCTTTTGGTCTCGATTCCTCTGCATTTACAATGCATGATTTCCTTTGACTCTGAAGCAGTCACATTAAGAAAAATTTGGAATTGCTTTCAGATGTTTTGGGAATTAATTGTTTTAAAAATCATTTGAAAGAAACCTTGAAGCATTTGTATCAATTGTACATGGATTGATTTTAATCTTTGGATACAAAATACTGATCCCTTGACCTGGAAATAGTGCCAACAGGAATAAAGTTAAAATAAGTAGGTCATGTGGCAGACAACATAACAAAGGAAAGGGAATAGCTGGAGGAAATAGACCTGCATATCTGCTAGTCCATGTATAATTTGTACCGACTGATTTGTCTGCTAATTAGTTAAATTTGCATTGATTCTGATTTTTATTAAAAGTTAGAGTAAAATCGTGCTTGATAAGTTATTTTCATTTGGGGTTGTTTGGTAAATTTGGTTTATTTGCTTTAAGGATCCCCACAGGTACCATAACAGAAACTTTTCACATGCTGTAATAATGAATTTCTGTGGTGGTGTGTAATCGTACCAACAGTTCAAGGAATTGATATTATGTTTTGTGAGAAGGAGCAAAATTTTATTATTGGTTTATTTTACTTCATGGCATCGCCAAGATGACTTTTGTTGGATTGCGAGGTTTCAGAACCAATCGCATGATTTGATGGTAACGTCATTAGAATGTGTATTCAGGCTGCTGCTTAACTTTCAATTTTGTATTCTGATGCTGTGCTCTTCAATAAAAATTTGTTCTGTTAGTTGAATCTGAATGTACAAATCAAGTCTGTCTTACAATATGGTAACAAATTAATTGCTGTGAGAGCCATAAGCAGATGTGGCAGCCTATTTGCATACAGGATTCTACCATATGGTAAAGCAATTTTTAATGGTGTTAGTTGAAGGAGCTATTTGTTGATGGTGAAATGTTACCCAGGATCGTACTCTCTGCCATTTTCCACCTAGAGCCATGAAATCTCTTTGTATCTACTTGTCTTAACCAAAATACAGCACTTCCAATGATGGCGTACTCCCACAAGGGTCATCTGGAATGCTTTGGGACTATTTCAATCAGGCCACATTACAACTGAGACAAAGATCCTACCATCAGTGGCAATCTGCATAAAGGTGCTCTGACTTACACACAGCAGTCATCAATATTGAGTTTCAAAACATAAATAGGGAGGAAATAAAGGGAGACTGACCAAGTAAGGGAAGATTTTTTAGTTAGGACATCAGTTGGCACAGGCTTGGAAGGCCGAAGGGCCTATTTCTGTGCTGTACTTTTCTTTGTTCTTTGTATAAGTGGCAGACACCTTGAGATGAACTGGAACATTCATCAAGTGAGTCTTTCACAATATGTTCATGGTCAATGCTATCTTTTGTGCCTTCTAATTAGCTCCTGCTTATTACTGAATGTCTCAGCATCTATGTAGCCTGAAACAATATTTTGTGCAAAGTATAAAGTATTCAGAAAAGTTAGCAGTACGATTCAGCTTGATATAACTTCCATGTGCTACTTGAACATAATTTAGGGGATCGGCTAAACCCTTGAACTTGATGTTTTGATCTATTATATTTATCAAAGAAACTAGTGATTCATATCTATAAGTTTAAATTTTACTCTTGAAAGAAACCTGACCAGCCTATTCCTACCTATTCAAAAATGGCTAGCTCTCAAGTGATTGCATTCTTTTATTTGAACATGTCCAGGACAAGGCAAAGCGAAAGGTCTCATCCCGAATCAGTGAGTGTTTTTCTCTCTCCACAGCTGCTGCTGCCTAATCTGCTGAGTATTTCCAGCGTTTTCTGTTTTTGTCTGATTTCCAGCATCTGCAGTTTTTTGTGTATTCTTGAATCTGTGTTCAAGTGTATTAATGACAAACAATGTACACAACAACTTGTTCTGCAGTGGAACTTGGTGATTGCAAGTTAAAGTACAGTATATTTCTCAAGTATTAATATTGTCCAATCTATTGTGTTGGAATTTGGTCTTCTAGAAATTATTTTAAATTTTGACAAGTAGAAACTCACAAATAGAATTAAATATGGAGCCAATTATGTTGAATTCTTAAGTTCTTCTTTAGAACTGTTATATTGAACTAACTAAAGCATTAAATCTGTTTCGCTTTTCCTGGACACTTCCAGACCTGTTGAGTATTCCTAGTGTTTGCTTTTTTAAGTTCAGATTTTGCAATTGATGTGTTGACATGCAAAAGACTTGAGGACTTTGAATGAAAATTGGAAATGCCCTTTCTCTGAAATCATGGTGATTGAGTGGCTTGGAAAATTCCTGCCTTTCAACAGCAGGCCATTTATTACCTCACCCTCCAACCAGTTTCTGCCCACGTGTGATAGACTGTAGGTCGTGCTTTAGACTCCTCAGTCACTTAAGAACTCTTGTTTTTAGTGTGGCAAGTCATCTGAGGGAGTGCCAAAGAAGAAGAATTATTGAAACGGCCATTCTTTTGGATATCACGCCCTTGATATTTTGTTAAAATGCATGCAATTGCAATGAGGGTGACCCATTCATAAATGGTGAATTGGCCTGAACATTTAGGTGCAGTGAAAAATTGAAGACCAGAAAAAGCCTGAAAAAAGATTAAATACAATTGTTCATTTTACAGAATGGTGGCTAAAACAGCTGGAGCAGAGAACAACGCAAATATTAAGCACTGAAATATAAATTAGTCACACTGCACCCTATGGCAGTTTCCATGTGGTTTGCATCTGTCCAATCCACGATTGCTTGTCACGAAGTATACTGCATGGTAAAGACTAATATTCCACTCAGCAGTATGTTCTGATAAATTTCCTGTCCTGGATGGCCTCCTGAAGTTCTTCACCTTCTTGAGCTTTATAAAGTGGTCATGTGAGGATGGTTGTGTTGTCAGTAGGCTTGTGAACCAGAAAAGCCATCTCTCTGGCTTTGAACTAACATTGGGAGTTCAGAAGTATTTTGAGTGCTGAACACTCAAAGAATCTAGGCAGAGCAAAAGTAAACCAGAATTATCTTGAGGCCTTTAGGCCATTCTAGATACTTGCTGTTGAATGTTATCTGTTCCTTATGCTCATCATGTGGAAAGTCTGTGGTGACCAATGAAATGTTTGTCAATTCAGGAAACACAGTTGTGGTTAAGGAATGGGTATTGTATGAATGAAATGTAAAGTTTGCACTATGTTGTCATGTTGCCTTAATTTCTGAACTCCAAAATTGTGACCTTTCAGCTCCCCCCAACAACCATCCAATGCGGCCTCTGGCTGAACTCTGGAATAATCACATTGTTTCACAGGAATGAGTGCCAGGTTAAGACATCCCAAAGTCACCCCACATCAGACCCTTGGAAGCACATGAAAGGGCCATGTGCTAAGTCTGCACTACAGTGCCTTGAAGATGAATTAATGGAAGGGGTGAAGCGAATACAAATGCAAGCCAATTGAGAAACTAAGGCTTACTTTTTTGAATCCAAAAAAAATCTAGAAATAAAGATATATTTACCAAAAAACTATTGACAATTGTCATTTTAAAAAAAATCGAGTTCAGTAATGTCCATTAGCAAAAACAATCTGCCATCCTTACCTGGTCTGGCCTACATGTGACTCCAGACCCACAACAATATGGTTGACACTTAAATGTCTCTGAAATATCCTAACAAGCCACTCCATTCAAGGACAATTAGTGATGGGCAATAAATGCTGGCCCAAACGCCACTTTCCTTTTTCTTCTTATTCAATCTTGATGTGTGTGAAAAGGAAAAGATGAACTAGGACAAATGTGGAGCCATTACAACTAGAAACAAGAGACTTTAGAATGGAGAGAAGGGAAATGGCGGAGGAACTAAATGTTGTGTCTGGTTTCACGCATGAAGATAGTGAAAAATATTGTTTCTTGCATGCTACGCAGCTAAAATATATCATTCATAGAGTACACTGGGGAGAAGGAAAGGAGAGGATGTAGAATATGGTGTTGCAGTAATAGACAGGGGTGAAGAGCAAGATCAGCTTAATATGATAGGTCCATGCAAAAGTCTGATGACAGCAAAAAAGATGCTCTTGAGTTGGTTAGTACGTGTTTTCAGGCTTTTGTATATTTTCCCTGATGGAAGAAGGTGGAAGAGTGTATTTCCAGTGTGTATGGGGTCCTTAATTATGCTGGCTGCTTTTCCAAGGCAGCTGGAAGTGTAGGTGGATTCAAAGGATGGGAGGCTGGTTTGCATGATGGCCTGGGCTACGTTCACAACCTTTTGTAGTTTTTAGTGGTCCTGATCAGAGCAGGAGCTATACCACACTGATACATCTGGAAAAGATGCTTTCTATGGTGCATCTGTAAAAATCGACGCGCTGAATATCCTTGACCTTCTGAGAAAGTAGAGGTATTGGTGGACTGAAACCGAAAAATATGAAATTCTTGACCGTTTCCACTTCGTCCCCATTGATGTAGACAGGGGTGTGTCCTCTACTCCGCTTCCTGAAGTCAAGAACTATCTTGTTTTTACTGACATTTGAGGGACAGATTATTGTCATAGCACTATTCCACCAGATTCTCTGTCTCCTTCCTGTATCCTCCTCATTGTTTGAGATCTGACCCACTGTGGTGATGTCATCAGCAAATTTGAAAATGGAGTTGGAGTGAAATTTGGCCACACAGTCATAGGAATATAGCAAAGGGCTGAGGACACAGCCTTGTGGGCAACAGCATTGAGGATGATTATGGAGGGGGTGTTATCGCCTATCCTTACTGATTGTGGTCTGTGGGTTAGGAAATGGAGGATCCAGTCAGAGGAAGGAGCTGAGCCCTTGGCCACAAAGTTTGAAGATGAGTTTTGCTGAGATGGTGTTGACCGCTGAGCTATAGTCAGTTAAAAGAAGTCTGACATAAGTCTCCTTGTTGTCCAGGCGTTCTAGGATTGAGTGCAGGACCAAGGAAATGGCATCTGTTGTGTATCTGTTGCGGTGATAGGTCAATTGTAGTGGATCTAGTCAATCTGGGAGGCCAGAGTTGGTGTGCCATAGCTAACCTTTCGAAGCACTCGATCATGGTGTCAGAGCCACCAGGTGGTAGTCATTAAGGCATGCTGCCTGGTTTTCCTTTGGTTCCAGGATGATGATCGTCATTTTGAAGCAGATAGGGACCTCAGTCAATGTAAGAAGTGGTTAATGCAAAAACCCCCACTAGCTCGTCCATGCAAAATCTAAATGCTCCTCCAGGTGCCCCATCTGGGCCAGTCGCTTTTGGTGGGTTAACATTCAAGAAGGCCAATCTGGCATCTGTGATGGTGGCTTTGGATGCCAGTTTGATTTGGGCAGAATCCTGTTAAGTTTCATGAAAATCAGATACATCACATCCACTGGTCCTCAATCTAAGCTACAGGTAACATCCTCAAAAAAAATCCTCCCAATGGGTTTGTCACAATACCCTTTCATAACATGGACATGTTGACTATGTAATAAAGGACGTGATGATTAGATATTTAGAAAGTAAAGATACAACTGAACACAGTCAACATGTCCATGTTAAACAAGGACATAATCTGTGACAAACCCATTGAGAGTTTTTTTGAGGATGTTACCTATAGCTTAGATGAAGGAGTACCAGTGAATATGGTGTATTTGGATTTTTATGAAACTTTTAACAAGATCCCACCCAGGGAGTTTGTAACAAAATTAGAGCATGTAGAACTCGGGGAAATATATTTGTATGGATTAAGATTTAGTTAACAGACAGAAAACAGAGTGGGAGTAAACAGATCATTCTCAGGATGAAAGGCTATTACCAGTGGGGTACCTCCAGGATCAGTATCAGGGCCATTACTGTTCACAATCTATATAAATGATTTGGATGTGGGAACTAAATGTCATATTTCCAAGTTTGCTGATAATACAAACTAAGTGTGAATGTGAGGAGGATTCAAAGAGGCTTCAAGTGAAAGATGGAATCAGAATATTGAATTCGATGATCAGCCATGATCAAAATTAATTGAAATTGAAGGGCCAAATGGCCTTCTCCTGCTTCTAGTTATGTCCAAAGGGACCAGGGTGAGCATAAGCGACTAAAAGCTAGCATGCTGGTAATAACAATAAGGAAGGTACATTGGCCTTTATCACCAAGGGATTTGAGTATAAAAGTAAATATCTTGCTGCTGACTGTACTTGGAGTACAAAATGCAGTTTTTTGGCCTCCAGAAGGAATACAATGGATGTTCACCAGACTAATTCCTCGGGTAGCAGGAATGTTTTGGGAGGGGAGATTAAGGAAACTGTGCATGTATTCTCTAAAGCAGGGTTTCCTGAACTGTGGTCCATATTTGTATATAAAATTCAAAAAATGTAACAAAATTGCTTGTCCAATCAGAGTCTGGCTTATGAAAAAAGCAGCCTCTGATTCGATGACCGAGAAACAACACGCAACTCAAATTTCCAGGTAAGAGTGAATGCAGACTGTGGAGTGATGTGGGGTGTGGGAGTGATATGGAAATGGCACAGCTGCAGAGTGGGAGTACAATTTTGCTCTGAGTGCTTGGGAGTTAAAGTACTGAGAGATTAGGAAAATTTAGAGAGAATTAAATTTTTTTTTAATTCTAACAGAAGTTGCTAGTAAATTTTTGATATACAAATTGCAGGTGGAAATTTGAAAACCCTTCACACCTAAGGAAGGTAAAAACAAAGTCCCTTTGTGGGACTAGCAGAAGATTAATTTCAGGTGGTTAGTAAGCCAGTTCAGATTGTATTTCTTTTTAAAACAGGGGAAGCACAGACTATAGAAACAAGCTTGCCAGTGCTTCTGCAGGGACTGCCATTTTGCACTGAGCTTGGGCATGAAGGTGGGGGTGGGGGTGTGGGTATTTCTGTGTCACACTTTTCTTTTATTGTGTCCCAGGTGAGTAGGAGCAGTTGCAGAATGAGGAAGGAGAACTGAACACATCTGTGTGATCACAGGTAAGTGACTAGTAGGTGAGTCTTTCTCCTACCTTTCTGACTTTGGAAGAGAAGATTGATAGGGAAGCAGAAATTGCAGAAAGTCAAGATTAGTGGTATAAGTTAAAACAAATTTTAATTCTAAATTAAATAAATTCTAATACAATGAAATAAGGATGCAGAGCCAGGTGATGTGTTGCAGTGCAATATATGGGGGCTGGTGGACCCCATTGTGATTCACGGTGACCATGTCTGCAGCAAATGTCAGTTGCTTGAGGAACTTTGTCCAAGTTAATGAGCTGGAGTCTGAGCTACAGACATTGTGACACATCAGGGAGGAACCTGGATGCTGTGTTTCAGGTGGCAGTCACCATCCCACCCTTTTTCCCCCTCCCCCACCCCTTTTCCCCCCCTCCCCACCCTTTCCCCCCCCCTCCCCCCCTCCCCACCCTTTCCCCCTCCCCCTCCCCCCCCCCCACCCTTTCCCCCTCCCCTCCCCCCCCTCCCCCCCCCCCCCACCCTTTCCCCCTCCCCCTCCCCCCCCTCCCCACCCTTTCCCCCTCCCCCTCCCCCCCCTCCCCACCCTTTCCCCCTCCCCCTCCCCCCCTCCCCACCCTTTCCCCCTCCCCCTCCCCCCCCCCCACCCACCCTTTCCCCCTCTCCCCCCCACCCACCCTTTCCCCCTCCCCCTCCCCCCCCCACCCACCCTTTCCCCCTCCCCCTCCCCCCCCACCCACCCTTTCCCCCTCCCCCTCCCCCCCCCCACCCACCCTTTCCCCCTCCCCCTCCCCCCCCCACCCACCCTTTCCCCCTCCCCCTCCCCCCCCCCACCCACCCTTTCCCCCTCCCCCTCCCCCCCCCACCCACCCTTTCCCCCTCCCCCTCCCCCCCCCCCACCCACCCTTTCCCCCTCCCCCTCCCCCCCCCACCACCCTTTCCCCCTCCCCCTCCCCCCCCCCACCCACCCTTTCCCCCTCCCCCTCCCCCCCCCACCCACCCTTTCCCCTCCCCCTCCCCCCCCCCACCCACCCTTTCCCCCTCCCCCTCCCCCCCCACCCACCCTTCCCCCTCCCCCCCCCCCACCCACCCTTTCCCCTCCCCCCCCACCCACCCTTTCCCCCTCCCCCCCCACCCACCCTTTCCCCCTCCCCCTCCCCCTTTCCCCTCCCCCTCCCCCTCCCCCCCCACCCTTTCCCCCTCCCCCACCCTTTCCCCCTCCCCCCTCCCCCACCCTTTCCCCCTCCCCCTCCCCCACCCTTTCCCCCTCCCCCTCCCCCACCCTTTCCCCCTCCCCCTCCCCCACCCTTTCCCCCTCCCCCTCCCCCACCCTTTCCCCCTCCCCCTCCCCCACCCCTTTCCCCCTCCCCCTCCCCACCCTTTCCCCTCCCCCTCCCCACCCTTTCCCCCTCCCCCTCCCCACCCTTTCCCCCTTTCCCCCTCCCCCACCCTTTCCCCCTTTCCCCCACCCTTTCCCCTTTCCCCCTTTCCCCCACCCCCACCCCCCCTCCCCCTTTCCCTTTCCCCCACCCCCACCCCCACCCCCACCCCCACCCCCACCCTTAGATTAACAACCAGCAAAACCAGGTGAAACCTCACTTACTGTACTGTCTGGAGACAATACACATCTCTTTAACCTGGGCTTAATGTTCCTTCCACTCACATTGTTGACCACTTTAAGACTTTCATTGCAGGTCAGGTGTAAAGACTTGCATTCTAATCAATAATCTGTAAACTCTGTGCTGTTATATACTCTGTCTGAGGCCAGAACTCTCCATTTGCCTGACAAAAAGGCAAACCCTGAAAGCTTGCGAGTTTACTATCAAATAAATCGGTTGGACTTAAACCTGGTGTTGTCAGACTTCTTACTGTGTTTACCCCAGTCCAATGCTGGCATCTCCACATCTTGCTGAAAAAAACAGACCTGAAACTCTCCTGTTTTCATCCTCGTTTGGGACTTAAAAGTTTGAGGTAAGATTGCCCCACAGTCTTTGAAAAATGGAGCAGGCAGTCACTGATAGTCAATTTGTGGAGGGGGGGATTCTGCACAAAAATGAGTTTGAATATCACTGTGCTTATGATGAGTGGTGATCTTTTCTATCTCGTTGACAAAGCAAATTTCAGCTTCATTAGCTGAAGGCTCAATTTTGAAAGGAATTTGCTTTACATTTGAAGAATTTTTGACACCTTTTGATTGCTTGTAAGTTTGTAAAAGTGCCAGTTCTAATGGCTTTGCATTAGTGATGTGATTATCTAATCCTTGCAAATTGGCTTAAAGTAGTATGGCCAATCTAGTCCAGTGCATGAGTTTCAAAATTGCCAAAGAGTTCAATCTAAGCTCTGGCCATAAGTATTCCAACATTGTCAATTAATTGGATCCACTACCTGGCCTGCATTCATAGGTAGAGAAGTTTTGGCAATTTATAAAGCAATGGAAATTGAAATGAGATTACCAATGGGGGAAGGTGCTTTATTAAATATTTAGATATGTGATGTTAGGCTATATTTATTTTTTTTTAATACAAGGATTCTAAAATCTAGCTGTCAATTTAGTACCAATTGACAAAAGATAAGCTCTATTATAAAGCCACTGGCAATCTTAGACCTCGAGGCTAGCCACAGATATGTTTAAAGGAATAATCAGAATGTTACTACAAGGGCTTCCACAAAAGAGTTGTTCTCTGCTTTGTGCCTAAGCATAAGTAATGTCACATAAGGTGTACTATAGTGACTGTAGCTTTTTTACCATGCCATAGGCTATATTCAGTTAACTTGAATCAGAGTTGTGGGTTCAAGTCCCATTGTCAAGATTTATGCATATAATCGAGGCCAATTTAATGCCATATTATTGCAATTCTGTTTATACAACATGTTGACGTATTGATGTCCTCAATGTTGAAATTATAAAAATGCTTATTCCCAATGTCACTAAATTTAAAGTTGAGGACATAATGTTGGCTGGAAAACAGGAGATTCCTTTGTCACCCTAGAATACTACTAAAGGCAGAGTACTTCCTCTTTTAGACCCCACAATCATGTTTAAAATATCTGAATGTGCTGCACACTATGAAATACCCTTTGCCATGTTGTAAAGGATCTATAGTGTTCACTTCAACTTGAGCAACCTGTCAAGACACTTCATAATGCCACTGTTAATTTCAAGATGTTGAAATTAGAAAATGTTAAGCAATGTTTCACGTGAATTTATTCAAATTAACACTGCAGCAAAAGGTGCATATTGCTAATCTATGCCTAATCCAAGGATCACTGGATGTATTCTGAATTTTATTTGTTGACTTACTTATCGTTGAACAATTGTAAATAAGGGGAAGTAGGCAATATAGACAGGAACAAGAGAACCCAGGAGTAAAGTGGAATTGGCTGAACAACCAGATGAAGAGAAATATCTTTGCATGTTTGCTTTGTTCTGAAATTCACTGCCTGAAACACTGGTGGAAGCAGATTCAATAGTAACTCTCGAAGGTAATTGGAGGATATAAAATTACAGGGCTATGGGGAAGAGTATTGAAATGGGATAAATTGGAACAACTCTTCAAAGGGCAGACATAGCCTCATTTGTGTTGTCTTATTCTATGATTCAATTAGAAACATATACAGCAAGTGAAGACAAATTTACTTAATGTGGTTAATAATTCTCAGTACTCAAATGTGTATGAAAGCTCTCAATCCAAAAGTTGAGATTTTTTTTTTCTACAAATACAGTAAGGGTGATAGGATGTGCACCATTGTTTTCTCGGCTGCTGTGATTATTATTTTCACTGGCAAATATACCCACAGTTTCCCCTGATAGAAGTCTAGTTATTAAAGCCTCAAGGATTACTTTATAGTCTGTCAGACCACGTTGTTGAATTTCACAGATAGATGTAATGGATTGCAGCACACTTGCACAGTTACAGCCAACAATTCACTGGGATTGGCAGGAGGGAGCACAGCTATGTCATAACCTTTGAAAATAGTTGATTGAAAGAAAGATAAAGAAACTTGTATTTAATGAATACCTTTCACCTCCTTAGGATGTTCCACAGCATTTTACAGCTAATTAATTACTTACAAAACGCAACAATCACTGCTGTCAAGTGGCAAGAGCTTTGGATGGTTTGCACCAAGGCCTCAATGTGATAGAGTGGAATATGTGGGCTGGGATTGCTTGAGGGAAACATTACTGGCTAAATAAATTTCTTGTGAACCGGGAGAGGCAAGTCAGAATACAGAGTTTCAATTTCTGCTGATACAGAGAACGGTCATTAACATTTCATAATGCCACTGTTACCCTCCTAAATGATAGTTTGGAGTTGTATGGACAGCGAGAGTTTCAGACCGTATCCTGTGAATGCTTCTTTAAAGACCTGGTCACAATCCAAGCTATAGGGGTTAAATATATCTAATATTCAAAACAATCTAGACAAGGTAAGGAACAGAGCTAAGAAACTGGGAGAAAGATAAATGTAGACTTAAAAAATAAATATATATATGATATATGCTCCTGAAATGTGAACGTCATTGGCAGTTCTGGCACTTATTGCTCTGAATTAGGAACAATTGACCAATTATTTCACAGGGCAGTTAAGACTTTGGAATGGGCTTAGAGTTGCATAGAGACCTGACTGAGTAAGGGCAATAAATTATTTCCCAAAAGGAATGACAGGGATTCAGACCTTTTGATTATAAGCTCAATAAGGCAAGTACCACATTACCATTGTGCAACAGTAATGTGCATTGTCACTAATGACTTTGCCAGGATCCTATGACAATCGTCTGCAGCTTGGCAGGATGAGATGAGCTGGATTGACAACTTCCCTTTTTTTTGGAAGCTTAAGCCTAATAAGCAATTTGCCACTTTCCCCTTGGCACTGCACTGGCAAAGATACCCGGTGACCATAAAGGAGTGGAATTGGAATACATCAGTTTAAAAAAAACAAGCTTGTGGGGAATCAGCAGCCAGTTATTCATGTGCCTTCTGTCTATTCTAATGACATTGAAAGATGGAAACAGAAGTCTGTAAGTTGCAGTAACAGACTTTATTCACAAATATACTTGGGAGACACAACCTGCTCCTACAGAGTGTCTACTTATACAAAGGCTGTGTAATATATTTATATATTTTAGTTATCACGTGCATGATAAAATCCCAATAAGCAGCATTATACTGGTTGCAGCTGTAATTTAACTAACTGAAGTCTGCGCTTCTTATCATACTTTTACTTAACCATTCTGTGAGTCATTAAATTTTTGATTGTTACTTTCCCACACCAGGTTGCTGAGAAAGGCCTTGAATAACTTAGTTTAAAACTGTTGATGCTCATGACTAATAGCTCTGAAGTAATCAAATGTAATGTTTAATGTCCAATTGTTTTGACTACCCCACTCCACATTCAGAATAGTTTGAACACTTCTTTGGAAACTCGGTTCTTACTCCACTATTGCTTTTATTGATTTGGAATTTTAAACCTTAGCAATACTTTCCAAGGCATTTTCTCTCTGGCATTACTTAATAAATGAGCATTGAAACTGCCCCCTTTAAATTGTACCAAAAACTATTTGTTACAGTCAAACATTGGGATATGTCTTCCCTTGCTGATGGGCAGAGAAAGCTCTGTCTCCACTTTGCTACCACCTCCCATTATCATCAACTCATGCCACACAATACAAAAGTGAATGTGCGATAAAATTAAGGAGAAAAACACATCATCCTACACTTAAGATATAAAATGCAGGGCTATTGGAGGGTGGGGGGGTGGAGCGAGCAGAGGAATGACACTAAGTCATACTGCTCATTTGGAGAGCTGTTCCAGATACGATGGGCTGAATGGCCTCTCTCTGCATTGTAACAATTTTGTGTCTTCACAAATTTCATAATTAAATTCTCAATCATCATCACATTTAAGTCAACCTAAAAGATGCTCAATAGAATTTTAACACAACAGTGCAGTGGGCCATTCATTTTTTCTGTAGGAGACGTGAATTTTGCAATGTATTGTAATTTAGATTCATACAATTATTATAGAACCCCTGCAGTGCAGAAGGAAGCCTTTCAGTCTAACAAGCATACCCTGACAACAATCTCACCCAGGCCCTCGTATTTACCCTGCTAATCCCCCTGATGCCAATAGGCAATTTTACATGGCCAATCGACCTACTGCAAATCTTTGCGTACTTGCATGTTCCTAATTGTGCAATTCTTTTATTCTTAATGATTGTCTATAACAATGTTATGATTAATTGTTTTACTTGAGCTGTCAGCATTGGTTGGCACCTGACTCCCTGACTAACCCTGTCGATAGCTGCAGGAAAATATCGGAGACAGAAACTCAAAAATGCATTGCATTTCATAATTTTGTTTTGCATTGTCAAAAATAGATATAAAATGTTGGTCAAGAGTCAATATTGTATTAATTTCTCACCATGACATGAAAGCAACAGAGAATTGTTTAATAATGAGAATTAGATAATGGAAATTATTGCTTCGGCTGGGTGAATCCTTCGTGAAGCTTCAGCCAATCGGCCGAAATTGCATTTTCTGCACGTTGTCCATTTGTTTCTTTTTCTCAAATTCTGCGGTCTACTGCTCACGAAACCTCCATTCATTCTCTATCAGAGTCTCCTCTTCTAAAGAAGCCCCTGAAAACATATCCCTTTGCCCTGGATTTTACATCTTCCAATATCTCAAGTGGTTCGACTCAGCAACATCGTCAACACCGAACCACTTGAGATATTGGAAGATGTAAAATCCAGGGCAAAGGGATATGTTTTCAGGGGCATCTTTAGAAGAGGAGACTCTGATAGAGAAATGAATGGAGGGATTCCAGAGTTTAGGGACCAAGCAACTGACGGAATGGCAACCATTAATGAAGCAGTCAAAGTCAGGGATATGCAAGAGGCCAGAACCAGGAGTACAGCTGTCTTGCAGGGTTGTGGGGCTGAAGGAGTTTACAGATATAGGGAAGGAGAAAGACATGGGGAGATTTGAAAAACGGAGGCATTGTTAGTTGGGGTGTAAATGGAGATCAGAAAGCACAGCAGCAATTGGATTAATTGGCAAGTTAGGATTCAGACTTGCAAAGTTTTCAATGAGCTGAACTTTAATAGGGAGGGGAAGTGGGGAGAGTTAGGGGTTTTGATTGGCAGGGATAGGTATGCAAAGGGGGGTTGATGTGTGGCGGTGCAGGGTGATAGACAGGGATGGGTATGCAAAGGGGGTACTGACGGTAAGGGTGAAGAGACTGCCATGTGGGTACATGCAGGCTGGGTTGTGGAGGGGGTCGTGATGGGGGACTCATTGGGAAGGTCCTAATGCCAGTTACCTGTGTTGCCATGGGGAGGGGCTTACACTGCTGCAGATGATGGGATAGCAGAGAAGAGCAAGAAGTTTCCCAGTTCACTGGGAGATCAGGATGTCTGCACAATGGCGCTCTAAGCTCAAATTCCTTATGCTCTTTGCAAATTCTTCCTCTTCAAGCATTTATCCAATTTCCTTTTGGAAGTTATGAGTGAATTTGTTTCAGATTGTAACTCACTGCATAAATGTCTTTTTCCTAATGTTGCCCCTGCTGCTTTTGTCAATTTTCTTAAGTCTGACTTCTGGTTATCAACACTTCTCCCAATGGAAACCTCCCCCAGCCACCTGCCCCTTATTTATTCTCTCATCCACCTTTATGAATTTGAAGACTTTTATCAAATCTCCCTTTAACATCACTGCCTGAAGGAGAAAAACTTCAGCTTTTCTCATCTCCATGTCTTCCATCCATCACAACATTCTAGTGAGTGCAACTTTCCTCAAGAAAGGAGGGAGTGGGAAACTTCAGGCCAATTAGTCTGACATCAGTCATCTGGGAAGTGCTGGAATCTATTATTAAGAAAGCCTTAACAATACACTTAGAGTCATAATACCATCCAACAGTCAACATCCTTTTACAGAAGGGAAACAATATTTGACAAATTTAATAGAGTTTTGAGGATGTAATGAGTAGGGATAAAAGTGAATTGGCAGGTGTATTTTACTTGGATTTCCAAGTAGGATTCAGTAAGGTATCACATAGATTAATACACAAGGTAACGGTCCGTGGAGTTTGGGATCATGTACTAACATGAATGGAGGATTGGTTAATGGTCAGGAAACAGTACGGATAAAAGGAGCATTTTCAAATTGGAAGGCCACAATGAATGTGGTACCACATAAATCTATGTTGGGGCCTCAGCAATTTAGGTATAAATTTTTTGGTCCCACATACCATGGGAATTGCCTTGGGCAGAATTGAAAGTGTAACCGACTAGCAAAAGATCAATTGACTTTAGATGGGAATTTCTGGTCCTGAGGCAGACATTAATGACTTGGATGAAGACACAGTAATGAATCTAATCTATCGGTACGAGAATTGAACCCACGCTGCTGATGTCATTTGGCAGCGTGAAATGGTTGTCCAGCCAACTGAGCTAAGTTGACCATTTATCTTGATACTTAAAAAAAATAATATTTGCCTTGGAGACCCTGCAGCAAATGTTCACTGGATTGGGAGGCCAAAGGAATGAGAAGGTTACTCAATGATGAGGGGCTGAATAAATAGTGCCTATACTCTGATGCTCACAAGAATGAGAGCTGAAGTATATAAAATTCAGAACAAACTTGACAGGGACCATACCTAGAGGTCATTTCCCCTGGCTAGGAAATCTAGACTATGGGGCACGAGTCTCAGAATAAGGGGGTAATCATTTAGGATTGAGATGGGGAGATATTGTAAAGTTTTGGCATTCTCTACCCCAGAGGGTTGTAGATTCTCCATTGTTGAATATAGTTAAGGTTAGGATCGAGAGATTGGTGATCTCTTAAGAACTCGGAGTGTATGGGGGTAGCCTGCAAGAAACTGGAGTTGAGACAGAAGGTCTGCCATGATTGCATTGATGGCTCGTGAGGTGTTATGACTTATTCCAGCTCCTATGTTCTCAAATCTCAGCTGCATTCTGTGTAAGGTCTTTATTTATTTCATAGAATGTAGTACCTAAAATTTTCCACTATTGTCCAGCTGTAGCCTCATCTGTATTTTATGAAGGTTTAACATATCTTCCTTTCTGTTGCAAAAGGATGCTTAGAGTAAGAGGCAACTTGATTGAACACTTTAAGATCCCAAGGGGTGGAGAGAATGTTTCTGATATCAAAGAATCTATAACTAGGGAGTCAATGTTTTAAAAATAAGGGGTCACTTAAGACAGAGCTGAGGAGAACGTTTTGATCTCAAAGGATCACGAGTCTCTGGAGCTCTTCCTCCAATGGCAGTGGAGGCAGAGTCTATGAATGTTTTTAAGGTAAAGCTAGATAGGTTCTTGATTAACAAGGGGATGAAAGGTTATTGACTTGAGACAGGAATGTAGGATTGAAGTTGCAAGCAAAAGAGTCACAAAATTATAGAGTGGTGGAACAGTGTGGAGGGGCTGAATGGCCTATTCCTACTATCCTATTATCTGAGGAGAGAAAGTTTATACTCTGTCTCTCTTTATAAAGCCAAAGATCATGTATTGCTTTTTAACAGTCTGCCATTTTTTAAGAATTTTATTTCATTTGTAAACGTTTAACTGATACCCCATGTACCCAAGTCCAGCCATATCATTAATATATATCTACAAAAAGCAGTCATCCTAACACCAACCTCTGGAGTACACATCTACACTGTTGGTGTTCAATACTGCACAAAATATTGTGCCTCCAGCATCTGTCAGAAAAATGATAAAGTTCCATCTGGTGTAAACACCAAAGAACAACACAGCACAGGAAACAGGCCCTTTGGCCCTACAAGCCCTCACCGCCCATTTTAACACTCAGTGAGTGCCTCATTCCAATCCTTCTTCTACCTACGACTTCTGTCTACATCTCATGGACTCCACAATAAAGGGGTGCAAATTTTAGGGAATTATATGCGTGCCAGATTAAGGGAGATCCAATTTAGGGACGACTTATTAACACCAATCAGCCTAAAAGCACATTTTTGGGGTGTGGGTGGAAACTGGAGCGCCCGGAGAAAACCCACACAAGCATGGGGAGAATATGCAAATTCCCACAGACACCGACCCAAGCCGGAGATCCAACCCGGGTCCCTGTGACTGCACAGCAAACAGTGTTGTCACGGAGCTGTCGTGTTGCCCATCAAGAAGGGAGTTGAGGGGGAGCAGGCTTTAAATCAGCACCAGGTTTAAAAGGAGGCCTGGTGTAGAAAGTGGGCAGCGGACTGAGAGGGAAGCAGAGTGGGCTATTAGGGCTTAAGATCAAAAGGGCTTGGGGGGGAAAAAGGGCCAGGTAAGTTCGTGTTGAAATTTTCAATACTACTACAGTGAATAATGGAGGGGCATGTGATGTATTGTTTCTGTATGATGTGGGAACTGGTGGACCCCAGGGTCCTTCCCAGTGACCATGTCTGCAGTAAGTGCAGGTTGCTGGAGGAGCTCCAGCTCAAGGTAGACGAGCTGGCCTCTGAGCTACAGACGCTGAGGCTCACCAGGGGGAGAGAGGGTGCCATTGTCAATGGGGTGCAAGTGACATCCACCCCCCTAGACTGGCTAACTGTAAGGGTCAGGAACAAAAGGGGGCTGCTGAGAGGAGGAAGGGGGGTGGGGAGCAGAGGCCTCAGCCTCTCAAACTGCATAACAGGTTTGAGATTCTGGCTTCCAGTGTGGACGAGGACAAGGGAGGTGAGGTCGGTGAGCAAACTGCACACGGTACAGTGATGCAGCAGGACATAGGCAAAGAGAAGGGGAAAAGGAACGTAGTAGTAATTGGGGATAGTGGGGTTAAGGGTATTGACACTGTCCTTTGTCACAATGACAAAGTGCACAGAAGGGTGTGTTGTCTGCCTGGTGCTCGGGTCCAGGATGTCACATCTGGGCTGCAGAGGAACCTGGAGTGGGAGGGTGAGAACCCGGTCGTTGTGGTACATGTGGGTGCCAGCGACATAGGCAAAATGCAAACTGAGGATCTGGGGAGGGAGTATGAAAAGCTGGGAATGAAATTAAAAAGTAGAACTGACAAGGTGGTCATCTCTGGGCTACTGCCTGAACTGAGTGCGGACGGGCGTAGGGTTGACAGGATTAAGGAAGTGAATGGGTGGCTCAGGGATCGGTGTGGGAGGAATGGGTTTGAATTTATGGGGCATTGGCATCTGTATTGAGGTAGGTGGGACCTGTTTGGGCGGGATGGGGTGGGTCTGAACCGTGCTGGGACCGGAGTCCTGGCGAATCGTGTAAATAGGACTGTAGACAGGGCTTTAAACTAATTAGGGGGGGTGGGGGGGGAGGGTGCGAGGGTAGGTGACATTACGAGGCCTAAAGTTAAGGAGACGGTACAGGTAAGGGTAGAGGCCGAGGATGTCCCAATAATAAAGGGAGTAGGGGGCGTGAGTATGGTTGGTGGCGTTCCGGGAAATAGGGTCCAGGTGAAGGCTGGGATGAAGGCACTTTATCTGAATGCACGAAGCATTCAGAATAAAGTGGATGAGCTGGTGGCGCAGATCAGCACAAATGGATATGATCTGGTGGCCATTACAGAGACGTGGCTGCAAGGTGACAGGGACTGGGAGCTGAATGTCCAGGGGTATCAAGTGTTTAGGAAGGATAGGCGGGAGGGAAAAGGGGGGGGTGCGTAGCTCTGCTGATTAAGGATAGCATCAGGGTGGTAGCAAGGGATGATATTGGAGCCAAAGAGCAGAAAGTGGAATCGTTGTGGGTAGAGATTAGGAACAGCAAAGGGAGGAAGACGCTGGTGGGTGTCGTCTATAGGCCCCCGAATAATGATCTGGAGGTGGGGCGGGCTGTCAACGCGCAAATAAGTGCGGCGTGCAGGAATGGGACGGCCGTAGTTATGGGAGATTTCAATCTGCATATTGATTGGCCGACCCATGTTGGACGCGGTGGGCTCGAGGAGGAGTTCTTGGAATGCTGCTGGGATTGTTTCCTCGAACAGTGTGTGTTGGAGCCGACGAGGGAGCGAGCTATCTTGGATCTGGTGCTATGTAATGAGGCGGGTAGAATTAGGGACCTTGCGGTGAAGGATCCTCTTGGGGAGAGTGATCATTGTATGGTGGAGTTTCTGGTGCAGATGGAGGAGGACAAAGTGGGTTCCCGGACACCCGTCCTTTGTTTGAACAGAGGGGAGTACGGTAGGATGAGAGAGGAATTGGCGAATGTGGACTGGGGGAGCGTGTTGGAAGGTAGGTCTGCTGAGGAGCAGTGGAGGATCTTTAAGGAGATCTTTCTTGGTGCTCAGCAGAAATTTATTCCGATGGTCAAAAAGGACCGTAGGAGGAGAGGTAATAAGCCGTGGATAACGAAGGAGGTGAAGGAAAATGTTAAATTAAAAGCGGAGGCGTTTAGAGTAGCTAAGAGTAGTGGGCGAGAAGAGGATTGGGAGAGGTTTAAATGTCAACAAAGATTGACAAAGAAATTGATAAAGAAGGGTAGGAGAAACTATGAAGCTGGGCTAGCGCTTAATATAAAAAAGGATAGCAAGAGTTTTTATAAGTATATAAAAAGGAAGAGGCTGGCTGGGGTGAATGTTGGATCCTTAGAGGATGAGAAGGGGGACTTAGTGGTAGGGGATGGGGAAATGGCTGAGGTCTTGAATAACTTTTTTGTTTCGGTCTTCACGGAGGAGGACGTGAATAATTTGGGTGTTAGAGATGGAAAGGTGGGAGGACTGGAGGGTCTCAATAACATTACTGTTACTAGAGAGGCGGTGCTCGACAGCCTGGAGGGGCTGATTGTGGACAAGTCCCCAGGACCGGATGGAATGCATCCGAGGGTTCTGAAAGAAATGGCGGAGGTGATAGCGGATGCCTTGGTGGTTATTTTCCAGACGTCGCTGGATTCCGGGGAAGTGCCGGAAGATTGGAAAGCGGCTAATGTTACACCGTTGTTTAAGAAGGGTGCCAGGCAAAAGGTGGGGAATTATAGGCCGGTTAGTTTAACGTCTGTTGTAGGTAAAATGTTAGAATCCGTCATCAAGGAGGATCTTGAGGGGAATTGCTTGATAGAGCAGACGCAGCACGGTTTCGTTAAGGGGAAGTCGTGTCTGACAAATTTACTGGAGTTCTAATGAGGATGTGTCTAGGGCGGTGGATAGAGGAGAGCCGGTGGATGTGGTCTTTCTTGATTTTCAGAAGGCGTTTGACAAGGTACCTCACAAGAGGTTATTGCAGAAGGTCAGGGGACATGGAGTTGGGGGTAGGGCGTTAGCGTGGATAGAGGATTGGTTGTCAAATAGGAGGCAGAGAGTGGGGGTCAATGGGTGCTATTCGGATTGGCAGTTGGTGACTCGTGGAGTGCCCCAGGGGTCGGTGCTGGGGCCTCAGCTATTTACCATTTATATAGATGATCTGGAGGAGGGAACCGAGTGTATGGTGTCGAAATTTGCTGATGACACCAAGATTGGTGGAACGGCAAATTGCGCGGAGGGTGTGGAGAGTCTGCAGAAGGATCTAGATAGACTGGGCGAATGGGCCAGGAACTGGCAAATGGAATTTAATGTTGGCAAGTGCGAGGTGGTCCACTTTGGTAGGAAGGATTATTACTTAAGTGGAGAAAAACTGCAGCAGGCAACGGTGCAGAGGGACCTTGGGGTCTTTGTGCATGAGTCGCAAAAACCCAGCTTGCAGGTGCAGCAGGTGGTCAGGAAGGCGAATGGGATGCTGGCCTTCATAGTGAGGGGGATTGAATATAAAAGTAGGGAGGTCTTGCTGCGGCTATATAGGGCATTGGTGAGGCCGCAGCTGGAGTACTGTGTGCAGTTTTGGGCGCCGTACTTACGCAAGGATATTTTGGCCTTGGAGTGCAGAGGAGGTTTACTAGGCTGATGCCGGAGTTGAGGGGGTTGAGCTATGAGGAGAGGCTGAATAAACTAGGCTTGTACTCGTTAGAGTTTAGAAGAATAAGGGGAGATCTCATTGAGACGTATAAGATGATGAATGGGGTGGAGAGACTCTTCCTGCTCAGAAAGGACAGTAGGACTAGGGGGCACAGCCTCAAGATAAAGGGGGGGCGGTTTAGAACGGAGTTGAGGAAGAACTTCTTCACTCAAAGGGTGGTGAATCTCTGGAATTCTCTGCCTGTTGAAGTGGTGGAAGCTACCTCGCTAAATATTTTTAAGACGCGGGTTGATGGGTTTTTGATAAGCGAGGGGATTAAGGGTTATGGAGAGAGGGCGGGAATGTGGAACTGAGCCACGACAGATCAGCCATGATCTTATTGAATGGCGGGGCAGGCTCGAAGGGCCAGATGGCCTTCTTGTGTTCTTGGTCCAGCTTAAGCGTACACTCACGCAACTAGGTAACACTCGAAGCAACATCCAAGAGCAGCCCTCACACCACCCACTGCATGTATGCCCCTTGTTGGCCAACAAGCTGGACCGAATCACCTGTGGATGTAAAAAAGCGATAAACATACAAACAGCCTATACAGACATTAATGGAAGATCCCCAATAGCTCCAACGTAAGAGACAGGTGAACCATAAAATTTGTTGGATGGCCGAGAGGAATCTATTAATTCCCAGGAACATCCTGAGGTTCTTGATCCTCAGCTAGAACATTCTTTTCTATCCCTCCATCTCTAGTCTGCTCATGTGCTTATCTAGGTAAGCCTTAAACAACCCTGGCATGTCTGCCTCCACAAGCCTTCTTGCTGTGTGCTGCAGTTTAAGTGCTGGCTTGATGCTGCTGGAGGCAGGGGAATTAATGAGTTGTTGAATGCAAGTAATGGAAAGTGACAGAGAGAGAATGGCCTCATTTATATTTCAGTTAAAGATAGAAAATAGGTAGGAGGGCAATGATTGCTCTTGAGTTTATGCATCCGACAGTTGTACTGATTCAATACATACAAGAGCAAGAGGAAAATGGATCATGCTGGAAATCCACAGTATTCAGATGAAAGAAATTGGACTTGATCACACCAACTATTGGGGTGCTACAAATACTTAGAGCTGAGCAATAGCATCCCGTGGGATAAGTCGTGTTGAACTTCATATTGACCTTAGGACATGTGTGGTGAGTAACTGCAGGAAATATGCAGAGCAGGCAGACCACAATGCTCATCAGTGCATTTTGAAGCTCAGTGCTCCAGCTAATGTCCTCTCTTAACCTCACACAGCTGAATATGCACTCAGCAGCAGGAAAGATCCCCCATCAGTGCTATTTAAAACTATCAACTAATCACAGGTTAGATGCTTATTACTTTCTACTGGTTGTTGCTCCAGCCCTACAAATGTTGAAGCTCTCAATTTTTGTTGTTTCAAGTCACTGAAGTCAGGTACTAATGGACCTTTTGTTGATTTCAGTGTTCTGCATAAAACCAACTGTTCCCAGACATGGGTGGGGGGGGGGGGGCGGGGTGTGGTCTGGAGGATATTCCCTTGGAGTGCAGCATGAAAGTGAGAGATTAGGCATTGCAGAACTTGCAATGCTGCTAAAGAGGGAAGAAAAATGGATTTTCAGCAGGCAGCCATACCTGAGTGCAGGGAGCAATTGTCCTACCTGAATCTCAGCGAGAGACAATGTGGGAGATTACTCTTTTTTTCATTCGTTTGTGGGACATGGGTGTCAATGGCTGGCCAGCATTTATGCCTTCATTCTGTGGCAGGCTAAAGTGGTTGAGACTGCCACCCCTCGGTGAGAAGAAGTTTCGCTGTAGGGAGCTGCCAGGCAATCTGATTGGCATCTCCAGAAGTCTCAGCAGCACCAAAGACCCATAGTGGGCACTGTTGGTACTGCAAGTGGAGCATCCTGAGGATGGATGGCTGCCCTAGAGAGAGGTACGTTCTGGGCTTTAGGGCAGGGAGGGTTGGGGGCAGAGTTTTGGAGGGCAGATGTCATCGAAGGAAGGGCTGTGGAAAGGCTCTGATGCATTGAGGGATCCCTCCAAATGAGGTGTCCCAACTGCCCCCACCCCACCTTTTCTCATGTCGGTGTTAAGAACAGCCTACTCAACCCCTGTCAACAACATTTGTGTTTTGGCATAGCTAATGTGTTATCCAGACCAATAAGTTTACTAAGAAGCTCATCCAACATATTGCTATGTAACTACTATACTCCACCACACTGCCCCTGCCCCCCGAATCTTTGACTTAGCATTCCTTCCCCAGTCCTAGGCCAAAATCCTGAAGCTCCTTACCTAACATCACTGCTGGCATACCCATACCTCCAGAACTGCATCATTTCTCAGAAGTCAACTAACCAAATGTCCATAGCAGTTAGAAGTTAGGAGACTACTACATCCAATTGAGCAGACAGGCTGACTAGCTCCCAAGGAAAATGATCCATTAGAAGTTGTGCTCTGGAGATCACGTGGCTCAATGGGTAAGTGCTTCTACCTCCAAGGCAAAACTTCTGGGTTTGAGTCCCACCTGAGGACTTGATGATGTGGAAGATGCTTTTGTGGTGTGGCTAAGTAGCTGAGTGTCAATCTGTAAATCCATCTGATCCAGCTATGGCAAGAGGTAAGAATGGGAGAGTTTCCTGATCAGCCAGAACTTGCAGATGGTAATGGCAAGTCATTTACTACCTTGTCAGGTGTAACCATGGACTGACACATGGTCTCTAATGCCCTCAGAGGCCATGGTACCTGAAGCTTGTGTGTTGAGCTGTAATAACCACTGTTACATAATGGTTGCCATGACTTTTAACTGGCAGACTTGCAAGTAGCAACGTTTGGATCAAACATTTACAACATCATAATGCCGATTTACACAAAGGTGGCTGAATTCTTCTGACAATGTTATGAAGCCCAAATTGACAAGTTTGACGACAGAAAATCAGATGAAAAGGGAGATTTCACCAGACCCTTGAGCCTTCAATCCCCTCAGTTACATCAGGTATGTGTTGGCAGACAACAAAAAAATTCAAAAAATAGATTTGATTCTGACTGCTTTCTTCAGTCCCTCTGTGGCTATTTTAGTCAAATCATCTAGCCACTTTTTGTTTGAGACATTTTTGAGTGTTCCATCCAATTTCCCCTACATGAGTACGTCTCCAGTGTGACAGCTATGGAACAAGCTGCCATTGTACATAAAGCAAAAATAGCAGTTGAATCTTGAACAACTATTTTAAACTGAGGATTTAAACATAACCTTTCAAAACCGCAAAAGTGAGTGTTATATCAACTAAATATTTTGCATTTATACCCTAGATAATAATTAAATTAATTCTGGGCAACTGGGCTAAAGTGAACAGACATTTTCAAATATACAATAAATGTCAGTGACATTTATTATAAACCAAGCTTGCTAGATTAAAAAAAAAACACGTGTGGATTCAATACCTTTGAGAACCATTTCCCACTCAAAAGAATTTGAGATAAACTACTCACTTTGGCTTCATGTAAATGCTCTTCCATCTTTCATGTGCATTAAGTGTGAGCCATGCTGTAGTTATTTTGTCCTGTGAGGGCAGCAGGATGGACAAATTATTTCATAAACAGACACTTTGAAATTGCAAGAAGACCTTAATTTACTTTTGTGTGGGATTTGCACAGTTGCACAATTCTATTGTTATCAGAATTGACTTGGAAAGTCAGACAATCTCAAGCCATTCTTTAAATTCCTCTGATTGTGCTGGGGCTTCAGGGAAGGGCATTAGTAAGGTATATGGTACATTTAGCACCCTGTCATGCAGGGGAATGTAGATGGAGAAAGAAATAGGACTATCACTAGACAATACTGCAATCTCAAACTGATCAACATAGTGGATTCTGTAACCCGTGCCCCAACAAATGTTTAATGTTATAGATTTTAGGCTCATGACCAGTGCACCATGCCCAATTAAACAGCTATGTTTGAAGAAGCGGAACAGAGCAGCAGGGAGGTGTTTTGATGTTTCATGGACCTGTATTGTGGTATGCTGTAATTATTGTCTGTTTTGGTAAACATGAGTTTGCTTTTTCTTTGACTGCAGAGAAAGAAGGCATTTGAAAGGAGCAACAAATAAGATGGCACTGTCTATTATGGGAATAATTTTATTTGGCTGCTGCAAAATAGTGATAAATGCTTGGAAAAAGCAGCCACTTGGATGGAACTGATTTTCAAAAAAGGGACTTCCCAAGAGCTGGTGCTGGAATGGGAGACTTGAGGCACCATAGGGATAAGTTTTGATGGGCTGAATGGCCTTTACTTGTCCTTGACCTTTCTTATGCACTTGTTAGTAAATTGCCATCAACTGGGATAAGAGTGCAGACTAAATGTCAAGTGGAAAATGTGCACCTGTGTAAGGATGCTGCATTATGCGTATCTGTGAGGTACTGATTTCTGCAGCAAGTAAATGTAACAGCAGTAAATATAGGAGTGGATGGCATTTTGCTTTTCAATAGATTGCATTCATTATCGGTCTTTTGGCTGGGAGGGGAGGATGCTAGACGAGTAGGGGCTGGGGGGAGGAGGATGGTGGAGAAGTAGGGTATATATCCCTAGCAGGGAAATTAGTAGACGTGGGTCTGAGTATTTGTTTTTGTATAATCTACTGGGCAGAGGATGGGTGAGGGAAAATTGGGAGTTGCAATGTACTAAAGGAAAGAAATCATTAATTTAAGTAATAGAACCAAAGAATTAAAGAAACCAAAGAATCTTTTTTGCTCAATCATAGGACATGGACGTTGCTGGCTGGCCAGCATCTATTGCCCATCTCTAGTTGTCTGTGAGAACAGCAGTAGGCCATCTAGCCCTTCGAGCCTGCCCTGCCATTCAATAAGATCATGGCTGACCTGTCGTGGCTCAGTTCCACATTCCCGCCCTCTCCCCATAACCCTTAATCCCGTTGCTTATCAAAAACCCATCAACCCGCGTCTTAAAAATATTTAGCGAGGCAGCCTCCGCCACTTCAACAGGCAGAGAATTCCAGAGATTCACCACCCTTTGAGTGAAGAAGTTCCTCCTCAACTCTGGTCTAAACCGCGCCCCCCCCACCCCCCCTCACCTTATCTTGAGGCTGTGTCCCCCTAGTCCTACTGTCCTTCCCGAGCGGGAAGAGTCTTTCCACCTCTATCCTATCCATCCCATTCATCATCTTATACGTCTCAATGAGATCTCCCCTCATTCTTCTAAACTCTAACGAGTACAAGCCTAGTTTATTCAGCCTCTCCTCATAGCTCAACCCCCTCAACTCCGGTATCAGCCTAGTAAACCTCCTCTGCACTCCCTCCAAGGCCAAAATATCCTTGCGTAAGTACGGCGCCCAAAACTGCACACAGTACTCCAGCTGCGGCCTCACCAATGCCCTATACAGCCGCAGCAAGACCTCCCTACTTTTATATTCAATCCCCCTCGCTATGAAGGCCAGCATCCCATTCGCCTTCCTGACCACCTGCTGCACCTGCAAGCTGGGTTTTTGCGACTCGTGCACAAGGACCCCGAGGTCCCTCTGCACCGTCGCCTGCTGCAGTTTTTCACCATGTAAGTAATAATCCTTCCTACCATTATTCCTACCAAAGTGGACCACCTCACACTTGCCAACATTAAATTCCATTTGCCATTTCCTGGCCCATTCGCCCAGCCTATCTAGATCCTTCTGTAGACTCTCCACACCCTCCACACAATTTGCCGTTCCCCCAATCTTGGTGTCATCAGCAAATTTCGACACCATACACTCGGTTCCCTCCTCCAGATCATATCTGCTTTGTCTGCACAGTGCACTAGAAACAATACCTTTTTACCGTATGCCAATACATGTGACAATAATAAACAAATCAAATCCTGCTTCGACTCTCCTTGTTTGACCAACGCTGGCTGTCTGGAGACAATACATATCTCTTTAACCTATGCTTAATGCTATCTCCACTGACATTGTCCCTGGGGCTGGGGTGCATTATTGACTCTAATAATCACATTTTAAGTTGATGTTTTAAAGTTTCCTTTGTACTTTGATTTTGTTCAGGCTGTTGCCGCTCCTTTTGGGAGCTGCCCCTTTTACTTTGTCCTGATTTAACTTGAGTTTGTTTATTTGGTTTGACCTTAAAAGAGGCCACTGATATTGTCCCCATTGGGCACTGCAGGGACTGAGTGCATTATCAAGCCTAATAATCACATTTTAAGTGTTTTTTTTAAGTTTCATTTGTACTTTGATTTTGTTCGGGCTGTTCCCCCTCCTTTTGGGAAGCTGCCCCTTTTACTTTTGTCCTGATTTAACTTGAGTTTGTTTATTTGGTTTGACTTTAAAAGAGGCCACTGACATTGTCTGCACCTTTAAGACTCGATTAGCTGTAAAGACTCGCGTTCTAATCAGTATTCTGTAAACTGAGTGTGTCTTCATATGCCCTGTTTGGTGATCAGAATTCCCCACTCACCTGACGAAGGGACAGAACCTCGATAGCTAGTGACGTTTGCTACCAAATAAACCTGTTGGATTTTAACCTGGTGTTGTGAGACTTCTTTAGCTCCTGTTCAGTGAGTGCCAACCCAAGCAGCCAGAGGTTACTAGCAGTTAAGAATTGTATCTTGCTATACTTAAGTATTTCAGTTGGTAAAAATTACACTAATTCATTCATTATATTTAAACTGTATTGTTAAAGTTTTATTCTGATGCAAGTTTCCTAGTGTGTCAACAGAATCATGCCCAGAGTGAAGCACCTTATCCTCACACCAATGGCAAAATCAAACAAACAAGTGAGGTCTAATCTAGCTTCACAATATATTTTGGGTTCTTAACAAAGCAGTGTGGCAACTAGGGAATTTTCACAGTAACTTTACTGCAATGTTAATGTAAGCCTACTTGTGACACTAATAAATAAACTTTAAAAAAAATTCTTGAAAAAGCAATCCCTTTGTCAAAACAATTTTAAAGATTTAATTGCTACTAATGAATCCAATAAGGAACTCAGGAGCAACTTTTTCCACCCAGAATGATGGAAATGTGGTACCTGCCACCACAAGGGGGGTGCGGATGTGAATATCATTTAAGGGAATAAACACATGCGAGAGAAAGGTAAATCCCTTAATCTTCCCGTCCTGCCCACTGCAGGAACCGGCACGGGCAGGATGGATAATTTGATGGACCAGCAAAAGGTCCATTGACCTCGGGTGGGAATTTCTGGTCCTGGAGAAGATGGAAACGGAAAATCCTGTCAATAGAATGATATGCTGAGAGGGTGAGATAAGGGGAAGGAGGCTCGTGTGAAATTCAAATACTGCCATAGATCTCTTAGGCCAAATGGCCTGTTCTTGACTTCCAAAGTCTATTTTTTAAAGTTTATTTATTAATGTCACAAGCAGACTTGCATTGCAGTGAAGTTACTGTGAAAATTCCCTAGAACTCCGGTGCCTGCTCAGGTACGCTGAGGGAGAATTTAGCATAGCCAATGTACCAAACCAGCATGTCTTTCTGACTATGGGATGGAACTGAAGCATCCAGAAAAACCCGTGCAAGCTCTACACAGACAGTGACCCAAACCAGGAATCGAACCTGGGTCCTTGGCGCTTTGAGGCAGCAATGCTAACCACTGCGCCACCATGCCACCCCTGTGTGAGACACTGCTCCATCCAGTGTAAATGTTGCCTGAGCTTTCTTAGTTTAGTTTATTTATTAGTCTCACAAGTAGGCTTACATTAGCAGTGTAATGAAGTTACTGTGAAAATCCTTTAGTCACCACACTTTGGTGCCTGTTCAAGTACACTAAGGGAGCATTTGGCATGGCCAATGCACCAAACCAGTATATCTTTCAGACTGTGGGAGGAAACTGATGCATCTGGAGAAAATGCAGACTCCACATAGACAGTGACCCAAGCTTGGAATTGAACCCAGGTACCTGGAGCTGTGAGGCAGCAGTGCTAACCACTGCTCTCAGCCTGAAGCCGAACAGGGAACATACAATGTTTGACAATCTCAGAGGGGTTAAGGGGCATCTTTAAAAAAAAAGTGACTTCTCAGCCACATTAGAGTATGAATTAAATACTGAACCTGTAAAGAACAGAGGAAAGGGTTCATATTGTCTGATCGTAATTTCAAATTTGATTTAGAGTACCTATAATTCACATTTCCTCCACGTGAATTTGTTCTATAAATTGAAAGAAATAATCTCAAGCCCTAAGAGTCAATACCACAAAACCCCAAATGAAGAGAAGCCTGACTATAACGAAAATTGACAACACATTGCGCTACAAAGCAGCACAATTTCAGCAGAAAATAACACAGGGCCAGATTTCTGCTGAGGGAGAATGAAGTCTAAGGTGAAGTTAAAAGGAACCACATCAAAAAATTTCCACTTAAACATTCAAACACCATCCAAACAGTCTGCATATTCTCAATTTTTCTTTCAAAGCCTCTGACTTTTCTGGGAATTAATCATCTAGGATCCAATTGCAGAAATAGAATCACAGAATTGCAGAAACTGAGAGGCAATTGTGGGGTTTCCCATACATGCCTCTAAGAGTATGGCAACATGCTCAGTTTAAATGAGTTCAAGGGCTGTAAATGCCCATTTCATTCACAACAGGAAGCTGACACTTACACCTACAGGCCATCTCTCATAACAGTAGCTGGAATGCTTCTCGGCCTTTTGGCTAAGATCAAGTGTAGTATCGACATGCTGCACTTGGTTGAAGTCATTAGGATACATTTTAGCTTCATTTGAAGCAATTTTTTAAAGCGGCATCTCGGCCTTTTGGCTAAGATGCAAATAAGATCAAGCCCAAGACAGGAGGTGAGAGCCCTGTCTTGTCAGCTTGGATCAGGGATGTCTCAACTTGTTGGGACTCTGAATTGGATTTGATCTGATTAGATTGAATTGGAATAAAGAATAAACAAAAAACAGTAGCTGGAATGCTATATCACAAGGTATAATGTGAGCACGCTCTGTTATAAGGCAACAGTTCACTAAATTCCATCAGTGACATTAATATTATTGTAGGTAATGAGGTTAAGAAGCCATAGGATTTGGAGCCTAATGGGATCAAATTTGTATAGGTTGATTACAGTTTAAAACACATTCAAAACAAAATTGTCAGTCTTATTGAATGTCAATGCAATAGTGTACCATGCACAGATCAGCTAGACAGTCAATATCTTTTCCCAAAGGTAGGGAAGTCTACAACTAGAGGGCATGGGTTTAAGGTGAGATTGGAAGTGTCCAGCGGGGCAATTTTTTCACACAGAGGATGGTGAGTATCTGGAACAAGCTGCCAGAGGTAGTAGTAGAGGCGGGTACAATTTTATCTTTTAAAATGCATTTAGGTAGTTACATGGGTACGATGGGTACAGAGGGATATGGGCCAAATGCAGGCAATTGGAATTAGCTTTGGTGTTTTAAAAACAAAGGGCAGCATGGACAAGTTGGGCTGAAGGGCCTGCTTCCATGCTGTAAACCTCTATGACTCTATGCACAACAGACTTAATTCAATATTCTCTATCCTACTGTAGAGCTTCCATTTTGTATTTAGTGAAACTAGAATGAACTTATGAATGTTTAATCAAAGAAAATTACAGCACAGAAACAGGCCTTTGGCCCTCCAAACCTGCACCGACCATGTTGCCCATGTGAACTAAAACCCCCTACCCTTCTGGGGACCATATCCCTCTACTCCCATCCTGTTCATGTATTTGTCAAGATGCTCCTTGAAAGTCACAGTCATATCTACTTCCACTAGCTCCCTGGCATTGAGTTCCAGGCATCCACCACCCTCTGTGCCTCATACATCACCTTTAAACCTTGCCCCTTGCATCTTAAACCTATGCCCTCTAGTAATTGACTCTTCCATCCTGGAAAAAAGCTTCTGATTACCCACTCCGTCCATGTCCCTCATAATCTTGTCAACTTCGTTCAGATCGCCCCTCAACCTCCGTCGTTCCAGTGAGAACAAATCAAGTTTTTCTAACCTCTCCTGATAGCTAATCATTGATGGAAGTTTGATAGATAAGAATAGAACTTTATTGTCTACATAAGATGGAATATCTTTGGCTTCACCTCCAGTATAACACGTAATTATATAGTCGTTAGATTAAAAAGTGACTATTTCGTGTATAACTACATTCGTAAATTTGTTGATTATAATATACATCCATACCATACAAACAGAACACATTGCACTCTGCCATTAAAACACTGACTGCAGTTGATTAAATAAAGTAAATAATAACAGCGGGCTGAGTTTATACTGGGGTAGGGTGGGGAGGTGGATTCTCCAGGCCCACCAGCTCTGATTGTAAATCATGATGGCCTGAATATTGGAAGTCAGTGGAAAAGTGGGTTTTGCTCCAGACGGACATCCAATCTGCTGCGACCCTTCAAGGCCACGCTACCAGCCTTGACCCTGGGTTCCTTCCATAGCATATTCAAAGCCACAAATATACATACGCAGGGCCACCTATACAGGCCCTCCCATGTGAGGAACTGATGTGGTGGACCCTGAGGAAACACCACCAACCCATCAGCAACGAGAGGCATCCTCCCTGCCAAACCATGCAGGCTTGAGCTTTATCCGACCCAATTTTCCACACAGGTTACTTCCCTGTCAGACCCACCACATAGCACCCACTCACCCTCCCCCCAGACCCCCCATACAACCTCTTCCCCCCCCCTCAGACTCCGCACACAGCCCCATCCCACCTCAGACCCTAACACAGCCCCCTCCCCCCTCAAACTCTCCACATAACCCCCTTTTCACCTCAGATCCCTCACACAGCCTTCTTCCTCCTCAGACCCCCCTCCCACACATGGCCCCTCCCCCCCCCCCCCCAGAACCCCCTACACAACCACCTCCCCTCTCAAACCACCCACACAGACCTGTCCCACCTCAAACCTCCTCAGCCCCGTTCCCCCTCAGATTCCCCCGTGCAGGTCCCCTCAACTGCCCCCTTCCCCCTCAGAACACCGACACAGGCTCGCTCCACCCTCAGACTCCATTCACAGCCCCCCTTTCACCTCAGACCCTTTCACACAGGCGCCTTCTCCCTTCAGACCTTCCATATAGGACCCCCCAACACAGTTCCCTTCCCCCTCAGACCTTCTGGCACAATCCCCCTTCCCTCAGATCTCCCACAAAGCTCCCTTTCTCTCTTAGATCCCCCACACAGGTTCCTTCCCCCAAAAGAACCTTTCCCCCGTCAAGCCCCCCCACTTAGCCCCCTCTCCCCTCTGACACCACTCAGGCTGAAGATTGGCAGCCCTGTGATCAACATCTTAAGTGAAACCAAAGACTGTCAATCAGAATGAGACTACGTCAGTCTTGCGTTCAGAATTAATGGGGTACTTGAGGTGCATTCAACCTTGAAGGGAAACCAAAATAAACGCAGGTGGCTGGAGGATTATAGAAATCCATTGACCTAACAGCTGAATCTTTGGTGTTTTATAATTGGTCCTCGATATTAATGAAAATCTTACCATTCTAAACAGCGCTTGTCGCAGCAACAGTAATGGTCAGATTCAAAAAAATTATACGGATGGAAGGAGGGACAGATACTGGTCTGTCACTCATTTACATCATGGCAAAGTTAGGTGCTAGATGTTAGATGCAAACCTAACATGTCAGTCAAAAATGGCAGCTCCTGACAGTGGGACCTGGGGGCTGAAATTTTTAAACAGCCCACAATAGCAGAATGAGAACCATTTGTTTCACTGCTGGCTTTAAGAGTCTGATGTGAAACAAGTCAGCAAAATCTCAAACCAGTTCATACCACGGTTGGATTAAAAGCACACCACTACACGTAAAGAGGCAAAGCTGGTGATGTGCTGAGATTGTCTGGTGTTGGAAAGGCCAAAAAAAAAGGTTGAGAGACAGATCTACTACTGGGGAAGATCTGATCTAATACTGGGGTAGAGGGTGATCAGGGGAGGCGGTGGGGAGGATGGCAGGGTGGTGGAGGTGGAGAGGCTGCTTTTTTTGATACTCAGTTTTATGCACAGTGTTGGGTCAAATTAGAAGGTGCTATCTCTACATTATGGTGTGCTAACCTGATGTGCCTAATGATAGCAAAATTGGATGGACAGTTCAATTTCCCGCAGCCACTCATCCTCAATGAATTACTTCAATCCAGGGAGGAAAGTGTATTTGCCTTAGTACAAAAAAACCTTCAGGAACATTTAGGCCCATTATTAGTGTTAGGTGATTTTAGATATTGATATTGGAGGGGATTCTTTAGTTCTTGCTGTGAAGAGCTTTTAATGTAATGGCCAATTTAGCATGGACATTAAAAATTTCTTCCATGCTTCCTGGGGTAATGTTAGTGGAAATTCAACAGAAACGTAATTGATACAGAAATAAGATTACAACAATAGAGGAGAAGGTTTGAAATGTTTGTGGGTCTAATGCTTTGATTCTCCTCAAGTTGATGTTGTGCAGTGTCCTTTAACCTCAACAGAACTTGATGTGGGCTGTTATCTGAAGTCCAGTTTAAGGTACCTTAATTACTGTTGTACGGACTACATTGTAATCAGCCATCCATGCTGTCTTTTACTGTTCCAGGTCAATGCTTGAGATGGTAGATGAACTGAGCAGGTATTTTGCATCAGTCTTCATGAGCAAATACAAGTAACATCCCAGAAAAAGCTGTAAATCAGCTTGAAATGAAAGGAAGTGGGGGAAGAACGCAAGAAAATTACAATCACCAGGCAAGTGGTACTGACTAAATATTTGAAGTCAAGGAATGACAAGTCCCTAGGCCCTGATGAACTTCATCCTAGAGTTTTAAACTACATCTTTAGCCACTTCTTTTGTGATAAAAATAGCAAATGCTAGAAAAGGTCTGCCAGCATCTGTGAAGAGAGAATGGAGCCAATGTTTTGAATCCGGAGCTGACAAAAGATCTTCCAGACTCCAAACATTCACTCTATTCTCTCTCTACAGGTGCTATCAAACCGGCTGAGATTTTCCAGCATTTTCTGTTTTTGTTTCAGATTCCAACATCTGCAGTAGTTTGAACATAAGAACATAAGAAATAGGAGCAGGAGTAGGCCATCTAGCCCTTTGAGCCTGCCCCGCCATTCAATAAGATCATGGCTGATCTGTCGTGGCTCAGTTCCACTTTCCCGCCCTCTCCCCATAACCCTTAATCCCCTCTCTTATCAAAAACCCATCAACCCGCGTCTTAAAAATATTTAGCGAGGCAGCCTCCACCACTTCAACGGGCAGAGAATTCCAGAAATTCACCACCCTTTGAGTGAAGAAGTTCCTCCTCAACTCCGTTCTAAACCACCCCCCCTTTATCTTGAGGCTGTGCCCCCTAGTCCTACTGTCTTTTTTGAGCAGGAAGAGTCTCTCCACCTCTATCCTATCCATCCCATTCATCATCTTATACGTCTCAATGAGATCTCCCCTCATTCTTCTAAACTCTAACGAGTACAAGCCTAGTTTATTCAGCCTCTCCTCATAGCTCAACCCCCTCAACTCCGGTATCAGCCTAGTAAACCTCCTCTGCACTCCCTCCAAGGCCAAAATATCCTTGCGCAGGTGCGGCGCCCAAAAATGCACACAGTACTCCAGCTGCGGCCTCACCAATGCCCTGTACAGCTGCAGCAAGATCTCCCTACTTTTATATTTAATCCCCCTCGCGATGAAGGCCAGCATCCCATTTGCCTTCCTGACCACCTGCTGCACCTGCAAGCTGGGTTTTTGCGACTCATGCACAAGGACCCCGAGGTCCCTCTGCACCGTCACCTGCTGCAGTTTTTTGCCACGTAAGTAATAGTCCTTCCTACCATTATTCCTACCAAAGTGGACCACCTCACACTTGCCAACATTAAATTCCATTTGCCATTTCCTGGCCCATTCGCCCAGCCTATCTAGATCCTTCTGCAGACTCTCCACACCCTCCGCACAATTTGCCGTTCCCCCAATCTTAGTGTCATCAGCAAATTTCGACACCCTACACTCGGTTCCCTCCTCCAGATCATCTATATAAATGGTAAAAAGCTGAGGCCCCAGCACCGACCCCTGGGGCACTCCACTAGTCACCATCCGCCAATCCGAATAGCACCCGTTGACCCCCACTCTCTGCCTCCTATTTGACAACCAATCCTCTATCCACGCTAACACCCTACCCCCAACTCCATGTCCCCCGACCTTCTGCAATAACCTCTTGTGAGGTACTTTGTCAAACGCCTTCTGAAAATCCAGAAAGACCACATCCACCAGCTGTCCTCTATCCACTGCCCTAGACACATCCTCATAGAAC